>NC_142202.1:91784256-92423423 GCF_049639895.1 Pseudopodoces humilis
AGTTTGAACCACAATAATTTCAACATCTACAAGCACAGTTGTTTTTCTCAAGCCTTTCTATCCTCGCCTTCAGAATGGGAGCTGACTGAATAAGGACTGTAGGATGGGTTCTCAAGATTTCATGTTGTATAGACATTTTTATTTTGGTCTTAATTCTTTATTGACTTTTTAAGCCCACTTTTCCAGTAATGCATCTCAGTTTATCCACAGAGTTAGAAAAAATTGTACTTACTAGAATATTTGTTAAAGAAACAGACTTGTGGATGCAGTACTTATAAGATGCTAGACATTCAGAAGGAAAAACAACCTTTTTTCCAGAAACATCTTATGGAAGAGAAAATCCATTTGTTGAATAATAGAATATGGGCATACTGCACAATAAAACATGTCTGAGCTCATTCTACCTGCAGAACAAGCTTTAGCACGAAGTTTAAGGATGCTGTGGAGAGGGCAGAAGGTACTGTTTGCAGTCAAGAGCCTAGATATCCGTGCCAAATACCAGCAGTTCTAACTGCCATAGGAGAAAATTGCAGATCTCAGCAGTTTTGAACATAAAGAAATTTGTGCTGTACTTAACTTGAGAATCTTCAGAACCTGAGCGCAATAGAGTTCTGTAAAGGGAATGAATACACACCATATTAAGCATTTACTATTCTTATCTCCTCGTTAGTATCTGAATTAAGCAAAGTTTCCAAACCTATTAGTGTTGTGTTATTATTTTAGGAATAAGAATTCCTCAAGGGAATTAAATTTTTCTTTAAAACTGCTGAAATTATGTAATTCTGTGTATTAAAACAATAACCACAACAGAAAAAAAGCCCAAAAAACTAACAAAAAAACCCTAAAGAAGTGAAATACCAACCTGGATCTGATGTAGCCTGGAACAAAACATTTGTGATTACAAAGCCAATAAAAATCAGAATTTGGAATGAAGCCGACTCAAACACTACTGTCTATATAGCACAGTGGAGGCTGTTGTCCATGGCCAGAACTAAAAACAATCAGTTCCACCTCCACTTCTATTTCCTCTATGAGTATTCATAATTTTTACATTTATCCTCCATTGATGGTAATTAAATACAGTTCGTTGTGGTTCCATTTTTCTTTCTGATAAAAAGGCTGTTTGTAAGTGGTGGGCAGGTTCTGGTGGAAAAGAAGTATCTACCCAGTTTTACCACTGTAGAATATGTATCGAATTTCTTTTGATATTGTGCATCACTCTGCAGACCATATTTGCAGGATGGCTACATTTGCATTAATATTTTGAATATGCTTTGTCACAGTATTGGTTTTGTGTGGCCAAGTTTTGGTAGCTGGGATGCTACAGTGATTTGATTGTTAATAAATTAAACTTCTGTGAGAAGTTTTTAGAAGCTTCCTCCCAGTAAACCAATGCTAGCTGGTTCCAAGACAGACCCACTTCTGGCCAAAGCTGAGCCCACCAGCAAAAGTGGTAGAGCCTCTGAGAGAGCACAGTTAAGAAGAGAGAAATAACCTGTGCAATGGCAACTACAGCTGGGAGAGAGCAGAGAGAACGTGGGAGAGGAACAAATGCAGGCACCCAAATCACTGAAGAAGGGTAGGAAGTGCTCCAGGGGCCAGAGATTCCCCTGCAGTATGTGGTGCAGGCCATGGTGAAGCATCTATGACCCTGCAGCCCATGGCAGGACATGGGTGAGCCTGGAGGAGACCCGTGCCAGAACAGGTGGATGCCTGAAGCAAGCTGTGACGCTGTTGGAAGCCCACACTGGAGCAGGCTCCTGGAAGAACCTGTGGACCCATAGAAAGAGTAGCCCACACTGGAGCAGATTTGCTGGCAGGACTTTTAATCCCACAGGGGACCCACGCTGGAGCAGCCTGTTCATTAAGGACTGCATCCTGTGGAAGGGACCCATACTGGAGCAGTTTGTGAAGAAGTGCAGCTCATGGGAAGGACTTATATTGGAGAAGTTTATGGAGGACTGACACCTGTGGGAGGGATCACATGGTGGAGCAGGGGAAGAGTGTGAGTCCTCCTCCTGAGGAGGAAGGAACAGCAAAGATGAATCTCAGATGAACTGACTGTTATCTCCATTCCCTGTCCCCCTGCATCATTAGGGGGAGGATGTAGAGAAAATATCAGGGGTGAATTTGTGCCCTAGGAGAAGGGAGGGGTTGGGGGAAGGTATTTTAAGAGTTGGGTTTATTTCTCATCATCCTATTCTGATTTGATTGTTAATAAATTAAAATAATTTTCCTGTGTGGAGTCTGTTTTGCCTATGACAGTAACTAGTGAGTGATCTCTGCATGTCCTTATCCTGATCCATGAACCTTTCATTATATTTTCTCTTCCATGTCCAAAAGAGGAGGGTGCAATGGAGCAGCTTTGGTGGGATCCCCCATCTAGACAGGGCCAACCTGGTGCAGTCGCATAACACTGGTACTTTCAGGTACAGGTAAATCAGAGCATTTGTGCACTGTCCAATAGCAGTTTGCTGCTCAGAACCACTCAGTTATGCTGCTGTTGTCTTAGGTGTTGTCCAAAATATGCACAAGAATCGTGACCCCTGAAGGTAAAAACTCAATTAAAAAATAAACTGCTCTTTGATTCTAGAAGGATGATACACTGCCCAGTGTAAAAAAATAAGTCTTTGTGGTGACAGACTGTCAGGTGAAATATGAACATCCAGCATAGACAGCTGATGGAAATCATTCTTATATTTCATTGACATATTCTTCAATAGTGCCACTGAAGAAGATAAGATATCTCAAAAAAGAAGCTACATATGAAAAAATACAACAGCATTTAATGGGGTTTTCAGTCAGGACTAGTCTAATTTTTTTGATCAATACCTACTCTTGTCATTTGTCCTCTTCTACTCAATTTTTTTTCTAAGATATTTTGTCTATGATTAAATTTATTCTTAAAGTCTATTAGGCAGTGACATAGGTGTGGTGTGATTTATTAATTTGCTTTATGGTATATCCCAGAGTATAGGGAATCATGACTCAACAGATTATATGGACATAGAAAAATGAAATGGACAGTGTAGACAACATTGTGACAAGAAACTCAAGTCTGGGAAATGTTATTTCTTGCATAACAAGTATTAACCCCCCCCCCCCTTATTTTCTGAAACTTAGGCCATAGGAGCTTCGTGCTGCCCTATATTTTGCGGACAACATAGCTCAGATTAGTTCCCTCATATCCATCAATCATTATTCAGGGTTTTTTCTGACTTCCATTGCTGGCATTTATTTTACTGGAGAGCAGTGCATAATCAGCTTCCCTTTTTGCCACCAGTAACACAGGAATACTGATGTAGTCTTACTGAGCAGAACTGGTGGTATATCTCAAAACTTGAAGCATCTGCTGGTAATAGTCTTCAGTGGAAGTTCTGGAGCCACTGCTGTGAAGGTCTGATGTGGTCTCAACGACTGGTGCTTTCATGGGCATGGTAGCCCAGCTGTTAGGCTGATACAGGCTTTATGCTGACATGCTGAAAACCATGGGTTTTATCTTGTACGACTGGCAGGGCTGGCACTATCAGATTTGCATAATTAAACACTATTTCTCTTTCTTTTTCTGTTACTGTTTCTTTAAAATTTTCCTTTTGCAGAGCTTATCTTTCTTGCTCCAGTCACTCTATTATTTCCTCTTTTGCTGAATAAGATATCTTTTCTATTATTCCCCGATGCAGTTGTTTAACATTCTCAAGGAAGAAAATGCCCAGGGTCTAATCTGTGGTGACTCTTGCACTGGGGGCAACCAGCACAAAGGCTGAAGATGGGCACAGGGCACTCTTAAGAAGTCAGGGACATAAACTGTGCCCAGATTTTGTGTACGTCCTATGAATTTGGTTAAGTTTCTGTCTTCGAGTATTTAAAAATGCAAAAAGTGTCACATCAAATCAGACCAAAATAACCTCTCTCTGACAATGGCCATTAGCAAATGCATAGAAAAAAAAAATTGCAGGAGGCAAGATATAGACAGGCTTATATTTTAGCAGCCTCTGGTCAGTTTAGAGAACTCAGCTAGAGGTTGCATTCATGTTCAACATCCATCAACAAATTTAACCTTCGTGAATCTGTTCTTGAACCTATTCATAATGCAGACTACCACACTATTTTCTGACAATCTGTTTTACAATTTAATTCCTGCTGTGTGGAAAAACACTGCATTTTGCTTGTTTTGAAACTTCTACCTGCTTATTTCAGTGAGTATTTCCAGCTCTTCAGAAATACTTCACACATCACAGAACTTTATATCTGATAGACAGGAAGGATTTATGTGAATCTGTAGATTACATACTTTTCCCGTGTAAATGCAAGAAATCCATATGGATATTTAGAGTACCTAACTTCAATCAATACTAATGCATGATTCCCAAGTGCATCTCATAATTTTTAATGATATTGTAGTCAGTGCTGCTGATGCACTTAAAAGAATAATAATCTGTATTTCATTTCAAATAGACACTTTCCTTTATCCCCCAACTCTATTACCTAGTTTTCATTGTCATAATAATATTTTATTGTTTTCTTTCCAATAAATAGTAAAGACTTTACCTGGTGACCATCCGGATGACAGCAATGTTCAACATTTTGCCCTATGAGAGATTCCTGGAGGGACAACAGAGAAAAAAACTTGGAATATTAGATCCTGGTGGGAAATGAATACATCAAATCAGGCACTTAGTGATCTAATCACCTCTCCCACTGATGTTGACCTTCATGGAGTGTGTTTAGTACCTCAGTGATAGTATGAGGTGCACTAAATAGTTGCTTCATCTTCCATATATGCTGTTTGCCCCTCTGTGGTCCAGTGTTTCACTTGTCACAAGTCATATCTTGATGGTGTTCTCTTTCCTGGGACAATAAGGAAAAAAAGCAAGGTGAAAACTGGTGTGAGAAAACTGGTGTGATAAACTTGAATGATGTGATCTGGTGAAGGATTTGGTTTCTGTGAAGATTAGGGAAGTGCTGCAAGAATTTCTGGTAGAAAAGGTTTAAGAAGAGGTCCATTATACTGCGAATGCTGAAACTACTTCAGTCTTATAAATCAATCAATTTATCTCCTCTCAAGACCCAGGTCTAAAACATATTGTGAAAGAAAAATAAGAAAAAACACAAAAACCATTGAAAATTATGCACCTAGACAGATACTTCACTCAAAACTTAAAACATGCAAGATACTCTGTGAGCTCAAATTCTTAGATTTCCTGTTGCAGTTTCATGTTAAAAAATTTGTTACTGTCTGAAAAAGAATTTTTTTCTGTTGTTGCCTAAGACAGAAGCCTTCCTACATGCATTTAAGATGGCTATAGAGGATGTACAAATTCTGGCTTTCCCTTTTATTCTACCTCTTCCTCTCAGGACTATCAGTGGAAAAACCTATCAATATCATAAAAACAAAACAAAGTGATGTAAATAAATACTCAGCAAGAGCATAGCTGATCACTGTGAACAAGAAAGTGAGATAGAAGAAATAAGAACTTCACTTTTTTCTTTAATGTTAGCAAGTCTTCCATAACTGTTCTTCCTCTTTCATTGTGAAAAGCTCTGTTTCATTTCCATACAGGAGAAAATTCTGAATATTTCTTACAGAGTCTATTCAGGAAAGGAAGGTATTAATTACTCTTTTTCTGTGCAAACAAAACTATCCCTTTTATCTTTTTATCTTTTATCTTTTGAGAAGGGGCAAGAACACACATTAGTGTGCACAGTATAGTGCGTGTACCTGAAAATTTCAGAAAATAAAAACCTGGTAATAATTCTAATACAATATAATGGAATGTATAAATTCAGGAGCTAAATCTGAGATGTGCTGAACTCTTGAGTTTCTAATTTATTTCCTATATGTTGTGGATGCTCTGTGGTAAATAAATACACAGAAGAATTTAGGCATCAAGTTTTCCCTTTATTGTGAAGATATTTACATCTAGTACTTGGATTTCATGGAACTACCACTCAACAGCTGCTTTAACCCCAAATCCAGACAAAGTTACACAGTCTATTTTTCATTAGAAAATATACTTTGAGCTTAAAATTACATTTCTTGGCATACTCAGAATGGTTGCATACTGTGTCCATTTGTATAGGACTGTTATTGAACAGTCATTGTAATCTTCAATATAGATGGTCTTCCATAGGAATAAAACAGCTTGGCTGTCTTTAACAAGGCTGCCAACTTTGGCCTTATGTAAGAAACTTCTGGGGGTGGAAGTAGTGCCCTCTTACCTTCCCACAGTAGAGAGAGTAATTTAACAGTTGGAGTGCTTAGCTACCTTGTGAAAAAACTGTATTCATCTACCTCTTCCCTTAGAAAATTAAAGCCTGCCTCCTCTTTTTTGTTTTTTCTTTTTGGTTTTTTTTTCCTGTCATATGCTGTGACTGCCATAGGCTCTCCTTTGCTGGGGCCATGAAGGTTTCCAGTTAAAGTTTCCTTTAGTGGTAGAAGATTTGTGTTCCAAACCTTGCTTAAATGAAATCAATATTAAATATTTAAAAAGCTGTTGGAATAGGAACAGGACACCTACTGGTCCCCTCTTACATGAAGGGCATTAATCACCACATCAGAGTCATGCTTCTGGATGGGTTTCTGTCTTGCTCAGTGAATATTCAATTTTTCTATGAAAAGAGAAATTGCAAGTAGTCAACTTGGAATACTGCTTTGAGCTTCATTTGCCAGTAAGTACCTAAAAGATAAGTGCTGCAAAAGCTATTTTTAACTCATTTCTGGAAATAATCAATAGCTTTTATCACTAGGGACTTAACAACCACCATGTTATGCCCATCACATCAATCTACAGTCTTATAAAGAGAGGTAAGCTACTCTCATGAAGATTGATTAATTTGTCCCATAGCTCATATTTATTTAAAGTTTAGGCAATTTTGGTTTTTTTTCTAGTAAAAAGTCTGCAATGCCACTTAATTTATATCTGCCACAACTCTGGTGGAATCATCACTGATATCTGAGAGATAAAATTTAGGTCTAGATATAACACTCCCCTTTGAAATTTCCATGCATTAGTATAATGGTGCCCAGTTACCTTGGCAATGAATGTAGTGCACATGTGTCTCAGAGAGAGAGACAGAATTGAGTGATTTGAACCTCTTGTAGAGGTAGCACCATACTTACCTTTCACTATCCACCAAGTTTTGTCCATTTTTCTAATAATGCAAAAAACTTTCCCTTTATTTATAAGTGCAGCAGTCGCCGCAAGTTCCTGCAAGCATCCCAGCAAGATGCCACATGTGGAATACTTCACCCTAACTCATTGAAGTTTAACAGCTCAAGCCCATGACCTTTAACTTGCAGCAGGGATTTCTGAAATACTGGAATGGTGTGCTGGCAGTGTGTTCCCTCACTTATCAAATGCAACATTACATGGATTTTCACCTCAAGACACAAGGAGTCATGTAATCCAGACTGGAGGACACAGATGTGTAAATTTATCACCAAATCCATTTCCCGCAGGATGACATATTGCATTTTGGCTCCCTGTAAGCAGAAGAATGCATTTGGAAAAGCTTTTGTTAGCTATTTGATGCGCTAAGGAGTGGGGCACCCTGGAAAGTTTTTCCCCAGGAATTTAATTTTACCACTTTATATTGACAACAAGAGTTTGTTCTATTTTGCTACATGTAGTAAAATGGCACATACAAATGAGCACCAAAATAAAAAAATATCAAAAAACACACCACAGCAGAAAAAGGCATGATTTCATTATATTTGGGATCTTTTTCAACAAAACCAGTTTTGAAAATCAGTGTTTAAGCAGCTAGTAAGGAACCCAGAGGGACAGAAGTCTATTTACTGAGACAATTTAAACTAGATCTATCTAGGAATGATTTTTTTCAGATTGAAAAAAAGGAAGTAAATCTTCAAAAATAATTAAAGACACTCCAAGAAACCGTACATCAGTGAATTTAACAAGGGTTGTGGGTAAAATTAAACTACCATAAGGAAGTGTGAAAGAACAGCTTGAAAATCAGTTTGATTAAGGATAACCAGCATAGATTCAGTCAGGGGAGGTCATGCTTAACTAACCGATGGAGTTCTTTGAAGATTTTACTGCCACTGTAGATAAGGGAAATTCAATGGATGTAATCTACTTGTACGCTTTGACAAGGCACCACATCTGAGATTAATGGCTAAGAGAAATCAGCATGAAAGTAAAGAAACTGTGGGATGGAAAACTAAGTTAACTAGGCCACAAAGGGAAAATCTGGACACAGTTTCTGAGGATTCAGTGTTGGGCCTTCTGTTATTCATGATTATGTATGGCTGAATGTAAGTGGTGAAGGGGGGTAGAATTTGTAGCTTATGCAGAATCTAAAAGCATAGCAAGAAGTGCAGAGCAATATGCTTATGTTCAAAGGTGTTGTATGCTCTATATAACTTGTTTAGCAATAAAACCTAGAATTTTGCTGGGAAAACTCAGATAATTAATATAAAAATACAAAGCCTTAGTACCAAATATTCACCAAATAAAACAGTCATCCAATATACTAAGCAATTAAATAAATTGGGAATTATTAAGGATATAAACTGAAGTCATCAGCCCAGAGGAAAGCAGCATTTTAAAATATCAAGATGCAAAGATATTTTAGAACACAGAAAACATTTTCCTGTTGGGATTCATTGTAGGGAAACAAAGGATGTAAGGTCCCAGTAGCTGTGAAGAATGTTACAGAACCTCAGGGTTTTTTAATGTAAACTGGGAAAATATATGATGTTTTCACTATAATAGGGACCCAGGCATAGTCAAAATTAAGGTACTATTCTCTTAGGCTAATACTAGTGGGAGAGAGAACCTTTCTGTGCCAAGGAGCTTATAATAAAAAAGGTTAACTACACAGGCAAGGGGAAAAAAGACACAAAGAACACAATAATTTATCCAAAGAAGGTGTGTGTCTAAATTTTGATCTAGGGTTCATATTTTGAGTCCTAAGTCAATATTTTATATAATGAGCTACATTATTTCTTTATAAGTATCAGGGGTTTGCTTAAAATGAAGTAGAAAACTTCAGGTGATTACCTTTTTTATACATATATATAAGCTTAGAAATAGAATATTCTTATTCTCATTTTATTCAGGGCTTAACCTTAGTCAATGCTTTCACGGAGCCCTACTTAAATCTAATAAAGATTAGATTAAATTCTTAAGGAATCTTTATATTCCTTCCTAACTATTTGAGTTTCAGAGCAAAAAGTACATATTCATTTTTGAGAGAAAATAATTAGATAATATATACATAAATAAGTTCAGTAGACATTTGGTTTTATGTGAGAAAACTGAGGAGAACAAAGACATTTGAAGAAAATGGTTATTTTTTGATTAAAATATTCTTCATTCATTAAAATATTCTTCATTCATTGATTAAAATATTCTTCGTTCATTATTATGGCTCTCTTATTCTCTAAGGTCTTCAAGAAAAAAAAAAATGTTCTTGGAAGATCAGCATTCCTCTAGTTATGGAAAGTTTCTTTGCTATGTGGCTCAGAGCCTTTAAATTCATATATTTAATCTTTTATTTCATACATACATTCACTCTTACAACTAGGGCTATATGCAAAAAGAGACTTTGCTACTAAAGCACTAGGAACCCTGGTGCCTAACTTCCAAACATCTGGTCACAAAACCTGAAACCACAAATCTGTGAGCTTTATTTTTTTATTTCTTGGAGTAAAATCATAAATAGGCACTAGGCAGGGTGTTTTGTATTGTGTCTCCTACACAATAGATACACTAGATTGTAGATACAATATCCTTTATTATTTCTCCTCTAGAAGTATTTTACTCAGCCTTGTGCAAAGGAGATCCATCTTGACTACTAGATCTACTACTACCTCATCTTTCTAGCTATCCTCTTGTCTTCCTAAAGCATAAGACAAGCAGTTAGAATTTGAATTTTAAGGTTGGATAATGTGGAGGGTCTTACCTGTTTCTCACACTTTCAGTGCAATGCACTCCCAGATCCAGCACCCTCATTGCTTCAGTACCTACATCTCTAAAGACAGAGGGAACAGACCAGAAAGTGCTTACATGAGGTAACGCTTCTTACTAGTCCAACATTAGAATCATTATCTTCTTACTAGCAGGCAACATTAGCATTTCCACACATCATACATTCAGTGGCTCAGCCTATACACCAAATTGCATGAAATTTCAGTCCAAGGTTAAGCATTCTTTGCTCTGATAGCACATAAGGTCCTGTCTGGTGGTAACTGTAGATCTTATTCCCAAACTATTATCTTATTCTTTATATAGTTTAGGCTCATGTAAAATACTATTGATCTTCTGGTCTGAGCATTATTCAGCGTGAATTTTGCAATTAGAACGTGAGTCAAAGAAGATATTTATGGCCTTAGTTCAGTAATGGTTCTGAACTGACTCACCTACTATTAAGGAATCACTATTAAGGAATTCACTGTCCACAGGGAAAGATGCCATCTGAAGGTAAGGAACTCCCAGAAACTTGGGTCAGGGACATTTTCTGTCTCATCTCATGTCAATCCTGAACATAAACACAGGTAGGGTCAGGGGACACAGATCTCTTTTAGGGTTTGTTTCACTTAAATTAAAACAGTTCAAAACTGATGCAGTTGATTTGGGAGAAAATTACAGTATCTTACTGATCTGGTAGGATTCCATGGAAAGTTTGGGACTGTAAAGCCTCCTATAAAGACTTTTTACGCTTGGTATATGGAAGCCATTGGAAAAAGTTCAAGCCTCACATAGTTTAGGTGCTGCAAGGTTGAGGCAGAAATTATTTCTGAATAAAGACTTGTTCCATTTAAGCCCTCACCTTGTTTCCAGCAAAGAGGGTGCTACCCTGCTGGTTCAGGAGTGCAGGGCAGTACCTCCTGAGCCCATGAGGTGGGCAGAGGCAGCACTGCCAGCCATGGCCACACAACACCCTGAGCCCAGTGGGAGGGCTGGTGCAGGGCTGGCAGGCAGAGAGGCCAGTGGGACAGCACAAGCCAGGGAGGCTCCTTTCCTCCCTCTCTGCGCTGACATGCAGAGTCCAAGGGTGCCTGCAGGTGTGACTGCTGTGAAAGACAAGAACCTGATTTCTAAACAGTCAGCTTTGCTTTTGAACTTTACTATAGATATAACTGGAGTTATTGAAATGATCTTTCTCAAGCATAAAAAAGTGAATTTTAAATTTTCTGATTAGATAATGAGTAGTCCTTTTCTGAACCAAAAAGAAACCCAGGTTAACATTTTGCAGAACAGTTTATATAGAACACTGACAGCAAAAGCTGTTTCTTGAAAAGAAGAAAATGAGTACATTTACTTGATGCAGGGTGTTATAGCTGAGTCAAGAAGAGGCATAATCTTTTCTGTTTACCATTTCTTTCTTTATGCATTTATTCTGTTAACATTAAAGTCAAGCAAAACATTTTTTTTCTTTATAAATGTCTTGAGAATATCACCTGTGTTAGGCAGCTCATTAAACATTTGCTGCTCAAAACACACAGGTGGAGAGATCTGCCTTAGATATTTATATAAAATCAGGCAAATTACTTTCAGGTCATGCTCACCAACCATATTTAATCAAAAAAGAAAGTTAATTTTTTTTCTGTGGCAAGACAGCACAAATGTAAAATCAGGTTTCAAATAAGGAGATTTTTGTTTATGTGAAAGCTTCCCTGGCCTTTCCCAGTTAATATTCTTAAAGAAATGAGCAGCTGAAAAAGTTGTAAAACCGTAGTATCTTTATTACTTCACTTTACCTAGCAAGGTCCTTAAGCTTTTGTAACTCATAAAAGCAAAGGTATTGTTTAGGGCTTGTTTAGGAAACAGAAGGCAATAAAATCTCGTAGCATTTCTGCATGTCAGAATTTCCATAATTTCCAACACATGATTGATCACCAACAAAGATCTACTGTGTGTTTTGTGTGACCTAGCCAGACATGAATTTTTATTTTAGAAATCACTTAAATTATTTCTAAATTATCTCAACTGATCCCATTGTTGACAACAATTCCGACATTTTCAGACATGCTGTAATCATATGATTA
This sequence comes from Pseudopodoces humilis, assembly GCF_049639895.1. Taxonomy (NCBI): domain Eukaryota; kingdom Metazoa; phylum Chordata; class Aves; order Passeriformes; family Paridae; genus Pseudopodoces; species Pseudopodoces humilis. The sequence goes on from NC_142202.1 coordinate 91,796,270, forward strand.
TGTGTAACTTTTTAATTTGAGAGTGAAAAAACCCACCCTCAAATGCTTTAAGTGGAGCTATTGATTGCTTTCAGAAAATACTACTATGACCCTGTCTATTTTCCCTTATGGGTTTTATTCAGATAACAGGATTCCACTGGATATCGTATAACAGACTGGGTCAGATACCAAACAATCACAAAGTACAAAGGTGAGATTCCAGAGGGAAAAGTATGCTTACCAACTTGTTATCTTTTCATACACATTTTAAAGTTAACTTACTGGATAAAAAAGCAAACCTTTTGACCACTCTCTACAGAGAACAGCAACAGTGTCCTGTGGAGCTTGATGGATAGTGAAGTAAATTTTTTAAACATAGGATTTAGTGGTTGCGAAATGTTAATCCATCTGGGTGTCTCAGGCATCAAAATATTATTTTCAAAGTGATTTGGACATTTAGAGCAAGTCCTGTTAAAGGATTTAAGTGCTACAATGAGTAGAACCAAAAGACTCTCCCCAGGCATCAGACTCCCTACATTTTTGTAGGGAGCATCAGATGCCTCTGAACAGACCCAAACAGCAGTAGACTGAATGGGGCATGTCCAGCAGACAGCAATTAGAGAATATTTTGGTCTCTCAGAACATCAGAGAATCACAATCCCTTTTTACAAGTCAGTTACAGAAACTTCCCCTGAGTCAGGATGCCTGAATGTTTTCTTTACAGAAAACCAGCCAAGGGCACTTTTTAGAGGATTGCTACCAGAAGAGGAGGGAGTAATACTGTAATCTTTACACAAAGTAGATTAGTCGCAGAATATTCCAAATGCAATTTCTTTTTGCCATAATAGATTTATATCTATATTTCTAATTCCCATAGAAGTGATTCTAACCATTAATCTCAGGCTGAGAGTTGTGCTGTGGTTTGTGCTTCCCATGAAAATATTTTTCACTGTGCAGAAAAGAATTGCGGGTACCTTGGCTCAGTGAGGCGCATCTAGAAGTTTGAGAACTCATGTGGCAAGAATATTTTTTATTTCAACAAATAATTATGGTTCTTAAGAAATAAGTAAATCCTGGCAGAAGAACTGAATCTTAGCTTTTCCCATTCCTAAATAAATGTCCAGGTTATCAGATTACATTTTCACTTGTCATTTACTTTCCCAAGAGAAGACTGTCTACGTATGCCATACAAACTTAGTCAGCTTCAAAAGGAAAGGCTGAGGACATGAGCTGTGTTTAGGATACCAGTAAATTGAGGAGATACAGATTTTAATCCCTTTGCCAAAGGGCTAATGGCCTGGATGGATAGTGCTTTAACACTAGTGAGAAACTACCTTTATTTTGTGTTCAGTCTGATCTGTTGAAATGCTCTAACAGCACTCGTCAGATCATATCTTTCACTTAACATGGAGACAGACTTTCTATATTCATGTATTCTTTGAGATGCCAATATTAAAATGCTGTTGAGTTTGCTCCAAGGCAGACCAGTATATACTTGGGGTACTCTCCTGAGGAAAACATGGTGCCTAGAGGTGAGGTTCCAGCAGAGTAATCCCTTGCCCTCATACTAGTAATTAAGACCCTCTGTGGAGTTAGTCTTTTGATATTCTAATGACTTTTACTCAGTTTTTTATAGACTTATAGAAAGGTTTGAGTGGGAAGAGACCTTAAGGATCATTTAATTCCAATTGCTGTGGGCAGGGAAACTTTCTCTAGAGCTGGTTGCTCAGAGCCCCATCCAAGCTGGTCTTTAACACTTCCAAAGGATGGGGCACCCACATCTTCTCTGAGCAACCTGTTCCAATGCTTCATCACCCTCACAGTTTTTAAAATTTTTATTTCTTTTGAGTCTAGGATTTGCTAAATAGTATTTATTTTACCAAGCTGCACTGTTATTTATTCTATTTTTATACAACATCAGCATAAGTAGCTAGCAAATCAAAATATTAACTTCTTACCATCATTTCAGTGTGTGTTAATATTGCAAATTAATGGGTGTAATTTAAAATAATGAGCTCAGTTGATGTCAGTGACTCAATATCTTGTATTGACAATGGCCTGCTCAATATACATCAGGCCAAGTTAAATGTTTTTATGAGATCTTCTTTTCTGCTTATCTTAGTTTTAAGTATAAGTATTCTAGGAATGTAAATTACTCAGCCTACCTTTACATTTTTTTTTAATAGAATCTTTCTAGTTTGTACATTAGAGTTGATATTATGATTTTGCAATGTGAATCATCAGAGCACTCTTTAGAAACTGCCCATTAGCTAACCTGACACAACTGAACACCTTAGTTTTCCTCAAATACGAATTCAAGTCATAAATAAATACAGATCAGCTTCTCTAAGACACTTGGAGAGTACATACAGGAGTATGTAAAAAATAAAAAATATGCTGATGTGCATATTTTTAAATTATTGTAACTTAAGTGTTCACTTCTCAAGTTGCACAATGATCAAGGCATTGTACTTACCCCCTTATCTTGTGCTAAGTGCCATCCATATTTAGTAACAGCATTATTAACAAGAACAACATATTATTATTGCACACGCAGTATCTTAGCTCTTTGTATTTGATTTCTTTGCTGAAGTTATTTCAAGGCAGGGAGGCAGATTTCTGTGGGCACACTGCAAGAACGCACGCTACTTTCATGCAGCCTCATAGAAGCCTGGCATGGGATATCACGCTTCTATGGCATGACCCACAGCAGAGAAAGAAAAAGCCTAAGCAAAAATGTAAGGTGGAAGCTTCTAAAGCACGATAAGCTATGCTATGATTTTAGCAGGATTATATTTGAAAATCCTTTGAAAATTCAAGCTTTTTTTTTTTTTTCATTTTTTTTCCTTCCCTTTCTCCACATTATGATTCTTAGCACCAATTGCTACACTACCTTATACTGGAAAGACAGCTGTCATCACACTGATTCAAATTTTATGGGGGCCAGCCTTTCTTCTATGAGAAAAATAATTGTTGCTTCATTTCCAGTTTCTCCCCTCCAGCCAAAGAAGTAGTAGCCTTGAGGAGCATGACTGTGAAGATCTGTATGCTCACTGCTAATTACTGTATTTGTGATTGTTGACCATACTAGCCTTGCCAAGAAGTGACTTACAGTATATTGAGTACATTAATATCTAATACATAAATATCTAAAAGCTAACCCTCCAGCTTGCACGGCCAGTAGAAATGGTAGAGGTAGTAATATACCAAACACTCCAATTAAGCACACTGTACTACTATCTGATTGTCTTTTATGCTTCTCTTGTGTTAACCCTTCAGTCACTCTGACAAGAACATTTGAATCGATCGAGATGATGACAGTTACGACAATAATGTAGAAAATCTAAGACTGTCAGGATGAAAAGCAGCACATAGTACTCATGTACTACTTTTATCCCATCTCTTAAAAGAAATGAGAAATGATCTTTTTTTGTTCATTATTCTAAGTACATTACCATGCTTTTGATTTTTCTGCACTTACACGCAATACATGCAATAATTATTATTGCTAACAATTGTTAACAACTGTTTTTATTGTGACAGAGTTTATGCTAGGTGGACTCTTGTTTAATATTCTTTTTAAACAGCACTGATCATAAGGAATTCAGCCAGTGTTCATTCTCATAGTAGTGATCATAAAGAGTTCATTTGCTATTCATATAGATGTCACAGGTGTTTCCATAGGACTTATTTTAACTGCAATTTTAGCATCCTTCAATGAATACTTACTCAAAGATTGGTTTTGATAGGATCTCCTACAACTTCCCAACCAGCTGATTTAGCTTTGGCTATATGGAAGCAGAGCTCAAAAGATGTGAGTGTTTGTACATCAAGATCGTTACCAATAATAGGTTTCATTTTACATGGCATTTTCTATTACCCAGATTTTGACATCTGAGTGTTTAGCAATTGATCAGCCATGGAGCTTCACGGAGGTGAGATCCATTTTCAGACATAGTCTTCATGCTTCTGCAGAGATTCAAGAGTTAGAAATATTTTTGGCATCACTTGCAATGGCAGAACAGGATACTTACAAGAAAATGTGAGGCTAAATTGTGCAAAGGGGGAAAAAAAGGTATATTTCTGACTAATAGTGATTCAGAATATACTAAAATTGTGTAGATTAAACACATTTATAATCATGCTATTAACAAAAAGATTCACAACTGCATTAATAAGTCATATTTCATTATTCTAACATAAAAGATACCTGGTATGAGGCATAAATATGTGTAATGAAGCCCTCTGCTTATGTATTATGAACAGCAGTTCTTTTCATATTAAGAGTGAATCCATATGGGTTATTTGACATGTAAAATATTAACTTTTATAGCAAGAATGCAAATGAGAGTCTCAGCACTAATTATAGCTGCAGATCCCACTCAGGAATGAGGCTCTGTGTGACTAATGATTTCAGCAAAATGGAGAAATGGCCTGCTTCCCTCAAGAGGCAGCATATCTTAGCTCCCTCTCCTCCCTCTGGAACCCTTCAAAATTCTCAGTATGTCTCAGTACAGTACCTAATGTCCATGCTCCTTCTAGGAACAGGCTCCTACAAACAGGTCATCAGCTTCATATTTTTACAGATAGTTTTATATAAGTGTCTCTAGAGAGGAGTAAAAGTTTCATATTTATCCAGAGAAATGTAATTTCAGGAGATAGTCTTATTTTGATTGGCAGTTCCAAATATCTCATTTCTATTTATTCCATTAATGAAACAAACATTGGGTTTTGATAAAGGATGGTCTGATTGCTCTGCCATAAATTTTTCACAATATTTTTCTTCTGTTAGCTTTTTTGCACAGAAGAATAGGATGTTCTTTTTTTAAAAAAAACCCTACCAAATCTAGCTTTTGTCATTCTTTGCTTTCCCCGTGCAATCCTCTGATAAACATGTATCTGGTTGAGATGACTGCAATGACTCTTACCCAAGCCTGTCATTGTTATTCCTGAAATGGCCAGAGGGTTCACTGAAAAGTAAAAAAATAACTGCTAATTCTTGTCAAAAAAGTATATTTTCTAATAGTATGTTCCTGTGAGAAAATTGTTCTGAGATACTCACTGCTTTTCTGTATGCACAAGCATGAGACAGTACTCAGTTGGAGCAACCTCTAATGTGTTCATATTTTTCTCAATTTTATTATCCTTTATTAAAGAAAATTTTAGAAAAAAAGCATGCCTAGGAAATATGCTGTTAAAAATAAGATGAAAAAACAATTATTGAATAGTATCATAGGTGGTTTAAACTATCATATAATTATCTTTTAATAATAACACACATGCAATTAAACTGGAATATTATTAATATTCTTACTTATTGCCAATCTGTAGCGGAAAGGAGGTAGTTTTACTAAAATTTAATGAAGCAGTTTTTAACCCAAGTTTCTTTGATCTAGTAATTCTCCTTTTCTCAGTGCTGCTAGTCAATGTCTCTGAAGTTAAGCAATGTCTTATGCAAACGTCTAGGATAGAAAGATTGCAGATCTTCATAAAAGGGCATAACAGTGAAATTCAGATTTCATCTGATGTTGAATTTTTAATACTCCTGCTTAATCAGATACAAGCCAGGAAGTGTCAGTATTTCTGAGGTACCCACATTATTATAGAAGAGGAATGTAAAAATACTGTTTTATATCAGTTACTCTGGAAAAAAAAATAGTAATTTTTGAAATGTAAACCTCATTTCTAAGTGTCTTGCTGAACATTATTGGAAACACTCTTGTGATGTGTAGAACAACTGTCATGAGGAGTTCTTTATGAGAAAATTACTAAATCAGCTTCCAGGCTGCCTTAATAAATCACTGCAAGGTTCATTAGTGTAATTTTCTAGATTTCATCAAGGTGCATCTACTATAGCTGCACAAATACATGTGGCAATTTCACTGCCAGCAATGGTCTTGGCAAACAACTGAATTCTGATTGTGTGCATACAATTTGGCTAGATAATTATATTTTTTCTTCTAATATAATTTTCCTAATTTACCTAATTTCTATTTTTCCTGTTACATTGAGCACCTTAAAAGCTAAGACTAGGGAATGGATTGTTTCATCAAGATGAAATTATGTGAATCTAAAAGATTAGTTCATTTATGTGTGATTCAAGTCAGTGGATTATCTTTTTCTGTGTCATTGCTTCTGCTGCTCTAAGGTGAGGTATTCCAAACTCCACTAGGAGAGATGGTCAAGTTTCTCTTGGTTTTCCTTGACAGTGGGGTTAGGAAAAGGTGAAAAGAATTTAACTAGTTTTTTTTTTCCCCTTTTCCTCAAATAATTATGTTTTTATATATTTCTAAGCATGTCGAAGGTCTGGCAGTAATATTCAGCATACATATTCAATAATTTCAACCTGTTCTAAATAATATTAAAATATTAAATGTTTGTATAATACATGATGTTATAAAAAGCTGAAAAATAGTTAAGTGAATAAGGGGGTTAAGCTCTGTGCAGCCTTTTCATTATGTAAAATTTGCCACTATCTATCATCTGAAAGTTGATGTGGGCTCTAATGGCAAGATTTTCAGAGGTTTTGAATGCCTGTGTCTTGAGTCACATTGTGTTAAGCTCTCAAAAACATCACAAATGCTTAAGCATTGCTTAGGACTTTATGGCAGGTAAGGATCTTCAAAGTGCCTCAAACTGTGCATCCAAAAATACATTAAAAGTACCTCCAAAAGTAAGACATTTAAAATCACATTAGACATTAAAATCAAATCTTTGAATTGAAGGCCTTTAAACTAGGGGCCTAGCAGCAGATCAAATATTTTCTTTTAAAAAGTTCTCAGATAATGATGTAAATTGATTCAAATGTAATTAGTACCAATTCAAAGTGTATATTGATTTGTGCCATACTGGTTTAGGTGCAGAGGTATATAAAGGAAGTAAATTCCTAGTCCCTGTGTGAGATTGGTTTGTTCAATTGCTTGGAGACATCCACGTGTCCAGGCTGAGTTTGTTATTTAATATCAAGTGGCAAGTCTGCACATACAATTGCCTTGTCAATATGAGTTAAATTCCTAGGGACTAGGATCTGCAAACTGATTTTGAGTACACAGATCAAATCTTGTGTAAATGTCTTATGTCTGAAAGGCTGTGAAAGATAAGCAAGTTTGTAATTTAAATATGAGCACCACACACTATATTTATGCTAATGACATTACTATATGAATTGCAAAATTCATTATCATAATCATTATTATTTTGATATTTAGGGCATGAATGCTAAAAATGTCTAGGTTAGAGATATCTGACATTGTTTCAGTAGAGAGAAGTGCACTTTTTTTTCTCAGAATGGAGCAAACAAGTACACTGAACTTTGATACCATTAAACCTTAAAATATTCTCTAGGCTAGAAATTGTTAAGGTGTATGCTTCAATCTGTGGGCATCATCTGCTCAGTTCTAGGGGGTCAAGTAATTTAGAAACATAACCCTGAGAAATTTAACTCAGAGATCAGTGGGAGACTTCCTTTGTTTTATAAACAGTCACCTAAGTTACTGTATGATAGAACCTGGCACTTCCAGAAAGCCTGTTTATTTGCCTCTAACTAGAAAGCATACAAATTCACATAGGCAGTGTTAAATAGAAGCATACACAGCAACACAGTATAAGCACATACACAGCAACACCAATGATGTTTTCGTAAAACTTTTGCTTTTGCCTCAAATCACTTCCTCATATTCTACTTTCTACCAGTAGCAGTGTTATTGTCTGTGGCTATACATTGAAATTGTAAACTATCATGCAATATACCCCCTTCTGTTTGCTGTTATTTTTTCTTTTTTAAGCATCTTTCAGAATCAAACAGATGAATCCTTACTAATCAAAAATTAGTGGCTCTTGAAGACTGCTCCTTTCTCCACCTGAAGGCCTCAAAAACCATGCCAATCACTTGCCTTTTCCCCCTGTTGACTGTGAGTCTACTTTTCAATAGAGTTTGAATGCTACACTAAGGATCTGAGCATTGGTACTGTAGCTTTACTTTTGATCTTTCTCTTACCACCAGCAGTTACAAATTCACAGGAAGGTAGCAAACATGCCTTCTCATTTGTGGGTGGTATCAGCATGCCTGTGTATTTCTGATGGGGTCAGAATGCCAGATCTTTGCCCAGCTGTAGCTTGAATTGGCAATTTCTTGGGAGCCTGTGCAATATGAATAAAATGAAATATATTATAGCTGTCCTCATCTTAATACAGGAGGAATAATCAGAAAAACTTGCAGCAAGTCCCAGCATGTGATATTTCTGATCAAGACTGAGTATCACATGCTGAGATATGAGATGGGCTGCATCTTCCTATTAGTAACAAGCTTAGCTTCAAACTGGATCAAAGACTATATGTCCTTTGCATTTCTGCAGAAAGAAGAACAGGTAGTCAGGAGACTAGGATCCCATTGTTCATACAGCTACAGACTTCTTTTCTGTGAAATCCTTTTGGTCAGCTGGTTTAGATTTACAGCAATGAGATTTACATCTTAGATTTTGGATGACCTATTTCAGCAATAAAATACCAAATTCTAAAAACAAGGCTTGGCTGTCTCAGACCAGACATCTGGAAGTGGAAGCAGCAAAAGAGTGTTCATTTAAAGCAAAGATCTTAGTTTTATTCATCAGTTTTCTCCTCTAAGAAAAAAAAAAAACAACAAAACAACAAAACAAAACTAAAACAAACAAACAAACAAAAAAAACCAAACAAAAGCCAGCCCAAACAAAAAAACCCAACCAACAACAAAACAAAAACCTTACGATTATCTCCAAGGAAAATACATACCTCAGCAATGTTGACAAGTGTGTCTTTTTTTCATACCAAAAGACCTAGAATCACAGAAAGAAAAAAACACACAGGACATGTGAAGTGACTGACTGTAATTTCTGACTGTGATTTTGACAGATAAGTAACTGTTTAGAAACTTCAGTCCCAAAATAGGAAACAATTGAAAATAATCTGAAGGCATGTTTATGAAGTGTGCCATGTAAGAAATGCAGGTAATGTATCTATAAATAAACAAAGCTTTAATTTGTCTGTATAGATGTATTTTCCCTCAAAGACATCCAGTTTTCTGACACTTCAACAGATGGAAAGGGTTTAACTAGTAGCAGACATTCAGAGTCCTCTCATGCAAAAACTATTTTGCTGTTTATTATGTTTCCTAGAAATGATGTTCAGAACAATGTAATCTGAAAGTACTTTGAAGTGACTCTTCCACAGCTGTCTTAGCTGATAGCATAGGACAGATGGTACAACACAGGCCAGCGTACAAGTTTACTTCTTTCTGCAACTTTATTAGCTGAGTGCCTTGAAAAGCAACAGTAATACTATCTTGTAAAATAGGTAAACAAGATGGGACAGGCTTTCTTCCCCTGGCTAGGTGCCACCTTTGAGCTGCTGTGGTGGGGAGTAAGAAGGAAGGAGAAGGGAGAAATCTTCTTAGTCAGATCTTTCTTCAGCACCTGCTTCTATTGAGTATCATGCTGGGTAAGCTAATTGCCATGCCTAGCATTGCCTATCAACTTCCCTCAGGTGCTTGTGCAAAGAAAGGGGCAGGCCAACTTCCAGTTTTTTCAGTGTCAAAATCATTCTGAAAAACTGAGTCATCAGCTACTTGCTTTGTTAACACACTGTTGTGTAGCAGTTAAAGGAAAATCTTTACTGCAATACCTACTGAAAGTAGCTAAAACAAAAGGATATGCTGCCAAGCTAATAAAGTTGTTAGACAAGTAAGTTTTCAGGTGTCTGAGAGACATGATTTATCATGAATAAGGATATTTAAAATTACACTATATCCAATTACTTTTTAATTTCTATTTGCAGTAATGAAGATTGAGCTAAATGAAATAAATTGCAGAGAAATTTCGTATCAAAAATATCCTTGAATTTTCTGTATCAAGAATTAGATTTTTAGTGATTTGGCCTACCTGAATTAAGAGAAATCCCTAAAAACGTTTTAAAAACTGTGTTAGGTATTTATCTATCTCAGATCACCTCTTTGAACCTAGGTGGAATTTGGCAGATCCCAGTCTCCTTGCATCCTTCTAGGTCTAAATGCCTTTAGGAAATTATCTGGTGGAATTTCTAGAAGTACTGAATGCAGGCAACTAAATTCAGAATTGATGGGAAGTATGATCAGGCTTTAACAGCTCCAGGAAATAGTATATGAATATTGTCAATATTATGTAACATTGCTGTTGCAAGAGAAAAGACTGATTTTTTTTTCTTTTTTCAATATGGCAATAATTCTAAATTCCTTTATTGTTGCTGGAACTCAGCACAACAGCTCTGTGTTTCAAAAATGTTATATTTTTGAAATGTGTCAAAAGAAAGCTCTACAAGCTCTGTAAAGAATTTTATTAGGATGTATCATTTTGATTAAAGAATGATTAATTTCTCTTTTTATTTGGCATGCAGTGAACAGATGAATGTACTAGATGGTGTCTAGAACACTGCTGAAGGAATGGTAGCATAGATACACCACTAAATGTTAACAATGTCTACGTACATTATGTTCATGTTCAGCTGGACTCAGGCCCCTCATACTTTTGGGAACATGTTTTTGTTGCACCTTCTCTTTTCTGTTATGCTATTCTAACAACATGCTCATTGTACATTAATAATCCTTAAAATCTCATTGCAACTTAATCCTCCTTAAAAATATGACATTTGCTACTACAGGCTGCTTCTTTATAGGGTCAAGCTGCCTATGCTGTAGTGAATTTGTACCAAATTTCCCATTCAATTGATTTGATAAAAGTTATACACTGTTTGAAAGTCATTTAAGTACTAGCTATATTACAGCCAAGTAATGCCATTCTGTGTCAGCTTCTCAGGTATTAACCATCTTTAGAGAGAGGTGAACTACAACAGGCCAGACTTCACTGGGAAAAGATAAAAAACCACATTTTCAGACATTCTGTATCCACTACCTACAATTTGCAAAAGAAAGATGTTTTCTACAGAGTAACTAAAAAGTTTAGTACAGTTCTACACTGAAAACTTTAGTATTTCCAGTAATACTCCTGCACTATTGCAGATGTTAATTTAATTTCCATTACTATTGTAGCATTAGGCATTTTTTCTGGCACAGCTGGTGGCTGTTTTCTTCTCCAAGGACAGGGCATTTGCTTAATGGTTAAAAAGAGAAAGAAAACAGAAACAAACAAACAAAAAATGTTCTACACCAGCTCTTCTAACATGAAATCCTAGAATCATTAAGATTGGAAAAGACCTCTAAAATCATTGAGTCTAATGGTTAACCCAGCTCCAATGTGTTCACTGCTAAACCATCTCCAAGTGCCACAGCCACATGCCTTTTGAACATTTCCAAGGATTGTGGCTCAGCCTCTTCCTCAGGCAGTCTCTTACAATACCTGACCACCACTGCAGCAAAGAAATTCTTCCTAATATCTAATCTAAACCTCCTCTGAGTTTGAGTCCATTTCTTCTTGTCCTATCACCTCTCACTTGGGAGGAGAGACCTACCTCCCCCTGGCTACAGCTTGGCTGCAGCCTCCTTTCAGTGAGGCTCCCTGAGCCTCCTTTTTTTCAGGCTGAACACCCCCAGCTCCCTCAGCTGCTCCTCACAGGACTCGTGCCCCAGACCCTTCCCCAGCTCCGCTGCCCTTCCCTGGACTCGCTCCAGCCCCTCAGTGTCTTTCTCACAGTGAGGGGCCCAGAACTGGACACAGCACTCCAGGTGTGGCCTCAGCAGTGCCCAGTACAGGGGGACAATCACTGGTCCTGGTCCTGCTGGCCACACTACTGCTGACACAGGGCAGGATGCCACTGCCTTCCTGGCCACCTGGGCACACGCTGGCTCAAGTTCAGCTGGATGTCAACCAGCATCCCCAAGTTCTCTTCCACCAGGCAGCTTTCCAGCCACTGCCCCCAGCCTGTGGTACTACATGGGATGGTTTTGATCCAAGTGAAAAATAGCTAATCCACTGGGACATAAACTAAAAAGTGGGAGCTCATCCTCTACATTTGTTCTTAATGTAAATATAACTAAAGAAATTAAATCTTATACCGATTTAGCAAAAAAGATTTGACAAAGGATCTGTCTCCATAATCAAAAGTAGTTAATTGAAGTGCTTGAATAAATGCTACTTAAATCTTACCATGCTTACAAATTCTGAAACATTAAGATTATCCTGTATGCAAATCTAACCTGTAGTTATGCAAACTTATAGTCTCCTAATCGAAATAAGCCACAAGTGGCATTTATCTAATTAGAGCTTCTGGAGTGACTCACCTGTAGAGCAGAATTTTCATGTTTTTCATAAAGGTGGAAGGATTACAAATATAAATTAATTATCCTCTTCTTTCTGTTCTGCATAGCAGGCATTCAATCAGTGAGATAAAATAATGTACTTCCTGCATACTTCCTGTTAGTCTTCAACATAGTTCCAATGCTTACTGCCTTCCTAAAACATAACTGGGTCCGCTTAGTGTATGACAAAATTAACTTCCAAACAAATCTTCCCAAAGCAGCAGTTTTTAAAAATGAATATTCTCAGGATGCAGTTTAACAGAGTTAGAAAACATATTGTTGGATTAATAAGACAATAATCAATGCAAATGGCCAGTTGTTTTGTAATAAATGGGTTTGTTGCATTAAAAAAATTTCTTCTCATATGCTCCTAAGTTAATTAGAAGATAGGGTGTGCCTGTATCTGCCTTTTAATTCTGTTCAATTTTTATTAATGAGTTATACTAGTTAAGTTTATTTTCTTTTGTTTGGGTGTTTTGAGAATGACTTGGTTTTGTTTATTCCACCTCTTGCATTGCTTAGCATTGACAGTGTGCTTTGCCTGTCAGTGAGTCTCCTCATCCTGCATTTACTGAGGTCATGCATTATAGCTGCAAAGGTAAAATCTCTCCTTATTTTCCTGATCATATTGACTTACATTTTAAGTATAACCTTTTAAGGTTTACATTTTAAGTTTACCTTTTAGTGACACAGCATTTATTTAGTGTATCTTACAAAAAAACAAATAAATAAACCACAGCCCAAAAAAACAGCAGAGAAAGAAGGACGATGTCCTACCCATATATTAGGCACATTTGTCAGCTGTTTACACAAACCTCTGCAGTATCAAACCATAACTGTTTGTGCACAAATTTCTAAACCAGCTTGTAAAACGTAGTGCTGGTATTATTATATTTCAGGCTTAATATTGGAGCAAGTTCTCACTGGAGCCATGATTCTTTGGCTCAGCTGAGCTACTCACATCACCCTGGAAAGCAACACCCAGTTCAGCCTTCTGAAAGACAGCTAAGTAGATGGCTTAGTAAACTTGATCCAATTAAAACAAAAGGTTCTAAGTCAGCCAAATGTAAAAGTACCAATCAGAAGCAAAGACAATTATAGTTACTGAATGGAGAACTGACAGTCAGTTACATTGTGTCTCTGGTTCCAGGTTTTTTATGTACCCTTACTAAGAGTAGGTGCACACAGAACAGGGATTTCTCCTTTGTTTTTGGAGCTACTTGAGCACAATCAGGGAAAGAAACTTGTAGAGTTGGAGAGGCACTAGGAAGACTGCCTGGAGTTGGGAGACTGACGCTCCAGGGAAGCACTAGAACCTGTGTAAGGGGCAGAGAGCAGACACCAGGTCACCAAGATGATGAAAGAAATTTCCTGCAACCATAGAGAATTGAGATGCAAGTCAGATGAAATTTGAAAGTTTGGTGATTTGAGTAAAACAAACACTGGATGCCAGGACAAGTCTGAAAAGCAGCAGAGCAAGACAATGGTTTATATATTCTCTTTATTATACTCTGAGTTTCTTCTGCCTACAAAATTTGGGAAACTACTTTATGTAATTTTAAAAGCTGACTTTCTTTTCAGTTTAAAAGCCTTTTGATCTCCTTTGGGGAGTTCACTGTAGGAAAAGGTCTAGTAAGATCCACCTTAAAGCTTTTACTGATCTTGGATCCTGTTGCACAGACAGTCAAATGAAAGGAAGTGCCTAAAATCTAGTGCAAAGAGAAATGAACTACCAGTACACAAGTGACACTAACAGCTAAAGGGTTGATTTGTTCAGGAGTAATGAATTGGAATAGAAAAATAATTTTCCCTCATGTGGTATTGAGAAGGAATAATACTGGAATAATAAATAAATTTTGAATATTCATTAAAAATGGTATAAAATTGGTAGCATGTAATAGAAAATAGCAATAAAAGTTTTCTGAAGAACATGTCCATGACAGACTCAATGACCTTTGTCCATGTGTTATAATAAAGAATTAGTGATGTCTTCCATGCCATGCCAAATGGCTCAATCATGCCAAAGAAAAAGGCATAATGAGAACCACTGTCAGAAAGCTGAAACCAAGGGAAAAATAGTTAGGACTACATTTTTAAGTCTATGGTGATCAATTGTGGGAACAAACTACCTAGAGAATTGAGTCCCTGTCTCCCAAATTTCAGATCAAAAATAGTGTCTGAAAAATAAGTTTTAGGAAACTCAAGATGTTTAATAATAGCTGAACTCACGGTATTTCATTTATTAAGGGCAAAAAAAAAAAGAGTAAAATGAAATAAAGTGTTATATCGATACAAAGCAGGACAGACTATAGGATCTCACAGTCCAGGCTGCTTCCAAACTAGAATCTTTAGGAGTACAGTTGCTGTAAAACACAAAATACTACCCTTGCTAACCAGGAGATTTTGTAGATATTTGACATCAAGAGTATACAAAGCTACCTTCGCATGCTTGGGGTTTACAGGCATACCTTCAGTATCTTCACATGAAAGAAAGAAGCTTTGTATCATTTTTAGTACATGTTTTCCTGTAAACTCGAACCCAATGTATAGGCTACAGGCAAAGAATGAAATGAAAAGGTCTTAACTGCAGCAGTAGCCAGGTTAATGGTCCCTCCCATCATCTCCTCTAGTGAAGAACAAAAATCACATTATACACAAATGTATTATGAACAAAATTGCACTAACCTTTGTGAGGATTCACTTCCATATATGTTACTTCTGTATGTTTTGTTATTAGAGGACAGAAATTTTCATATTCCCAGGAATGTCCACGGAGCAGTGAGACTTGTAGTGCTGTATTTTTCATACCCGAACTATTCTTAACAAATAGATTCCTGTATTACCACGTACACTGAACCAGTATGTAAGCAAAACTGTTGAATCAATACTAGAGGTACAGGACTTTAGTGGTTTGGTTTTGTCTTTCCTTTTACTTGTGATTAACAAGAACTTAAACATTCCTTTGCTTCACTTTGCATTTAACTCAGAATGGGATAGGTTAGCACAGGATCTTAACTTAAAATGAGTTTCAAGAAGCCTTGGAAGTAGAGTACATCACAAAGCTTACAGATAGGTTAATGCAAGTAGCTGGAATTTGAAATCTCTACCTCAGAATCTTCCAGATATTTTAGAGAAATTAATGTAAAACCTCTGATTTACTTTTAAATTTTGCTATCAAAGTTACATTTCCAAGTCTTTATGCATTTATGTTAGTTCAGACTTGGAAAAAGTACAATGATGTTCTTAAAATGTTTCTGTGTTGAGCATGATTCCTCAGAAAATTTTCTCACTTTTTTCACACCAATGTGCTTAGAAAAGTAAGTATATTGGTTAACACAGTGATGTTGCTCTCTGAATAAAGTAGTTAAACATATCTTCTAGGATCATTTATCACTTAGGAACTTGCATGACACTGGGCAAAGGTGCTGAAAAAAATCTTTTCTCTTAGACTGAATGGTCTCATCTCACAAGCTCTCCAACACAAACTTCAAAGACAGAATAAAAAGGTTTTGTGAAAAATGATGACAGCATCACTTCATAAAATTTAAAAAGCTCATGCTGCAAATCTCAGTCATGTAGTTTCTCAGAGCATTCCACTAGTGGGTAAAAGTAATTTTTGAAGGAAGTACAAGGTCAGGACTTTTTAAACAGTAAGATTGGGCAATGGTACGTGGATAACTGTTAAGCTTTCTATTTTTCAAAGCAGAGGTATCATAGGAAAAGAGTCTGAATGTGAAGATATGAAAATGAGCATCCGTTGTTATGGGAAATGTCAGACACAGAAGTTTTAAATATCTGATTTACCTAGATTTTTCTCCTTTCCTCTTCAAGGAAAAAAAAATAAAAAGAAGATAATAGCTATCACCTGAGCCAGTAGTTCTAAGATTTCAAATTTTATAGACTGTCTGCCTTCAGGGCTTGAGGAGTCTTTGTGTTAAGAATCCACCTGATAATAATGTTTCACTGGGAATATAATAATTCTCTTTTGCTAGCGGCAACTGGCAAAGAAACTTCCTAAGTCAACTAAAAGTCTCTTTTTTATTAGCTGGAATTTACTTCTAGGTCTTCATCTTTTACTTTCTGCCTCTGCTTAGCTGCAGGAACAGACAAGGAATATGCGCAGAAAAGCTCACAATGAAATATGCCAAATCTTTTTCTCCACTTAGAGATTCTATTCTACTGAAAGATTCCTTTTGCATAGTTTTCAGTAAATATGAAAATCATAAGGATGGCAGAGGCTATGTGGCTTTTCAGCTCAACTGAGATGGAAAAATCATAAAATAATTTGATTTGGAAGGGATCTTTAAAGGTCATCTGGTTCAATCCCTTTGCAATGAGCAGGGATATCTTCAACTACATCAGGTTTCTTAGAGCCCCAATTCAACCTTGAATGTTTCCAGGGATTAAGCATCCACCACCTCTGGGTAACCTGTGCCAGTGTCTCACCATTCTCACTGTAAAAAAATTCTTCCTTATAGCTGGTCTAAATCCACCCTGACTTCTTTTTTTTTTTTTTTTTCTTTTTCCCTAAATGAAAGAGGGTAGTTTTGGATTAGCAGTGGAGCAGAGCAGAGAGAAGAGGAAAATTATAGACAACACTTGGTGTTAAAATTTGGATTTACTATTCAGTTAGAGCCAATTAGTAGCTAATACATATCTTGGAATGCAGATTAACTATGCCAATAGTAATAATAATAATAATAATAATAATAATAATAGTAATAGTAATAATGCTCTAGATGTGTCTAATGATTATTACTCCTAAGGACTTGGATGTGTTTCATGGGTCATTTTTTGAGGCACTCATCAGAGTGGGTTCTATTCCTGAAGGGAGCCTTTGGGTGCCATGGTAATAAGAACTCAATCTAAAATAAGAAAATGCATTTTTTCTTCACTCTCATCCTCCTGTGGTCTTGGAGGGGAGAGCTGCTCTACTTGCAGCTCAGGCTGCTTTTAAGATGAAGTGTGCTCAGGAAATATGCTAATCCAGCAGATCCATTTCATGCTGCAGTGCTGTCTCTTCTTCAGAGCAGTCCTGGCCTTGGTGAGCTGGTCACCAGTTTTAAGTGTGATGGATCTCCCATCTCCTCCCTGAACCAGCAAGTCTTCCAGGCTTGGTATCCAAATGTAGATAATAATTGGAACTACAGTCACAACTGTAAATCAGACAGAGATAATATATTCTTACTGACATTTAATACAGAGGTAAAATCAAGGTCCAAATTACATTAAATCAAATAATTTACTTCAGTTATATATTGGGAAAACAATATCATTATAATTTTCCCTAACACTGTTCTGAAACTCTTTCAAACTGAGGAGGTGCAAAGAATTATCGTTCTTAAGTGAGGTCACCCAAGTCCCAGATACAACTCCATCACTTCGTCTTGCTCTCAGATGCTTTGAAGAACAAACAGTGTGTTTGGAACAAACTAGGCTGCCATCTGTAGGAAGTGTTTCCAGGCTCTTTTCCAGAAAGGGTGATGTTCTCTTCCACAGCCTCTTCCTTATGTTAGCCTGGGAGGTTCTGATTAAAGAAATGTATTTTGAATGGGAGATAAGGAACAACATTTTCCCTCATCTTCCCTACTGTTAACCTTTGTCATTTAAGGATTTTCAGCAGCTGAACTCCAGACTCTTTGCTTTTCCCCTTGCTGCTTTTAGGATTGTGGGTTATAATTCATCTGAGTCTGTTGCTTTGTCAACTTTTAATCATTCTAATTACCTAATTATCTACTGTAATGAAATGATAAAGCCCTTAACAGTTCAGTCTTCCTTCTCCCTGTAGGAAATTCTATCTCCTCCTCTGGGATATTACATTCTTTGTTTAAGAGACAGAGAAATTATTTGAGGGCTTGGCATAAATGCTAGTTTTTGCTTGTTTAAACACTTTCCTTCATTGATTGTTTTTTATAAGTGTAGTTATTCTTTAGTCTTTGTTTACAGATCAATGATTTTGTTAAATTTCCTTAATAATAAATGGCAGCAGAGAGAGGGAAAACAGACATTGCATAAAATCTAGAAACTCTTTCTAAATCAGAGAAAAAAATGCAGATTTTACCAACACCAAAGGTGACTGTTCATAGCAATGATCTTCAAATTCATGCTGCATTTTTACTCAGTGAAGCATACTTTTTTCTGCAAGATTACTTTAGCATGAGAAGTATGGAATGAGGCATCAATCTATGAAATTACATTATGTGAGTTTCATTTACCTTGGGCCAAGGAAAGAAGTGAATTTGGATTTCTCCACTGTCAATAAATATTCCAAATTTGCATCTGCTCTATATTATAGCTTTTTTATGTTTGTCCTTTAGCTGTGTCTCAGAAAAAAAAAAAAGGAGTATTTTTGAAAAACTACTGTAGGTACTTGAGAATACATTTTTGAGAAGATCTTGCAGAAGAGATTCTGTAATCTCTGGCTGAGATAGCTGACTGCAGTTATGGGGGAGGTATTGCATCTACAGTCAGTTCCTGTTGTTTTGTTTCCTGGCTGGCTGCCTCAGGGGAGCTGCTCACTGAATAGGCTATATGGTCTGTTTCCTGTCCAGTACATTGCCTAGTTTGAATCCCCTTCTGAACTGCCCAAGTGCCATGTCCTGTCTTCTTCCCTAATCAATGTTTTTTGCATGTCCTTTCTCTTGTCCCCAACAGAAGAGGGTCCATGTGATACTGTTCTGCTTCAGGGTCGGTCTCTATAGCTAGCACAAGTTTTTTCCCATTTTCTTTTTACATCTTACCAATTGAACACATGAAGTCAGAGAAGTATTTTGCTTCCACATTAGCGGATCACCAGAGATAAGCATTTACTTTCTGAAAGGAAGACTAGAAGCAGTAAGGGGCATTGGATATGATTCAGTCTCTCCCTCACTTGAAAGTGTGTCAGTAGAAAATCATCCCCCCAAAGCAGTATTTGAACAGAGAATAAAAGTGTAAGAGAATTCAGAGAGAAAGATCTGTGAGGAGGAGGATAGACAAAGAAAAGAAGGAAGTGAGAGGACAAGGCACTTAAAATGTGAGGAGGAATTAGCCTAGGACAAATATAGGAAAAAGTCCTACTATGCATGAGAGATATGGAAGAACAAAAAAGAATAGAGTTCTGCCTGTTAGAAGAGGAGGGTCAGGACAAGAGAGAAAGCATTCAAAAGAGCATGAAGTGGGCTAAGAAGAAAGAAGCAGAGAGAGGAGACTGGAAAAAGTGGGAGCTGACAAAACTTTTAGGCAAACATTCAGTAATGTTATACCCTTGACTATTCCTATAGAAGGGATGATATAAGCATAATTCAAGCCTGTTATAAGTGCAATTTCATTCAAGTCCAGTCCTTTCTAATATTCTGGATTTGAATTCTCCACCTCTGCAGGCTTACAGGCAGGTGGAGACATCCTATTCATACAGCATCCTCACACACGTTAATTCACAGAGCATGGGACTTCACATAACTTTTCTATCCTTATGATCTAACTTTTTTAATTTTTAAATGTATTCCCTGGTTTCCATTAAGTCCATCCTGCTTGTCTGCTATTATAAATACTTTTCTTGTTTAAAGCAGTCAAGATTCTAATTTCCTCTTCTAGCAAGTATGTTTTGCTGTGGAAGGCTTCCCAACATGTCTGCTAGTCATGCAGGAATTATTCCTTTCTTTGGAGTGTTTAATCAGCACACTCACATGTGAACAGCAGCCCTCTGACATGCACAAACCTCTGTCCCTGGTTCAGAAGACTCAGAATCACGACCTCACTGTTTTCCACCTCATATATCTAACCTTCCTTACAGGAGTAACTTCTCAGCTGGAATTTATTACATCTAGGAACAAGTCCTGGTAATCTCATCTTCTTTTGCTTTAAAAGCTGCATATAAGGGAAGCTTACTTGCTCCTAAATTCAGCCGAATGGCATAAAACATTTTATGGGGATTGCCACATAGCTATTTGGAACATATTTATTTCTGTTTCCTGTAGTTACTGATCCGAATCTGTGATCCAGATCTGTAAATTCTATAAACTGACATACTTTCTTTGAAATATTTTATTGTGTAATACATGAAATTCTGATTTGTATGATTTAAGGATTAAGGTTTAGTGTCAGTATATCACTAAAAATCCCCATGAATTCTAAAAAATAAGAGACAGTCATAGCAGGTCTCCTATCCTTCCACATTAAAATTTTAATTCTTTATTAAAATGGAAATTATCAGTAAATCAGATGAAGCAATTATTAGGATTCTTAATATTTTCAGGGATGTTTTCAGGCATATGTAGTGACATTTTTGTAGATCTACCTGTCTTCATTGGATCTCTGAAAAAACATTTCCTTGAACCTATTGTGATCTCCTGTATGCCATATATTACAAAAGATGTGGTAAGGAGTTCAGGCCCACAGAAAACAACTGAGATAAGTCTAAGATTCAGATATTTCGGATTAGATTGAAATAGTGTTTTCAGAAATCAGTATTTTAGGTACCTTTTGGATTAAAAGATGAAAAACCACTGATAATTTTATGGGGGTAAATTGTCTTTTTTTTTTTGAAAAAAGAATAGTTTATAATACAAAACAAACCTTTTCAGCAAGACTTACAAAAATTTCCTATCTGCTCTGTTTTGAATTGAGAATGGTCCCAACAAGACATGTCTCCTTCATTAAGGTGGATGAGGTTCCATACAGACACCTCAGCATTTTTATAAAAAACAATAATTATAATAATTGTAGTAGTAGTAATGTTCCAGAAAAAAAAAGAATGTTGAATATAGAAAATACCCTCAAAAGGGTTGCTATATGGCTCCAGTGTCCTTCATTACCACTGTTCTTTATATGCAAGGTAGTACATTATCCATAAATATGTTAAAAACTGGAAATTTTGCAGATGGTATTGAATTAACTTTTAAAATATCCTGTTATACAGGGGAATTTATGCCCAGGAAGTGAAATTTTCTTTGCCAGAATAAGCAAGCATCACCCCTATTCGTATCTCTCTGCCAACAGCAAGTACTTTAACTGTTAGAATTTTGTTTATTCTTGACTGAGATTTCTTCAAGTTAAGAAATGGAACTGGAAAATATATATATGGACAGATTTCATTATTGGTACCAACTCATATTGTACAACAAAATCCTGGGACATTCATTACTCAGTGCTGAAATTGTTATAGGTTGTGCAGTAACAGAATTAGAACTAAATATAATTTATAAACTCAGCGATATGTACAAAATAATGTACCTGACATTTGATTTTTTTTATTCTACTCATTTTAAATTCTGCCCAGTGTGTTGTTCTGCTGGTCCCAAAGTTATCTCATAGCTTTAAACTGCCTTGACTGTGTGAAAAGTATGGCCATAAAGACAAATGAAAGACACAGCATTTTGTTGTCATTATTGAAAGAAACATGAACTCAACACTCTGAGATGCTGATTGTAAAGACAGATTCTCATTTTCCCTTTTGATTGTCCTGGTTCCACGGCACCTACACTTAAAAGCAAAGGCAAAGAAGAAGAGTGAAGCTTCATATGTGTGCAATGGAGATGTATGAGAAGGCCCTGAGGTTCACTAGATGTTCATGCCAAGTACTACTTTTGCACCTTTGGATTCATCAAGACATCTGCAAAGGCAGAAAAATGTGTGCCTTTCCAGAATAGCAACTGCAAACCAGGCATAATGTTCTAAAATTAAATCAGATGCCTATGTTTAGGCAATATAGCCTAGAAATCTTGCCCCTTAGTTACTCCATGGAGGGAGCCAGGCTATTTGCATTTCTTGCAGTAAGAGTAATGCAACAAATAACATTCCTATTTGTTCCTACTGCCTGCATTATTAAACCTTATGGCTTAATGAGCCTTTGTTTAGTTTTGGTGGCCATTTTTTTCCAGAGTCTGAGACAGCTAAACACCCAAATCCAAATGAAGCTAAATGGACGAAAAATTTAGACAAAATGGTGTCCAGAATAGATAAAACATTTAATAGCCTAAAGTGGCATCTAGAAAGCATTTAAGTGTCTTAAAAGGTTAAATCATCCAAATCATCCAAAGGAAAGAAAAGGAAAGGTTGCAACACTGTACCTTAGGTTGTTTTTGTGGGTTTGGGGAGTCCTAGATACACATTCTGCCTCACAGAATTGTGTATGTGCTTTCCTGTCATTGGATATATATATAAACATGCCTGGAAAAGTAAGAGAGGTTCTGGATTCCATTCTTGGCATCAGGCAGCAAAATATATCATTATGATGTAAATTCTGTGTTTGGACAGCAGGTTTCTTTGCAAGTCCCAAACTGCTGCCATAAAGGTAATTCTGATTTATATTTATCCTCATAATCAGTTCTGGAAGAAATTTTTTTTTTAATTTTTTTTTTTTTATTTTCATTCATATACATTTCAAAGAGGAAGAAAATGTTATATTAAGATTATCCTACAGGAAAAGCAAGAAAAAAAATATATGTAATAGCCAGCCACAATTGACCACACAGCATGATGGCTCTATAAAGAAAGAGAAAAAAAATAAAAGAATTTCAGCCAGTTGGGAAGTTGTCCCAGATACTGATGAAAAGATAATAATTAATGATAGGATTTTTATTCATTTATTTATTTAGAGACAGATGCATTGCTAATTTTAACCTCAAAAGGACATTTCAGCCTTGAAAATTGCACAGATTTTTGGATGGTACTTTTTAGATATTTCTGTAAGAAATGTGGACTTTGCTGTTGGCATTTTCTTTCAAGGATCCTTTCAGTCTAAAGGAACTCCCTTTCCCTTTCCCATTTCTGCAGAGCTGAAAACATGAAATCTGTGTGCATCACATTTTGATATCTTATAAGCTTATTTACCTCAATATCTATTCATCACTCAGAGGAAAAGATAAAATTTTGGCATAGCCAATTTGAGATGGATCAGGGTTTCCCTCAAGCACTTTTCAATGTGGATTTGAAAAAGGCTTCATGTGTCAAAGATAAAACCTTCCTAGTATGCCTTTCATGCTCTATATGACTATTATTTTGTTGGTGAAAGGAGAATAGTGATGTAGCTTATTGCCAATATTTAGCCAGTATTTGAGTTGCTTTTGCAACACTATGGACTTCTTTTCTCTCTAACTTATCACCAAAGAATGTAAAAGGCTGCCCTCTGAAGTCACTGATAGATATGTTGATTGTCTTTGGATGGAGTCCTGCAAGAAGTACTGCAATTTTCTGTTAGAAACATTTTGACACCCTGTTATCTTCCTGAGTTGATCAGACACCTGCTGCTAGTCCACCTGCCTTTCTGGCAACCAGAAATTGTTGTCTGCCTCTCTTTCCTAGTTTGTTTTTTTTCTGGTTTTTTTTTGGTTTTGTTTTTTTTTTCCCCCATCTCTGGCTGTGCAAGTATCAACAGGTGGGATCAATTGTGAGGAAGGATGTTGTGCCAATGCTTCATTGCTGGCTTGGAGGCAGGAGCTCTTGCAGAGGGGATGGCATGTGTGACTTGAAGAAGGCTGCTCTGCAGAAGCCGGTGCTGTCTGGCACCCGTGCATTACTAGAGGGGTCAAACCAACGTTGGAGCAGGCAGGGTGCCATTCTGACAGAAGGGGTAGCCAAGATGCCAGGTAGTCATGCAGCAAGCGTGTTTACTGAAGGTTTGATTTTTCAGTCAGCGATGTTTAACTGTCTGCTCATGGTGAATTTATACATATTTGTTTAAGAAAATGCATGAAGATTAATCTAAAGCTGTATAGTGTATTAACTTAAGAAAAAAGTAAAAAGAACTTCTGAAGCCAAGGAGATTACAGCCATAGCTGTATTTCAGTGATGGGTATGTTTGCATACTTTTGTTTGCAGTGACTAGTCTCTCTAGGGCCTCTTTTGTAGTAGGAACTGTCCCCTAATACTGTGTTGACACTATTTTTGCACTGTAGGTGGCAGAAATACACAGTCTCAGATGTTAAAAGGATCAACCCAGTTGGATCTGCCAATCAGAATTATTTTCTGGAACTAGTAGAGCTTTTAAAAATCCTTATAATTTTAACCTAGTTAAGTGCACTTTTCAGACAGAACCAAGGAGGAAGGATATGCAAGAGGTTATAAAGAGCACAAAATGGATTTTAAAATCCATTGACCATGTTAACATCTTAAAGGAAAAAAAGTTTCTTATCAATTTGTGTTGGCAGTTTGAAGCGGTACTTGAATTATCTGCATCCATCTACCTCTTAAACAGTCACCTCTATTTTGAGAGCATACTGAGAGCAATCATGTTTGCAGCTAACCTCCAAATTCTAAGATACTAAATAGCATCTTTAGCACAAACATTTGAATTAATTGTTGGCATCTCAATGGGACAGATTGCCAAGACTTTATGGATGGGAGCCAGTCTTGGTACTGTATAAGATATCAGATTCATATTAGCCCAGCCGACAGGCAAGTCTCTTAAATACTCTCTCATGTGAGGAGTATACAAAGCCCTCATTGGACTCTGTGAAGCTCTCATTATGCAAAATTGTCTTCCCATCTCATGGAACTGTCTAATTAGTCAATATCAAGAAAGGCACATTTTTATCTTTCTCCATCCCAGCACTGCCGGACACAACACTTGTAAAACTATTAAAATCACATCGATTAAGATAGAGCCTTAGGTGAAGCTTGTAAAGACAAGGTAACTCTTGTAACTCTTTGGACAATCCTTAGATTGTATCAGTGTCTGTTTAAAAACAGGCTGCTACACAGGTTGAACAAAATTATGCCATTCATGCCACCCTCCTAAGCCTTTCCTGCTTTCTCCATTGCTGTGTTTAGTATCTGACCACAGGAACTGCCATGTGAATGGTCAAAGGGAAAAAAAAAAAAAGATTGCATTTCAGCAATTTCTCCCAAGCATATAAACTCATAAAAAAGTGAAATTTGGCAGAAGTAGCTCAGAGAATATGTATTACCTGTTCCAACATTGTACTGTTTAATTATTTTGTATCTTTTAAGATGTGCATTTTATAGGAAGGAAAGAGGACCAGTTTACTGGAGACTAAAGGACATACAGGTTATGCTGATTAATCTTGATTAATCAATTCAGTGAGATGAGAAAGCAGCTTTGAAAATCCTTTTTTTTTTCCTGATGTCTTTTTTTTCTAGACCTTATAAACACTGTGTTAGAATAAAACTGTGAATATGAGTTCTATACTGGTAGAACTAATGTGACATTTTGAGATATCCCTTTAAAAAAGAATACACTTTGAAAATATTTTTAAAGAAACTAGAGGTTATGTTTCTCTGTACACTCAGTCTGGCATATGCTGACCAGTGGTGCAACATGTTTATAAATCCATTTTTGCTGGTCAACTGTAATGTGTTTACTATAGGCAGTAGTAAATCAGTCCCTGTTAATTTTATTCTCAATATAATTAAAGGCTATGTACTCTCTTTTAATAACTTTTTTATTCTTCTAACAAAGGATTTTAAATATCTAATTCAGCAGGGCTAATGGATCAGAATATACATAAGAGCAGTAGATGTAGGTATGCCTGGTGTTTTCAGTCCAGAAATGTGAATATCCAATAGCTGAATAGTTCCATACTATTTTCAGTCTTCTCCAAAGTGCTTAGTAGAGAAAAATATGACCTTAACAGAGCATTGCAGTAGCTGGTCTTTGGAAACTCTGTAGACATCCTCAGTTTTACAGAGATAAAGGCTCTGTACTTTTTTTGTACCAGGTGCACAACTGCGTTAATGAAGAACCACAGTTAATTTACCACCTAATTTGTTACTTGTTATTTGATTGCATGCTATTACCATTAGAAGTGTTTGTGGTTGTAGTTGGTCTGGAATTAAATTTAAATAAACTATATGGCCTATGGAAATTTTCTTGTACAGATCACCAGCTAACAGAGACAGCTCATTATGTTCAAAAGTAAAGGGAGGTGAATTCATTTCAATTTTTGCTTCTCTTAACAGTGGGTTTGCCAAGACCAGCAGCAGCCTTGTGCAGAAGAATTTCCATGCTCTTCTACTCTGATAAGAAGCAATAGAATTATTACCTCTTTGTAACTAAAAATGACATGATTTTCATAAAGCCACCTATCTTAACATCTCCACATTGCCATATTGTCATGATCTGGAATATTGCCTAGATAGGGCTTCTTTCCAAGTCCTTGACTTATTTCCTGTGCATAAAAAGGAACTGGGACAAAGCACCCTATTGATTATGAAGCTCAGAATAGAAAATACTGTATCATATAAGGTTATGTTGTAATACAGTATGCTTGGTAAGAATTTGAGAACATTGCTTTAACTCCATGGCAAGCTGTTTTGTATAGCTCTGTTCAGAAGCATTTATACTCTGTGGAATGAATCAGTTTCTAAATCATAGCTGACTCTGGTTTCTGCTATTTGTTATAGGAGCAGTCGTTTAAGGGGAGAAATCATTGCAAATTTGAAATACTGCTTTGATAAACATCAAAATTCAAGAACTGGAGGCACAGAAGCATATTTAAGAGCTAAATAGGAAACAGTTAAAATTTATCTGCAAAGTGATCGCTAAATGGAAATCAAAAAGGTCAGCAGCAATGCACTCTAGGGAATCAAGATTCACACACTAAGAGAGCTGCAGGTGCTGTGCTGGACAGTGAAACATAATGTTTTTAATTAAATCATGGGCCTTCCTGAGGGAATATTGCATTAAAATCCAAGTGAATCTGACATAATGGCAAGATCTACATTCCTGGTTCTTACTCAAGTCATTACATTAGTCTGCCAATTAGATCAGGAGGGAGGCATTTCAAATTACAGCAGCAATTTTACAGAGTAGATAATTATGTCAAGTTATGAATGACAGATATTACTGCAGCTAGTTGTTTTTTTTTAATGTTTTTTAACCCCTCCCACCTCTTTTCATTTTTCCCTTTTTCCCTTCTTCCATAATGCTTTTTTTTTATTTGATGATTCCTAGCATCAAATGTTATATAGCATTTTGACTACCATTTAATTCTTGTTACTTTATTAAAAAATGAAAAAAAAAATAAAAATGCAAACTTCAGTCATAATTTGTCTGTAACTGTTGCTGACATTTATAGCTAAACTATAATAAGTCTTATCATATTTATGCTTCTAGACTTCATCTGTCTTGATACTTCCACTGTAGTAATAGCTACCTTCAAAATAGTATCCACAAAAGGTACTTATGCAGGAATTCTATTGCATGAGATCTTATATACTGTTGAATACTGCGTCTTATGTGCTTGAACTAGGACAAATACCATGCCATGATAGTGTGACGATTATTTTTGACTTAACAGAAATATAATTAAAACTGAAGATGGAACAGATGTAGCTTTAAAATATTTTCATGAATGCATATTAGAGTAGCATATTTTTCCCAATGTTTAAAAACTGCTTCCAAGTCCAAATAATATCATTATGGTTCTTAATAGACACCTGCACTGTTTACATTTACACTGTGCCCTCTAGAAATGCAGGTCTTGTTTGCAAGATTTTTCTTACAAACATTTATTTTTGGAATAAAATTATTTTTGTTTATTTTTCTATTAACTAATGCTGAATTAGAGTTGATTTAATTTGGAATGTAGAACAGCCTCACCTAATTACTTCATCTGGATAATTTTGACTGTTTAGACATATTCATTACGAATGTATTCTCAGGAATAATGATATTTCTATATTTATGTATTTGAATAAAAGAATGTGGACATCAGTTAAGTTTGAATTGCATTTATTTGTAAAAATTTTTACCAATATCATTAAGTATATTCGGTCAACATGAAATATTTCCTTTGATCTAAAATGAAATTTGTGATAGAAAAACCTACTTTCAAGGTGAAACGAAGACTTGACTTAATGGTCTGCAGCTCAAAAGATGAATATTCATCAAGGATTCAGTATAGGCATGTTTGATTCTTTTTTCTGTTAAGAAGGCCAAAGTCCACAATTTCAAGGGGTAGCACATCACTGCTGTAAAACACAATGTTCAGAATCCTCCTGACAATATTCTGATTTTAAAGAGAAACCCTGTGGTGGATGCACTAGGGATTGTCCTGACAGAATCAACAGCAGATTTGTTTTCATGTTCATTCCTGAGGCAGTGAGTAACAAAATATTTATGACAAGGGAGTGTAGACTGCACCTTAATTATTAGGGTATCCTCATTTATAACAGAATTCAAACTCTGCCTTAAATGGAAAGGGAGTAGATTTGAACCATGCTTTCTTTTGGATAGGCACCCTCATTAACAGAGTATTTTAAGATGCAGTTTCTTCAGCTGCTCTTTTTGAAGCTGCTCTTTAGGAAATACTTACAACTTGCTTGCCTAGGTTTAGGGGGCATGCAAGGTTCAAATTACAAAAGAAAGTGTTTATTAACTGCATAGGTAGTATACCTCTCAATTCCTTGGCAAAGGAAAAGTGGGAATGCAAAAAAAATCCCCTGTACCTAGCATAAAAGATGTCAGGAGTATTTGAGAATTCCACTGGCAGCTATTAAATAATAAATTCTATGTAGCCCAGGAAATGCCCCGTGCTGAAAGCGACTGGGGGGTTCAGGAGACTGTTAGGAAAAACACATATACATAGTCTTCTGTTACTCTTTCCTATGTATTTATCTCTAGCCACTGTTGAGACAGAAGATTGGCCAGAACTGTAGTGTACAGCAGTTCTTAAATATTTGAGACTGCAAAAAGAAAGAATTACATATATAAAACAGAATAATGCCAATATAAGTGATGGAGTGAGTACATTTTTTGTCTAATAATATTCAGTAGTTTTGTGTGAAGACATCTTCCCAGAACGTGTATGCAATAGAAATAGAATTTTCTGTGTCCCTAATATAGAATTTAAGTTAACATCACCAGTTTTAGGGCTCCAATCTCCCAACATTTGTTCCAATTAATTTGCTCTAAATTAAGACTGCTTTCCATGAAATTACTTCATGTTCATGTTCTCTCCCTCCTAGTTTTCTTCCAATTTTAACAGCTTACCTTAAATGTTAAGTGATCACAGAAATCATCTTATTGCTGTGTTCTCATCAGGAGGAAGAGTTATGTACTGCTATATTAATTTAAGTTTTATTATTATTTTAATTGAAAATAATTAAATAACTTATCAAAACACTTAATAATAATTTTCTTTTGAAAGAAAAGATAATGTAATGAAAACTGAAAGATCATCCACAGAGATCCAGGGAGATGAATATTGGGAAAGTAGAAGTAGAATATTAAAATTCATATGGGGAAAATGTAATTTTACACAAGACAAATAGAAGGAAAGAAAAATATAAATACAGTAATGTCAAAGAAGACATTCTAGAGACAGTAAGCAGAAAATCAGAAATTATTTTGCAAGGCCACACTGCAGCAAAAAGAAATTGAATTCCATTTTGCTATCCATACCCTGACATATCAAGCAGAATTGACAGAAAATAATAATCTCCAAAAATCAGGGAAAGCTGAGGGACAAAGGTAAGAAAGTTGTTCTGCTGATAGTTTTATTCCTGGACTTCCTGCTAAGTTGTCTCAGCTGCTCTGATAATTTCAAACCACTGGCCATTGAAACTGCATGTTTTTCCCTTCATTTGGTAGAGTAGATCTTTGTTACTGACAATTTTTATGCATTAGATCTCTAGTAGAATAATTCCCAGAAATCTTTGAGGAAAATTTCAGGGGACAATTACCAGGATACTCTTGCTGAAATGCGTACTAAGAAGAAGGAAGGAAAAAATGGCTGGTGAACACTTTTCAAGTATATATATAATCTGGGAGTTTCTGTAGCCTGTTGAAGATAAACACCAGTTGAATTTGGTAATATATTTATTGGCTGATAGTATAAAAAGAATCACATGTGTGTGTATATATATATATCTCCTGCAAACAGATCACCATACCCCTCAGAAATAGATTCTATTATCTATATTGATTTATGTAACTCCTTACTCTATTATTAGCTTTGACTGATATAACTCTTCATTAGTTACGGATTTACATATTCAGTGCTCCTTTTCCAGCAAGCCAGAGCCAAGAAGCAAAGAAAATGTCACAGCGAAGTTGTTTGTTTTCAGATGGTGGATTTTTTTTCATTTTCCACATTTTGGAATACTTTCCGTCTGTTTCACAGTTCCATGAATAAAGCTCAATTATATAGTGTGAATATCACTTGCATGGGAAAAGAGCCAGAACTGGTGATGAAGTAATAAAATATGAACTACGTGAACCACAGATAAGTGGTTGAATTTGAAACAACTCTTGCCCTGGATGGCCAGTAGAGGTCATTTTGGCTATCTGTCCAATTACAAAAATGAAACCAGCAGAGAAATGAGAGCACATAAAGAACAAAATCTATTCATCTTAGGCCATAAACCCTTTAGAGACCAGCTGCAGATGTGGTAAAGCTATAAAGGGCTTTCTGGAACAATGAAAGTCTTATATGCTCTAACTTACTGATAAAAAAATGTTCAGAACCAGTCCTATTTACGGTAGCAATATATCAACCTACTTCATTAAAAATGAGAACGATATTCCAACCTCACCCTTTGATGGATTTTTGTTAAATCAGAAGTCTTGGAAAGTATGTTCAAGTCCTACAAAGATACTGAGCTTATTCAGTCAGACCTTGGATTGTTTCTTGCTCACAGAAAATCTGTAGAAGGTGATGTATGCAAAAAAAAAAAACCCAACTCTAATGACATGGTAAACTAATCCAGTATCCTTTTTTATTTAAAAAGATTTTAACAGATTTTTCAGAAATAAAGTCAGTTTTTAAAAAAATTCATTTTGCCATTTTTAGTACTACTTTTTTTAGATAAATATGGTTTTGAATCACTTACAATTCAATTTCTACAAAAACACTGCATAGGTAGCAGATTCAGGTAGTTACCTAGGAGAAGGATTTCACATGAGTTTCTCATGAAAGTTTTCACTGTGTAAGCGCAATGGTTACATCACACTTGGCATGTATTAATATAGCCATTACAAAAGGACACTGTGGTTTGATGAAGTGGTCTCTTTGTGGGTAAATATGGTGGTGTACTATAAGAATCCTCTTCAGTTTGTGATAACTGCTTTTGGTTTATGCTAGTCCAGTAGTACAAAGAAATAACATGCTAACTTGTAATAGATATAGTCTAAAAATAAAATACCAAAAAAAGAAGAAATCACTTAAATCTTTAAACAGTATTAGACATAGTAGAATAATTTAATTTCAAACATTTTTTCAAAGCCTAGGACAGTGTGTTCTTGATGTAAGATTTTTTTTTAACCACAATAAGTAGGTTGTAGGATTTGCGTTGGAGATACCATATGGAAAGCACTAATTTAATGGGAAATGATAATCTGTGAATTGGATTCATGATTCATGAGTCACAATGCACAATAACACATGCCAGTAATTTACTAAAATACAGTATGCACGTATGTATATTAATTTACACATGTTCATATATGCAAATTCTTTGTTATTTAGTTGCTGTTAGAGTCCTGACATATATTCCTTTTTTAAATGTAAGAAAGAGCATATTTACACATGAGGACAACTGGCCGGGTATTGGGGTTTGTGCTCACAAGAAATAGTTATGAATAATAGTTATAATGAAGAGCATGCATAACCTCTATCTACACTTGTTCATTGTGTAAATTATAAATACTTCCAAAGTACAGCCATTGGAGCATATTTTTAGAAAGAGTCTTACAAGAAGAGATGTCAGAAGGAGGATCTGAGAAAAAGAGTTTTCTGATGGCATTTCTTGATAAACTGAAATAAACATACTTCATAGAAAGCTAAAGCAAAGTATGCCGGTGCAGCCAGGTTGTATTGATGCCTGCTTTATGATGAAATGTAATATCCTTTCTCTATAAGCAAGAAACAACCATATTGTCCTTAGTTGGTCCTGAGTGAATGTTTTACTGTAATCAAAGTCCTTATTTTAGTCTTCTGGAAATGCAGACATTTATCAAGCTAAGAAGGGGCATCTTGTTTTCTAGGAAGAAGTAACTTAGTGTTGAAGGGGCCTCTTTGTTACTGAGATCCAAGGTATAATGATAGCTGATAATATTTATGAGAGATGGAGGCTCTTCAGTGAATCTACATGCTGAATCACTAATAAAACCCAATTAACTGCTTAGATGATTCCCCTTTAGTCATCACTCAGGAAATCATGAAAGCTGCGAGAGCATCACAACTGGGTCTACTGAAATGGCAAGAGATAAAATGGTGCTGGATCCTTGTTGAGCTCTTAAAGGACAGTAACTTAAGTGAATGGATTTTAGTAAAGGCTCTTTTTAATGAATCTATTCAGAGCTGAAATCAATGTGGTACTGTGATGAGTGGGAAGAGCACAGTGAGGGGTAGCAGTATAGGGGTGAGTTGCTAGCTAGAGGCAACAGCATCATGATTAGAGGGAATAGAGCAGCTAGGAGCAGCAGGCAGGAGCATCAGCCTGGTGAGAGGGGGTGGTGGTTCACTTATGCATTTATGATTAGAGGTTGTGGTAGTTAGAAATTGTGATGAAATAACATCAAGGTACCTCTACATGCACAGGCATAATTTTATGATAAAAGATGTATGAGAATCTGTCTGCATGCCTGCTAGAATAGTACTGAGTACTGAAAAAAAGCTGAGTCACATGTATTGGAAAGGCAAAACCTGAAGAAATGCCTTTTAGTGTAGATAAAGTGATAGTGTGAAATAAAACCAATGGGCAGCCAACTCACAGAATTATGGCCTTTGAGCTGCTGGTTTCTATTCTGGAGCAAAATCTTAAAATTATTATATTAGAATGTGGTATCAGGAAAGCAAAAGAACATTTAGTAGGTGAAGAACGGAGAACAGAGCGGAATGAGAAGATTTTACCCTCTTACAAGGCATCTGCTTACAGCCACTGATAGGAGTCAGGATGCTGAACTTGATGGGCTGTTCTTCTGTTTTCATATGCTCACAGCTGAGTGAGAAAATTTAATCATGGTCTTATGCCTACTGTTCTGCAGGGCTGTGCCTTCCCATCATATAAACACTAGTTTCATTTATTGCTGCTTTGTTTTCCACAAATCAATGCTCTGCCACTTTTCTTTTTCATATCTTTGGTTTTAACTGTATTTGATATCAATCCATACATATGAATTTGGCAAGAAAGGAAGTAACTGTTCAAGGTGTCACAGTTGTAGATCCACATCCACCTGCTGTCCACCACAAACTGGCCTGATACCTGCAATATCTGAAAGACGTGCTATGGAAACACCGAATTTTTAAGGTGCTTACCCAAGTACATGTTAAAAGCTTGCAACTTTTCTTTCAAACAACTGAAGTACTGATAGATAAGAAATTTATAATCAAATGCTAATAAAATTTATTTATTGTAAAACCAAGGAGAACTCTTAGTCTGTCAGCAGCTAGCTTCCTTGCAACTCTGAATGTGCCTTTATTAAGAAACACATTTTAACAGCACACCAGTACAGTGTCCAGACAGGAGTGTCCAGAATCACTTTCTGATTTTTTTTTTTCATAAATAAGTACAGTATTCATAAAAAATCTGGATTGAGAGGAAATATATTATTGTCTAAAACATTTAGAATTTATCTATTTCCTAGCTCACAAAATCTCAGGTAATAAATATGAATAATTTCATTGAGAATTAGTATTAACGATGACTGGATTTGTCTAGATTTATGTTTCAAGTGCAGTCACTTGCATGCACTATTCAACATCTCAGATGAGTGCAGGGTAAGTGGAGCAATTATTAGCATCTTGCTCTGTCTCTGCCTGTTTTCATGAAACTTGCTGGCACTTATTATCTTTGATTCCCCTACCACATTGTTAAATTTCATTAAATTTATGCAGTAGGCTCAAAAGCTACTGGGAATGGAAAGAATTTTGGCAGAATTTTGTACATGTTTCTTTCCTTGGGGGAACCAAGCTAAAAAATAGACATTGCCTTGGATTTGTTCATTCTCAACAACCCTCTGAGGCAGAGATTATTAATTAAAAATATGATAGAGATGACAGGAAAATCATAAGTACTTCTGTTCATACTCTTTCATTTGCACTTGTTAGATGGTATTTGACTTCATGAATAGTCCCTCAGAAAGCATGGTGGCATCAACCATTGGTATAAGACACTGAGAATCTGCCTTAGTGTAAAAGAAACGTGACTCTCTGCAGCTGTCTAAATCATATCAATAAAAATGAGATTACAGAGTTGAAACCCTTAAAGTGCTAATGTAATTGGCAAAATTCCTGGAGATTTTTAATAAGACCAGCATTTCACCATAGATGTGTTGGCTCTCCTTGATTTTCAAATAAATTAGAAAGCATTCCCATTCATGTTTGTTTTGATTGATCCTAAGTATTTATGAACAGATTAGGATAGAAATTTTCTGTACTTGTTGCCCACGAAGTGCCTGTGAGTTTTATTTATTTCAGTAATTCATTGTCCATTTTAATGGTGTGTGACTGGCTATCTTTTCTTCACTGGATAGATGTTTCTTCTTAACAGAGACAAGTAATCAGTGAATAGCAAGTAATGCACTTCTAAAAGGAATCCATAGCACTGTCTTAATTAACAAGACTTAAATAATTAATTGCCAGTATAATTTGAGAATGGAAAAAAATAAGATGCCATGAAAAGCAGAAATTTATTTATTCCCAAAACTTTTCTTTACCTGACTACTTCTGAAAATAAGTATGCAATACTCCCCCTTTGTTGTATTTTATTACATCTGTTGTTCGGAAGCTTCCCATTTTATTGCTCAAATCTTGGATTTTTCTCATCTTTATGAGCTTTCACATATTTGCCATTATTGCTTTATGTACTTGTAATGTTTATGGACTCACATTATATACAATCTCAATTCATCATTATCATTTGCTGTTTTAGGCATGATGTATTATTGTAAAAGTGGAAGATAAAATCTCCACAGAAAAGCTACCTTTTGCAGTAAATTGAACTTCTTTTGTTGCTTTTAATGTTCAATTAATGCATTTTTGATAATTCTGTATTTAATCAATATCTGAAAGTAACATTTTAATTTTACCTGCCACTGGCATTTTCTGGAAGCCATGTAGTGAGACTGATGAAAAAAACCCAAGATTTTATTTTCGAGGAATGGTAGACAAGTAAAAATAACATCTAACTGCCAGTGATGTCTCTTCAGATAGTAACACACAATATCCCCTGGCTATATTATTGTGCTTAAGACACTGGTTGAGTCCTCAGGGAGATCCTCCAGAGGTTCAAGACAGTGGTTTTGCCTCTGGTATCACACAGAGCACATGTCAGGTACCTGTCACCTCTCTCCCTGTGCCGCCACTGGCAGTGGCAATGCCTTTC
The DNA here is from genome assembly GCF_049639895.1 of Pseudopodoces humilis. Classification (NCBI taxonomy): domain Eukaryota; kingdom Metazoa; phylum Chordata; class Aves; order Passeriformes; family Paridae; genus Pseudopodoces; species Pseudopodoces humilis. The sequence continues at coordinate 91,831,776 of NC_142202.1, forward strand.
ATACCCTGAGCTGGTTTACAGTCCTTTTCAAATCATGCCTGACGAAACAACAAGGTTTGAACAGCAGGTGAGGGAAAGGGAGCACAATGAGAGCAGGTGCTGTCGCACCAGCCAGCAAAGCCAGGTGTGCACCCACCATAGCACCAGCTCACACCCAGCCTCCAGATGGCAAGTGCCCCCTTCCCATGTGTCCAGCAGCACCCGCCATCCACAGCCCCTGACAGGAAGCCTGGAACTGCTGACATGGCTTTTCTGTGGAGAATATGAAATACAACTTGTGTGAAGTTGAGGTGAAAAAAACAAAGTGGCTTAATTAATTTACTAAAACAAACAAAAAAGTCATAATGAATACAATTGTCAGCAAACATGACCTTTACTATTTTTGAAGTCAGACAACTTTTGAAGTCAGGCACCATCTATGCAATGATACAAGGAACGGTGGCTTTGTGCCTGCAGCACTGGGAATTGGGATGCCTTTCCGAATCTCTCTGCTGGCTGCAGGCACCAAGTTTAAGCATGTTTCCTGTCATCACGTCTGCAAATGAAGACAGATGTATTATGCTGTCACTGCAGGGAGCATGCAAGGGTGACGTTGGGTCTCCTCTCCTGGGCAGAGAGCAGTGTGGCACAGTCTGGGGACATCTGGCCTTCCATGGCAACACAGTCCCACTGCTGCCTGCCCTGCTAGGCCCTGCCCTGGAGGTGCTAAGGCATCTGAGAGTGAGCGTGGCCCAGGAGGTTTGTTGTGGAACGGCTTCATCCCAGGGGCTCAGCTGCTTCCAGGCATCATGTCCAACTGCACGTCCTCTCCAGGTCAGTGTTCCCTCTTGGGGATGCCTTGCTCAGAGCTTCGTGTGTCACTTCTGCTTTCTCTTTATTCAGCTAGACTGTATGTCAGAGCATAGTGCTAATAACATCAAGGTCACAGATTTGATCCCTGGGTGGGATTCATTCACTTGAGTTGGACTCAATGATCCTTGTGGGTCCCTTCCAATTCAGAATATCCTGTGATTCTCTTACTTGAAAATGGGTCAGTGTTCATATGAAAGCACAAACAGAATGGCTGCCCCATCTTTGCCACTTTGACCATGTTTATAAATGTGTGGTGAGGCACAGGGGTACTTCACCCAGGGATGGTGGAGCCCATCCTCATGACAGGAAAAGCCCCTCTCAGACATGTTTCACCCTTAATCCCAGCTCACCACTGCCCTTGGAAGAGGAACCCCACAGCTCTTACTATGGAGTGGATGCTGGAGGAGAGAGTCGCCTCCATCAAAGACCCACTGCTCAGGATGCCACTGTGGCTCTGCATCACTTCTGTTCAAAATGCCAGCACAGATTGTTGAGTCCCAGTTGTCTCTGACATCTTGGAGTCTGTCATTTAGCAGGTTCTGTGTCCATTGAACACATGCTTTACTGAGATCAAGTAGTATAAGTATTTTTCCCTGTCATGTTGTGCTAATCCTTGCAAGTATTTATTACATCTACACTGTTACTTTTACCAACTAAACCTGTCATCAAAGAATTTTCGACAAGACCTGTTTCCAGGATACTACAGCAGTTACACATATAGGCACTTTTGAAAATATGCTAGGTATCTATCTGAATCTTTGTGCACCACATATCTATAAAATCTGGGTTTCAGTCTCCTATTATAGTGGAGATTCAGATCTATGAGGAGTATTTTTAGCTTCTTATTGCTGATCATGAAGTCTCCCAAGAAGTTATTATATGAAAAACAGAATTAGACTGTTTTAAATGCACCCTTACTATTAATTACAGATAACCAGCTAACATTGTTAGACACTTATTGAATTCTATCTATATGATATACAAGACAACTGAACTAACTAATAAAACAAAATGTAAAAAAATCCAAACTAAAACAAACAAAAAACCCCAACAAAACAAACCCAAACAAACCAAACCCCAGCCTTGTATCACATTTAGCAATTGATTTGGAGGTACCTAAAAGTGTTTTCTGTGTTATCTCTCTACAAATCAGAAGGAAGCATTAATTAAAATTTACATGTGAAAAAAATAGCTGATAACTGTACCTGAAGTTTATGAAGTTCATGATGTAGGTCAGACTGACATAAAGCATCATCTTCAAGGTATTTGACCACATGAACAGCTTAAACTTTGTATTTAATTATAGATTAGTAATCCTGTAAGTCATGCTTAACTTATCACTCCTGAAATATTTCTTGAATTCCCACTCAGTGACTAATATGTTACAATTCAGTGTGTTTGCAGAATGTATTTTTCAGTCTTGCTAGGCCAGACAAAAAACAAAAGATTGGCATTTAAGTTCAGAACTGCTAACCTAAGACCCAGTGTTCAGCTGGCACCTGGTGTTCGTGGCTTCTAAGACCTACAGGTTCCTCATCTTTTAAAGTCTTTCAGGAACAGCTGTAGCAGTGTCCTGTGGGTCCAACAGTGCCGTAGTAAGGCCATTGAGAGACCCAGAAAATATGTGTGGGGCAGTTCCATTTAAGAATATGAGTCATTTGCTGCACTATTTATATGCCACTATTCAACAAAAATATGACTTTTAACAATACTTCTTTTTTTTTTTAATTCCCAAAATGAAGCACACCTATCCCATAGACTTCTGTGTAATATCTTTGTATAAACAGAACTGGAAGGTGTCAGAGGCATTTTTGTCCACAGTCTGAGATGGTTTGAATTCAGATTTCTCAGCTTCTGGGGACATTTCTGTAGAGAAAAAAGAGGCAAGAAGCAGAGATATTCTATAGCCTAATGGCTAGGACACTCACTGAATGCTGGGTCTCATCCTTCCTGCCATCATCCCTTATGAAACTTATATTACACAGATTTATGCATTCCTGCATAAAATGCAGGAATGGACCTTGAAACAGGATTGAGACCAATAGAAACTTCACTTCCCCTCCGGCTGTGCCTGAAAAGAGGTGAGTGAGCACTGTAAAAGAAAGGATCTCTTTGCCTCATCTGGCAGGCCTTCATGTGCATTTCCTATCAGGGAACAAAGTACCTAAATGTTAAAACAGTTCTGTATGAACACAAAAAAAACAAACCGGTCTCCTGTGCATTTCATGCATGTACACTCTTGGGTTTTTGTTAAGCAAACAGTGCATTTTGTAATAGTGTTTTCCTAAGAGTCAGTTATTTCTTAGTCCCTAGGCCCTTAAAAAGGTTGAAGAATATTTTTTTGTCATTGAAACCTCTTCCAGTGAGAAGAATTTTTAATAGTCTTTATAAGTAACAGGTTCCCTATTGTAGCACTGAATGTGCTTATTCTGTGTTTGGCTTTCCCCAAATGCCCATCTCCTCTGTAACGAACAGCTCACAGACTTTGCAACCGTATTTATACATTTTATGTCCAAATACCTCCTTAGGATTTTTGTTAGGCAAGACTTGGAACATTTTCAACATAGATTTAACATAACCTAGAGGTCTAGCTTCTTCTATTGAGATAGTGCACCAGCTGATTAGGATGAATATGATAAATACAAGAAGCTTTGCAGATACTGTAAATCTGACTTTTCTTTGCTTCTTTCCATTTCTGTTGCCTAAAATACCCCTTGGAAAAGTAACATTTTTTCCAAATAAAGTCTCTTCATTATTTTTTTTTTTTCCCAGAGCTTCTAGGTGTGTTTAAACCGTACAGGTACCATGGATGAATGATGTCAGGTTTACAGGCAATTAGATATGGTGCTAGCAAGTACAACTACTTCTTAATTTCCCCTTATACTTTTCAGGCTTTTTCGATTCCCAAAGGAAGGACCAATCTACTTTAACCAATAGATAGAAGCCAGTGGTAAAAAAGTATTACAACCTGCTGCTATTCCATCAGTTTCATTTCCTTACTTAGTAGACTTGAGTATCCAACCATGTAGATCTTCACCTTTCAGTTAAGTCTATCTAAGGCTTTCTAAGCAGTTATGATACAGCTTTCATTTCAGTTTTCACCTTTTTCTTCATGTTTGTGCTCTGTAAAAGCACAAACAACCCTTTTGTTTGACAAGGTATTTGGAAACTTACATCCTAGTGCACTGGGTTTGGAGTACCTTTTTCCTTTCCTTTGCTGAAGACAGCCTATCTTTCTCAGAAGTTTTCCTAGAAATCATTACTTCTAGCTTGCCTTATGTTGCTATTTTTGTCCTTTGACAACCACTACCTATGTCAGTGGTGACAACATTGTGGGAGAAGACTAAATATCCATATAAGTTGCATAAAGGAAGCATCTGATATGGCAATGTTGGAACTTTACAAGTATAGTTTTTCTTTTTCACTTACTACTTCCTTTTTCACAGTGTCCATCATCATTTGTTTATCATTAGTTGCCTAATTTAGAGTTTAACTGTGCTTGAACAGAGATTTTGGACAGAAAGCTGTGCTAGCATAATTCAGGTAGAATCAATATATCCTGAGCTTCTGTGATGTATACCCTCAAAGCTTCCTATTTTTAGAAAACATACTGACCAGTGATGTTCTGCTCTAATTCTGCTGGAAGAAGTGGCAGCAAACCACATCAAACCATTAGTCTTCATTTGAAAGAGTGGGGGATGCAATACAGATAGTTATAATCACCTTTGTGGCACCAGGGAAGCAGAGTTGTAAAAAGTAAGTACTTTTATAATGCTAATAGAGAGAGAAGAAAAGAATTTCACTGTGTCATCTGGTCAAGCTCTCTTAAACCCACCAAATAAAATTATTGCTATCAGCCACATAAATTTTGAATGGACCCTGAAATCACAGTTGTGGAACAGTTAATGTGGGCTGGTGGTTGGTTGTTGGAACAAGGATGCTTTTGAACCTCTACCACATAATGCATATTGTTATCAGCATTTATGTACCTGTATTCACTATTCAGATACTAAGATGATGAACATTTTTAGTATATGCTACATAGCCTGTGTAAGAAAGGTGCAAATCCTTCCTTTTTTTTTTCTTTAGTAGAATTATCTGCAAATGACATTAGAAATTTCACAACTTTTTTATTACCTTGGTGTATGCACAGGAAAAAAAATAGAGAAAGGCAATATTTATTTTGATGAAAATACATACATATAATGTATTCTAAATAAAAGTATTTGATATTTACAGTAAATGTTATCTGATGGTGTTGTAATTTTGTTGAAATAAGTTTAAAATAAAGACTAAAAAACACCCCAACCTCACATACAGTGAACAGTGATTAACAGTGAAACAAATGGTTTTGCTACACATGCATGTATTACTATTTAAAGGTTGGCCTTTTTGTACAACTGGAGGGCAACAGTTCTCATTAGCTTTAGAGAGCAGATCAACCCATTTTAAACATAATAAGAATCTCTTCCAGACAGAAATTCTTGCTTCTGGAATAAAAACAAGTATTAGGATATTAGTGTACTGGCAAGCTAAATATCTAAAAGAAAAATCCATCCAGCTCATTACAGCAAGATTTCTCTAAATTAGCAGTAAAGAAGAAATTGTCTGGTTCGGGTGGAATAGATATTGAAAAAAAATTGAATGAATACTATGGCTGAATGAACTGTTTTTGATTTACATTTAAGATTCTGTTGGATCTTCACTGAGTGCCTTCACATCACTTCTTGAGGACTAGAAAGATAATATACAGAATCTCTTTTTTTGTTAAGACATACTGTTTGGAAATAAATTAGAAAGGCCTGAAAGGAAAAATTCATCTGTATGCTATGTGCAATCGTTAATCGTGAGAGAGGGAAGATAAACGAACCAAAACAAAGATATATTTTTTGAGGATGTTAAATCAGTAGTCTGCAAAAGGGGCAATTAGTAGTATTTTTCTAAGAGCAATTTAGATTAAATAGCTGCTGTATGCTATTTTTATTCCATGCCTGAGTTGTCTCTAAAGCAATTTTAAGAGAGCATATATTCTGTTAGCCTGTGTTTTGAAACCAAGGTAGAAAAAGACTGTAGCCTGTTGCAAGCATAATGCTCTAAACATTCATGTGCTATTAATAGATTAAGTGGGCAGGAATTTCCTACCCACTGCAGTTTTTCTCTATTTTATTTTTTCCAGCGGTTGATAATTTGCATTTTATGACATTTCATAATATATGCTCCCAATTACAGGAAAATAGGATTTATTTTTCTTTTTAGACAGAATTAGTGTTGGTTTATGTGGTAAACATGCTAGCAAAATTTCCCCTTTTATTCTGTGCTCCAGGTCTCTTGCCACATTCAATACCATTCTTTTCAGCATAATCTCCATTAGTTTAAAGTCCAGATTTTCTTTTGCTACAGTGAAAACGCTGTGCTCAAACTGCTTGAGGTTTTTAAAGACAGTTCACGTGTTTGGTCTTTTGTGTGCCGATTTGTAGCTTAAGCTAGTAGATTTGAATACCTGTGCCACCATATTCATAATATAATACAACATGCATTGAGTTAAAAGTTCTATTTTCTGCACGGACAAGAATATGTAATGGTCCTCTATCATTTCCACTAGTCCCCCTTATTGCTTTACGATGTTGCATCAGCAGTGTGTTTATTATACTGATTAACACCTACTGTTTTCAAAGGCTAGAAACTTTGTGTTTGAGTATCTTCTTGTGTACCTCTCCATTTTGATTCCATAAAAGGATTTATCAAGTTACCAGTAAAATCCCAATTACCTGGTTTCCATCTTCCTTTTGAGAAAGGCATGATTGGCATGATGACCACCCATCAAAATCTGTCTCATGTTGAAGTACCCGCCATGCTGTAAGTTTATAAAGTTACTGCACAGTCAGAACTACTCAAATATAGTCTGACAATCTTCTTATCAAAGTCACTGATTGCGTAAGAAATGACCAGTGTTTGAGCACAGTACAAGGCCACATTGTTCTCAGTATATTAATATTTCCTTGACTGGGTCATGTTAGGCTACACTCAGATTATTAGAACTTCTGTTCTAATGTTGCTAAATGTGTAGGAAAAGAAGTGACTTCAGGCTGGTCCATCAAAAACTACTGACACTTACATGTGACTATTAAAATTGACTTTGCAAGAGTAAAAGTGTACCTGGAAATCTATCAAAGCATGACTGCTTTTGGTTTCCAAACAAAGACCACAGACATCTACCTTTAAGATGTTTAACACTGTGACTTGGCAAGCACCAAAGCTTGCCAAACCTGTAAAAATCACAGCAGATGTGATTTTTACAGGTTACTTGCGGCAGCACACACTAGGTCAAGAATTTGGACAAGTTTAACACCGTGAACTGCATTTGTGATGCTAAGAGCCCTGTGCAGATCTACAGATCTGCTACTTGGACTAGATGTTCAAGTTTCTTTATGGGTTCTGTCACTGATTTCCTTTATGCCTTAAGAAAGCATTTTGATTTCTTGCAAACAGTTTTAAGAACTGAAGGAGGGAAAGCACAGGTTTGTTTTCTTTTCTAGGTAAACTTCACAAAGCAAGTAATGGTGGACGAATTAGACAGTGTTAGTGATAAATAATGTCTATCTTTGGTATCTGTGAGCTCTGCAGTAAAAGAAAACCTGCCCATATGCACTGGGGGTGGAGAGAGAAGGTTTTATAACAGATTTAAAATTAGAAAACAAAATGGCCTGATTAACAGCAGTAGGAAGAGTTCTGCAGAGGATGAGGGAGAAATTAACGGATGACATTCAAAGGCAGCTGTGAAGTATGAGAAGCTGCAGTACGCGGAGGTAGTCAAATCTAGCAGTACAGAGAGTTCTGAATGATGCTGGAATAAATCAAAAGTCTGGGTGGGGGGATCTCTCAAGTGGTGGATCATAGCTAAAAGGTGGATCACCTCTGCTTACACAGACAGTAAGCCAGTAGATTCCATCCTGAACTACAGCACTATATTAGTGTTAGAAGCAGTTGATATTTAGGGGATATGTACAAAGATATTTCAAGCAAACTGACAATGGTTTTAGCATGTGCTGGGTTTTTTTTTTGGAAACAGAGTGAACCCCACCATTTTATACTTCAGAAAGCAAATGTAATTCACCCACTTGCTATTTCCATCTGAGACTATATCTTTCCATGAATTCTACTTACCTTGTAATAACGAAAGAATAGAGAGCCTTCACAAATGTGCTTTCTAATAGTTAGAATCTGGATACATAGTGCAGGGAATGAGGAGAGGCAGTGTTGCAGAGCTGTGTTATAGAAACTTCGTGCCTCAGTCAGGGTCCTGAATGAGGCTTTCCTGCAGGCAGCTTTCCAGCAGAGGATCCACTACAGTGATAATGTGGACTACATCCTTTCCTCTCGATGCCCTGGACCTACCCTTACTGTCAACAGCACAAAGAGGCAACATAACCTTGCTCATCTCCAAAGCAGTTTGAGAGAGGAAAGTTGCAGGTGATAAAAAGGCAAAACTGAATGTACACAAACACACTGTAAAGACCTCTTCATTACTAAATATATTATGGCTTTCTCTACCAATACATTCTTTATAGCAAAACTGTAGGAAACATAGTATTTTTTTATGCTAGATCAGTCTGGCTTGTAGTGAACTATTCTGATGAATGTAGTTGAATCGAGTCTACCTCTCTGAAGAGAAGTTATCTCTGGTAATGACAGGAGAAATCATACAAGCTTTTTCATAATAGTATGACTAAGTAAAACAAGAAAATAGATCACTAATTAGAGAATATTTAATCCTACTATGAAATTACATCTGCTCGTTTTCCCATATGTAACCACATCTAACACATCTACTCATATGCATATGCAACCATATCTAATACCTAAATATGGATGCATTCTAACCAATTTTTCTTGGTTGTGTGCATATTCCTCCTTGATATACAGTATTATTACTTTTTGATTCATAAAGAAATAGCAATTCCAATTATTCCGGCTATGAAATTTAAATTATATTCATCCACACCACACCCTTTTTCCTCACCTTAGGATCTCCATTTGTTTCTTTCCCCTCTTTCCTCTATAGTAAATTTAGATTTCATGTATGAATACTGATAAAACTTGATTAAGATTCAGAAGCTTTTTTTGCCTCCAAGTTACCTGAAGACATTCAGTTGGTCCAGATTCATGAAGGCAGATATGGTCATAAGTTCAGCCAAGACCAGTAAATAACTGTCTCAAGACTGCAAGAAAGTATGGTTCATGTAGTTTTGCTTTTCTTGTGCTTTATCTCTGTTAAAACATACTATAGGAAAGACACTGTTTTTGTGGGAAATTAATACAAAAAGAAGGTACACATTTTCATGGAAGGTTCTCTTAATTGTTTATTCAAATGTATTTAGAAACTCCTTTTTCTGTCATGTATTTACACCATCTTAGCCCCTCTCTTTCATGATTTCACTAATATTTTCTAAAGAATCAATAGAATACTACGGCTTACCATTGAGTATCCCAATACAATACAAATATTGTGACTACATCTTTTAATTTAGACCTTTTCATCAGATACCTTCTAAGTTCAACTCACAATCAGAGATTCAGTTGTAGATACTAAGTCATTGTTCAGCCTATCTAACCTTCTGTTTTATTATTTGATAATCAGAGTAATCCTTACATGGCTTAATAATATTCAGTTGAGATAGGATACTCAATACTTCAGCAATGTAAATGGTTTTATTATTTAAATGAAATCCTAGTTTTATGGCAGTAACATATTCATACTTAACATATATATTAGTAATTTCCTTCATTTTTAGATGCTGAATGTTTCATACAAGGGCCATAATTACTTTGTGTATTAATATTATTCCATACCTTTTTCATTATGAACATTTAACTTTGGCTTGTCAACTGCCATCTCAGTTTTGTATTTTGGTTTTGTATTTTGCTCAGATACATTCTATCTGCATTAATATGCAGCTGTCAGCAGACCATGGTTTTGATCATTTTGCAGGTTATTTGAAGATTTATGTTATTACCAGTAACAGGAAAAAAATTAGAGCTACTTTTTAGAAGCAGGCTGCTAGAGACCCATTTTTAAAAATATGACTTTTCCAGATAGCCTGTCATCCTTTTTATTTTTCAGAAGAATTATTTTTATTACTAGTTTCTTTTTAATTTTTGAGTTTTCCATGTTAAAAGTACACAGAGGAATTTGGCAGAAAAATATGTCATGTCATATTGTACATTCAACTCAAATTATTTTTTTGGCTAGTTTGATTAGTTGTTTTGAGGTCTTATGGTTTTCAGGTTTTCTGAAGTTTCCATGGTATGGGGTTCTTTGTTCCTGAGTTTTAGTGCTTCAGTCAATTCGATCTGAGGAAGATCAAAAGAGTGGAGATGGGATTGCAAGTGTAAACCAGCACTGTAACTCACCAAGAAAGAACTACAATGGCTGTCTCTCACTGTCTAAATATCAACACACTACAAAAAAGACATTTGCTTGGCTTAATTGTAGTTGTTCAATACTTAAAAGTATTGAATACTTTTTCACTAAACACTTATCAGCATCTGAGGAAATAAACTGATATGGTCTATTATCTACATCTACTTAGAACTCAGTAGAAACTTAAGGACTTGTATGTAACCTCATAATGCATTTAAGCATAAAGAGTATGTAGTGTGTACATATAATTGCTTAGCTGTTGTGATGAAGATGACAAAACATTTGGAGGAAGCTTAATTACACAGTATGTATCCTTTTGATTTGATAATGGTTTCTCTGCAGAATATTAATCACTATTGTAGACATCAGGATCCCAGTACTCCAAGGTAGTAATGACCTCCACGTATTGATTCTCTAAATATCTATTTTTGTTCTTTACTGCAAATGCTGGTTTTAGATGATTGCATTTAGTGCAGCTGTAACTAACGTGATAAAAATGTAGTGATTCTGTCATTTCATAGGAGAAATCCATAAAAATTAAATCCATACCTCTGTCATGGCTGATGTGGAACATTTCTTATCCTGGAAGCAATCTTCCCTGGTTTTAGTGACAGCTGTGCTGTTACCCACCTGTAGTACTTAGGTAGTGAGTACTTAGTGCCTCCTCCTTGCCATCAGCTCAAACTGAACTGAACTTACTGTCTACTTTCTCCTTTCTAATTCTATTATTTTCTACTTTATGTGAAATTGTACAGTAAATATCATACCATCTTTGGATGGCATTCCTGTAGCTCATACAGTATTATTCAAGTAGAAGTCCTTACCCAAAGGTGACAACAACTTCAAGAATAGAGAAATCTACTGGGGAAACAGGTGCTTTGTCCTTCTAACTCTGCTGGAGCAGTCTTTGGCATCTGGATGTACCAGGATGACCACGCAAAGTTCGAGCTGGTGGTGCAGCGGCGGTGGGCTCGGTGCCGGGCAGAGCCCGTGCCCAGCTCGGTGCGGTGAAGGGCCCGTGCCCAGCAAGGTGAGAGCAAGGCCCGTGCCCAGCTCGGTGCGGTGAAGGGCCCGTGCCCAGCAAGGTGAGAGCAAGGGCCGTGCCCAGCTCGGTGCGGTGAAGGGCCCGTGCCCAGCAAGGTGAGAGCAAGGCCCGTGCCCAGCTCTGCGGCCCCCCGCACTCCTCCGGCGAGGCCGAGGCCGGGCAGCGGCCCAGGCTCCTGCCCGCCTTGGGCAGTAGATGGTGCTAGATGAGAACTGAAGGTGCCGCTCAGGAAGGCCCCAGTCAGAAGCTGCCGCTCAAAGACAGGATTAAATACTCGGCCGTTTCCGTGTTTGTTTCTTTACCTGTTGGGGGTAGGAACGCTGAAAGTTGAGGTGGGTGAGCTTTAGGGTGGTAGCGGGTGATAGATAAAACGGCAGTGGTTTCCCAAATACCGTTTCCGTACGATGGAAGGTTGCAGCGAATCAGCAGGGCAAGGCCGTCTTTCTCAGCGGGAGAGAAGGTGCAGGCATAGCACAAAACAGTACTGCTTCACAGCAGATTTGTTTGGAAGAGCACTGTCAGCCTGGATGTTGCTGATTGTGTGTCTGAGCAGGACTGAACGCCTTATGTCTTCAGATTAATTTAATATGTAAAGGTAAGACCTCCCAGCTGAGTGAGTAGTTACGCAAAGTTTATATTCTAATTAGCCAGCTGTAGGAAAATAACAAATGTCTTTCTGCCTAAAATCTTACTGATTAAATTGTATAGTACAAGTGTATAAAACAATGTACATGAATAGTATTCACTCTTTTTATGTGTTAGAAGTAAAACTGCAAGAATTCCTTCAAAACCACTGATCCCAATTGCTGTACAGTGGCACAACTCCAGAAAAGAAACAGTCTGTATTAGTTTTATTGTTCCCTTTTGTTTTTGTTTCTCTTTTCATCATCTCCAAACTTGATACCATGTCTGGAGCATTTAGTCATCCTCACAAATAAAATTTGGGATTAAATGTGCAAAAATCTAGTTTGGTTAAGAGATTTCCTTATATTATTTTACCTATAAAAACATTCATCACCTGTAAAATCAGTCTTTATATGGGCACTGAAGGATAAAATGAAAAGAAGCATCTTTTTAATGAAGTTAGTTATTTCCCCAAGCTTCGTAGCTTTCTGATACTACAATACCCAAATTATTCTGAATTGACAGTGTTTAGTGAAAACAGGAGTACTGATAATCTACAGCAGAAGCTGCTTTAGAAAATATAAGACATATTAAAATAAGATAAATTCAATGTGTGCTTTCCTTGAAGTTGGGTGTGTCAATACTTGCAGAAGTAAACAGATAATATTGAACATGAGTATAATATGCTTTAAAACCATAATGCATGAAATATTAGAATTCTAGAATACAGTACTTGCTGCATCATCTATAATATAGTAGCTGTTATCCTGAACTAAAATGTGAGTTGGCATTGGCAGAACAAGTTGCTCTCAAACTCTAATAAGGTGAGTGGATGCAGTTCTACATAGACAGCAGTTCTATATGCCTAATAGTTACATATACTGTCTGAATGCACAGTTCTGTGCAACCTACATTTCAGGGCCACATCTGAAAAAGGTTTTAAAATATTCTTGTCAGTGGAGAAAGTTTGTTTCTAAAATTTGGTAAGGCAACCTTGAAGTAGGGTGTGCAAAAGATAGCACTGAGTTGAGTCTGCTTTGTTAGTGTAAAAAAAAATTATAATAATGGGCAAAACAAGTCTTCAGTCTGTGACTTATGGTCTTTTGAAAGGATTCTTGACCTTTTTTAGAAGAATTTAGGAAGTTTTATAGTCTGCCCTGCTTTTGGGGTAGACTTGTTTCAGCTTTCTACTTGCTCCTTCATCAGTGTCTTGCAACATCCTACTTGTTTAATTGGGAGAGATCCAGGAAGATATTTGTGCTTAAATACTTTTTAAATGTATCAAAATTTGTGGGGGGAAATGTAAACACATCAGTGAACATTTTTTTTCCAAACATTTCCTTAAAATTTTTTTCCTCTAATAAAACATCAAAATGACAAGTACATTTGCACAGCCCTTTTCAAAATCATTTCGGCAATCATTCCTCAGAGAAGGAAGCTAGGCTTATAAGGGGGAGGGGGAGGAGGGAATGCAAGTCATAGCTATAAAATTGATATTCTTTACATGCTGACTTATTATGACTCCAGTCTGCATTACATGGTATTTTTGTGGGCAAGATACTACTCCATTAGTCCTGCAGAATGCCAAGTGTAATAACATCACCTAATGGAAAGGTTCCTTACCAAACTGTGCTTTAAAAATGGTTACATTACATGTAAGAAATTGTAGATGAGAGAGATAGAGGGGAAAGAGGGAATGTGACATTTGCTTTTACCTTCCAAGATAAACTGATTAGGTGCCTCCTAATATGTCTGAATAACAAAGTCTTAAGCTTGGGTACTGTGCAGGTAAATAGAAATAAATTCACATCACAGAGGCTGTGGGTTTCATGTGTGGCAAAAGAAAAAGGAAGTTGAAATAAATCTTCCCTAAATTTTGCCTTACATTCAATAGCTGCAGACATGACTGTTGCCTTGAAGATTTAAAACTAGAATATGACCAGACTTTAAGGCACACGTGACAATGTATTATACAATGTCTTAATAACACCTTGGAAAAACAAGATAATAGTAGTCATGTAATTTCTCTGGTCTGCTGTAAAGATAAGTTGTTTAACTGAATTCTTTGTGAGTAGATTGAAGGTTTATGCCAGGTATAATTTTCAGTGTTAGATGATTTAGCCGGTTGCTGTACTATAATTTTAATAGAGGCTGTATGGCTCATCTTTAATGTCTGAACTGGGAGTGACAAATTCAGTGGGGAATGCTTGAGAAAAGTGAAGATCAAATACTCTCTTAAATAATACAAAAGGAAGAAACAGCTGCAGCTAAGAAGTGCCTTACCCATTGGCAGCTCTAGATGGAACAGCAATTGTAATTTTGGTGATTCTTAGCTAGGAAAAAACTCTGGTTTGTTTCTTTAATACTTCACAGACTGTAGAGCTGTTCCTGTTCAGTGTTTCGAGTTTACTGATCACATTGAGTAAGCTTTTATTCTTTATCTGTATTCCAACTTCTGAATATCTTTAAAAGGGACCCTTGCAAAATTTACAATATTGACTCAGTAGACTTGCCCTGAAGGACCAACCACTCTTTCATTTCTCCTTCTAAGTGTTGGTGCTACCTGAAAAATAAAGGTCTGCTTATATTGAGGAACTCTCTGTCTGTGTGCTGCCCGGAACATTTTCAAATAAATGTAAAACAGCAATACTGTCACCATGTTTTCTTGCACCAGCCTATAATTTCAAGTTCTTAGACTTGATAGGCACAAGGGAAAAACACTGGCAAACTTTATTTTATGAAATAAAAAACCTGGATTTTCTTCTTGTTCTTACTGCAAGTTACTAAGAGAATGCCTGCCAAACTAATTTGAAAATCTTGTGTAGTTTTCTGCAAGGGAAAGTTTTTCTGCTCTGTTTCAGACAGTAAAATCTGCTGTAGTAAGGCTATCCATTAAATTGCAGAACTCAGAAATACTTTCTGGGCTTGAAACCAAAGGCTTTGCTATTTAGTGTTGAAATGTATAGCAGAATTACCTTACGCACTCACCTTGGACCTCTGTATTCAGACTAAATCCTTTCTCTGAACAACTCTGAAACCACAGCTAGGGTTGTATACACAGCACTCACATTCAATTATTTTGATGGAGCCTAAGATGATTTACATTTCAGAGCAAGCAAACACTAGCAGGTGTTACATCTCCATGAAGTACCCTGTGAAAGATGATGTTGTACCCCTGAAACATTGATGAATTCTCTACAACATTCCTCTGGGCTAGTGCATTGTACCTTTTGCTAGAGAGAAACAATGGTACTGAAGGATCTGAAGTGTATTCCACATCTGAAGTAAATTCTTTATTCCATCTGCCACACAACTATTTCTCCTGCTAATGCTCAAGATAAACTAGTAACAAATTAGGACTCTGTGGATGTACTCTTAGGATTGACTTCCGTCACTTTTTTGAGAGTCTCCAGTAGAAGAAAGAAAAGATCCGAGGTCCTCTGATTCCTGTTCCCATATCTAATTCTAATTTTTCTTCCTTCCCTCCTTTATCACATCCTTTCAATGATAAAGTATATATTTTCCTCTATTCTTTCTGCAACAGTGTTGATTTTGATAATGAGATTGCCCTGTGAATCTGAATGGGCTTTTAATCAGGTGCAATATTATTTTTATCCTCCTCTTAAAAGTTGACTCTGTATGAATTCTGC
Source organism: Pseudopodoces humilis (assembly GCF_049639895.1). Lineage (NCBI taxonomy): Eukaryota > Metazoa > Chordata > Aves > Passeriformes > Paridae > Pseudopodoces > Pseudopodoces humilis. The sequence continues at coordinate 91,847,368 of NC_142202.1, forward strand.
CTACATTCTTCCAGAATTCTTCAGCTGCTTCTAGAACATGTTGACCTATTTATAAACCAATAAAACTCAAAAAGAAAAATGCTTAACACATCATGAAATGACTCAAACTGTCCTTTTACTTTTCTCAGTTGTACATATAATTGTTCCCTTTTAAGCATAAAACTTTTACATGTTGATCTTTCAGATGGCTATAGACTTTAAAGATTCAGAGGTCAGAAAATCCAACTGATTCAATCTGAGGTGTTAGCCGAATAAATATCGTTTAGGTTTAACACCATGTGAGCCTCTCAGGATTCCTTCATATAAACATACATAGAAAAGAATTTGGATCCTTTTATTAATAATTTTACTAACTGAGACTTCAGATCCAGCAAATCTGTAAATGAAAATCTAATTCAATAACAATAATCTGAAGTATATTCTAAGTTTCAGGAACCTTTGTGCAATTCTATGCTATATCAGTTGGTAGATCAGTCTCTAGGATATATGAAAAATAATATTTAATGGAAGAAAACTCTTCTAATGGCTTTTTTCTTGCCACTCTTTTGTTATAAACCAAATAATCACAAAAAGAATAAAGGAAAAACTATACTTCAACCTTTAACATATATGGCAACTGAACTGGAGATTTTCATGGTGTCAGATAAGACATTTAAATTTCTCTGGCAAGGCTGGACTTTCTGCCTCAGACTTGTGATCTAATCTAGGCATATAAATGATGGGAAAAAATATTGCTCCAATAGTGTTTTGCTACTCTGCACAGTTAATGTGGGCTAAGAAAACACGCCTGCTATTTGTAACCTGGGATTATTAGTCTCGTTGATATTAATACACCGGTTATAATCAGGCTAACAGTCATAGTCAAAATGATCTATTTATTACCAAAAGAGCCTGATTAAAAATAGAAAGATTTTCCATTCCAAGAAGAGCAAAAGGTTCAGCTATCCATGAGATGCTATCTTGTCTCACTGGCTATTATAGACTAAGGGCTGCTTTTCAAAACTCAGTCATTTTACAGTTTTTTCACTCACTATATATAGGTATATAAAAATAGCCCAAAGTACATCCTATTATTTTGTAGTGTTTTAAATCCCAGGTTCTTCACCAGGAGGTTTATGATGTTGATAATGGAAGTTTCTTCCTCTGTTCTTGGGGTTTTCTTTTGTCCATGGTTTTTTTTTTGTGGTTTTTTTTATGGTTTTATTAGCCTACAGTTCTTTGGGTTTATCCCCAAAATTTTTATTTTATTAGTTCCCAAGGTGCCTTTATAGTAATCAGTAACTGATGCTTGATTATATGTTTAAACCCAGTTGGTCCTTAGAATAAATCTGTTCCTGTACTGTCAAGGTCTCTGCTATCAGCCTGTGTTTATACATCAGTGCACAACTTTATCATTCCAAGGCCAAAAATAGTTCTGCACAGAATAACTAGTGCTGCTTATTGTTAGTTAAGAATGTAACACATTTATAATCTTTGTAGTCATTATGCTACATGATTACACTAAAGCTAAAAGCAAATTAGGTGATAGTGACTGATCAGTTCTGTTTTACACACTTGACACATTTAGGTCTTAAAGCTAAAGCAAGCTAAAACAAGAGAAACTGAGATAATATGAAGTGTCCTGAGATCTCTGTTATTAAGTTAATGGAATTTTTTTTGCCTGTTACAAGTAATGGCAATACCATATTTTTTGGGTTGCTGTATTACATAATCATAGAATATGCCAAGTTGGAGGAGACTGACAAGGATCATTGAGTCCATATTAGGCCTGCATAAGACAGCCCCAAGAGTCCCACCATACTCCCAAGAGCATTGTCAAAACACTTGAATTCCATCAGGCTTGGTGCTGTGACCACTTCCCTGGGGAGCCTGTTCCAGTGCCCAACCACCCTCTGGATGAAGAACCTTTTTCTGATATCCAACCTAAACCTCCCCTGACACAACTTCAGGCCATTCCCTCAGGTCCTGTCACTATCACCACAGAGAAGAGATCAGTGCCTGCTCCTCCTCCTCCCCTCACAAGAAGCTGTAACTGCAGTGAGGTCTCCCCTCAGTCTCCTCCAGGCTGAACACACCAAGTGCCCTCAGCCACTCATACGGCTTCCCCTCAAGGCCTTTCACCATCTTTATTGCCCTCCTTTGGACACTGATAGTTCAATGTTCTTTTTTTATGCAGTGCCCAAAACTGCCCCCAGCACTTGAGGTGAGGCTGCCCCAGTGCAGAGCAGAGCAGGACAATTCCCTCCCTTGCCCGGCTGGCCATGCTGGGCCTGATGCCCCCCAGGACAGCACTGACACTCCTGGCTGCCAGGGCAGTGCTGGCTCATATTCAACTTTCAATCAGCCAGGATCCCCAGGTCCTTTTCTGTGGCACCGCTTTCCAGAATCTCATTCCCTAGTCTATCCATGCATCCAGGGTTAGCCCACACTCTAGGTACAGAATCTGGCATTTTCCCTTGTTGAACTTCATTGAAGATTGCCCAATCCTCTAATTTTTTTTGGACTCTCTGCAAGGCCTCCCTTCCTTTGAGGGAGGTAACACCTCCTCCCAGTTCTCTTTCATCTGCAAACTTTCTTAGTATCCCTTCCAGTATTGCCTCCACATCATTTCCAAAGATGTGAGAAGGCACATGGCCTAAGATGGAGCTCTGTGGAGCCCCAATAATGACAGGTCCCCAGTCTGGTGTCACCCCAGTCACTGTCACCCTTTGTGTTCAACCCCTGAGCCAGTTATTCACCCATAACATGATTATTCAGCTGTGTGCTGGACATTTTGTCCCAAAGGATCCTGTGACACAGTATCAAAAGCTTTCCTGAAATCCAGAAACATCATATCAAGTGGCTTCCCTTGATCCAAGAGGTGCGTTACCTTGTCTTAAAAAGAAACCAGGTTTGATAAGCAGGACTTTCCTCTCATGAAGCTGTGCTGGCTGTGACCACTGACTGCGTTGTCTTTCAGGTGTTTCTCATTATTCCCCATTAACCTTCTCCACAACTTTACCAGGCACTGAAGTGAGAATGAGAGGCCTTTATTTTCAGGGTCCTTCTTCTTATCCCTCTTGAAAATCACAACACTGTTTGCCAGCTTCCAGTCAGCTGTGACCTTTATAGATTTCCAAGACTGGTCAAAAATCAAGAGAGGTTTTGCAATGGCATCAGCTAGCTCTTTGATGATCCTTGGATGAATCATATCAGGCTCCATAGATCTGTAGAGATCCAGTTAGAGCAGCAGATCCCACACAATTTCAGGGTCATTCTGATCATTCTTGTAGTCATGGTCCTCCAGCTTAGGATGTTGAGACCCCCTTGGTGCATCATCCATGTTGAAGACAAAGAATGTGATAAGCACCTCTGCCTTGCCCATGTCCCTGTTTGTGAGGTAACAGTCCTCATCCTATAATGGGCTGACATTATTTCTACATTGATTTTGCCATTAATACATTTGAAAATATTCTTTTTATTGTCCCCCACATTTTTTGGGCATCTTCAGTTTGAGCTTTGGCTGCATAGATTTAGTTTACACAAGTTACGGTGGCAAGCAGCATCTTGTAGCAGCATCAGTAGTCTATCTGGTAAGTTGGTGTTTGGTAACATATTTAAGGATGGACAAAAATTATTTTAAAATAAGGCATCACGCTACTTTTTTTTGCAATATTTTATTTTTGTCCTGGTTTGAAAAGACAGATGTTTGCTAAGGAAGGCAGAAACATCCCTTGAAATGGGAAAATGTAAACCACTCCTCACCTCCAAATTATTATAGTCTTGAAATCAAGGGTCTCTCAGGCAAAGATAGGGGAATAGAAATAAAAGTTCTTTACTAAGAAAATTAAAATAAAAATGCAGTAGTACCGAAAAAAACCAAAACCACCACCACCAAAACAATGCAGTCATTGACAGAGTCAGAATACGACCTGACTCCCTGTTGGTCAGGGTGTTGGTAGCAGTCTGAATAAATGGTGGCTGCAGTCCTGAAGTGACAGATGTGGTTCTGTTGAAGAAATGATCCCATAGAAGGGCATAGTTTTTCTCTGAAGGTCCAGTGATGTAAATGGGTCCAGGATATCCTCTAGGAATCCTGTGGAGGAAGGCTGACTGTGGTGTTCCAAGTCTCCAGTTATATCCAGGTGGGAATGCTTGGCTCCTCCCCCTGGGTGGAGCATCTCCCAATGGGACGATGGAATTTTATCAGTCATGCAGTGAGACTCAATGGCCCATTAACAGAAGATATCCCCCTGGAGGGAGGATCAGTTGTGGAAGAGATAAAGAACACTGTCCCAACCTGGTTTTAACAGCTGGTAATAGAATACATACTTTTGGTTACATTTTGCATTGCAACACAAGACAATTTTGCATATACAGATCACATTCTTAAAATTTGCAATTCAGTCATTGTGTTTTGCTGCAGACTGAAACTTGAAGCAAGCAGTTTCCAAATAAGGATGAATACTATTATTATTTATTGATTATACACTTTAGTTCATGTTTATTGGCCACTTTTAAGGAAAACAGACACAAATTTTGGATTCAGAATCAATAAGAATATTCCTATAAAAATGTGTATGTATAAAAATATTTTAGTATGTAATTAGACTTGTAATTTTGGCTATTTTTATGTATACATATATATATGTTTAACAAGTGATAAAACAGAAAATTTACTAAGTTTTAAAAAGCAGCACTTATACTTTATAATAGCTGGTGAGGGAAGATGGTGTCGCATGCACTACTAAACCTCCCGCTCCCTTTCTTGCAAAGGAAAAGCTTTTATTGAGTTATCAGAACATTGGCTTTATTTAGTAAAATTGTTCACATGCTACTTTAATTAGGTAATAATTTAAAGGTACAAAAATTTATTGAGAATTCACTTCAAAAGAATTGTATGTTTAACAATATTTTTGTGAAATAATTACAAAAGATTAAATATGCAAGCTAGAATGATGTGAGTATGCATTTAGATGAGTACCTGTTGTCAGAAAAATCAAAAGAATTTCTCTCCAGGGTGAGCTTCTAGATCAGAAGTTTGAAATATTTTATATTTTGTGCACATCACCTACAGCCTATATCCCATATAACACCCACTTGACACTCCACCTTGTACCAACACATGCAGAAAGTGAACTGATACAAGGATAAAGGACACCTCTGTGAGTTTTGTGTTAGTAGGGACTGCAGAGCTATGCCCCGTGTGTAAAGATAATCCAATGTGAAATTACACCATTTTTTCAAGAAAAGTGTTACATGACAATTATATCAAATACATTGCTAAAAATTCCCACAAATGCAAAAGGAGATTGAATTATGGTTGCTATGGAAACTGTAACATGCAGCTTCCTGACTTGATGCGTGCAAAATTTCAGCATTAATATCACGCTGATACATATTTTCACTTTTTTCCTTCACTCGAATAGGTGATGATGGAGGTTGCATGTAATATGTCCATTCAAGTTATATAGCTCTGTCATGCCATCTAGTATTTTTTGTTAGCTGCAGAGTACATGTAGAGGTTTACAGATGATTTACTATATTAATGCTGCAGTGAAAAATTAAATGTCCTAAGCATAGGTTTCTTAAAATGGAAGGAAGATGATCTACGTACTAGTGTATCTTATAGAAGGGTCCGTGGATAATCATGGATATACAGAAAAGTACCATACATGAAACACAAAGATCATGAAATAAACCCTGTAAAAAGGGTGAAATTTATTTGCACAAGTGTCTATAATCCTCTAGTTAGTTTGATTATCAAGTCTTGTCACTGGGGTTTATGTGCAGCCACTGTAAAGTGTGTACTCTTCTCCAGATAGATGTCTATGGCATGTGAGGTGTGAAAACTGTATAGTATAAAAACTTCATGGTGAGAGCCAGTGTGCTGAGAATCAGCCTATTTCCCCGTGCAGAAGAGCACAGTAACATAGCTGTGGCTGAGGTGATAGTGTTGAAGCAGCTCCAGCACCAGACACCATTTAGGCCTACATGCAGTGAGCACAGGTAATTTAAATAGATAATTTAATAGATAAAATATAATTTAAAGCTTCTTCAGATTGTCTGTGTTGCATTGCACTAACATGACTGTCTAACATGCCCTGGAGTACTAATGAATTCAAAGGTAATAAAATAGCTAGGAAAAAAAATACAATTTGAGATTCAATGTAATTATTGTTTTTCAGAATCTCCAGGGCTTGTGTTTTGTTGCTGGGAGAGCATAATACCTTTTAGCAACAAAAAAACATGAAGTACATCTTAAGAGAATGACTGAAAATGTGGATGAAGTAGGATGGGGAACCACAAAATTACATTTCTTATTGTGACTGTATATGGAAGCACAGTACTGGAGCTCCCAAGACAGAGGCTGATAAATGATTCAGGCCTGTACTAGGGTTGATTGAACGAGCAGTTTCAAATTGTGCTGTCTTGGTAGTAATGTTTTTGTATGATATAGTATAGACAGAGGTCTCCATCATTTTTAATCACTTTGTATGACCTTGATGAGAGCAATGTTACACAACAGTGCTTTAAAGAAGTGTGTCTGGTTATTGTCTATAGCGTGGGGTTTAGTAGTTCTGGCTTTACTTCACTGTACTACTTTCATTAACACTTACCTGTCCAAGTCTCAGTGTCAGTCATCTCTGCAAGTAGAAGCTGGCATGTAAAAGGTTCTTTAATACCTGTCAAAGTTATTAAAAGTAACTGCACAAATGTCTGAATATTTAGTGTATAATAAGAGAACATGAAAGCTACACAGAGAAACCTAATTTTTTGCTTTTGTGACATGTCATTTCATTAGCATATAGATTTTATTTTCAGAGAAAACTTGTAAAATAATGACCTAGTTTGATAACAGATGAAACTGAATGTTAGCACAATATTTTTGGAAATGTTCAGAGATCTTAGGTTTGGCTGTTTGTTGGTTGTATTTTGAAATTTCTTTTATTCTTGTCTATATTATCATATGTAGTTACATATATTCAACATTTGTCATTTCTTTATAGCTCTAATTTTTCTGGAGTTCAACAGTTTCTCAAAGTATGAAATGCTAGGGTCATTGTTATGCCAAAAAGAAAAATAATAAAAAAAAAGAAGACATTTACTCTGGTAAACCTTTTGGTAAGAGGATAAAAGAGTTATTTGTAAGATGTCTTTAAATTAATTCTTGTGTATGTTCTGATTTCTTTTTTTCTGGTTTGATTTTTTTTGGATTTGAAGTCCAAAAGTTGGGGAGTTTTTTAAGCAGCACAGCTGGTAGATGTGCTTATGTGGAAAGCAATATTCTAGAACTCTCATGACATTTAACTGGAATGAGCATTTTGAAATTTTTTCTAGTAGAGCTCTTTTAAGCTATTTTTTGTGGTGTCAGTCATCAACCAGTTAAGTGCAGTAATGGCGTAAGTTATCATCTCATTCCTAAAATATTGTGGAGTTTAATGTAAACAGTTTGCAAATAAGTTTCAGGCTATTAGTTGTTCATTTGTTTCTTTAATATTTCTAATAAGCAACTTTTATATTAGTAAGGTGTATATGTCATTAAATGATTGTCAAGGGGATGATTTAATCCTGATTTTCAGTGGCTGACTGCATTTATAGTCAAAAGGTGGTGTAACTCCTGCTATCTCTAATTTATCTGTCTTGGCTCCTGAGAGAAGTGAAATTGCTGTGATATAGGCTTAGGTACCAAATAAATATATGAGATTACACATACTTCAAAAGCTAAATCTCACCTTTTTTTTTCATTTGTCAAAAGCAGCAAAGTCAGCAGCAACAAAATTTTCTCTCAAATCTGTGAGAAATATGAGCAAAATTTTACGTAAGTAAAATCTTTCAAATATTTCCCTTTGCCCTGCAGTGAGAGGCAGAAAGGATGCTGTTGTTTGATCACAGCTACGAAATACAAGCATCATCTCTCTTCCATTGGGTGTAAAATTATTGTGGGTCCCTTTCAACTGTCCTCTCCTCTCCAAAATTCATTAAATGAAAACATCATTAAGTGAAGGGATATTTATAGAAAACTAACTTAATAAAAATGCTTAAAATTAAAGATTTATTAATTTCTTTTTCATAGTTTTAATAATATAGTCAAATATATAAAACATCATGTCAGAGGAATCTCATCAGATAATAACCCTAAATCACTGCGGCATCACTGAACCTCATCTGAACTGTTTGCAGGCACCATCAGGTGCTCAGCAATTGCTAAGAAGTTGAGACACAGCACAAAGTCTTCATGGAAATTCTGTGCCTTATTCATTTCCTCCTTTGTCTTACAAAAATACTTTCCCTCCTCCCTAGAATATGTCTTAGTTTGTCTGATTATTTGTAGCAGTGTCTGTAAAGCCCTTGTGCAGCTATTTGCTTCCACTGGCTGCCTTGTCTTTTCAGCTGAAGATTAAGATTGATTGTGTTACGGTTTTCAGAAATGCACAAATAATTTGGAGTTAAGTACTCTATAGCTGCTATCTTCAAAGAATTATTCTAATGCTGCATGGCAAGGAGAAAGGTGTTCCCACACCTAATTGTCATAATTCTCCCACAAGCTAGATGAAACATTTCTTATTTTGTGCTGTGTTGGTACAAGAGGAATGACTAAAAAGCCATTGAGGAATTCTTTCATAGCTTGAATCACAGCAACACAAAGCCAACACGTTGGCTTTCTGATTGCCTCCTGTGTACTCTTATGTATAGTTTATGCAAGGAGGAATTAAATGACATGGCAGAATGCATTTCCTGCTGTGTAGTAGCTCTACTGATTCTGCTAAGACTCTCATGAGAAACGGTGCCAACTTCTGGGGCCTCATTTGTTCCCTGCAGTTTGAGATATATGTTCTTGAAAAAGGAGAGGTTGGAGAAACATCAAGTTCCTTTTTAAACTGATTTCACAAAAACTCAATTAAACGATGATTTGATCTTATGCAGCAGAAATATTATTTGCCTGGCAGAAATAACAGTAAGACTTCAGACTGAGTAGCACTCCTGTAGCTGTCTGGATATGTTTCATAGGCATGTGTACTATGAAAGACTTGAGTTTTTACTTGCATCTTTACAAAAGACACATGAGGCTGAGAACTGAAGCTTTAGGCTTAAAGTAGTCTAAAGGAATGACTTTAAGTCCTGAAATTGCTATCCAACTCCTGTTGGATTTAGGATAACACTCGTAACAGGGTATAGGTACTATGCTGCTTAAAGTGGCACAGATAGGTTTTATCCTTTTAGATCCAGTGGTAGGTGTTTGTTCCAAGTGCCTTTTGAAGTCAAAGCAGGATTTTTACTATTGCTATGAAGAATGCTGCTCTCTTGAAAATTAATCCTTCAATTCATTGTTTAGAAAATGAAATGGCCACTGTGTATCAGAATACTGGGAAGATTACTGTGAACTAACTGCTGGCATGTTCAGGACATACAGGCACACCCTCAAAGTTTAAAGAAAAGTAATCTGATTATATGAGTTTCCTGTGCCTCTTTTTCAGCTTTTCTTAACTTGATACTTCAGTCTCCATACTGCTCTCATGCTGATGTCATAAACTGAGCAGTTTGGTATGACATAATTCCAGCCTCTTTGAATTAGTGGTGGCAGTTAGATTACTATTATTGATAATGCCTGCAGGCAGGGAACCATTAAGGTGTCATAAACTTAGCAACCTTGTATGACATAATACTAATATTTTAAATTTAGTTGTTACACTTAGGTTGCATCCCAAGGGTCCCTATTCTAGTACTTGGTTGTGTGAGAGAATAGGATGCAACTTTTCTAAGAATTCTAAATCCTGTATTTCTTAAAACGTTTGATTAACATTTTCCAGTAGCATATATGGCAGAAATATTTTCCATTTGATGTTTTTAAGTAGAAGATGACAAGTAATACGAGAGCATCTTTTCAGCAGCTTTCATAGCTTTGAGTATAACTTAGAATGTATGACTGATAACTGGATAAACTAGGGTTCAAACCAGATAGAAGCAACTTTTTCCACATTTTGGAATTTAATGTCTACAAAGAAACTTTAATAGGAGGTTAAATCATAAATACATGGGATAAAAATTTTAATTTGCTTACTATTTTACATTTTAAGACTGTGACTAGGAAGGGAAGAGTTTTAACATATGCATGCACAGTGGTCAGAGTGTAAAGAAGTTTAGCAAATTTCTGTTTACCATTGATATTCTGCATGTCATGGGAGCAGTAAGTCAGGATTATTGGCATGCATATGAAAGTTCATTCACCAAAGGATATGCTTTTGATGTATTAGCTAGCTAAAAATGCAGAGAGGAATTTGGCAGAATTCTTCAAAGGAAGATGAATAAAAATGCAGGGAGGAATTTGGCAGAATTCTTCAAAGGAATATTTTTTTTTGAAACTTTTTTCTAAAAAACATCAACAATTCCTTGGACTCTTTGGGTTATAAAAAAATTTAAATTTCTCCACAGAGAGTCCAGCATTGCTTTTCAGTATCTGAAAATGCCACTATTTGCTGTGGTGTAGGTTTTAATTCAGCTTGTAGGTACATAAATGTCCCCTGCTGATTTTGAACAGCAGGTTTGGAAAAACATTTCTCTGAGAATTTTTGGAGTGTGTGGATTACAGATAGTGGCATACCTAGCTAAAGAAAGAGATAAAGAAATCAGATATCATACTGACGTATATCTCTTTGAGAGCAGCTAGTATGCTTTGTGACTGAATTTAGTATTGGGACTCAGATGTATAAACAGACAAGGAACAACACTACAGTAAGTTAAGCCAGACAATGTATCATCAAAATCAACTTGTTTAAACAAGTATGCTGTAAAAACGGGAATCCAGCAATTAGTGCACATAGAATTTGATCTTCTAAGGAACAAAGCTTGAAAGTCACAGCTCAGTCAAACGACACACAAAGATCCAGTTGCAGCTAGCTCTGTGAGGACTGTAGAAGGATGCAGAACCAACCAACCAGAAAACCAGCAGGTATCAAAGCTTGTAAGTAAACCACATAGTGGACAGAATTAGAGATTTTAGCCGGTCTAATGGTAGTGGTCACAAGGCAAACCATTTAAACTAACCATGGGAAATTCAGTGTTGCTTTTCAGTGACTCTTCTGGAAATGCTGAGTAGCCAGAATTAAAGAAATTACAAAGGAAGGAATAATACAATGTTGACTTTTAAGATCTTTGCATATTTTCTTCATCAGCAAGAAACAAAAAATTAGGGAAATAAAATGTCTTATACTGTGTTGTTCACCTGCTGCCTACTGATGTTGCTTTCCTGCTGTCTTCTCCATCTGCTTTAAATTAATTTCTGAAATATGCCCTCCTTAAAATAAGTTATTAATTTCATAAGGAAAAAAATAAGAAATAGCAAACACAAGGACTTTTTGTTGAATTGCAAACAATTAGAACACAATGGGGAGAGAAGCAAGGGAAGAAAAACACGATACCAATTATGAATCATCTAAAAAGGTAATAAAATCTGTCAGGTTCTGGGATTTATATAAAATTTTTCAGTTGCCTTTTCCAGAGAAAACTGATATTTTAATTAACAAAACTTTTCATTAGTGGTGGCATTAGGATTTTACTTTGTGTAACCAAAATTCTATCTTAAGATATTAATAGTAGTTAAAAAATGTAACAATATATTTGTCATGAAGACATAAGAAACAGCCTAATTCAGCAATACCCTCCCTTTTATTCACTCACTTTGCATTTCACTTGTTTGGTTTCCCTAGGAACATGAGACCTATCCATGTCTGCTAATTGAATTCTCATCTCTAACTCTTCATACCCTTTATACATATATATTCCTTGAGCAGACAGGTAATTTTATTTTTACTTTGAGCTTATTGATCCTTAGTATATATATTTTTAATCCAATTCCTTACTTTTTTTTGCTAAGGAGTCTCTTCAGCTCACATTTGTTTCAGTGACTGGATGTCATGCATTTCTTCTCTATGACTTCTGGTCATGAAGGCTTATTGCTTATTGCAGATATAACTGTGTTTCTGTGGTTATATAGGTTTCTTTTACAAAAAAGTCCATTAAAATTACTGAAATGAGTGTGCATCTGAGTTAAGAGAGCTTATCAGAAACTTAATGAGAGTTTTGGTCCTGCTTTTGTAGCAGTACAGTGTAGCTAAAGTGGAAGTGAAAAAGGACAGTTGTAATTGAAGGGTAGATTGCATGTGCTATGAAATTATTCTTTTAAGAACTGCAACCTTTTCTGCTGTAATATGCCATCATAGTAGCATAGCTTTGAAATTAAGCATGATGAAATTTACACACTATGTTAACCTTGCATAAAGGTTAGGAAGGAAAAATTTTCCATGTAAAGTGTGTTAATTTTATCTTTGGCATTCTGACTGAGGCTGCACGAACAGGCCGTAGCCCAAGTAGGAGGGAGAGCAGGAGGCTTCTGCCGAGCTCTGAATACACCTTCATGTTGAGTGACTGCTGTGAGGTCTTCTCATTAGCTAATGGGGTGGTATTCAGCAGATCACTCACCTTTGCCCACCTTATTCACTACCTGTTGAAATATGACGGACTACTCTTTCTCCATACATTTCTTGTCTTCTTCACTTGCTCTTTTCTGTAGTGTTTTACATAACTGGCCTACAAAGCCAATTATTGTTTTCTTATGTTTGTATGTAATTAGAGATAAATTAGATTTGGCTGTTCTACAGGCTAGAGTAGTGCTCTGTTTTTTGGGCAAGTGACTAATAACAAATGAATTTATAAAGGTCCACTAGATTTGTGGGGAAGAGTCTTACATGCTGCAGGAAAACATTTATTTCTTTCCTTGATTTTCTGTTTCTTCAGAACTAAGGAAATATCCAGGAGCCCAAAAATATTTTGACATTCTAGCATTCATTTTTATTAATCACATGAAAACATATTCTATGCTGTTTTGGGGATAATTTCTGTTAGGTAAGAAAGAACACTTTGAAAAAATTACAAATTAAAACTCTGGTTTCTCTGCTACATCTATTGAAAATTTAGAAGACAGAAGAATACATTTTAGTCACCCATGCACCATACTCCAGAATGCTCTTTCTATACATTCAGTGTTTTAAGAGGGATTTGGGTCTTCTAAAAGTCTACTAACAACACTGCTATTCAATTTAAGCAGTCGAGTAGACTAAAAGAAGCCAACAATTTTTCAGTCGTTAACAGAAACTCCTACAAGGGTAAGAAGCGAGTTTGTAAATGCATTAAGATTTGGTGCTGGCAAATATGAACAAGCATTATGTTGTGCCCAGATTATGACCTCAAGCTGAGATGACCTGTCAGTCTGATGAAATGTTCTCCTTTGAATGTGCTGCAGTAATGTAAATGTCATGGTTTGCAATGTGACTTCTGCCTGGGAAGTCCATGCTTTGAAACAGTGATTCTTACATGACAAGGGAAAAAAAGCAGGTTACTCAAAATTTTACCACTTCTCTGTTTTATCTCAGTATGTGCTCTAGTAAAATAGAAGACTTAACTTGATGGTCATTGATTCTTAGGTAGAGCATTATATGTCATGGGGACCCCAAGTCTGGTCCCTTGAGTGCAGAAGAGAAGGCAATAATCATGGTCCTGACTGTTGGCAATGATCACACTCCTAATTGGCAGCCCAGGTGTTGGCTGTCTCTGCTACAAAGGTACACTGTTTATTCAACTTGTTCCCCACAGGTTTAGGTGTTATATTGTCTCCAGTGTAGCACTCTGAATTTTTCTTTGCTGAACTTTATTGTTACTCTGCTTTGTGAAGTATATTTTCAAAAAGGATTTTTTTAAAGTTTATAACAGTTTAAAATGCTTTATTTTTTATGCAAATAATTGTGAATTATAGACCTCCCTCACATTCTTTTCAGTCCCTGTAGCAAGCATTTCCTTATTTGTAAAAACACGTTTATAGAACAATTTTTAATTTAAGATTTAGAGTTTTTAGAGGATCAAAATTTATTATATCTCTCAGCACTGTATGATGTTGATTCAGTATTCAAACTACTAGAGAAAAGTGATTCAATATAACTCATATGCTAATATGTGGATTTTAATGGTTTCTAAAGGGAAGGAAATTATTTGGCTCTTTTTCATTCAACAATCTAAGAGCGTATGTAAATGACACATGGGAACAAAGTTTGGGCTACATACTTGCCCAGTTAAAGTGAGATAGAACAGTCACCAAATCAAATACTACTGATGCTTAAAGTGCAACATAAATTACATGAAATTTGCACAGTCTGTACAACGAATTGAAAGTATGTTCAGCTGGAATTTTCCTCTCGATGTTTGATGGTGCTTGTGTAAGTTGCCAGCAGTCACTGTGGCTCCAGTCATAATTACAGACAGGAACAGGAATCTCCAGAGATGCCTGAGAAAGGTCAGACGAATTGTTTTCCAGGCGTGCCTATCTCTGTATTGACTATGTGGAGCCTAAGGTTACCTGCTGAAGATTACCTGCTGAAATTAAATGAGGCTCTCACACAAACAATTGAAAACACCTGGTAATCCATTTTAAATACTCACATACTAGAAGAAAGGGAAGTGCATTTTTCATCCAGATTACTCTTGCTTTACACTTCCAGTGTTTAATTTACCAAGTTCTCAAAGTTAGGGCACTTTTCTTCTAAGAAGAAAATCCACCATGAAGCTCTGCTTATTATATAGTTAACTATGGACCCTATTTTTGAAACATTAATAATAGTAATAAGAAGACAATAGTGACAATGTATTTCTAAATAACTATTTAGGATTCTTTCTAAGGTGACAGCAACAGTATTTAGAACATAATATTCAGAAAACTTAATTCAGATTTATGTATTCCTTGATTAATTCTTAGATTCATCACTATTCTGTATATACATATTTGTACCTAAGCCTAACAGCATATACTAATACTCTGTCTGATTCAGGAGCATTTTGAGACATTTACTGATAAATAAATTACTTCTCTTTTTTAAAAAGCTATCTTGCTGCTTGAGTTTTATTCAAACAGAAGCATTTGTACAACTGTTCGTTTTCTGTTGCGTGTAACCCTACAACACCTCTTTAACAAATAAAGGAGTGCACTATACAGGTTCAAAGAGGTGGTACTGTTTTTGATTTTAAATTATAACAGCAAATGCAATAAGATTTTGTATTTATTTCTTTTTTATTAAAATAAGCTCATTTTCAAACAATGTACTTATCTCTTTTAATACTTGATACTGTCAAAGTCTTAGTCCTAGATGTTGCACAGGTCTTAAAATTTCTTATTTAGGGACTAAGACTATGTTTTGACATGGAAGCTGTAAATGCCTGTTAATAGCAATGGTGTGTAGACTACCACAATTTCATTATAATAACAGAAAAAGTATTGATACATCTGAGTAAGGATACTGAAGATTTTGGGCAGTTATGTCAGTACTGTAGATAAAAAAAAATATTAACAGAAATGTACTTATGTAAAAATAATCTCTAAAAATTTTTTCAGATGTTTTTACTGACTTAAAATATTTGGCCATGGGCTACTTGTGTATTCATTAAAATACAGAGCCACCTTTAGACGCATTCATATTTATATTCCCGTGCACCACCATACAATAAAGAAAATGAAGTATGGTATTTTCCAATAAAATCAGATTAGTAATTTCAGGTATGCATGATTTGTCACTGCCAAATATTAGTATAATGAATTACATGTCTGGAACTCTGCTACTGCTTGAAAACAATAACACAAAAAATAAGAAGATTGGAACTGGAACTCAGTCCCATGTGAAATTGGGAATTTGCTAAATTCCTTTGTAGTGGTTGAAATAATCATAAAAATGTAAGAATAAAACTGTAGCTAGAAACTGGCTTGCTGCAGACTTCCGAGTCTCAGCTCTAATCTAATATTCAAGATATGACAATGGGCAGTCATAAAAGCTTGATGTAGATATTTGTTTCTAGTTCATTTCTGAATCTGTTTAGTCTTGTATTATAAAAAGTTGCATCTGAAGTCTCTCTTTAGTTTCAAATTTTTACACAGAATCATTAAGGAAATTTGACCTAAGTGTCTCAGTAACTTTGTGCTTGTTGTACTGATGAATTTAATCATAACTGTGTTGCATGCAGTCATTAGCACGACCAACATATAAGCTTCACTGTGGACTGTATAAGTGATTTCTCCTGTGGATACTATCACTGGATCTTAAGCAAGCCTGCAGAGTAGATTTGACTTCATTTTTAAATACTAGTCTAATTATCCCTACAGAGTAAATTGCATGGTATTTAGTTTGACTACTTTGAAAGCCTAAGATCTGTGGCTGCTTTGCAGCAATTTAAAATTTGCATTTCCAGGGAGTTATTTAAACCAGATGTTTAACCACAAAATTGCTTTTATATCTCAACTTTTCACCTAGATAGGAATATCACTTATGAGTATATTGAGACAAATGGAAATTATTGTTATACAGCAGATAGAAGCTAAATATTGAAACCAAAGAAATATCTCAATTTTAGTCAGTGAATTTTCCAGATCCTTGTAAAAATAACTCATTTGGTGTTTTCACGTTAAGGATTTCTGAACCCCAATATATATATATATATAGAATGTGATGTACAATGTTTGGTAAGATGAAACTAAAGCAACAGTAGAAGACAACTGACCTCTTTTAAAGAGGGAAGCAAACATATATTCCCATAAAATGATGTTGGTAATTTTTTTGGCTGTTGAGCAAGTAATCTGTGACATCAAGGGTGTAACTATCCCAGCATTTGTTAACAGCAGCATTGTTAACATCAACATAGATGCTTGTAAATCAAAGATAAGCAGCAGGTCCAAAGGGAATCTTCTGTCTTAGAGTTTTTAGTGTTGGGAAGTATTTGGGGGATATTACCCACTGACCCCAGAATCAACTAGTAGAAACACAATGAAATTTTTTTATTTTTAAGTATACTATAGAGAAATGGCAGCTGTTTTCCTCAAGTCTGTCATTCTTCTAATTCATCCTTAAGAGGAAATCAATATAGTTTCTCTCAGAGGGTTTCAAGCCTGTCTTCCATGTCAGGTGGGAAGGAAAAAGAAGAAACAACTTGTTTCAAGAACCAGAGATGTTGAGAAACTTCAATAGTCTGCAGACCTATCATCTTTCTTAAAAGACTTGCTGTTTTCAAAGAAAAAATAAATCATCCCCTCTCAGAATACTTACCTCATTATTATGACTCACCTTCAAAAAATCTTTGCCTTCCCACCTGATCCTCTGTCACCAAGCTGGATAAATCAACAACTGAAACAATGCCCTCCCGCTTCCTTTCATTTTTAAACCACTCTGAACTATATGAATTTTGTTATAGCCAAGACATCACTCAGCAACCTCTCTATTCCTGTACAGCAAGGAAAGTTCAAAGATCTTCAAGCTGTTAATAATAAAGCCCTAAAAATAGAAAACCCAGATGTTTGTTGTTTTTTTTTTATTAAATAAAAACTTAGTGACAGAATTTATAGTAATTGAGTAATCTTTTGCAACTCTGAAATAATTTTCTAACTCAACATTTCTGACCTAGTAATGAATAATAATGCCATTTTCCCCTTAACTCTTCAGATCAAAATGCTATGATTTACTCTTTCATTTCTTTAGAAAAATGTAGTCTCAGAGACTTGTAACATTAAAATCATAAACTTAGTGATGCTTAAGGAAAAATGTTGACAGGCAGTATAAATAAAGGTAATTCTACTTATACCTAAGCTGTGGTTTTCCTCGTCTGCATAAAAGCTCTTGTTGCCTTTCTAATGTCCTTCTAAAAGAAGAAGGTGGAAAGAAAGATAAGAAAGTAGAGGTGTAGAAGGAGAAATGAACTGGAAGTACACAATAGCTAAGAAGAGCTATTTTTCAATGTTATGTCTTCTGTGAATTTTTATATGAAATCTGGGAGCCTTGAAAAGGAAAACCTTTTATTGTTAAAGAGTTAATATACTATTCAAGAGATATGCCTGTCTTGATTTCCATCTGAAAAAAAAAATCTCATTACAGCTTCTGAATGCATATTTTGCTTCTTTTTGGATGACCAGCTTTTATCTAAATACGGTGCTGTGAATTTCAGTTGAATGTTCATTATTGTAAAGAAGTTAGGCAGTTCAAGGTCCAGATCTGAGAAAGAACAAGAATAAAACTAGAAAGCAAAGTATGGTACTTCGTATTCTGGTTTATCAGACAGCTTAGGCGGGGGTGGGGGCGTCTAGGAGGTCTGGACCTTAGTGGGCAAGGTTAGTAAGTGAATGTTCAGGTTTTCAACTGTGAACCATACTGAATCTAAATGAAGGATTCTGTCCTGCTTTCAGCATTAAAATGAGGTAGTAAAATTGTTGGACATGGGTGATAAAGCAACAGTGCTGAAAGGATTTTTTGCCCCTGAGACTTATGTTATTTTTACCTCTTAACTATGTTTGATGTTTAAAAATACATTCAGGTGTGTAATTGCTTTGTGTTTTCTTCAAGATGGGTTTTTAATTTAAAATTACTCATACATAAGGCTAAACAACTTGGAAGGGAATAATTTTGCTTCCAAATGTTTTTGTCCAAATGTATCTTAAATGTTGATCTTATTCAGAAAAATGTTCCCTGTTTCTGCAGAATGCTGCTTATGTGCCTTCCCAGGGCTTTGTGTACCTACCAGGAAGCAATGATGTCACAGGGCTCTTTCTGAGAATGTGTGACCTGGCGTGTTTTTGAAAAGGGATTGAAAAATCTGTAGCAGATGGGATAGTGCTTCAAAATTTTGATTCTGAAGGAGAATCTATGGAAGGCAATAAAAGCTCTTCATGATACCTTGCTTTATTAAAGACCTGCCTCTCTGAATTTTCATTACCATCAGGTAAACAGGCAGTAGTAACAGAATTAAAACAGAGACATTAATTCTCTGTGCTTTCAAAGCAACCTTGAATTTCACATCAGGATGTGCTTTTCATGAATTCTTGTGTTTTGTGTGGCTTTTGTAGTGTAGTAGGATGCTACTATCTTGCACTGCTGTTTTGTTACTGAAATTTTCTTTGAGAAACCTCTGACTGTGTGTCAGTGAGATCATGACCTAGAAGGAATATAACAAACTTTTAATTAATTGACAAGATACAAAGAAAATTAGGTAGAGAATCCATATTATCCATTGAATTAGCATAAGTTTTCCAAGCAGCTGAAGGAAAAACTATGCATGTTTCTCTCCCATGTTGTAGCTGATAATGAAAAATTATTTTTATACATGCTTTTTGAACATAAAACTATACAAAAACAACTACAGAAAAACAACAGCACAGAAAGATGAAACAATAATTATCTGAAAGAAAAGAAAAAGCCCAAAAGGCAAAAATCTCAATTTTTTTTTTTTTTAAGTAAAGAAGTATAATGGGAAGACACTAGTGCATTTCCATTTGCAGGAACATGTCAAGAAAACAGGATTGGAGGAGGTGAACATGATGATGAAGCAGAACAGGTGTTGTGGACAGTAAAATTAATCACCATGACTCAAAAAAGCATAATAGACAAAAGCTTTCCATAAATTTTTATTTTATATTGCCATGAGAAACACTTACTGACATGAAATCTCTCTCACTTCTCTGCAGCAGTAGAAAAAACATTCCCAAAGAACATGCTAATTTCCACATTGTTTTTCATCTTTCAGGACAAGATGCATAATTCCCGTTGTTTTATGTCCTTAACATAACAGGTGTATGTACTTAAAAGAGTTCAAGCTAATGAAAACAAATAAAAAAATCTCTTCTTTTATTTAGGTGCCCCTTACCTAAATAAAAGATTTAAATTCAGTGTGTACATTTATTATCTTATACTGTATCTCATAAAAATTTTAAATCCCTCTTGACTGAAAATTCTGACATTTTAAATCTTGCTTTAATTCTGAATTAAAACAAACCCAAAATTAGTTGACATGTTGAGAAAAATATTTAATATTAAAGATTTAGGATCCTCTTAAAGTTTACTTCATTTTTAATCAGAGCGGCACCTGCAGTAAGATGGAACAAATACAGCATACTAACTTGATCCTTCCTATAGTGATTTTGAAAAATAATTTAGTTATCTGCTATTTTTTGATCTTTCAGTTACAACAGACCTCTTGATGCAGTGTGGATAACATTTCCTGTGTTTGATGACATTACAGTGTCTTGTGTCATTATTTGTGAGGTGGCTCCCAGTCTGTCTGTTTTCTTGTGCAAAGTTCTTTGCAAGGCATCACATTTGCACTTGTGATAATGTCCGGGTGCTTTGGTTGACTTGTAATCTGTCCTGAACAAGTTTATCATTGTAGACAAAAGAAGTATCTAATTCCACTGGAAAGCAAAACCTACTAATTCTGTCAGCTATTCAAAAGTAATTTCTTACCCATATAGACTTGTTCTTTAGAAAGTAGGTCAGAACTCTCTAGATTTGGGTCCTCAAAATGTATTTTCTAAGTAAATGTTTTCAAGCAGTGGGAACATCTACTATTTATTGTTAGTCTTATAGAAATTCAGTGCTTCCCCATGCATTTGCATTATTGATTTTTGGTCATATACTTTGAAAATGCTTAAGTTGTCTAGAATATGGATATTATACATATAATATACCTGAAATAGGTATTGATAGTCATTGTTACAACTCCATGGCCCACAGTAAAGTCACGTAAACAAATTTATACTAAATATTTTTTTAATTTGCGTAAAATAATGTTTTGATAACCTTTCATAAAATCTAATACACAAAGTTGAGTTATGAGAAAACTAGTTCATGTTCTTTTTTTCTCTACTTATTTCTCTGTGTATGACTGGCTCCTTTTCAGTATTGAAAGGGAGGGTTCACTAAACGAAGTGCAGTCTTAGTTTCTGAATTTTAGGCTCCTTTAAAGTCACTACCAGGTACTACTTGAATAAATTTCATCTCATTTTCGTATTTAAAAAAAATCCCTCAGTTGCATTGTTTCTGTTTCTCTCCTTTGACATAAAAAAGCGCAGGGTGATGAGCTTTGAATATGAGGATTGATACAGGGGTTGTCTAAAGTTAAATCAGCTGAATTGCCCAAAGTTTCAAAACTTTGTCTTGACCTGCCCTAGTATGGAAGGCTTGCCTCAGAGCCTAATAAAACTCCCTGATGGTGTCAAGACCTTTATGAGTGAGTTTTTCAGGTGATCATACAAGATGTGTGTCTGTGATTGGAATCAGCCTGGGATTGATCAGCCAAAGGATGGCTTTTTTACACACACACACAGGAGGAGTGAATTCAAAAATAGATTTTTTGTTTTCTTGTTTTAGGAACAACAATTACTTTGAATACAAGGCAGTATTCCAAAATTGTACATACTCAAACTTTTAATTGCTGTTACAGCATGAAAATCTGAATATGTTTTGTGCGGCAGGTTTTTTTTTTATTGTCCCTTTCTGCAACTGTGAAAAACAGATCTGTTTTAAAAGTTTCCGAGTGTATTTCATCTTTTTATGATCTGGGATACAATACAAAGAGGAATGCTTCTGTGCTTGGATGACATTCATTATTCTTGGATGAGCAATAGGCACAAAAGGTTTGCTGCCAGAATTTCAAGAGAACATGAGATCATTGATCAGTTCCTGATTCTTGGACTGCTGAATGAGCATGATGAAAAGATGCAGTCTATCATTTTTTGTCAGTAAGCAAACTAAAGAATTAACCATCTTAAAGCCTTCCATTAGCTGATAATCATAGTTATGAACAGAATATGGTACCCTATTAGTAACTTAACTGTGAATCCACTGACAGCACATAACCTATGTGGTATATTAAATGGTGTTATCTTGCTGTAAGCAAAAACAAGCGATTTTAAATGTAGTTTAATGTGTAATTAGCATTATAGCAATGGGAAAAATCAACAGAATTCATTTACCTATTTAATTATTTGGTCAAAGGTATCACTTTGACTGAAATTGGAATATCTTTAAACATTGGAAAGAAAACCTACACTTACCTATTTTCGTAATGTAACAATCTCTATTTTCTGTAAAATGTAATTATGGTCTCTTGTGTTCACAGACAGCATCTTTTAAAGAACAAAGAAACAATCAAACATAAGTTCCTGGTCTTTTTCCAGAGTAAAATTTAAATTCTAATGCAATTGGGTTAATACTTTACAAGAGTACTGAAATTATTACAGTGTAATCACTGTAATTTTCACATTGGTTTTGTAAGGCATTTTTGTAGCTCTAAATCCAAAGAAGGGGAAGAATTTTGAGAATATCCATATTCATCAAGGATCAGATCTTAATCTGTATTTTTGAACATCGTTTTTTTATTGTTTGCTTGAGAGGTGCTAGACTAGGCTCTGAATGCTTTGAATTACTTTCAGCTATGTTTTCAGATTTGAACTGCAATTCTTGTAAGGTTTATGATTGCTGTTTCTAGTGAAAATTAGTAAAGAAGAGTGCTACTATTCCAAGTGCTATACAAATAATTGTATCAAAAGAAGTGCAGAAGGATTAAGTTGTCACTTCAATGCTGTAGCTTTATGTCTGTTAAAATCATATGCATAGCAACAACAGGTTTTTCATTTTACAGATGAAAGGACATTCTTCTTTGACCATGCCTTGTTTTCTGTGCAGCAAACCTGTGATACTAAAATTCCTTGCATTTTTTTTCCTTTGCGTTACCTACCTCTGCTCTGTTTTGTAGGCAGCAGATAATTCACATCGACCATTATCTGTGTAATAGCATTCAATACTATCAACTCTCACTCACATTTTGTGTACATACAAATACTGAGCTTTTGGTTTGCACCTCAATTCATACCAGTCTGTAATGACTGGGAGAGCTGCTACTCTGCCATATGTCCATGCTACCTGGAGGAAATGGGTGTCTCCTTTAGGTGGCTGTTTTTCCCTTTGGACCATCTCCTAAAACTGATCTCCCAGTCAGTGTAGCTAGAAGGCAGAGAATGCTTGCCCATCCTTTCTCATTGCTCCTTTCCTGTGAAAACTTGACAGGTTTCTCTTGTAAATAACTACTGACTTGCTTCCTCTTTCGTACCATCAATACCAGAATTCCATTTCCTCTCCTACCTGCCAGCTTGGGAATAGTCTGATGGGAATCACTGATGTAAGGCTTTTTTATCTGCCTTCTGACACTGTCCTGAGGAAAAAAGGGAGAAAGGGAGAGAATATCTCTCTGTGGCTGTCTTCCAGACAACTTGGTGAAGCTGACCTTAGAGCTGATGACAGACTTATCAAGGCTAAGAAAAATTTTGAGATCTACAGAGCACACTGATGGCTGATCAGTAAATGGATTTTTGATAGTTTCTGCAAGAAAAGCAAAGGAATTATATTAATGATATTTACATTAGTGAGCAACAGAAATTTTCTGAATGTTGGTAATTTACAGTTTGATAAGACCTAAATGTAATAAAGCAATATTTTCTTTTAAAATTCATGGAATATGAAAAATATACTTGTTTGTTTGGGGCCTTTGAGGGTTTCCTTTTTGTGGGAGGTGGGTGTGTATGGAAGGTTTCTGTGGGGTTTTGGGGATTGTTTTCTCCTTAGGGGCGATAGGGGAGGGGGCACTTCTGGGGTTTTCTTTTGCTTTATTTTCCCAAAGAGAAAGGGGTCTGCTCTGTGGCTTTTCATTTGTATGTCTGTTTGCTTTGAAATTTGTGGAGATGATGTTCTCCCCAATTTCATTTACAGTCTCCAGGACATACTAATTTGTCATAATTGGTGTCATGTTATACTAGTATCACATACTGTTTGCAGGTTTTGTAGGTAGTTCATAGTATGTTGATTTTTATAAGGCTTTTGTTTGCCAAAACACATTGTTACATAGTATCTTCAACTAAGAAGTAATGGTATCATTCTGCGTGTTTTTAGGGAAGAGCCTTAAAGATGGTATTTGGAAGCTTACATGAAAAGTGTCATTTTAAATCCTGCAATTATTTCAAGACAGTTATGATTTTGAGAAGCTTGAAGTCATTAGTCTTGAATGCCAAAGGCTGTTGTGGTGGTGCATTATCCTCTCCCTTTTTCCACACCACAGTGTGATCTGAGAAATGTTTGTTGGGTCTGTGTAACAGCTGAAAAAATTTAAATCCAAGAATTATTGATCTGGTGACTGAAAATATGAATTGGTGTATATATTCTAGCCCTAGTGGAGGCATTTGATTTAGCTTCTGTGGGGATAAGATTTTCCCTGATGTGCTCTAGTAACAGAATCAAGCCTTTAACTGATAAGAAAGGATTTTTAGTGGTGAGGAACAGAGAATTCTTTATAGCTTAAATGTTCATCATGGTGATGCTTTCCTTTTCTATCAGTTATGTTTTGGACTGAGGGTGGTGATTTTGGCCTCTTGTCTGCTGATAATGTTTGTATTTATGTACATTAACCTTCTTTAACAGTAATAACCCCATCTGTTCTATTTGTGAATGTTCTAAGTGGCATTTTGTGTTTTTAACTCAGGCCTCAAAGGAGTTGCATAAAATTTAAAAGCAATATTCAGGCTTTTAGGAGCTCTTTTCTTTCATCTACATTTTAATACCCCAGTGGAAAGAAAGCATTTAAAGATGTGCATTATTCACCTATTCATTACTGAAGTGTCATGTTAATAAATAATACCTATCAAAATAAAGAGCTTTTTACTAGTTTCTTTAGCCGTTCTCAGAAAATACTGAATGTAATTTTTCTTATGATTATATACTGAAAACCCATAATGGCTGTAGGATTTTTCATCCTACCATGAAGATATTGCTGATACTGTATTTCATCTGTACAGTACATTAAGCACAATCATTTATGAAGACATTTTTAGCAAAGTTACAGTGCAGAAAAATATTTCTGCTTGTCAAAAATTGGATGATTTTGGAAAGTAAAGTAAAGGGATTTTATAAATCTTCACTGTTGAAACTAATACAATTATTGGTCTTCTATTGTAAGATACTTTATAACTGAGGTGAAACTTTGACCCTGCACTTGGAGACAATGTTAGTGGTCTAATCATTACTACTTCTTTATTGGTGAGGAAAGTTCCCTAGAAAACGAATTTCCTACTCTATTTCTTCTCAAAGTAGAAAATTACATTGCTGCACTACCTCATACACTGAAGGGCCGCAATTACAGATAGTAACTGAAACACATTTTCATGAAAACTAATCTGAGTTCTGCAAACTGGGACAAATTATTTAAACTCACAAACTGAAGAGAGAAAAAAAGTACATCGTGATTAGAAAGACTTGCATAATAGTGTTCCTATTCACTGGCAGGTGAACAGAGACTAACTGCATGTGAGCCATTAAATTGTAATGGAATCTTCTTATGTCTCACAGTAGACAAGCAATTGTCTGCTGTGGAGCATAAACTTGCTTCTGCTTTCCATTCTTTTCCCCACTCCCAAGTCAAAATGGGTAAACCAGCCAGATGTATTTTTCTGCTTAGAAGACCACTCTGTATTTGTCACTGATTGAGTACTCATAGATCATACTCAGTAGAGGGACTGTGGCTTTTATTACTTACTGGAGGCGAGATATTTCTTCCCTGACACACTTTGATGTGATTCTTAGTAAACGTGAGCTTGGATGAGCTGCTTAACATCCATCTATGTGTCAGTTCCATCAGCATTTGAAAAGATAAGCAACATTTGCTTATCACTGTGAATTTTTTGAAATCAGGGGAAAGCTCACCATATAAAAAACTTCTGAAAGTGAAGTAGGAGTCTGCTAAGGGGAAAAGCCAGGACTTATTTTGTACTTGGAAAGGTGGAGATCTTCTCTACTGATCTCACTATGCCTATAGAAACACATAGGACTAATGTGTGGTATCTGATACAGATCTCACAGAACTGTAAATGAATTCTCACTTACTCATCTGCTGCTTTGCAATGTGAAAATCCAATGTATTAAAGCATCAGGAATCTACAGCATGCTGTTCATCTGAGATTTGGATGCTGATTCATAAGCTTCTCAGCTCATTTGGAAAATCTGTCATATGTACTTCCATTTGCCCATTTGGATGCAATCTATCAGTATTTATAATTAGAGGCTCAGCTGTTTGACTGAGGCCAAGAAAGAAAAAATAGAAATATATACCTACAGAAAAATAATGTACTGCAAAGCTTGAGACCTGTTCTTATACTCTAACAGAAAAATTAAGGAAATAAAAACATAAAAGCTACAGGAGATGCTAAAATGTTTTGGAAGGAATAAGATTACAATACTTTCACAATCATAAATCTTCAGTGAACCAATTATATGCCACTTCTCATACAGGACATCAATAAATGAAGATGTCATCAAGAAAGATGTTCCCTTTCTTGTTTACAGAAATGTCTTTCATAAGGTTAGCATATTATCTCTTTGTGATTGTAGGTTTCTTTTATATTGCTAAAAATATACCCAAATGAAATGAAGTACCTTTGCACAGGAAAATGGAAGATTTGCTTCTGACCATCCTGCATCCAGTACTCCTGACTTACCTCAGAAGAGAGGTGAATGTCAAAGAAAAGTTGAAGCCAAGATCTTGAATGTGCTTAAAAATATAATTCCTAATGGAAAGAAACAGAGTCAGCATGGCAGAAAATCCTGGAGAGGAGGGATTTGACTTAAGCTGACTTATGTCTAAGCATTAAGACAGTTAAATTAGAACTTTTAAATTACCTAAGTGCTGATGCATCCCTGCAGCAATGGCTCTGAGTCATGTGGGCTGTGAGTTGAAGGTGGGAGGATGGCACTTGTGTGATGCAGTGTGTGGCTCAGCTTGGGGGTAATGAATCCTTTTAAGCCCTCCAGCTTTCTGAAAGCAGACTCCACAAATGAAATTAAAAAGTCTCACTGTTCTGAGCTGTGATTTTCTCTTGTTCTGTACTGAGTAAAGCTAACTCATGCTAGCCAGACCTAGGACAACCTTTTATGTGCTTTAAATCTGCTTGCTGTAGAGAAAAACCTGGTTAGGTGGGAACCAATGGTAGTACTGATGTGTAGAGGAAAGAAATAGAAAAGGAAGGGTTTGAGGAAAGAAATCCTTGGAAAAATTCTTCAGTACTATCCAGTGAGTTAGTTATTACCTCTTCAGCTTTAACTTCATTTTATAAAGGAGAAGCTGCAATGCTAATACATATATATATATATAGAATACATATGTTAACAATCATGCTTCTGGTGCAAATATTTGCTAGATGCAGTGATCAGAAAAATGTATGGGTTCCCAATTCTAGTGTAACTGCAACTCTTAGAAACTTTTTGATGTTCACAGGAATACCAGTAGGACAATGACGATTTCTGATTTCATCAACAGAAAAAACTTTTTGTCTGTTATTTTACTATTCCATGACCTGCAGGATAAAATAATTAAAAAAAAAAAAAAAAAAAGTGTTTTCTTCCTCAGTATCAGAGCAGTTGTGTAAATATCCAAACCTGACCTTAATTTGATCGAAATCAGGTGGGGTTTTTTTGCTTTCTTTATGGTTTGTTACGTTGCAGCCAAGTATGATCGGATGAAGAATACATAGTTCTTTAAAAAGACTTACCATGCAATGAGTATTGCCAGAGAAATACATGGTTTTGTTTTAAGGTAGAAGCAATATTGTATGCATCCTAATGTACTAATAAGATAAGCTTTTGACTTATCATAATCAGCCATTCTAAGGGAAACTTATAAATGCATGTCATATATCTTCATTTTCTTGAGACACAATTTTCTTCTTATACAACAGCCAGTTGTATACATTTCATGTGTTCTATGTATTCATTTTTCAGGAAAGAACCTTTCTTTGACTTATTCTGTGTCCTAGCTTAAAGTGATCTAAGAAAATCATATCTGGGACTGCACAGCCAGTTTGAATAATGGGGGTTTTGAAGGTTTTTAAGAATTTATGGTGCATAAATCTCATATAAGCCTAAAATATATGATAACAGCCACATGTCTTCCTTCTGCAGATGACCTCCAGTGTGTTAGGTAACCAAAAATTAAAAAAAAAAAAAAAAAGGGGCTGGTGCTTCTGAGCTGTTCATCTGTTTATAACAGTCTTGAAATGAGATAAGCACCACAATCAAAGATGTGAAAAAGGCAGTGAAAAGACAGCTGTGTTAGCTGTGTTTATCTCATTTACACACAAGGAAGAGAAAGTGCACCTCATTGAATGAAAATTTTAAGCTCTTATCCATTACATTTTGTCCAGCTGTGTAGAAATTTTACAATTTGTTTAAGCTATTAAATGTGAAGTGTCTGTAAAATGCTGTACCTTCTCTCTCAGTCATATTGTGCTATGAAGATTTTGGCTATAGCTCGACATCAAAATATGTGACATTTTCATATTTATCTTGTTTTCTCTGCCAGTATATTTTTCCAAGCAGATAATGCTGTAGCAATAGAACATTCCTCAGATCTGTGATAATACATGTGACTCTATGAGTGTTTGTGTAGGATATGATTTAGTTTATTGCTTTATGATGAACTCAGCGTGTTCAGTGCTTTACACAGCACAAAAGGGACTCTGCCTCAAGGAGGCCCTAGCCTAAAGGCTGGTTCTAGGCAGTCTTGCATGGAATGTTCATCCCTACTCTCAGGTATCTGATGCTGATTTGACCTCTGCTCTACAAAAAAAATTTATTTTTTATTTAAGAAACCATCTTTCCCACTAGAAAAAATGTGCATGCTAACCTCTTCCAGAAATGCTACAACAGTGTTGTTCAGACTTTTAGGAAGTCTTCATGTTCAAATTTTTAGTCATGTTGAATTCCCGGAATATCGGGGCAGAAGTAAAGGCAATATTCCCCTCAGAGTGCCAGTACCCAGTGAGTTTCCAGTCTCTTGGGTGTTTTCCAGCAAATCTGGAAGGAAAACACATGTTGTCAGATCCACCTTTTGTATATAATAGTGCAGACTATTAAAATGACTACTCTAACTAGGGGTTGATATGAAAAAAACACTCCTCCTTGACTCCATACCTTAAATATTTGCATAGCCTTTAAAGCCATAGTTCAGTTATTTTTGTATTTTATTAGCCAGAAAACTGTCAGGGTATTTATAGGCCCTTCCATTTCTAATACCTTTTACCATTTAACATGTCCACTATGATGGATGTTCTTTTCCATGTACAGTACCCTGATCTGAAGCAATTTGCACTCTGGGGGCACCATTCAGAGTCAGCTCAATCCCAGGAGTTTTCTGAAATTCACATTCATTATTCTAGTTCAGTATTTAACACTTCCCAGTTGAATATTGAATATTGAAGTCCTAAGGTTCTTTAGGAGGTTTTATAAAGTGTTTTGCTGGCTGCCTAGCCTAGCCTAGTTCTTGTCTATGAAGAAAGTATTTTGATAAAGAGTAAATGCTATGTTCTCATCAAAGGTGACATGGCAGGGTTGAAGTATCACTGAATATCATAGAATCATTAAGGTTGGAAAATCCCTCTAAAATTGAGCCCAATTGTTAACCTAGCACAGATATGGTCAGCACTAAAACATAACTCCAAGTGCCACATGCGCATATTTTTTGAACACTTCCAGGAATGGTGACCCAACCACTTCCTTGGGCAGCCTCTTCCAACACTTGAATGCTCTTTCAGTGAAGAAAATTTTCCTAATATACAATCTAAACTTCCCCTTGTAACTTGAGACCATTTCCTGTTGTCCTATCACTTGTTACTTACAAAAAGAGACTGACCTCTACCTCATTACAGCCTGCTTTCAGGCAGTTGTAGAAGCAGAAATGTCACATTATAATAGCTAGAAATAGCTTTTGAATCAGTTTTGTCTTAAGATAAATATTATAAGAATCACAGGATTCTGGTGTGGGGGAAATCATCCCTTTCTGAATATAATTTCTATGTCATTAGCGAATAATGTCAATGATTTCTTCTGAGTAATGACAGTTTAGGTCTTTTGCTGTTCTGATGAGATCCCATGTATAGTCCACATGCTTCCTGAGGAAGATTTTGAGTGTTCTTCATTCTGCTTTCTATATGAATTTTCAGTGTACTCTCTTTCCATGAAAAATAGCCTTGAGATCTTCACTTCCCGAAAGCGACTGCGCAACATTATGTGTCTAAATGATGAGGAGCTCCAGTAGGCTGTATCTTGCTAACAGTGGTCAGTGCTGTCTGGAAGGTTAAAGTCCTTATTAAAGTTTGGATGGGAGCCAGAATGATTTTCACTTCATGTTAGAGACAAGCATCTAATAATATTTCTTATGGTGTGAGCCACTATCATTCAGCAGATGGCACATGTGGTACAACATCATGTGATTCAGTTGCTGTTTCTTGAGTTCCTCCACCTAGTAATGTAGAAACATATTAAAAGTTAACAGAAAAAAAAAAGCATTTATTGGATTCAAATGTTCTTATATGAGTAGTTGAATAAAAAGAGTAAATTTTTTGCCTGGTTTATATTTAATTTTTTAATCTGTCTAGAAATAGTATAGGACTGTATAGAAATGTATTTGTAGCACAAACAAAATAAAGTAGTATTATTTATGGAGCTGATAGAGAAAACCAGATATTGTTTATTCATGCAAAATTATTGTTATTTCCCTCTGCTATAATAAAATAGAGAAAGAAGAAGGTACAAGATAAGAGGGAAGAGCTCAGTTCAGTGCATACATTTTGGTGTAGTTAGTTTCTGCACACATATGTGTGAGCTGTGCTGAAAACAGCAGCACTCAGGCTAAGACATGGAACAGAGGCTTTTCCAAATTAGCCATTTGAATTTCATATATAAGTGCTTATCTGTGAGGATGATGAGTTTTGTTGAAAGAAGAAATGCTTGGATTGATGAGGAAAAGCACAAGCAATGGAAAACAAGTATCAGGCATGGTTTCTCTGCAGCTGGTCTCATAGGTATGTTTAGAATATATCATGCTACAGTACAGCTGCTGCTCCATTATGTCATCAGCTGTTTTCAATTTGTTATTTATATGGATTTGGATTCTTTGTGAGAATAAAGTTATTGATCTATTCTTCCGATGTATGTTAAGCCTTGCATGCAGTTTATGGGTTAGCATATCTATAAGGTTAAATGCATATATATAGTATACCTATATGGCTGAGATGAAGGATTTTGCAAAATGAAGTCATGGATTATATCAGGACAGTCCAGTCAGACACTTGGAAACATATGCTGATTTGCCTTTATCAAAAAAATGTCAGCACTTAAAATACTTCCTGTAGTGCCTTATTACTGCTCTGCAATTTGTTTGTACACATGTATTACTGCATTAGGCAGATCTGAGCGGTAACTTTTCTCAGTGATGTTTTAGTAGTTGAGGAGAGCTCCAGAGAACACTGACACTGATGCCAGCTGTATATTGTGTGGTTTTGGCTTAGAATACCTGACATGCACAAGCCTATCCAACTTTGCAGAGGAAGATGTGTATTTCAGCAGATCTGCAATCTTTGAAAGGTCCATTCCAGTACAGCATGTTTTTATCATGGGTTTTAGTAAACGGTATTTTCGCTTTTGCCCATCAATCTTTGTCTCCCACAGTGAACAATAGGACAAATTTTTAATGTAGTTTGCATGCTTTTATCAACACTACCTTCAAAAATAGTATTTTTCACCTCCAAAGGATATATCTCAGAAGTGCCAGCAAACGTTTCTCTAAATTGCTACCAACTTGCTTTTGTATCATGGCACATGAGGAAATCAGAAGAAAAATGTGTCTTCTCCTCACAGAAGAAGCTCTGAGGCATAGCCTCTGTACCTGAAAGGCGTCTTGAATCTTTGCCTTTCCCTGCTGAAGGTTACACATCTTGGCAAAATTTAACCTGCAATATTCCAGCTGTTTGCACCCAGAATATAAAGGACTAAGCTCTTAATTTGCCTTGCATGGAAAATTTTACTTGTGTACTTCAGCTCACTAATCATGTGCTATCACAGTCATTTGTGGACCTGTACTATGAATAGCATCAGGGGTTTAGTCTGATGAAAAAGGAAAATGGTGAAGCAAAAAGGACTGTTGAAAAGAAGTAAACAGGAGCAGTCTCCTTATGCCAGGAGAGGTGTTGAGCCTTCTGCATCATTAAGTTGGGGTGTAAGACAATCATTTTTGTGTCAATGGGAATATAGCCTAAAGAATTTCACAATTTGCTGTGCTGTCAGAGAGGCAACATTTGGCACAAGAAAAGACATTCAAAGGCATTTCTGTTTACAAACTTATTTTTTTTTTAAAGTTTTTCTGAGAATGTGCAAACATTTTTCTGTATCAACGCTGAAATTTATTGCAGTAGTAAAAATACCCCATAAGTTTAATTTTCATTTAATGACAGTGAATCTAGTATATGAATCTAAGGTAGACTTGCTATTCTCTGTGAACTGTCAGTGCAGTACTCAGTACCACATCTCCATTTATTTTGAAGCACATTTTAAAATATATTTATGTTGTTCATCCATAACAGTCTTTGTGGCTGCAGTGTGTAATTTGTAGTCATGTAGGTTAACTTCTGGTTCTGAGTTCATTTTTTAGTGCAGTTTTGTGCATGTGAAGAAAATATTTGGATTTGAATATCTTTTAGGTGACACTTAAATGCTGTTTTGAAGTTCAGTTTCACCTTCTGTATAAAGTCCTAAAGTGTAGGACTAACACTCAGTCTTGAAGCATACCTTTTATTGATCAGTTATCATGTGAGGAATCATTTTCCTATTCCTCTACACTGTCTTCAGTATCCTGCTTAGGTATCCACTGAAACTTTTGGATCAAGGTAGCCATCAAGTCTTCCTTCTATAATCAATGAGTTAATTAATCATCTTGACCTTAAATACTAATGCTTAAACAGATAACAATTAATTTCATTCTGTAAACTTGTGTTTGGAAGTAACTTTTGCTTATGTCAGAGACATCTTTCTGGTTTCTATTTTTTGTTGATTATCAGGATAGCAATATCTGGCATTTGAAATAAGATGTTATAAGATAAGATGGAAATAACCTTCAAAGAAATAAAGTATCTAATTATTTTTTAACTGATACACAGTGTTTACTTCATATGTGCTTTGCCTTTTAGTTTCTGTCAAAGTATTCCGAAAGGTGTTGTGCATTTATGTGAACAATATATATTGATTAATATATTTGTATACATGAAAACATCAACTATTGTGCAGTTTTATTACATACATACACTGTCTAAATCAATACATAAAGCTTCAAGTGATATGGAAGCATACTCCTGTCTTTTCCTTTCTCTTTCTTGCTACTCCACTTGAATTAAACAAAGAACATATTTCCAATTGGAATGCTACTTCTATTGATTCATTAATATTTATTTCTTGTTATTGAATATCTCTCTATAAACTGTCTCAGAAGGCCACAGATAGGTATGCACATAGCTTCTTTGGGATTTTTCATTACCAGTTTGCCCCTGTACCAATATTGAAATAAAGTAAGTGGATTTGAGCCTTACCTCTCTGTCAAGGCATCACAGGTTGTGCTTTTGGCTCTAGAGTGTTTTGGTACTGGTCAAAATAGCAGCTGTCAAATCTGCCCAGTGAGCGACGTCATTACACTAACTATAGCTGCCACAACTGCAGGAATCTTGAAAACAAAGTGTCTCCCATCTGGAACCCTCTTAAAATTGGAGGCTTGAAACATGTTTACACAGAGTCACACGTTTATCTCCATGTGTATTTTCCTAGAATTCTTCCAGTTATCTGTCTGTGCAAAGGCAACTTAGTTCTGATTCTGCTGGGGAGGAGAATCAACCATAAAATCCAAAGTTTTTTTAATGTGATTTTGTGGAAATTCATCTGTACTGTTTTTCTCTTTCCATGGAAAGGAAGACCTAGGCTGATTTAAATATTGTCACGTTAATCCATAGAGGACTGTTTTTCCCGTTCATGTTCAAAGTGTCTGTTCTTGTTTAGACCCTTTTACCCACTAACATGTCTTTCCCTATTAGTCCAAATTATGTTGCTGTTTTCTCAGCAGCCTGTCTAAAGTAGTCGTAGCTATTCATTTGTATAACACTGTAATAAATGCCTGCAGATCTTGCAAATAACGGAATCAAGAAATAACACAGTTTTAGCTTATGAACATAAGAAATCAGTGTTCATTTAAGTTCTGGCTTCAGAAACTGTGTCAACATGTTTGAAGTAATAATAACCACTTAATGATTTGAAATGGTTTCTATGTAGAAAAAAAACCATACAGATATTTATTTACCTGCAGTTTCTGAATGTAAATGCTTTGTTTTCTGATTATTTTTTTCTTGTGTGTGTTTCATTGTGTCCTTTGAATACGCTAAGAAATACCCTGTCTGAGAGATGACAATCAAAATATTTTGTATTATGAAAAGCTGCAGTAAAACTTGAAAATCTTTCAGAATCAGGTCTATTCTAGCATTTTAAAAGTGACTATTATAGATCAGCAAAATTACAAATCTGTCTTCTACTGTAAAGAGTAAAATAATTCACATTGGATTTAAAGAGCTATTATACACAAGATTTTTAAAGTAATTTCTACATTGCAGTTTTCAGTACAGATGTTACTAATTTGGCAATGACCAAGCTTACTGGTATCTTATAGATATCTTATGATATCCTATAGAGCAAAATTGCCTTTATACTCTACTTTTTTTCTATTGTAATCAGAAAACCGTGTTACTAAAGAAGAGCCTCCTAATTACTCATTAACAATTTTTGCAAATATGCATCATAGCTGGATTCAACAAGAATCCTTCAATGATGAGCAGGTAAGGACTTCTTTTACAACTGTGTTCCATCTGCTTAATGTTCAGTTTGATCTAGTAGCAGTTGGTAGTACAACTCTTTAAATTCTTATTGAGCTTCTATTAGCATGGAAAAAAGTAGCAGAGCAATCTTGAGCAGACTCCCTTTCAGACAGGAAACTATGACAGAAGACCCAGAAGCCCATCATGCTATAAAACAGATTATCTTAATACTTGATGATATAAGGCCAAAACTTGTAAATTAATATTTTCCCTAATCTTTCAAACTGGGTAAGGGGGTTTTATTTGCCAGGGAATTAAAACATCTTCAGAACTCTTTAGATATGTTGATAGTTTTCCTGAGTTTTTATTGTATAATTTACAAACTTTTGCCTTTGCTCATTCTTGGTGTAATCATCTCAGGTAACCAGACATTAAAAAGTAACCAATAAATAAAATAAATAATAATAATAAAAAAATGTAAATGCATCACTGGTTCCAACCAATCTTGTGCTGTAATACTGAAAATTTCAAAACAAATTATATTTTAGAAGTGACCATGATAATTTAAAAAGACATTTTAAGTTTTTTTTAAGTCTTTAAATCCTATTCCTCTTCTAGAATAGACTTCAGAGTTATAATATGTGGTCTGATTATAAGTTTGCATACAACCATGTATTTTCTTATGTAGAACTGAATTAGACAAGTATTGTACAAGAACAGCTTTATTATCAGAAATATCAAAGTGTTCAATTGAAATGAAGAATATAAAGGTAGTAATAAGGATTTTTTCTATAGTTAATACCTTTTGATTAAATAAGAAGACAAGTTGCCTGATCTGATTCTGTGGCTTCAGATAGTTTCATAAAATTATGATTTAGAATAATTCTGCTAAAAGTAATGATAATAAAAAGCTTCCTTCAAATGTAAGACTGTAAAAATAAGACTGAACATGATGGAGAGGTCATGTCCTGACATATTTTTGTGATGTAAGA
This sequence comes from Pseudopodoces humilis, assembly GCF_049639895.1. NCBI lineage: Eukaryota > Metazoa > Chordata > Aves > Passeriformes > Paridae > Pseudopodoces > Pseudopodoces humilis. Next base: position 91,882,912 of record NC_142202.1, read on the forward strand.
TGTAGCCAAAACCAGTGAGCATGTTGTGGGTCTCAAGTAATATATACTTGCTTAGACTTTAAAATAAAAGTTAAAAAAGTATGAATTGCTAAAAGCCTTGTTAATCTTAACAATCATATTCATGTTCTGGTTTTTCATTTGTATTTATAAATGTGTTCTATCTGATCTACATGTAGGTTGTACTTAGTTACCATATATTTCTTTATTTTACAGACAATAAATGAGAAAAAGGCAGCACTCTTTCATCTCTTGAAAACAATTACAACTATCTTCATTTCCTGTGCACAGTCCCTTTAATGCTAGGCTGCTTGTTGTTCCTTGACCACCAGATAAAGGACAACTTCCAAGGGGATAGTTCTGCCTTAGTTGCAGATGCTTCTTTGCTTAATTCAGTCCTTTTGCAGAAATGGTGCGTTTGAGTAGGTGATACACTGTTATTTTATATGGCTCTTTGAAACAGTGCTTCCAGAGGAAATTGTTTAATCAGTAAAGATAATAGCTCTTAAATATGCAATGTAATTGCTACAAATTATACACTTTCCATCTACAGGATTAATATTAAATATCATTGTTCTAATAATTAGTGCAGATAGTGGCTAAGTGTTAGTCCATTTGATTATTTTTATCCCTCTTTCTTTCCAGACACTCAACAAAGACATTATCTTCTAGTTTTTTAGTGCAGGTGTCCAACAGGTTTTACTTTTCTGATGAGACATTATATACCACAGCACTACCATTTCAGATTATTTACATATCTGTCAATTTAGTATCCAAAGAAAGTTCACTTTAAAAAATACATGTTTAAAATAGTATTATGTCTGGAGCTGCCTTCAGTTAGTATGCCTGCAGCAGTTACTGCAGAACATTTGTGTGCAGATTGGAGAACCTCCCAAATCCCACTAACTCTTCTAAAAAGTGTACTGAAGAGATAACATCTGCAGCACTGACAACCTAATTTCAAAACAGAAGAGAAAAACACAAGTGATGAGATGGAGTCACACAATCTGTTTCTCTCCACATTACAATTGCTTTTTGTATTCTGATTTAATACTGCTCATGTACAGACACTCTGGATTTAGTACACAACAGATAAAAGTTGTTCTAGAGGATCAATACCTACTAAAACTTGAACTATTAATAAAACTGTTATTTTGTCAAATAACATGGAATTTTTAATAATAAGCCATTTTCCTGTATTTTTTTTCTGGTGCTGCACAGTTTTTAAAATATCTTCAAGTTATAATTGAACAGTGTATAAAGGCCCAACTTAAATGCAGATTAGGAGGTTGTTTAGTTAAAATCAAAGTAATATTAATACAATACATTTTGGATTTGGATGGTCACTTGAATTTTAGCAATTTCAGCAAAATGGCACAATGCTGGAACCACATACAAACATATTAGTGATACACAAGTTTTTCTAAAGCCACTGACGAGATGTTGATTGCTGACAATAGGTTGAATCAAATCGTGGCCTATGTTGCTTTCTGAGCTGCACTGAAACTACAACTAAATATTTTTACATAGAAGGATTATAGGTAATGTGAAAAGTGAGGACCTTGTCTATTATGTACAATACCCTAATTTGAGTACAAGTCCCTAAATTATCAAAGAACAAAAATAATAGCTGTGCTGTGCTGATCCAGAAATCTAATCTAATTCTTTAGGGAGAAGCACAGAAATGGGAAACCATCTACATAGAATTTTCTGATATCCTGACAGTTTTTCAGCTATTTTTGTTCAGGACTGCCTGAGCTATAGATACCATTTTTTATTTTAGTAACTTTTGACAGAATTTCCCTTCATGAATTTTCTACTGTTTCAATTTCTGTTAAGATTAATCAAAATTTCATCAACCTCTTTCTCGCTATCACATTTTAAATAAAATTAGGGAGACCAGAACATGAGTGTTGTCATGAGTGTTGTGCAGATAAAAGAGGGATTTTATTTCTGCCTTTCTGCAAATTGTGATCTTATCTTCTAAGACATGTGTTCTTCAGAGTTTGCTATTTTAATTTAAATATGTACACAAGAATAACAGATATGTAATCTTGATTAGAAGTTTCTCTCATTGGAATTTAAGAATAAGGAGATTTAATTAAAAGAAAAGGAATTTTATGACAACCCATAATATAAACATATTTCTATAAACCCACTGGAGTTACATCTCTGTAAATTAGTTGTATTAATTTCTGCTAGCTAAGAAGAATAATTCAGCTAGGTTCTTAAAACTGTTTTTGAATTATCTTGTTGTTTAGACCTCAAATTAGAAAATTTTATGAGGAAGGAAAAAAGTTGCTTCATCTGCAGAAATCTGAGTCAGAGCACAGCTATATTATGCAAATCTTAACAGTAAAAATAACTTTGAATGAAGGACTTGTTTTCATTAGCAATGGGGTAAAATGGATAGTGGGTGTCTCTAATCAGCAGTTTCTAGTGTGGTTTAGAAGGTTAAAGATAAAATATTCATAGCAGAAAATACCTTTCCCTCTTATACTGAAATGCAATTTAAAAGTTAAAGGCAAAAAGGGACCATTAGATCATATATATGTGTGTGTGTGTGTGTATGCATATATGGATATGTAAGCACATATGTATCTGGTAGGGTCTGTAGGACTAGCACAAGGGGTAAGAGAGAAGAAAGTCAGACTAGATAATGGAAGGATTTGCAGTAGGGGTGGTAAACTACTGGCACAGATTTCCCAGAGAGGCTGTGAATGCCCCATTCCTGGAAACATTCAGGGTTGGGCTGGACAGCGGCTCTGAGCAATGTGATTGAGTTGAAGGTGTCCCTGCTCATTGCAGACAGTTGGACTAGATGACTTCTAAAGGCCCCTTCCAATCCAAACCATTCTATGATTTTATGATAGCTATGTAATGGTAAATCATTAAACCTTGCCCACCTATTCCTGAATTAATTAAAATTTTATTTCAACTTAAGTCATTAGGGCAAAATAATACTACATGCCAGAGGGGAAAACAGACAGAAACAAGGTGTTTAATATAAAACACCCTAATGCTGCTAAGGAGACACAAATTGATTCATCCAAGTAATCCTAGTAGTTAGACAAAGGAGTTGATGTCCCATTCTTTTTCTCCATACCATCCATCTAGCTCTTCTAATAAGATACAAGAAACAGTTTCTTCACCAAACCAGCTGTGGTAATCCATCTAATTACAAGTGCAAAAACCAGACACAACAGCCAGTGCAACTCAGAAAAAAATGTCCTTTTTAGCTGAAAGAAATGATCTGCCTCAACCATGCTCTGAGGGAGTTTTCATTATCACTCTACTGCATACAATTTGTAGATCTGACTTGAGGTTTGACAGTGTGGAGCAACTGATTCTCAGGTTGGTACTGACCTCGGTCCCTGCTCATTTGACTGGTCTTTTATTCATTCAAGTGGACTGAAAAGGCAACAATTGGCAGTAAAAGGTGTTAGTCTAGCAGTGAAAAAGCAAAGATATTTTTGACCAATAATTTGCTGGACTTGACTTGCAAATCAGTTATTTGTTCTTTCAAATGGAACCTTACTTTGTATGACTTATAAACTGTATTTACTTGGCAAAACAGGCAGCCTGGCACTTCAATAATTACAGCCTACAGAGCTTACTGCATACCAGCGCTGTGAACATTGTATTCTGATAGCAGTGCTAGATGCTAGGCTGCTCCACCACTTTCGTACTTGCTGAAACTCTGTGGGAGGATGTACTTAGTGAGATATTTCAAAAAGGGAGAATTTAGATCTGAATTTAGGCTGAAAAAACATGGATTTTTTTTTCAGTTACAAGGAAAATGTAAGTTTGTTATGTACACCTGAGTACCCAGTCATTGTTACACAGACATTCAAAAAGAGAGTGATTATTTAAAAAAAAATAAAACATTTGAGAATTTAGCATGGGAATTTTCTCTCTCAACCAGTGTCATTTGTTGCTGGATGACTGTAGGAGTCTCCATTGCAGGGGTCTTTACAGGATTTCTTCAACTGCATTGGAAACTATTCTGCTAAATTCCTATAATTTGGCTTGCCCATGATTCTATGTGACCACTTCATTATATGCACAAATCATTGGTATTAATTATCTGAAACTTCATACTAAGTATCTCTGTGCAAAAAAGATACTGTCTAATATGTCTGTTTTTATATGCAGAAATTATTTCTCTTGACTGTTTAAAGATAACTGTGTACAGCTTGACCAATTTTGCAGCAGGCCCTGCCTGGGAAGCATCTGGAATAGCCAGATGCCCTATGCAGTATGTTAATGCACACATTGGAATGTTCAAATTGGTCTATATATCAGGAGATGCTTTGGGAAGTGTGTGGAATTCCCACCTAGGGACTTCTCTGCTAATTACTCATATATATTGCTGTGAAGGAGGAGGCCAGGAGCTCAGTCAGTCACCTTGGCTAGGTTAATGTGATATTTCAATTCAGTTAGCAGTGGGTTCCTGGGCTATTAGGGAATTTCTGACTCAAGTGCATGAGTGTGCACACAGGCAACAGTCCTGGCAACCAGTTTTGCAAATATAAAAATAGGGCAGACTTGAATTTTATGTTAGTAAGTTCAGGTTCAGAGCTCTTCCCACACTGCACAATACATACTCAAACATGCAAATCACATAGATTTATATCAGTGATTTGAGTGGAAGTGAAACACAGGTTTAATGTTACAATTTTTCTGAGACCTTGTTACATACCAAACATGCAGCACAAAGAGTTGCAGTGTTTTTCATGTAAACAGGCTTGTCAGGCTTTTGTCCTCAGAGATTTGCAGAGTGGAATAGACATGTAATAAAGAATATTGTTTGCTGCCATACTAATTTGTCATGGATCCTGATTTACCATCCTGTCCTGTCCAATTTGTGATTTATATCACTCAAAGAATCACTGCTAAAGGTATTAGGAAAAGTGGTTTGGGTATGGTATTGTAAGGGTGTGGCTTAACAAAGTTTGATGGCAAAGGTTCTCTCTATTACATGGAAGAAACATACAAAAGAAAAACAAGTTACAATCAAGTGACAATGATTTACACAGAGACCAGAGACATAAAAGAAGTCCCTCCCTCTGAGTCATGAGATTCAGAGTAGACTCCTTGCTTTCCAAACTTCTGTGCTGGCTTTGGCTGGAATTTGCAATGGCAGGTATGGGGCTGTGTTTTGGATTTGTGCTGAATGCAGGGTTGAAAATACAGAGATGTTTTTGTTATTGCTGAGCAGGGCTTATACAGAGCCAAGGCCTTTTCTGCTTTTCATACTGCCCTGCTGGTGAAGAGGCTTGGGGTGCATGGGAGGTTGGGAGGGGACACAGCCAGAACAGGTGACCTAAACTGGACAAAGGGATATTCTAGACCATATGGCATCATGGTCAGTATATAAAGTAGGGGGAAGAATAAGAAAAGGGGAGGGGCATTTGACGTGATGGCATTTGTCTTCCCAAGTACCACTACACATGCTTGGGCCCTGCTCTCCTGGAGACGGCTGAACACCTGCCTGCCAATGGGAAGCAGTGAACTGATTCCTTGTTTTGCTTTTCTTGAGTGTATGGCTTTTACTTGCATTTTATGCTTCTGATTCTCTCCCTGATCCCATTGGTAAGAAAGTGAGCAAGTGGCAGTACAGTGTTTGGCTGTTGACTGGGGTAAACCATGAAAACTTCTGATAAAGTCTGTGTGAGGCTTAATCTCAGATTTGGACAATGGCTTATATCTAATGGAATTTTCTATATAATATTTATAAAAATGAATATTGAGTATTAATTTTGTTAGAATTAAATCATCATGCTATCAGTCACTTACCAAGGATCTTTTGCAGGTAAGAGGTCTCTCCACCTTAGCTAAGAAAGGTTCTCTTAGTCTCAGGTAGAGAATCTCAGACCTTGAGAGGCATTCCTGCTCAAGGGGACATCCATCTGGCATGCAATCCAGTTTTAATTCATGGAGAACTCGAACTGGACTCATCTAAATCTTGATCTTGAGATCTTGAGACTTGATAAAAGATCTCTCTTCCTTGGCAATCTTGAGGGGAGTCCCAGGTCAAGGGGAGATCACCACCATGCAGCCATATTGCCTAGCAGGGAAAGCACAAAAGCAGCTCATTTATGCTGTCATATTTATGGAAAAAAGTGGTTGGGTCCTAGTCAAGTTGCATACAGTGAGGTATGTATGAGACACCTTGTAACCACAGCTTTCTAAGTTCCTTGAGTCATGGAAAGACCACTTTCTATTTATGTGTTAGTCACATGATCGATGTTCCAAGTTCATATGCACCAATGTTCAATGTCCCTGTTGCTTTTTGGGTTTCCTGGAGGAGTTCCTGGCCCAGCTACTGGTCAGGCCTTTACCTCCTCTGAAACTTGTATCAAATTACTGCTAGTTTGGTTGAAAGATTCACATTTTCCCATCATCCTCTTGCAGAGAAGAGTATGGGTTTTGATGTTCACATCTGTATAAAAAAAGATGACTTTGCTTAGAATGCTACTTTTCAGTATTCTGTACTAGTGAAGAGTACTCTGTGTTCCTGCACATATAACTGAGGGTCATTTATTAGACAATGCTGAGTTTTTTATGTCTGGTCCAACTTATCATGGACTCTACTCTTCATAAAGTCCTTGTACTTCAAAGGATGATTCTATTTCATTTGCTGAACAGAAGAGCCAAGGGTGATCTCATTGCCTCTTTCACACCTAAAGTGTTTTATGCATTATCTACTTCATATTACTGTGTAACTTCACCAAAAATTCTTAGATTTATTTACTTGTGGGAGAAGTTAGGATTTTACAAATTTTCCTTTGGCCCTTGTAAAGTCTGACCAAATGCTTGTCAAGAAGGCCATATTCCCTGACAGACAGGCTGGATGTTTCCTTCCTCCTGCCTTCCTCTTTGACATCTTTTTATTAAGGATCTCACTAATGGGAGAAAGCTCAAACTGGGACAAAAAAGGAAGGAAGTTTTCCTGCAGGCAGCATGCAGACAGTATGAATTGTGCAAAGTAGAGTAATCTGCATGGTATAAATAATTTCTCACTCAGTTTCCAGGTGATATATTTATTTATGCAAGACTGAAAAAAAGGAAAAGAACATCTTTTGTATCATTTTTTTAAGCTCTCTCATAAGTGTACATATTGATGTGCATGTTGATCCATAACAGCATAACCCCTATTAGCATTGCTAATGCTACAATTAAAATTAATTTACAACTACAGCAAGTTCTGTTTGTATTCATGAAAAGTTGAGGTGAGTTGACCCTGACTGGCCACCAGGTGCCCACCAAGCTGCTTTATCATCCCCCTCCTCAGCAGGACAGGGCAGGGAGAAAATAAAATGAAAACCTTTCTAGATACCAGTACAAATCATAGCTGTGAGGGCTGATATGGGGAAAACGAACTCCACCCCAGCCAGCCCCAATACAGATGTTAATGGACTGATTATTTAATAACTGTATGCATTATATTAAAAAATCTGTTCATATTCTTCATGAAAGTGATTTTTCTTCTTTTTCAAATTTGAGCAATTTTAATTGCTTCATTCTAAGTAGGATAATTTGATGGGAGACTTTGTGTTTTAACAGTAAATATATGGAGTGAGGTTTCTGGTAGGAAAGCTTGCAGAATGAAAATCCCATGTAAATTTTTCATTAGCACTCTGCCATTGGCTTACTCTCAAAAGCTCACAGACAATGTAAGGCTTATAAACAGGATTTGAGAATATTCATTTTAATGTCAGTGACATTTTCAGGAAAAAGTAGGCTGAAGTTCGAAGTACTTACTAACAGAAGGCTGAGGACTCCAGCGATTAACAGGCTATCTTAGAATTTATGGAAAATAGATCGGGTTTTTCCACATGGTTTGTCAGGGGCTTAGAGTTCCTCTTTATATTAGAGTGGAATGATGCAGGGGGTGGAAGTCATTAAGGTACAGAAATAGGTACCAAATAAGTCTCGCAGATCAGGATTAATAACATTAGTGTTACATGAGAACTCTCTTCTCCTTTTTCTCCCTTTTTTCCCTTTTCCCTTCTCTTTTCTTGCAAAGAAGAAGACAACCCCCCCTCCCCGCAAAGCAGCAGCAATCTGCATTTTAATTTTAACACACAATAGGACATGGATAATGCTGTTTCAGTCATAATCCATATGGAGTTGGCTCTGGTGTTTAGCTTTTTGCTAATGACATCAAAATAGCTATTATGCAGTGACCTTTAAAGAAGAAAACTGACAGTTTTTATCTTATCATAGATATTTATCTATATTTAACCAGTTTGAGTACTATCAGGCTAAATATTCTCTGTCCTATTATGTTAAACACAGGATAATTACTGTTTGATGTATTGAGACAGTGGAAGAAAGAATGTGTGGGATTAACTTCAGTTAGTGTGTTTTATTTCTGTATGGTTGGTTGGGTTTTACAATTATTTATAATAAATTTGCATCATGCCAGAAAATTGAAAACATTCTTTAGTTACATTATGGAATGTGTAGGAGTATGCATAATTCAGACGGGCTAACACTAAGCATTGCCCAAATTGCCTGTGAAATATGACAGGAAAGATATCTAGGGGAAATGTAGGCACTCATATGAAAGGTTAATTTTGTGTGCTACTGAAATTGCATTCAGAATCTTTGGGTTCACTAGTAGTGCACACATTATACAACTCAGTTCCAAATGATAACAAACATGTTGTTTGCTTGTTTACACTTCACAAATAAATACACTTGCAATACCTTTGTTACAGAATTTTTGCAAGGATTACCCGTGTGGTTACTGTTATTGCTAAGACTTTACAAAATGTTTTGTTTTAATGTCTTTCACAATTTTAAGATGCTTACAACATTTTAAAATTTCTATGTTTGGCAGAATAATAAAAAGATGTATTAAAGTATGTTCTTGTTTTGCAGTCCTAAATAAAATATAGCTGATGGAATAAAAAAATCAAATTTATTTTTCCACTTGGCCACGTGAAATGCAATTCTAGCCTTTCTTTTTAAAATAGGCTTTCCCCATTATTTTATGTTATTTTACGCTATTGTGTTCTCACTTATTTCACTTTTTAAGTCTAGAGAAATTTCAGCCTTTTTTTAGTCTTCAAAATTAGGAATAGCTGTACCACTCACTTTTGCAAATTCTCTTTTCTTCTTGCTTAGGAGTGATTCTTTCTTTAGTATGGCTAGAAGCATCATAAAGATTAGCTTCTGTATACATGAACCATTTCTTTTCACTAGACTCAGTTCATAGTCATAAAGCCTGCTGCACAGCGTGTCCATGAGCAGATGGATTCCATTATTGTAGTCACAGTCAATAGGTATGTTATCCTACTACTGAAGTAATTTCATTGGTAATTCTCTTCCTGGGACAGTGAAATTTGAGAACAATTTATAACTTGGGAGTCCTTTTTTATAGTTTTTATTTTTATATAAGTGACAGTTTAAGACTATGTCTATGAATGGTTTAAAGACATTTAAAGAGACTTGTTAAGATTTTGATAAAGTATCTAGGTAGTAAATGCCTACTGACAGGGAAAATAAAAGTGGGTTTGAGTTAATGTCTTCTTTTTAAAATGCAAAATGTTGTCATAATAGAATCTGAGAAATCTATAGCTAAATATTCAATTTATGAGTGAACTTTCAAATGGTAATTCAACATGCACATTTAGCTTGCTGCTTAACTATATTTTTTATTTTATTTTATTTTATTTTATTTTATTTTATTTTATTTTATTTTCTTTTATTTTATTTTATGATTGTGACTTCTTAAGTTTTAGAAAAAGAGAATTCTATGTAATATTTTTGAATTATGTGGGCAGGTAGATATTTTTGTGTTGGGTTTTTATGATGCTGCTGATCTCTGCCTTGGGAGTAGTTTAATCAGTTAATATGCTAAAAATATCAAAAAACACACTAAGTACATGTTTAAATGCAATTTATATTGTAGTGTTGATAAAAAATTTTTTTACTAAGAAGTGCATTAAAAATGTCACAATGACACTTGCCTTTTCTTCTTAAAAATGTACTTCGAAGGCAGGAATGAGCACATCCTAAAAGGTATTTGCACACAGCTTTTTATCTCATGGTTTCAAAAGCTAAAAGTGTCTCACCACCATCACAGTGAGGGTCCTGTTCCAATGCTGTTTAACACCCTTAGCAATTATTGGAATGAGGGGATTGAGTGCACCCTCAGTCATTTTGCTGATGACACCAAGTTGGGTGGGAGTGTTGATCTGCTGGTGGGCAGGAAGACTCTACAGAGGGATCTGGACAGGCTGGATAAATGGTCCAAGGCCAATTGTCTGAGGTTCAACAAGAGGAAGTTCTAGGTCCTGCACTTGAGACACGACAACCCCATGCAGAGCTACAGGCTGGGGGCAGTGAGGGAAAGCTGCCCAGCGGAAAAAAACAGGGGGCTTTGGTTGACAGCAGCTGAGTACAAGCCACCAGTGAGTCCAGGTAGCCAAGAAGGCCAATGGGAAAAAGACATGTAGATGTTGCACTTATGGACATGATGTCATGGTTTTGACACTGGCCAAGTACAAAGCACACACAAAAGCCCTTCTCTGTCACTCTCCTGTTGCAATTGAGCAGAGGAGAGAGGAAAAAAAAAAGAAAAGGGCTCAGTAGTTGATATAAGGACTGGGAGAAAACATTCTAAGGGCAAGACGGGTTCAAATTTAAAGGTATAAGGTAAATTTATTATTAGCAGTGAGAGGAGGCTAATGAGAAGTAAAATAAGGGGACACCTCATTTAAAACATCTTTCCTTGTTCCCAGCCCCGCCATCTTTCTTACTGACAGCATAGGGAGACAGGGCATGGGGATTTTGGTCAGTTTGTCATCTTGAGATCTTTTTTCATTTGCTCAGAGTGCTTACTCTGCTGTGCCATGGGGTCCCTCCCACAGGAGACAGTTCTCCATGTACTTCTCCAATGTAGCTCCAATCTAACGAGCAACAGTCCAAAACTGCTGTAAGGTGAGTCACTCCCATGGACAAAAAACCTTTCCAAAACTGCTGTGGTGTGGATCACTCGTCCACTGGGTGCAGTCTCTAAGGATAGGCTTCCCCTATCCTAGTTTGGAAGCAGGGGCGCTGTCTCTCTATCTCTGGAAGCAGGAGCCCTCTCTTTCCATTCCGGTCTCCCATTGGATCTCAGCTCTCTCTGGCGTCACCTGCTCCACTGTAAGCATTTCTCCTATGGGCTGAGAGTGGATCTCTGCATCCTCTGTGGACTTCACAGGCTGCAGGGGGACAGCCTGCTTCACCATAACAGCTGCAGAGGAATCTTGGCTCTGGCACTTGGAGCATCTCCTCCTCCTCTTTTTTTCCACTGACCTTGTTGCTGCCACATTGTTCTCTCTCATATGTCCTCACTTTCTCCTCCTCTCTGACTAGAAGGAAAACAGCTGCCCATAGGCACCATTTTCAACAAGTTCTACCAATTCAAATTCTTGCAGGATCCCGCAGCACCGATATGTCAATCTCATCTAGGTTCCCTGTTGGGGAACTCAACTATGTTTTTGCCACTGGCCATGCAGCCCTGCTGCCACCACACAGGCAATGGTGGCAGGCACAGCATTATTTAATGCCTCTCTTCATGTGGGGTGCCAGGAAAGAGAAGCGGCCATGGCCTCATCTGCCCTTCTGCTCATGGCATGGCTGGCTAGGGGTGGCCAACCGGGCAAGGCTCAGTGCGAGCCATTCTGAGATGGCGCTGGCCATGGTGCATTGCCGTGCGGTGCACTGAGATGGTCCTGGAAGCAGTGCTTTGCCACTCCTGGAAAAAATTGTTCATGTGCTGTTTTGATTTTCTGCTTAAATATGTCATCACAGAGGCATTACTTCCAATCTGAGAAGCAGCATGTCAGATTGCCATTCAGAGCCATCAGGGATTGGCTCTGTCAGACATGGTGGAAGCTTCTAGCACCTTCTCACAGACACCACTTCTGTGGCCCTCCCCTGCTACCCAAAAACTAGGCTGTGCCATATCAACACACATGGTTTAGTGGTGGAACTGGCACTGTTAAGTCAATGGCTGGACTTGATGATTTAAAGTTCTTTTCCAATCTTATTATAGAAATAGAATTATAGGATAGAATATTATAGAATAGAATCTAATTCTATTGTTCTAATAATTTCTTCCTAATATCTAATCTAAACCTATCCTTTTTCAGTTTAAAGCCATTACTCCTTGTCCTATTACTACATACCCCTGAAAAAAAAATCCCGCTCAAGGTTTCATGTGGGCTTTAAGTACTGAATAGCTGCTTTAAGGTTTCCCTGGACCCTTCTCTTCTCCAGACTGAACAAACCTGTCTTCATAGGAGAGGTACTCCAGATCTCTGATCATCTTTGTGACCCTTCTCTGGATGTGTACCAACAGGTCAATATCCTTCCTGTGTTGGGGAATCACAGACCTGGATGTAGCACTCGAGGTGAAAGTCTCAGGAGAGAGTAGCAGAGGGCAGAACCACTCACCAGCCAGCTGCTGGCCACGCTGATTTTGATGCAGCCCTTGGCTTTCTGGGCTTCAAGCACTTTTTACTGGGTCATGCTGAGTTTCTCACTGAGCAGCCCCCAAAGTCCTTCCCCCCAGGGCTGTTCTCAATCCATTCTCTGTCCAGCCTGTATTTGTGATCAGGGTATTACCCCAACCAGGTGCAGGACCTTACACTTAGCCTTGTTAAACTTCCTGAGATTTACATGGTGCCTCAGGATGTCATCCTTTCCCTTCAGTGTGTTAACCACACCACACAGTTTGGTGTGTGCTTGATACCACTGTTTATGTCTCCAGCAAAGATGTTAAACAGTGTCGGTCCCAATAGCAACTCTTGAGGAACACCACAACTCTTTGAGAGTGACCATTCCTTACCCACCAAGTTGTCCATCCATCAAATCCATGTCTCTCCTATGTAGAGAGAAGGATATTGTGTGGGGCAATATGCTTTGCAGAAATCCAGGTAGATGACATCAGTTGCTCATCCATCATCCACCAATGTGGTAACTCCATAATAGAAAGCCACCAAATTTGACAAGCACAGTTTGTCCTTTGTGCCATGTTCACTAATCACCTCCTTCAGAAAGACTTCAGAACCTGTGGTAACTTCTAAATAAAAGTGAGACGTTTTTGTATGTATTTTTTCTTAAAAATTCAAGCTTCAGAGGTCAATGATCAGTTGGAATAGGAAAGGAATAGGAATATTAGTATTTACAAAGGGGAAAAATATATGACAAATGTTAAATTAAAAGTTTCTTTAAAAATAAGCTGGGAATGCTACATATTCCTTATTCAATTCACCTGCAGTATTTGTCATGAATGAGAACCTAGGCTGTCCATTTTATTGAATCTGAATCAGCATTTTAACTGAAAGGCTTTAAGACCATCTTATTTATGAATGTCATGGTTATCTCAACCCTCTGTTCCCCCTACCAATGGGATAGAGGTGAGAAATAGGAAAGAAAAAGAAGGAAAAGAAAATAGAAATCATGGGATAAGATAAGAACAGTTGAATAATTGAACAAAATGAAAGATAATAACAACAACAATAATAATAATATTATTATTAATAATAATTGCAATTAAAAGAGAGAGTGAGGGAAAGAGTGAGAGAAAACACAAGAAAGAAAAGCGATGCACAGAACAAGTGCTCACCACCCACTGATTCATCAGTGAGCCTGTCTGGTCTCAAGCTACAATTGCCCCTCCTTTTCAAGTAACTCCCCCCCATTCATATATTAAGCATGATGTTCTCTGGTGTGGAATATCCCTTTGGCCAGTTTCGGTCAGCTGTCCCAGCTGTGTTCCCTCACAGCTTTTTGTGCAGCTCCTCCCTGGCAGAGCATGAGATGCTGAAAAGTCCTTGACTTTGGGTAAGCACTATTAGAAGCAACCAAAACAGCAGAGTGTTATCAACATTATTCTCATCCTAAATCAAAAATATAGAAGAAAATGAGCTATATGCCAGCCAAAATCAGGACACTGAAGTACTGTGTGTTCTATCTGTATTTGCATTTCCTTTTCTGTGATGCGGTAAGAGTGATTGACCACTGCAGTCATCTCCACAGTTATCCTTTATGTAATGTCTGTCCTCATCCAGACAACCTGCTCTGCTCCAGTTTTGTTAAAGTTTTCTTCTAAAGGAATTTCATCTTCCTCTTCTCCATCTGATTAACATAGCCAAGAAGTATGGTATGGTTCTGATGCCTTGAGAGGGCTGATCTAGAACAGAGGCTAGACAGTTGAGAAAAGGGTAGGTATTTATTGAAAGGCCTTAAAGGACACACCTTGGGCAGTACAAGAGCCAGTCCATCTACGCCTAAGATGGACCTAAAAATGGGCACAAAGGGATGACTGGTCACAAGGTCTCATATTTTTATAAGTTTTGGTCCATCTGCATATTTGGGTTAGTTGTCCAATTACAGCTTCAGGTTATGAAGTCCCATGCTTCTTGTTTTTTCTCTTCAGTCCTCTGTTTATGCTATTGGGCCTGAAACTTGTAACAATTGTCCTTGGTATAACGCTGGAAAAGGAATTGTTTTGTCTACTTACACTGTGAAGAGAACTCACTAACACTGAATATGAAGCTCAGAACTACACTCCTAGGCAGCACAGCATCTGGAAAATATGAAAGCTAAAACTTAAGGCATCGGTTCCTCTGACTTTTGAAGAAAATGAGAGAATCCCAGTGTTTCTATTTCAACTATTCATATGATGTTTCATTGTAATATTCTATATACCTCTGATTCTGTTCTCATATTTTCCAGTTTTATATTAGAATACGGCTGTCCAATTGTAATGAAACAATATTTAAACCTTCATGATATTTGTTTAGTAAGTATGAAAGCAAAAATGAATTATTTTTCATTCATGAAAAGGTCACATTTTACCTTCCAAAGAAAATGTTTTGAAAGTCAGACAAATATAAAGTTTCAGAAAATATCTTTCTGTAACCTCAGTGTTTCATAAAATTGTGTATTAACATCGTATGTGAATGCTACCTATGCATGTCCAGAGCCAGTGCCTTTACTTTTTCATTATGCCTCCTTGAACTGTTGGGGGTAAGGATTTTTTGGGTTACTGAAAACAAAATCTTAGGAGCAGAGGATAGTATTCACATGGTAAATGTAATTTAGAGGGGAGTAGCTTTTTTGCGAGAGGTTTTTAAATAATATTTTGAAGACATTGGGTTTGCTTAAACTGCCTGAAAACTGTCCTACAGAGAAGATTCTCTTACTCTTCTGTTATTTTATTATTGTATTTCCATAGTTAAATATAAATAGAATGACTGTTATAATTCTTAGGTTGTATGTTGCCATTTGAGTACAGTGACAACTTACGTGTTTCTTGTTTTCACTATTAAGTCAAAATTCTGTAAACCAGAAGCTGACAAAGCAGATTGTAAAGAGACCTTCCAGTGGCCTAAGCAGAAGTGATAAGCAATTAGAAAAGTGCTGATAAAACTTATTTTTCTCTTTGTCATCAGTTTTATGTACAACAAGCTTGAAAATGTAAGTGAATTAAGGAAACAATGGTCATATCCTTATACAAGAACAGTGCTTTTGGACTAAAGGATATGAAGGAAATAATTTTTATATAATTATGTGATTGTTTAGGCTAACTGGTTTTAATAGCCATTAACAGCTATTAACAGCTTAAGAAATTATTTTTTTTCAAATTGAAAGAAACTGTTGGACATAAAATTTAATGAGATGAACACAGGTAAATTTTAGTTAAGGAAATCATCCAGATTATTCTCAAAACATTTTTTTGTAAGGAAGATTGATGCAAAAGCAGTTTGCAGTGATTTGTTTAGATATACACTTTGTATTTTCCAAAAATTAAATTTAAAACACTCCCTAAGCTTCTTTAAATACTCCTCTGCTGATAATTCTGGTAGTTGTTGTGTCCTTAGAGACTTTCCTAGACTTTCTAAAAGACTTCCCTAGAACTTCCTGCAGTCTTTGGACAAAAGTCTACAGAACTTCTTCATAAAATAGACGGCACTGCAAATCTCTGGCAACCAGCCTGAACCTTAGGAAAGGAAGTCTGAGTTCTGGGGTTTTAGAATGGACACCCTTCCTTGTCTGGAAAGTATGGGCTACTATCAACCTGTACCTTGCCATCCACTTACTGACAGTTTAGGTCTTTTTTAGTGAATGAGAAATAGGACAATTATCTGGCTTCTCTCTACAAACTCCTCTGGCATGTTCAGCTCTGCAAGAACTGAAAGGTTCAGGCCATTTGAACTAGGAGTCAGAGAGAAAAATGAGAGTAGGTGCTGCATTAATGTCAAATTAATGAAATTAAGGCATAAAATCATATAGCTCCTGAAAGATAAACACCACTTATATTTTTGCTGGTATTGCCAAGCTAACAAATAAGCGCTAAAAAGTGACTTTTTAAGCATGTGTTTAAGTGGTTGCAGTATTCTGCTATTCTAACTGCCCCAGGTTAATAACTTTGTGCAGACGTCTGCACATGTGTAACTCAGTTTACAAATATATGATGGCTTGCTAAACTGCAGCTAATAAAATATATCCCCTGCATTTTATTTTACTGGTTTCTTTAGTTACTTCATTAATTTCCTAAAATTTCAATTTAATCTAAAATCTAATTTTAAAATGCTGGCTTTTTTTTTTTTTTTTTTTCTTTCTTAAATATATATTTTTGCCAGATTTTTATGTTAGTGCTTTTATTGTCAGGGAATAGACAAAATATTTCCTGGACAGATAAATTTATTGACTTCTTATAAGTGTATCATGAACATACAGCTGTTATTCAAATAGATCTAAAAATCCTTTTTTGGAAATTCTGCTTTGGAAGAAGATCACAGCAAAAAAAAAAAATAAATAAAAATTAAAGTCTTCAAAAGAAGAGCATAATTTTATTGCAATGTTATTCTGTGACAAGATATAGTATTCCCTGGAATGCATTGTTGATCTTTGTTTACAAGGGATTTTTTTCCATTTCCAAAAGCAGATACTCAGTTTATAATGCCCGTTTTAAATTCCTGCTGTTAGTACAGCTACTACATTTTTAGAGATAATTACATGGTGTAGAATTAGTACAGAAGTGTGTTTACAACATCAACCTTCTCATTGTTTTGAATAGTGTTAATTTATAATGAAAGATTTCTGTACAGTGTCTGTTGATAGCTCTAAGACACCTCTAAGATTTTTTTTTTTTTCCCCAGTTATTTTACAATCCCTCAAAATAGAGTCTGGGGAGGGACATAATGAATATTACCATGTAAGATTCCACTGAGGCAAAACATTCATGAAAGGGAGATATATGCCATCAACTGGGAGATGCTCTAGGAACTCTGTTGTGCTGGCAGTATCAAAAGGGCATTGGTCAGGGATTATTTCTTGTAATTTTCTTGTATTTTATCAATGTTCCTACATCTGTCATGTTTAAAGCATAAAATAGTCTTGCAACAAATTGAGGAAGCTTCATAAATACACAATCTTCTCCTACCCAGTGAACTGGAGGTTGAAAGTTCTAATGTGCAGACACTTTCTGAAATTATGGATGATTTTTGGGTTTGTAATTTATTTTTAATAAATTACATTGTATTTCTTTTCCCAATAAATCATTTGTGGCTATGGGGCTGTGGAACCTTCTCCTGCTCTACGTGATCCTAAATATTTATTTATTCTATGTTAAAAATGCTTTTGCATTCTGAAAAAAGAGTCAGGGGATTGCAAATTGGTGGGGTTATGGCTGCATGGCCAGAATGTTCATCTGGCCACCCAGAAGAAAGGAAATAGACACAACCATTGGAAATAACCTATCTCTTCAACACATAGATAGCTTTTCCATTTCCTTAAGTATGTTTAACTTGCTTCTCAGGAGATTTAATAAACACTGTCCTGTTCATAATTTTAAAGCTGCTTTTCTTTAAGACTTGCTGAATTTGTGTCACTTAGCTTTCTGATCATTCAGCCAAGCTGCTTATTTGACTTCTTTCTGAGTGACTCATGGTTGGAAAAATGGTTTGTACTTGTACATTTAAAGACCTGGTAAATACTGAGTGATTTGTAGAAATAATTGTGCTTGTTCTGTGAGGAACAAAAGATGTTCCTGCCAGTTGGCTGAGGACATGCATCATCAGCCTGACCTTTCAGCCAAGCCTAGGTGCTCAGTTACAGCTGACCAAAACTGGGTCTGTAGATGTTATCAGACCCACATCAGAAATAATTGCACAGAAAATGCTGTTTATAAGGATTTGAGCAAATATTATTACCCCAGCATACATTTTTGTGAACACAGAGATGCAGTCAAAAATCTCAATTCTTGCATGAAACTGGATGTGGAATAATACTGTTTGTCTGGGTTATGTTCATGGTATAAATCCCATAGTGAGGGTTAGTGAGGCAAATAGGCACACAGAGGCTGTGTAGGTGATTCTCCTTTATATGTCTCACTGTCCTATTAACAATTTCATGCTGCATTTTTCTCCCTGTATGGCCTTGTTGCTGGTTAGGTGAGATTACTGACACGGACATAAAGACTCACCAGAAAGTCTTTGGACCAGTCCAGTTACATTCACCAAAATCATGGTTTGAGTGGATTTTTATGCTACAATTTTACCCATCTGGAGTCTTAGCCCCTGTCTTTCAGTAGTCTGTGCTTTTTACAATTGTCCACGGTTAGATTTAGACTTTTATTTAACCAGGTATTTTCCAAGAAACTCCCTGGCATGCATTGGGAGCCAGAATACATCCAGCAGGCAGATTGGTTACATTTATTGTACTTTGAAGGCTGAGACTTCTGTAGCATAGGTGCATTTGCTCTGTATCAGTTGGTCTCAGTGCTCAGGAATGTTCCTAGGTATATTTAATTATAACAATATAGATGTAGCCTAGATGTCTGGCCCAGACAACACTCTGACTGCCTTCCCAGAAATATATAATTTGTTAAGTGTGACGCTTCACTTAATTGCCTAGAATGGACATCTGTGTGTGCACAGAAGCACCCTGCACTGCAAGGTAAGAGCCTGTCTCCTGCCAAAAAGATGTGCCATAGCTGTAGCACTGCACTGCAGAGGCCAGAGAGTTGTGAAGAAACAAAAGATCTGGAATTCTGGTCCTTGCAGACAACCTTGTTTTTTTTTGTCTTATTTTTGATCCTCCTCTCTTGCTTTCCTATCTGGAAAGGGCTTTTACTCCAGGTATGTTATTTTTTACGTAACATCTTGAGACACTTATCAATGGCACTGGAGATCTTCTACTCCAAAAAGTAGGTTGCTTAAAATGAAAGTATTTGAGAGATGTAGGAATTATGCAGAAGGCAAATAATACTATCATTTCCCTCTATTCCTTCCTACCATTTACAAAAGGGCTATCATTTCTGACTTAATTATCTGTCCTCTGAGGTAGGTGAAGAACCAAAGTGCTGAATAGATAAAGAATCTTCTAGTGTTTCTCACTGTGTGGCTTTAGTGCCTGGTTTGATGTTCTTAACCATGGGAGCACCAATGTTTCCTGTCGCTATGGAGGAAGAGATTTGGTCGATCCCCTATTAACTTTTAGTCACTGGGATGCCTAAGTAAAACCTGGCCTGCTGGCCCTTAGTCTCTCATCATTGCTGGCATTAAATCCTGGCTTCACTGAAGCCAATGGAGACATTCCAGCTCTGATTCAGCTTTGTAAATACAGACATCTCTTGATCCTTTGAATATCCTAGGGTATTCCACCTGGAATTTATATTCTTTTTAAGAAAGATGCAAGTTTCCTCCTCTTCTGCTGTCATATCTGCTAAATGATTTGGATATGGTAGTACAACTCAAATGTCTCTAAATGCTTGTGTTTACATTACTGAATAAAGAACCTTCTTTCACATAGCAGAGACAGGGTTTTCTCTCTTCTGCTTAGTTTTTTTATAATCACAGTGTTTGTCTACAGGTCCTTTGTGTAGTTGTAGTTTTGATTGTGTGCTTAATAAATGATTAATTATCCTCTTTTTCTTCTCTACTTGCTTTGGACTCTTTTCCTGTGCACATACAGCTTTGCAAACCAGCTGCCCAGTGACTCCTCCCAGTCGCGTTTGACTCATCCATGGCAAGGGAATAGATACAGATTATCAAACCTTCTGTAAATCTAAACCATTAATTTTACTCCTTCTTTCTATTTTAACATGCCATTAATTTTTGCAGTCACTTAGATTTTGGAACAGCATGCAGGCATCTGGCAGAAACCCAGGACAGTATGCTTCACTGTCATACTTGCTCTTACAGTTAGTTGAAATTTTTTGGCTCTAAACCATCCTTTATATAATTTTTACATTTTAGAATGTCAAAAGTAGATGTCTTTAATTAAATTTCTGGGGCTATCATGGGTTCAGTTCAAAACGCATATTACTTGGAAATTCTTGTAAGGTATGCATAGTTCATTTTAATTTGTGCTCACTCCAGATTAGCTGAAGATCTCAGCTGTGATAAAATGGCATCATTAAACACTGTTACTTGTCTGTTCCTTCATGAAAGGCAGGACAAAAATCCTTTTGTATAATAAGGAACAGGCAGTCTGGTTTTTGCATGGAAATGCTATCTGTTAAAGTGAAAACTGTAACTATTACACTTCTTTCTTACATTTTTCCTTAAAACTTCCTTGAGCTGGGTTAGCTGCAGAAAGCCTTGGCATTAGACCACTTGTGCACATACAAGCAATTGTGGAGGACCATCATGCTTCATAAAGTTTCAGTTATGCTTTCTCACTTGTCACTTGTGCTGTATCCCATCCACGATGTTTCAGATTTCTTGCATGCTTGGCCAGATGCAGCATGATGCAGTTACCTACTTTTTCTGAATTTTATATTCCAGTCATGCCTTTTGAACTTTATTTTCATTTTTTAGAAAAAGATATCAGATGCAAGGCTACCTGTCATGTTTCTCTGATGGGTCAGTTGCCTTCAAAAACATAAAATCTTTTAGGAATAGATTATCATTGTGAACACACCATATTAAATATGAAGTTGTGCGATTTTTAATTTTTTTTATTAATAGCCAGTAAGGTCCTGGATAGACCTGTGATGCAGTTCCATCAGTACAAAGATAATTTACTACCTTCAATGTAGACACAAGATAAAGTACTACAAATGCTGATGATGTTACTTTATATAAAAGTGTAGCATTTAACAAAGTAAGAAAAATGCCAGCCTTTTTTTTATAACTCTGGAGACTCCACAATAAATAGGGACAAGTAACAGAGGATCAGTGCACATTATAATTGTGGACAAGAGTTCTGAATAAACATTCTTGTGTAAAAAAGTGTGGAAGAGCAGAAGTCGCGCTTTTCTAGCTCTCGGCTGTCTAAAAATGAGATGGTTAGCTGGCTGATATGATGAAAATATCTAGCTGTGAAATATTTAAACTCTCTTCCCTAGCTATGAAAGTATATGGATCTAAGCTCTTATTATTGCAAGTTAGAAGGAACCTGCCTAGGCATATAGGTGAAATATTGAGTACAGTGGAGCTTTTCTTATCTCTTCCACCAGTGTGGTACTTTTCTCACACTTTATGCTTCCATGTAGATCTGTTTTGCCAAATGTAATAACTTTCAAGCACTTCAAGTGCTTCCTGCTTACAGGAGTTTTCCTCTATTTTGTTATCTGTTGTACATGTCACAAGCAGTATGGGCTGAAGATTGGGTATTGGTGGGGGGAAGTACTCTGTCACAGTATTAGAAGCTTTTCCATTCTCCCACAGCATCAAGATGCTTTTCATCTTTCATGTCCATGAAAGTGTGGAAGTACTGTTGTTGCATGCATTTGTTTTCCAAACATCTCTGATATTTTCTGCCATGAAAATGGCAGTCTCACTCCATGCGGGGGCCTCTTCAGTCAATGAGAACTTAGACTAGGGATGATATACTTTACCAATTTTGGGTGATATCTACAATTTCTTGAAATTACTGCAAAAATCTTCTGTCTCAGGACAGCTATGTATTAGACCTGAAGGTTTTCTTGTTTTTATGAGTGCAATATGGAAAGTCTTTGAAATAAATATTTCTATATAGTATAAAAATTTCATTGCTTTTTTGCAGCCTTATATGCCCACACAATGTATTCAGTTGTCTTCTTGGACCAGACTGAACTAAAGTGCATGCCATCATGAATGGACCTGGTAGTTCAGAGGTAACATGTTGTGTATGTGGAGCCAAAGGCAACGCTATTCATAGCACATAAGGAATTTAATGCATGTTAATATCAGTATAAAATATATAACTGAGTCCTAGCATGCTAACACTGAAACCCTTTCACAATCCTGAAACGGACTCCTTGTTCTAGGGATTCTTCCAAAGGAAGCAAAACTTAAAGGTAGACAGCCTGTAGCAGGTAACAGGACTGATGGGAAAAAAAATTTAGAGACAATGGAGGTGTTTTCAAGATATATGAAAACAGTTGTTGGGATGCTGTGGTTACAGAGGCAAAATGCTTTTTGTCAATTGTTTAATAGTTATGAAGATGAAATTGCAATGTAATGTTATCAATTAACAAAATGTAAATTTGCTGAAGTAATTTTACATTCAGAAATTACAGAATAACAATTTCCTGGAGCACAGTCATAAATGTTTCTTTCAGAAGCAGAAGGAATTTGTATGCATACAAGGTATATTTTAGCTATGCCTGTGTTAAGTAGCTCAAATTTGCCAATGTAAAGAGGTGAGACTTTGTGAGGTCAATACACACAAGGAGCATCCTGGTTCTGCATCTCACCCATTTGAGTGGCCATTTTTATAAGGGAGATAAAGCATTCCTTTCTGTGAGTTATACACCTGTTTAATATTTGAAGCCTGGCTGTAGATAAAAAACGTGTAAGTGCTAAACTTCAGTAATGTATGGAGTACCTTTATTTCTTAAGGGGTTTTCAGGTATAGCCTGTTTCAATGTGGCTAAAACTTTTCTTTCAAAATTGATCCTTTGTAATTCGCTTAAATAAGAAAAAAAAAATGGCTAAGCTAATATTTGAAATAAATAAGGAGCATTGAGCTGTATGAGACAGACTTCCAAACCAAGTAGGGATAGCCTGCTTGAGGTAAGGAGAGAAATTATGTTCTGTGGGAAATGGCTAGTACAGAAAATGTACAGGAGAAGGCAGAAGATAATGCTGAGAGAATGTTTCATTGGCAGAATAAGTATCTGATTTGAAGAAATATAGGCCAGGATGCCTGATGGAGATGCTGAGAAAACCCACATTATACAGGTATTCCAATAAATAGTAAAGAATTTCAGGCAGACAATGATTAGATAAATACAATGCACATATCATGTGATACTATGCAAGATTCAAGTTTCACTATAGGTGTGTACTGGAAGAGTTGCAAGATCATCAGCCTGCTGGTTTGTTTTTTTTTTAAAAAATGTATTTTAATATATGTATTTGTGACATCGTTTGAGCACGTTATGTTTTGGCAAAAGTATAGCAACATTTGTTTACAGTTAAAGGAATTATACATTGATCACAGCTAAAATTTCACTAGCAAGGATGTTTTCAGTTTTGTTATAAAACGAGACCCTAAATGGAGTTATATCCCTTAGGAACACAAGGTATTGTAATGTATAATTGCTTGTATTGATAACACAATAATTTCTTCTCCAAAAATTGACATTCAGATTTATCAAACACTAAGATCAAAGCTGAAGTTACTAATCAAATCACAGCTTTAGCTGTTCATGGGTATAAGCCAGAATTTTTTGAAATAAACTTTTTTATTTTATGTGCATTATTTATTAATTGAATTTCCATATGATAAAGTCTATTTATCATCTCAAATGGACTAGTTTACATCTGACAACTCCAAAATGGACTAGGGAATGACTGGAAAGCCAAATAAATTACAGAAACTCATTAAATGGTTTTGCCATTGATGTCTTTCCTTTTTTCTGCTTTAGTTGACAACTGATTGAGAAAAGCAAACATGCATTTCCAGTTGTGTATAAACCTTAATTTCACCAATAAGTCTTATTAGGCTGCATTCTTAAAAAGCTGATAGAGTCTAAATTGTAAAGGGACTTCAAGTCTCTGACTCTTAAATATATGAACAGGAAGTAAAAACCAAAATAAAAGATACCCTGATACTGTAAAATTGACAAAAATACAATGTTATTTTATATTTCTTCTAGTTTTAGTATGTCACTTTCTCTCTGAATAGTGTAAATAACAGAGACAATGCTTATAGCCTCCAAGCCTAGTAGAAACAAAATGACCCAAGGATCAGCTGAAATACAGTATCATAAAGAGACACCAAAGGGGAACCCACTCTAGGTCTTTGAGAATTCCCAGTCCTGTGAGCTAGGAAGCCTGGTGTTTTACCAAAGCTTATTAGGAGAGGTAATGAACTTAGCTACAATGGCAACCCTTCTGTATTGCGTCCATTTCCCTTTCTAGTGTTCGAGGCCTGTTGGTACTTTTGCACACATCCTGTTATACTCTATTACACGTGCCGGGTTTTCCTTGGGGCTGTCTTTTTTGTATTTTTGAAGGATAAATTAAAATTAGTAACCCCTGGTTCTAAGCATAAATTTAGGTTAAGATTTATAAACAGTACAATAATCTAAATAAAAATAATTTTTTATCTGCCTAGTACTTAAGACTCTGGTGCTTAACTCTAGTCACATTACTGCAAGTGAATGATTGTGTAAAATCCTTGGTTCTGCTCTTAAGAGATGCTCCACATTTCTGGGAGCATAACAAGTGCCTCAGGTGTACAGGTTGACATAGATGCTTAGAGCATTCAGTTCTGCATCTCCTAAGAGACATGCAGAACTTTGAAGCACACTGCCATTGGTACAGCCCTAAAATGGAACAAGCTGTTCTTCCAACCTGCTCAGCAAATACCCTATAGTTCTCAGGAGCCTTTTCTGTCATTGACTTTGTGTTACAGGTTCTGCTAAAAGCAAAGGTAGGGGCATAGACCTCTTTTTCTGCTACATTTCTTTGTGAAGCTCATGTCATTACTTATGTTTATTAATGTTAAGGTGCTTTGGTGCTTTTCTCCCTACAGTTCTATTACACTATCAATTAAAAGGACCACTGCTAAAGCAGATCTTTTCTTGGAAAAGTATGACTTTAAATACATAAAATACTTTACTCTTGAACTCACCATGACTTCTTATAAGCATCTGTTAACTACAAATTGACCAGTTTTTTTTTAACTGTATCTATCTGTAAACTTCAGAAAAAAATATTTTATGGAAAACAGAGACGTAGAGGCAGAGAAATATAAGCAGAGAAGGTGATTCTGTGATGTGTTTTTTCTCTGATAAGTATTTTTAAATATAAATTTGAAACTTTTAATATTAAGTAGGAAGCTATATGAAACCATGACAAATCTTTACCCCAAATGTAACAGATCTTTTGAAGTTTTGTGTGAGAGAAATGTAAATGCTGTAGCTTAGATTTATATATTAAGCCTTCAATTTATCCTGGAAGATACAATTGGTTTTGAACAGCTACATGGAAAATAATTTGTGATTTGAATGCAGACAGAATCATAGTGCCAGGGCCAGAGATATTGTGATTCAATTTCTCTTCATGTATGTCTTGGCTCAAAAACAGAGGAATATTTTCTACAAACATACATTTTATCTAATTGCTTGATAATACATCCATGTAAGTGATAGATATGATTACACATAAAATAAAGAATGGTATCATGACTGGTACCCTGAATCATCATTCTTCATATTGGTGTCTGCCAGGGGTTTTTTTTGTGAAGCCCTAATATTACTGTGACATGTGAAGAAAGCAAGCCATACATTGACAAGAAAAGGAATAGAAGCATATATTCATTTATTGATTTGAAAACAAAATTCATATAATTCAAAAGTGACCACTTGTTTGGCAGTATTTTTGCTCTATATTTAAATTACTACTGGGTGATGCAAATTCTCAGTCAGATCTTGATAAGAAAAGCTATCTAAGGATAAATCCACCTTCTTTGTTCCTTAACCACCCATTCAATATACCAAAATTATATGACTGAAAAAATATAGACAGTAATTCCAGTAATATTTTTGTTAACTTTTCTGTTTGGAGGCCTATTCCAGGAGGACTTCCTCATACTAAAATATACTTTGCAAATGTAAATTCAAGTATATTATATCATCTTTTTGATGCTACTTATATTGACTGGGCAAATTGTTTCATAACATTAGGGCAAAAGTAACTTTTAGTTCCTAATCTGAAATTTCAGTTAAGCAATGCATAACCATTCCACAGATAAAAACTAGCAATTCTATTATTAAAAAAAAAATATATATATAAGCTGCAGTACTAATGTAAATATTTTTTCCCTGAATAATAGAATTAAGAACATGCACCATTTAATAGTAAGTATTTTAACAGTAACATGTACTCTTTCAACCTAACTTTCCTGAGCTAACCTCACCTTCTACATACAGTTGTCAAATACACTAACATACATACAGAGCAAATACCATCCACTGCTCTGAATTAATAAACAGCCTGCAAGCAGTCAATTTACATTGACTTTCTACATGTGTCTGTTTCAGGTTCATTATTCTTTCTATTTCGATTGCTTTGGTTATACCAAAAAGGAAATTAGAGGGGGTAGCATATTATTTTTGTATGTTAAACAACTAAATAACATGTTTTAATAGGGACACCCAGCATCTTCCTCTTCTAAAACATAAAATCAAGAAGATAATTTTGGTGTTTGGCATATAGTTCTTCCTCTAAAAAAAGAGGTTGGAATTTGACAAGGTCTAACCTTTAAAAACCTCAAAATCAAATTTAGGCATTAGTTTTCAAAAATGCAGTACAAGGAAGCTGGACACCTGGAAGATGTAAAGTATTACTCAGATGCTAAGTATTGGTATTTAAAATGCTGAAAGACTTAAAAACAGCCAAAATATTGACTCAGCGTCTTGAATTTCCTTGTATGAAATGAAGAAATTTCATCACAGCAGGGTACTGAGATTGCTCACTGTGCACCTTTGAAATCTAGGCGGGCCCTGGTGATGGGGATCTCAGCAGCAGTGATATGAAGGTTAGGGTGCAGGTTCAGAGAGCTGCTGAGCCTACAGCTCCAGGGACACTGACACTGTCAGACAAAGGCATTGCAAGGGCATCACATCAGAGTGCCAGCGGTGCAGGCTCCAAACTTTTTAATCTCTGACACCTATAGCAATGAGGATCTCTGGCAGAGTTCCAAACTTCCATTGGGGTTAGGGTTAGGCTGTAGAGATTAATAGTCGTAAAACACACACCAAGAGGATCATGGCAGGGCCACAACTCTGCTGCCTCCTCACTTTACAGATTAGTTTCATGCTTGGGGATAAAGACTACTGTAGACTCAAGCCTGCTTAAAGGTTAGTATGAAAAATCTTTTTAATCTCTGGCCCCTGTGACAATGAGGACCTTTGCCACAGTGCCAAGCTGCCATTAGAGCTAGGGATAGGGTTCGGGTTAGGGCTGGGGTTAGGACAGAGAGAATAAAAGAGCTTACAGTTCCAGGAACATTGTGGCTGGAAAACACATCCCAAGGTGATGCTGGAAGCACCCCAATTTAGCTGCTCCTACAGTTTTTTAAGCTGGACCACCTATGGTGATGAGGACCTCAGCCCCAGCCACAAGATGCCTTTAAGCTAAGAGTTAGGGTTGAGAGAGTAAAAGAGTTTAGAGCTCCAGGGACACTGGGGCTGGAAAACACAAGCCAAGAGGATCATGGCAATAACTCTGCTTCCTCCTCACCTTGCAGATTAGTTTCATGCATGGGGATGAGCACTCTCACTGCAGACCCCAGCTTGCAGGTTAGTGTGGAAAAGGATTGAAAATTATCAGCACATGCTAAGCAAACCTTAGGTTATATCTTTCTAAAATACTTGTTAGTATCTTCCTATATAATTGTGGTAACACTGAAAGATTTGTATTTTAGATAAAAAAAGGATTAAAATAAAATTCTGAATTTATCAAAGAGATCAGCATGTCCTGACCTCAATGTAATTGATGTGATGTTTAATTTAAATTAGTGACTTACATGACACATAATGAGATAATTTTGGAACACAACAGCAATATTGAATAAAATCTTGAACAAGGCTAGGATTCAGAGTAATAACCTGAAGCCATTCAGTGGCACTGGTGCTGTTAATTTTAAGATACAGCCTGAGAGTTATTTCCTTGTGGGTAGAATCTGAAGAATTAATTTTGCAAAATGATTAGGGTCAGAATAAAGTTACTTCTGGAAATCTCTCTTGTCTGGGTGAGTTTAAATCGGAAGGAGAGTGGGCAGAAAGAGATTTGGTTGCTTCTTAACAATTAATTTTCTTCATCTATTTATCATGGTAGCTTTCAATTATTTACCATTTATTCCATGTGCTACTGTAAGGTCCAAGTATGAGAAGCAAGTGAACTAAATTATCTGGCATTCGTCTTCATGAGCTTCTGAGCTGTCATAAGCTCTCTAGCACAGCATGTGCCTTCAGTCGACACTTCTGCAAAAGTGACTTTGCAGCCTGAGCTTTTGTAGGAGCTCTTGTGTGTAGAGTGGTCGGGCAGGCCTGTGTGACTGCCTTAGCTTGGCTACAGACTGATATAAAGAGCATGTCTTTCATGCCATTGAAGAATGATGTCAACTTTGAGTCAGCTTTTAGGCCTTTTGTAATTGTTCAGACATCAAGTGAAGACTTTAGTGAGAAAGTGAACTTTCATTATCCTGAAAAGCTATAATTGGTCCCAAATATAAAATCAAATTAATATTTTTTTTTTTAACCAGTTAACCATTTAACTATAATGAGAGTGTAGTGCAGGCCACTAGTCTGCTTCTGGATATGCATAACTCCTAAGTGATTTCTATAATGCAGATGCTCCTGGGAAGAAAGTTTTTTTTTATTTTCTGTTCAGTAGTTGAATCTGATCTGCACTGAATAGTGTGGTGATGTCAGGGGAACTTGGAATTCACAACACTGTGCATGCCTCAAGTTTTAATCTTCAGACTTACATAGTTCAAAATTACATCAGTCTGGAATGTACCGCTGACAGGATTTTTCCAACATTGTCTTCTGATCCAATGAGCTTTAAATTATTTCTTCCTGAATTTTCATGAGAAAATTAAACTAGATTTTGTTGCTATGAAAGAAAGGAAAAAACGACATTTTTAACCTCAGGAATCAGACTTTCATTTAACTATATTTAAAATGCAATTCTGAACCCTTGCTCTAATTCTGTTGAGTAGCTTTCCTTATAAAAGCGGAAAGTAAGCCAAGAATGTATTTATGGCCCACAGTAGCTGAAACAGCAGTTTGTTGGAAAGATCGTGCCACAGCAACTGTGGATGTAGGCTGGTTTTGGTGCCTGCCCCCCCATCCTGCCAGTTGCCAGGCAACACTGGCAGTCCCAGTATGTCCTCCACTGCAGATCGAGCTTTCTCTGCACATACCTTTTTTCATCATGGCTTTAGCTATTCCTGATTCCAGCACAATGGTTATCTCTTTTTACACTGGAGCTGCATTTATTACCTATTGAAGAGCGCTCTAGTAACAGCAATTTACTTTTCATGTTTCTTTTCACTTCCAATGTGACCTACCCAGACAGAAATTTCTCTGTGAAATACAATCATCTTTTGGAACAAACAACTGTTTTTGTCACAGCAGCAGAACTCACAGCTTTTTGGGACATATAATGATAAAAACCCCCAGCTAGTTAAACAACAGAGGCTTCTATTTCAACAAGTGGACTTAAGTAGACAGGATTTAATTATACAGCAGTAGTGTAGTTAGACTGAGGTTAATGCTGCTGCTCTAAAGATACCTCCTTTTCTTTATGTTTTCTTCGAAAATCAGGGTCAAGTTATTTGAAAGCTAGTAAAACAAAAAGAACACCACTGCTTAGCACCTCAACTTTTAGTAGTGTATTTTAAAATAGCAGATTGTCATCTCAGTCTGTGTTGGAAACATGTAAATTTTCCTCTGAATTACTAATTCAGTAAATAACCTGCATAATAGGATGTATTTTCAGGTTACAAGGGTTTAGTAGTAGACTGGGGTACCTGTAACAGCTTCTCCTCATGAACAATAGTTGCACAGGCCTGCTTGCTTTCTCAGTGATACTTCTCATCTTATTTGGACTGAAGTCTCTTGCTACTATACCTGGCAATGCTATTGTCAGAATTGTTGTTGGCAGACTGTAAAAAGACAGGATTGGAAAGGAGGGACAGCTTCAGAAGCTAGTGATTAGCAAAGAACACACAATGTATTACTCACACTTGTGTATCCATAGACACTTTAACAACCTTGTTTTAAGAGCTAGCATTATTCACTTAAAATATCACCGTCCCCATTTAATACAACAGTCCTTTGGTTGTAAGTGCTGTTATCTGAAACATGGATATAATAGAAACCTCTGAATAATAAATATATAATCATTCTGCTGGGACAGTTTGAATTTAGACTACAGTTGAAGAATCATAGCTGAAGGCAAAATAATGTGATAAAAGGGTGTCTCTTGTCCTTCCTTGAACTTTATATTTATTTCTACACGAAACATATTGTTACCAGTTTGAAGTAGAAGATCCAAATGCCCTGCAAGCTTTTTTGGCTGGAATCTGGTAAAGAATGGTATCATTGGTGCTGCTGTCATCCTTCTAGGGCAATAAGTGTCCAGTTTTATAGTTACAGGTGTTGCAACAAAACCTGTTCATGCCCCTGCATCTGGTTTTACACTGCTGTAAACCTGCCCATGCCTGTGTTTGTCAAGTCATGAAGCTTTTTAGTAGGCTGTAGTTCACTTCAAGAAAGTACAGGCAAGGATGGCTGTTCAGCAAAAAGATTTTGTTGAAATGCAGCCCTTATAAATACTTGTTCATACTTTAAGAAGTGAAACAACTGACTTAAAAATGCCTATTTAAATATTTTGCTGCTTCTGTAAGTGTGCAAAGAGCTTTTCAAAGCATTCTTCAGAGTAATTAGGAGGAGAAGCAGGTACCATTTAAACTATTCTTATTTCTGATATAGTGTGTAGAAAACCCTCCTCTTTGGAAAAATCAAGCTTTCTGAATTCCACTTACTTAAGCCTGTGGTGCTTTCGTGATCTCTTCTTGACATAAGCATCCAAGTTTAGGAATCAGACAATACCTAATTTTATAGTTGGGCTCAAGCAAGTATGGTAGCACACAGATCTGCTTAATGGCAGCTTCCTAATAATGCAACAATAGATATTATGTGTTCAGTTGGCAGCCACCCCCACAGAGCACCACCTACACATTGCCAGAATCCAAAGCTGGAATTTTAGATTTATATTATAGGACCTATAAAGTACCTTCTTTTCATTAAGAAAAACCTCTTCCTGTCAGTGAGAAGATGCTTTCAGAGCATTTTTTTCTAACCAACAAATAATCTTGATTGGAATCTTGGTACCATATTAATATTTCAGCTTAGTGATAATTTTGCCTACTTGTGATAGGAAGTAAAAATCTGAGGCTTAAAATTAAAAATTAGAGCTGCAGCTAACAAAACTCAAATTTTGTTCTCTGTCACTTTAACTCTTTTGATCCTGTTAATGGTTTTAACTTCACCATGAATTTATTTCTGTGCCTTGTAAGTTAGGAGTTAAAATACTTCAGTATTGGAGCGTTATGCAAGAAAAGTTGCATGCAGAAAGCCTTTAAACATAACACTAATAATTGAATAAAAATTCTCTAAATACAACATTTTAGAGTTTAAATTTATGTGATTTAGCAAATGAGTATTTCCACTATTTGAAAATATTTCTGTTTTTCTTTACTTAAAGCTGTGGCACTCTGAACAAAACTTCATTAAATGTCTGAAAAGTACCCTGTCAGGGAGGTGAGAAGTAGATTGATATTCTTGCTTTAACTGTTCAAAAAGTGTGCTGCTTAGAAACTGTTTTGACTACTGTTAGTAATTTCCCCATGAGTACATGGTTGTATTGTTTAGAAGCCACATAACCTAATTTTTTTTTCATGTTTCATTTCTTGTACAACAATGAAGGGAAAAGGTTTCAAACAACTATTATATTCTCTATACAAAAAACCACCAGAACTTAAATGGGGGAGGAAGACCATGTGTTACTATGTAATACAAAAGCTCTTCTTTATATTTATATACTCCTTTATACCTATGCAATGGCACTCATAAGGTTTGACATTAAACATTGCACAATTACTGGGATGCACAGGAACTCTGTTGGCTTGACTTGCTCTTGTCCAACCATGTTTTGAGGCAGGAAAATAATCAGAAGTTGCTAAAATTTAGAAACTCAGGGACCTCCATTATAATATACCTGTCATGGGTATTTGAATTTTTTGGCCAGCTTCATGAAACTTGTTTATGTGCCTAATAAAGAAGCACAAGAGAAATTAGTAATCTGGATTGCTCATAGTGTTAATATCTTTCCAGTCATTCTCCATGTGCAAGTAATGTAATTTTGAAATAATAGTTTGAGGTTAAAATTTGGTCTCTCTATGATACAAAGTAATTTCACCTGACCAGGTTCAAACTGGGATACTGTGTTATATATATATATATATATGTATAATATATAACTGCATGATATTGGCAGTAAGGTAATAACATGTTATTATTGATACAATCTATTTTAAGGCTGAGTAAATGGCAAATAAGTTAGGACAGGAAAAATCAAAATCAAATTACAGTGTATCAACTCATATTAATTCTCACTCCAGTTAAGTAAAAAAAAAATTCTTTGATGCGGCTTGGAGGGTCAAAATACCTTCTTAAAGTCTACATCCACCTCTGAGACTTTTTCCCTTGTAAGTGCAGACCAACATTCTTCCTTCACCAGCTCAAAAATAACCTAGCAGCTGCACAGGAGTTAGAACCTTCTAATTAGCTCTAAGAAGCCTGAAGGAAGGACATAGCAGATTTTGAGGAAAAAAAAAAAGTCAATTGGAGCAATAGATTTTCTGAGTTTTGGACATCTAAAATTAATTTTAGTTCTAATAATGTTAGTGGGCATGTTGCCATCCTCTTCACTTGAAATGGCATATGGTCCTCCATGAGGTGCCAGTTGGGAGGCTATTATAAGCAGTCTGGTAACTAGAATCAGTGTAGATTCTTTACCACTAATGGCTGATTCTCAGCTGGACAGTGAAAGATAAAGTGAGGGATAAATGCTGAGGGAAAAAAAAAAGATAATTTAAAGAAGTGTTTAAGAGTTGAGTACAACACCTTTTGGGGATTATTGTGTGCTACGTTATCCCTTAAGAGAGGTTTAAAGTTCTGGTATTTCAGTCATGTTAAAAAAAAAAAATCCATGACTTTACATCTTTTGAAAAAATTTATGTTGACTGTGTGTGGTTGACTCTCTGTAATATCCTTGGGTTCTTCAACAAAAAACAGTCTTTTGAATGATTTGCTCTTATGTCTAGAACTGGTTGTTCATTTAAACCATAATGTTTTTAAAGCAGGAAACATGCTAAATGAAAACTATGCACTGATCTATTAAAGCGAAGTTTATTTTTTCAAAATAAATAAAATGGAATGGCAGACAAGATTAATACAATGCTGTAAACAGAAAGCTGTGACAAACTTTTCAAGATTCTACTGAGTCATTAGTGTACTGTGAAATTCTTCCGGAGCTCCATTTCCCTATATTATTTAAGATCCATTTGTGACTCTTTGTTAGTGGCTAATTTTTTTGAAAAAGAAAGATTCTGTTTTATGTTTAGAGGAAAATATATAAGCTCATTTGTCTGTATCAACATTCCTCCTCACATTCATATTTTAATGTATAAAAATATATTTTTTTATCCTATTCTGCAATTTTTCTATACTTGCCTACTTCATCATATTTATTGATACGGCTTTAATAAATATGACAAGAGATTTTCAGTAAATAACATCCAGTTATGCACTCATGTTTCAGCTTGTGAGCTGAATCATATCCTTTCCCTGCAAATTCAAAAAAACTCCAGATTTTGGGAGGTCAAGAAAAACTGGACTCATTTAAACTTTTCTCTTCCTATTCACTCTGAGTTTATTCTATATAGTTCTATTTGGATAACTGCTTCCATTTTAGAAAAATGGCTGCAGTATGCCTCTTCCCAAATTACCTTTTCTGTTTGTATTTAAAACACAGCTATGTGTGATTTGTCCCTGTCTCAGTAGACCACTGACCAGGTCACAGAATCATTTAGGTTGGAAAAGACCTCCAAAATCAAGTGTAACCTTTGATCTCCACCTTGTCAACAAGAACATAGCACTAAGTGCCACATCCAGACCATTTTTGAACCCCTTCTGGAATGGTCACTCCACCACTTCTCTGGGCAGTCCATTCCAATGCATCTGTATGCTAATAAGTGGATTTCAAATTACTGACAGGAAGAGATCCTATTCAGTAGACTGAAGAATCAAACTATAAAATATTTATGAAACTTCTGCTGAGACAGGTGAAAAGAAAGAATGCATATTTTCTGCTTTAAACTCTGACCTATATTCATCATTTTTCTGCTTGAACTTCTGGCTAGCTGACCATTGGGCTGGAGTTGCACTGAGAAAAAATATGACTTTCTTATGGCATGTACCTGAGTACTAATTTTGTCCTGTTGATGGGGGGATGCTTCGATGAATTTGGAGATTTTTAAAATGGTGATAAAACCATAAGAAAACAGAATTTTTATGCCACTGGATAGGTTATGATGAGTATATTCTTATGTGGAATTTCAGCAGTTTTGGCATGGCATATACTGCAAATTCAAGGAAATTCTTTCTAAATAAGATGGAGTTTTAGTTTGATGCCTTAATTATCTATAATGTAATTGTGTCAAGAAGCTATTGTATTTATCAAGAATAATTTGAGAACACAAATTTAATAACAGTGAAGAAGACAGGGCTTCTCATGCAAGGAGTAACACCTTACTCTTCCAATATTTAGAATGCTTCACATGTTCTTGAAAGGTATTTTGTATGATAAATATGTTAGAATTAGCTCAGCTTATTCCTTCCATTCTGCTTGATTATTAATTGGAAAAAAATCTTTGATTCACAAAACTGTCCTATAAAAATTATTTTCTTCTAACTCTTGAACACATTATCATTCCAATGCTCAAAGACCTGGTTTGGCTCATGCTGTCACCAGATGGTGCTTTGAAAGACAGTTTGACCCACAGGTTTTCCATAGTAATATCAGACATATCTATGACTTGTGTGGGTCTGGTCAATTCAGGAATTGTGCTTTTATTGATCTCAGTGGGTATTTTGTCACACATCTGATTGCTTTGAGGACCCAGAGTCTTTACAAATGTTTTCAGGACCTTACTGTTATTTCCTATTGTCAGGAAATTGCTTGCACACAGTAAGACTTCTACTCTTCATCCAAAACTTGATTTGGCTAAGGATGTTTCCCTATAGATCGTTCTTATGTATGCTTTAGACCATTCTGTGACACTACTTATTAGACACAGTAAATATCAATGCAATCAATTAGTGCATGAGCTATTTTATGAATAAAAAGCATGGTTCTGCTTAATAAAATCAAGTGTGCTGTCTGGTCTGATGCATTGCCCTTTTAGGCAGCTTTGGGGTGTGTTGTTTTGTTCCCCCTTACTTCTTATTAAGAAATACATCTTCTGTCCTTGTACTCTTCTATTTAGCTCCGTATTTAACCATACAACAATTCCACCATTGTGCAGGAAAGTAATAATACTCTAAAAGAGAAATAGATTATTTCTTCCATTCAGTTGGAAGAAATACACACAAATGTGATCTTGTCTTAGTTTTGGGAGATATACTCACCTTTCAACTTTAAGCATAAGCTACCTAAGCACTACACTACAGGTGAAGATGTCTAATGGACAACAGTGACATCTATTAAGAATGATCTTTTGACTGTGAATATATGTTGAACAGAGACTGAAAAGGCAGAGTACTGTGGGAATGCCAAGGTTTCTGAGACCAAATAAAAGCTTTCTGTGTGTAACTGATGCTTGTGAAGTTGTGTTGTTACACACAGGCTCTACTCCAAGGCCTTTCTCTTTTTGGATCTTGATCTAAAACTGCTCTGTTCATGATATAAATAGAAAGGTTGCAGTATGTATGTACGTGTGGGGGGTTTTTGTGTTGGGTTTTTTTTTTTGGTCCTTTCTTTGGTTAATATTTGACATGATATATAAAACATGAAGTGATTCTACCTAAAGGAATAAAGTGACAAGAACAATTATTGCCTATAGCCACACTGAGAAGGAAAAGCTTTTTTTTTTCTTTCCAGGAAACAGTATGATATTTTACAGCAGTGTAAACAAAAAGTAGCTCTTTAAAAGGACAAGATTATCCAATAAATGGGACAGTTCTGTGAAATACTATGTAATGGATATTGATTCTTCATAAAGTTAAATATTATGACTAATCTCTAAGATTTTCACAGTCAAGGATTGTAACAAGTAAGATATTTTTTTAATCATTTTATTATTGGGGAGACTAAGCTAGATACAGCTGTGTACTCAGCCACTGTGTCCGGCTGGAACCGGCCGTGTCCGGCTGGAACCGGCCGTGTCCGACTGGAACCGGCCGTGTCCGGCTGGAACCGGCTGTGTCCGGCTGGAACCGGCTGTGTCCGGCTGGAACCGGCTGTGTCCGACTCATCCCACTGCTGCCACTGTAGCACTGGCACCTCCTACAAAGGTCATGGTTTAAAAAACTTCATGGGCTGCAAATTCAACCTTGACAATTTCAGATGTGAAAACAGTCTCTTCTGGAATAAGTCAAACAGTTGGTCAAAGTAGTATTTTCTCCTGAAGGATACGCTTGAGTTCAAGGAAGAATTAGCGCAGAGAAACCCAATTGCCCAAGAGGTAAAGGAGAAGGGGTGGGCTAATCGCAGCACCATTTCCCAGTTCTGTCATAAACAAAATCTGACTTGGAAGAAGAAAGACATTCTTTTTCTCTGAAAGGTCTGTGTGGCTTTTACTCACTTTAGAAACTTTCTTGGGGGAAACAACCAAAAAAACCCTGAAACATATTAGTTTATTTTTGACCGCGTGTTAGCATTTCTTTGACTCGGTATCTATATTAATGATAGTGCAAATCTGGAAAAGCTGGCTACCAGCTGACTCCCAGGAGCCACAGAAGGAGTGAAGCAGCATCACACACTGGCTGGCACCAGAGATGGGTCAGGACTTGACTGACCAATAAAAACAAGTACACTTTTTACATTGGTACTTTGTTTTTTTCTCTTTTTTTACACAGTGGTTTTTATTATTCCAAGTATTTCAAGCAGGCATCACTTATTCAAATTAAGATTAAAGAAAATTTTCCTCAGGTTGTATGTAAATTTTTAAATTTTAACATGCCTGTTTTTGTTTACAACATTCAGAATGATCCTTCAAAATACGGATTGCATGAAAAATGTGTTATAATTGATTTTTCTCTAAATATCACCTACACCACTATTCTTAAACTGAGGCAATTTTTGACTGTTGATTCTTTTTTTTTTGGCAAAACTTTAGTACATTTCTGGGCTTGAAGCAATCAATACTTTCATGGAGTAATTTTGAAAATGAAAGAAATTTAAAAATTTGAGTGACCTGAATTGTTCAGGCTTAATTCATTGCTTCAAAAATTCTTGGATTTCATCTTCTATTACCAGAGTACTCTGGGCTTGTGCTTTGTTTGCTGGGTCACATCCTCAGTGGCATTTTATGAAGATAAAAATACTCCTTAGGGCCATGACCTTCGTGTTTTCCCTCTCTTTGCAGGGTCTCCTTAATAGACTGTCATGTAAGCCTTTGTGCAGTGCAATTTGTTTTAATGTTGGACAGGGGTTACTTCATCCTTTAACATGAATTGTTATTTTTCCACTGGACTATTAAAATCTTTCTTTTAGTGGACCTTTCGTATAAACACATTCTTCCTTCTGTGGTTTTGGATAGGAAAGCTATCTAACCTTATCTTCCTTTTTTTTCTTTATATCTCTAGTAGTTTTGCATTACTTACAGTTGCTTACACAATTGATTATTGTTGGATTAGTTTGCCTTTTATATCAATAAAAACAGTGTATTTGGAACTCTGAATTCTTTAATGGATTGGTATGTTAAGACATAAAGAAATAACATTTATCTTACTTGAATGCTAAGGACTATGCTGTCTTCCTTTTTTATCTAAAAAGATAAAATTTAGAGTTTCTAAATCTGTTTATTTAGAGTTTCTAAATCTGTTTAAAACTCTTTGAGTTTCTAGATTAATTATTTTATCAGGGAATATAATGAAGAGAAAGAGATGGCAGTGCTAAGGTTCTATTTGTTTTTGCTAGTGTTGGAGCCTTTTATCCTTACAAAAACATTAATAGTTTTTTGTTTTTTTCCTCTGCTCTGACAGTGTGGCTGAAAATCAGCAACACCAGTGCTTTAGGTTATTGTCAGCTTGTTTATTTGTCTGTGGAAACTCTTGCTGTCAACTTTAATTCTTGTATAGGTGAATTGCTTTCCTGCAAAGGTCTTAAGAAATCTCGTTTATGTTACTAAACTCATGTTCTGTTTTCCTAAAGTGCTTAACTGCATGATAAACTTCAAACACACGATCGGTCTATTGCATTTATTGATCTCTGTGCTTAAACAGAAGCCAAGTGTGGGCACCTCATTGAATCTGATCCTTTGATAGAAATGTTCCTAAGGCATAGGGGTAGCTTTATTTGTCAGGAGATTGGCTTCCATATGGAATTACAGTGATACACAGTATTTGTGACCGGTAATAGATATTCCCTTGCCATTTAGAAGGATGCCTCATACTTACGTGCTTGGTATTTACAAGCTTTTCTTCTTACAGTTTTTGTTGCAGACCCACAACCCTTTTGCTATAGTGTAAGGTTTTTAATCAAAATCAGGTGATTTTGATTGTTCTACATTGGCAAATCCATTGACCTGCAAAGACTGCTGTGTCTTAGTTACTAGGTAAGGAGCTGCTGTTTAGCATATGTCAAGTGAAACAAAATATTTTAGGATTAATACTACTTTTTAAAATTCTGATAACATCATCAGAAGTAAACCAGAAATTGTAAAATGAACAACTAATTCAAAGGCCCCGGCACTGAGCAGTCACAGGAAATAAAATGTTTAGACATACAAAACTTTATGAATAAGCTTCTTGTGAGATGGGGAATATTAATCTCTACAAAGTGAGGGGACTTGGCCAGTTTATTACAATCAATAAGAATTTGCTCATTCACTCTAATGCTAGCTGGAGCATTTCCTACTTCTCATATCCTGAGTGAACCCTATTAGGTTTAGTGTCTGCTGACATTACAGTCCGGGGTTTTGGCAGGAAGAATTTTAATGTTTAATGTTAAAATACTTTATGGAAAATCAGAATAATCTGAAGTGGATAGTGAAAAGCTAACACTCTTAGAAAACATGCTGTAACATGATGTTACATACTGTGGCATATCTTGAATCACAAATTAGTAGACAATTGTTCCACAAAGCATAAAGTTTCTAGTATTTGAAAAACATCAGTTATACTGTTTATTTTCATTTAAGAAACATTAATAATGATGATTAAATTGCATGTCATGAACAATATGATAACTTAATCAGCAGTCTTCATCTTTGATTTTGGGCATACTGTTGGTTTGAGAAAGCATGTAAGGGGAAGCTGAAGGCGTCAACCACTATTGCTTTAAAGAAATTTAAATGCCTATTTATTTAGAAACAGTTTGACTTCTTATGACTGATCTCAAAAGAAAATAACTAATTTAATTAGCTATTTTATTATTCTTTAACCCCTTAGCTTTCAAATTTAAATGAGGATTTCTTTTCAATTTTATCTAAACAAGATCCAATTACGGGATTTATTTGTATACATATGTGTATGTTATTAAAACAGTAATTGCCAGTGATTCTTTTATTTCAATATATTGTGTAGTTTTCTTCTGTGTTCTGAGCACTAATCATAGAACTTTATCTGTCTAACTCTGTAAATGAAGCCACTATAATAAAATGGAAATGCAATAATCAATTGTTTGCCATAGTGAAAAAAAAATAAAAACCAACTTTTGAGGTTTTTTTTTCTTTTACTGTTGAGTTCAGTGTTACAATACAGCTGTAGATGTAATTATGCACTGTTCAAATATTTTTTTTATCCATTTTATATGTTGAATTTCCATGGTTATCCCTTTGCTTTTCTGAGTGGATAATAAGACATAATATATTCCCATTCAATATATTGTTACTTATCTTGTATGTTTTAAATGCAGTGGAAATGATTAAAACATTTTAGCCAGTGTGGCCCCTGATATTATATCCTGGACTTCTGGCCATTTTCATTGCCCATACCTGTAGATCCAGTTCAGTTTGCAGTTATGTTTTCTTTTTTTATTAGGGTGTTGGAACTGAATACAATTTAAATGCCCAGATGCCAGTTAGTTATAAAGTAAAAATATAATATTTTATCTTTATAATGTGGAAGGAACTCTTAATTCCACCTGTATTAGGTCTTGAACTATCATTTTGTAGAGTGATCTGAATTCCTTCCTGTGGCCTAGTGTAGTCATAGAGAATGAAAGTTTTGTTACACTAATTGGAGAAAGGCTAATATTCCAAGGAATATACTACTGGCTATACATACTTCTCATGCATTTCTATATTTTATAAGTGTTTAGTACAGTAATATTTGCAAATTTTGATGTTTTTGATTAACTTAGTAAATTGAAAAAGTTCATAAATTTTTAAAGTTCATAAATTTAATAAACTCCTTGAATTCAGATGACCATCATAAAATTCTGGAAATTATGGTTGATGAAATAAATAATTATGTAAAAAAACCAGCTTAATTAATTTGGTACTTTCAAGAAGTTATTTCTTCAGTTTTTGAGAAGACTTAACCAAGGCAACTGATGTTTCATTAGAAAGCCCCAGAGAAAGATCTAATGTAGAATACTGGCAATACGTTACAGAGGTTTTGAAAGAGAATTGAGCATCATATTTGATTTGTTGTAGAAGATGATAAGTGGAATATAGCATGTATGGAGCTACTTTCTGTCAAGTATAAAATGCAAAATAATACTCAAAATGCTTTATTCTATAATATTGGTGCAATACATTTTAAAGGAATCTTAAGCAGCCATATAGTTGTTCTATTTTCTACTAGTTTTTTCACTGTGAACATATTTCTTACTTGTTAATGTGCAATGAGCAGTTAGTCTAAATAGCTGTTAGAAGACCACAAACTCATCTTTGCTGCTGAATAGTTTGTGATCACTGATCATTGTTGCAATCTTTTCATGGGCAAAAACTTGACAAGTTCAGTGGTAAATAATTGCAAAGGATAAAAAGTTAAAAAGAGCGAAACTCAGCATAACAAATAATAAAATTACAAGTAGCTTCCAAACAATTTGGTAAATCTCTGCACGGATTTTCATAGGGACACCTCAGGCTTTTTAATGTTGTTCTTTTAACATGGCTGTAGAATTCTGTAGAGACACATACAGGGAAACAGGGTAGCTACCACAAGGGTAGAAAAGAGGTATCTGGCTGACATGCCAACACCATCCTGAAAATCATTGAATACAGCTACAGTTTAAATCTTAATGATTTCTGGTTTGTGGAGATAAATGCATTAGGAATTATGAGGTGCATTAATACTACAGTATGAAAAACTCACTTAAGTTCTTGTGGCAAGAATAAGGGCCCTCTCCTAGTAGACTGCAAATGTCTGAAACTGAAATAAGTAGTCTAAATATCAGCCAAATTATTAGCCAAATAAAAATATTTAATTTATTTTCTGGACAAATTTAAATTTAAGTTGTTAAGCCATTTTGCTGCAAATGAAGACCTTTTAAGTATATGAAGAAATGGAGCAAGTACTGTTACTCAGAATATAGTTAACTGAGAAACTATTAAAAGTTTCATTTCTCCCTCTAAAAACACATAAAAGAGAACACGGGGATGTTTTTGTTATTTTTTTCTTGATTGTGAAATTATTATAATTTTGAAAGGACTACAGTAACAAATACTTTAGATTGAATGGGAGACCTTAGATAGTCAGTACTATTTTCTCTCATTTTCTATTGGAACGACTGGATATGAAATGAAATAAATTATTTAATGTGAATTTTTCTAATTTGTCCCTGCATCAAGAAAATGTTAAACACAGATATTACAAAGTAATTGGATTTACTGGAAAAAAAAAGTTGTTCAGGGATGGTGGATAATGGGTATAAGATGGAGAGAAACAAGGCATCAGCAGCTTGCTGACTTATATTGTTGATCAAAAATGCATGCTGTTGTCAGGAACTAATTCCGTTTTTGCAGTTAAGAATATATGAAATATGTAGTATTTGACTTCTCAGCAGCATTTAAAGAGTTTGCATGTAAATTACATAGCTTATTGCCTTTCATGATATTTCTATCCTGCCTTTGCTTAACAAAAGTTAAAAGCCATGCCATGCCATTTAAGTTTCCAAACTGATAAGAAAAGATGGCGTCATGGGTTTTATTCACCTTGATATTTCCTTTTTTTAAATTTCTAATACTCTGAAGCTGCATTTCTTTATAATTGCAGTTGTTCAACACATGCAAGTATTCATACACATTCATATATATTTTGATCCATAGATACCTACTAATACAGTCTAGGTTTCTTTGTTTTCTCTAATTAGCTTGCTTTCAAGGAGTCTATAATGGGTCTCACTTTCTAAGCCAGCCTACCTTGTCAGGGTCTGTCATTAAATAGCTGGAGGGGTTTAGCTTGAACCAGTTCCTCATCTTGCACTGTACAGCTGTTTCTTTTCAATGCTTGGTGGGACAATGTTTTCTATGGCCTTTTAACAATCCAGTTCTTTGTAATACTTTATCAATGATCTGGACAATGAGATCAAGGGTATTCTTAGTAAGTTTTGCAGAGGGCACTAAGTTGGGTGGGAATATTGATCTTTTGGGGAGAAGGAAGGCTTTGTAGAGAAATCTGGACAGGCTGTATCAGTGGCCAAAGACCAACTGTATGAGATTCATCCAGGCCGAGGTCTGGGTCCCGCACTTTGTTCCCAGTAGCCCCATGTGGCTCTACAGGCTGAAGCAGAAAGGATGGAAATCTGCCCATCAGTAAAGGAGCTGATGATCCTGGTCAATGGGTGGCTGATCCTCAGCCAACGTGTGCCCAGGTGGCCAGGAAGGCCAGTGACATCCCTGTATCAGCAATAGTTTCTTCAGCAGGACCAGGACAGTGATGACCCATCCCCTTGTACTCAGCACTGGTGAGACTGCATCTTGTGTACTTTGCCAAGTTCTGGGCCCTTTACTACAACAAGGACATTGAGGTGCTGAATTGTGTCCAGAGAAGGGCAATGGAGCTGGTCTGCAGCACAAGTCCTATGAGGAGCGGCTGAGGGAGCTGGGGGTGTTCAGACTGGAGACTGTCTACAACTACCTGAAAAGAGGTTGTAGCGAAGTAGAGCTAGGTCACTTCTCCCAAGTAACAAGAAATAGGACGAGAAAACAAACTCATGTTGTACCTGGGAATGTTTAAATTGAGTAGTAGAAAAAAATTCTTCACAGAAAGAGTTGTAAAGCACTGGAACAAGCTGCCAATGGAAATGAAGGTATTTAAAAGGCATATATATGTAGTACCTAGGCACATAGTTTGCAGAATAACAGATTCACAGAATCATGTAGGTCGGAAAAGACTTTTGAGATCGTTGAGTGCAACATATAACCTAACATCACCTTATCAACTAGAGCATGGCACTAAGTGCCACATCCAGTCTTTTTTTGAAGCACCTCCAGGAACAGTGACTCCACCACCTTCCTGGGCAGCCCATTCCACTGCCCAGTCAGTCCTGTGATAAATCTCCTCTGGTGCAGCTTAAGACTGTGTCCTTTTGTCCTGGTGCTGGTTGCCTGGGAGAAGAGGCTGATCCCCACCTGGCTACAACCTCCTTTCAGGCAGCTGTAGAGAGTGATAGGGTCTCCCCTGAGTGTCCTTTCCTCTGTGTTAAACACCCCATGCTCCCTCAGCTGTTCCCCACAGGACTTGTGTTCTAGACCCTTCACTGGCCTTGCTGCCCTTCCCTGGACATGCTTCAGCATATCTTAACATCTTCCCTAAACTGGGAGGGAAAAAACAATAATCAAGGTGTGGTCTTTAGTTTGGTGGCAGATTTGGCAGTGTAAGGTTAGTGGTTGGACTTGCTGATCTTTGAGGTCTTTTACAACCTATATGATTTTACGATTCTGTGTATCTGAAATAAGCTTTTGGGCTGCTGTATATTCACAGCAGGTTCCAGCTAGCTACTCAAGTACTCGGAGATGGTCTGCATCTCCTGGTATATGATGACCTATCCCTAGCCTGCAGAAAGTTTTATCTGAGTTAAAGAGATGTGTTAAAGTGTTAGCTGCTGCCTTGTGGTTACATAGAGCATACAACAAATATATCTGACATGCTTTTACTGTATTATGTTGGTATTTATAATCAAAAGCAAAGCTTTGTTTCAGTTCCATGGTAAGTAGATTTGAAAATAGAGATGCATTTGGCTG
Organism: Pseudopodoces humilis; assembly: GCF_049639895.1. Lineage (NCBI taxonomy): Eukaryota > Metazoa > Chordata > Aves > Passeriformes > Paridae > Pseudopodoces > Pseudopodoces humilis. Next base: position 91,927,354 of record NC_142202.1, read on the forward strand.
ACTGTGTTGTATTTTTAGTTGGCTTGATTTTGAATGCTAAAGGAGGGTTTCTGCTTTCATCCATGTTGAAAACAACAGGATAGTGATCTTAGCCTTCCTGATAGAAATCTTTTCACTCTACCTGCCCCTGAAAACAAAAATAGGCAGATACTTATAGGCTGTGAAAGAGAGAACCTGGAAACTAAGAAATGGTGTAGTAGTTGCTAGTATCAAGTATCTAATTCAAGAGTTTTGAGGAGACATGAAAATGACAAGTACATAGGGAAAACCTCTTCAATATTGTCTCCTTGTCCTTGGACATAAAATAAGTGAATTGAAGTTGCACTGTGAAGAGGAAATAATTTCTGCAATAATAAAGTTCTGAATTGTTGACTCTCTTCGACTTGCTCTAGGTGGAGATGTGTCATGTGCTTTCTGGCCATAGAAGGCAGAGGGAGCAGTATGTTACACAGGAAATTGGTAATAATATGCAGGGGTTTTTTTTTAATTCATCACAATATACCGCATGGTTTATCAAAATCAATTAAATGGTATTTTCAGTCTAATGACACCAAATCCTAGGCTTTTCTGGTATATAAAAGTTTACAGAATCCAATTTTTATGTGCTTCCCTTACACCATATCATTGAATGTTGTGAAAGTGCAACATACTAAGGCTCTAAAGATACCACTAACATCAAAAGTGGGCAGCTACTCATTGGCTCACATACGATTTTCAAGGTTTAAGGCTATCATAATGGAAGCTCATGAATATTGTAAGGGAGGAAGATGATTTTAAAGCTGTAGGGAATCTTATATACCTGTTTCGTTTCAGTTTTGAAGTATGTTCACAGGGTAGGACATACATTAGTTCATTTTTAGTTCAGTGATTTTAGTCTCAAGTTGCATATGTATCTTCAGGTGTGGAAGAAAAATATATTTATTCAAAATTTGGGGATATTTTTTTGAAGAACATTTATAAGTTATGGAAAAGACTTACAAAATTACTGAAACCTAGTAAAATTCTGGTTTCCAGAAGAGATACCTTTTTCAGTGAAAACTTATTAATTTCAACTCTGACCTTCATTATTGATGTTTTTGATCTGCAGGAAACTGATAACTTTGAATATTTCAATTGAAGTGCAGAGTTGAAAATAATAGGTGTGAAGATTTGTTGGAGAACTTACATGAAAAAAGTATTAGTTATTGATTTAGCAGGTTTTTCTAGTTAGACCAATAACTACTAAAAACTGTTTGCTCTCAATATGATAGTGAAATCTAACTTTTTATTCAAGGCTGTCTCTTTTTTGGTCATGTTTAATTGAGCTTGTCCAGCCAAAGAAAGAAGTTTAGTACTTCATTCCATTATTGAGTCAGTTGACTCTGGCCTCACATTTATTTTGAAGCTTTACAGTCCTGAGAGGCTTGTTTCTTCAGAATTCTAGATCAAGTACTTTTACATCCTCATTTTCAAATTTCTTACTGATATTTTTTTTGTTCTGCAGAACGTTTAAACATGTTTAAGTTTTTTTTTTCCTAAAGCTAGCTTTAGGAGATGCTTGTATAGTTCAGGAGTTGCTATATTTTGCTGTACTTGCTACAGACTGGCAAGCAAAATAAAAACAATATAAATGTTGTAACACAATATTTTTATGGCAACTCCCTTGACACTGTGTGGAGGAGGACTGTTAGTTCTCAGTATTGAAATTTTGTGGAAGCTTTACCAAAACACAGGTGATTCCCTACATTGCATTTCTCCTAGCTATGGGTGAAAAAGGCCATGCAATCTTCTCTTCCCAAGCAAATGTCACCCCTTTTCTCTGTGCTGAAATTCAGTTAACCTGATTTCAGAAGTTTTTAAAAGATTTGGCTATTTTAGGACTGGTGTTTGGAAAATGTCAGGGAGGAGCTATGTGGAGGCAGGTGAGTTGGGAGGTGAGGGTGTCCGAAGCGCAGGCTGTGCTCTCAGCAGCAAGGCACAGTGCTCCAGCACAAGGTGGGTGAGCAGCACCGAGGGCTGGTAACAACCATCTGCAGCCCCAGCTGAGCTGCCAGCCCGCTTCAGGGGACGTGCAGTGGCCACGTTATGAGCAGCTGCTGCAGGTGTTGGAGGCTCAAGAGAGGCTCCATGCACTGCAGGTCTGCAGCCCAAGCCCAGGCAGCCGGAGATCGGACTGGGCACAGGTCTACGTGTGCCTGAGTTCAGGCAAGGCCTGAATGTATTCAAGGTGCTGACTGAATAAACAGAAATAGGTAATCTATTAAACAAAATACAACTGTTCTGATCAATTTTGCCCACCCTCACTCACATTTCAGTACAGTGAATGCAAAGAGAATTTTAGGTAGTAAGGAGGCAGCCACATTTGTCTTAAAATACAAGTTAAAACCTTTCCTTTTCACAAATTGTTTTGTTTTAAAGTTTCTCACCTTTACCAAGTGTGATAAAAAAGGTAGGAGAAACAATATAAAAGGTATTGTGATGTAGACATGATCATGTTGACAGCAATAGCCTTCTGAATCAATTGTAATTCTCTTTTAGATTTGAGTAGCTGTCAAAACTGTTACTACCAAGTGTCCCCTAAACAAAAAAAAGGTTCTGTTCACCTGTTGCACTTACACATAAATGATGAATTTATATACAAAACCTCTTGTCTACTAGGTGTATATTTCTATGTATATACCTGTGTTTCCGTTTCCAGTATTTTAATAATATTTAATACGTAATCTATTTTCCTTAGTGTGCATGTTCAGTATTTTTCAAAGCACTTATACAATTATACAATTACAGAATCAGAGAATTGTTAAGATTGGAAACTACTGTTAATTACTATACATTACTATGAAATATTTTTAAAAAGAAAACAGACTGTGATTACCATGTGCAAGGTAGAAGAGTAATGTAATTAGAAAAAATGAATCCATATTTTCCAGTAGACTGGATGCTTCTTGTCTGTAAAACAAGGATAATTAGGCACTAATGTAGAAGCCGGTTGAGAGAATGGTTGCAAATACTGTTCATGAAGTTGAGCTTTTTTTGAAAGACATATGTTTGAAATTCAAAATAAACCTATAAATAAGAAAAAACATCTACATAAGGATATTCACTGTGTCTCAGAAACCATGCACCAAAGACTGGATCTTCATTAGACACAGGAGTTCATATGAATATTATATCCTTTCACTTTCAATTAATGTTGAATTTTCTATTTTAATTTTGTTAACTGTGAAGGAGAAAAGAAATTTGTGGCCTTAACAGTGTGCAGCCCTGTGCGTGGTGTCACAAAGTTGTGATGTACATACTGGTAGTTCTCTGTGCTGTCTTTGTATTTATTTTTGCCTGTCCTTTTAACACCAAAATCAACAAGAGCATTTTAACAATGATAGATGAAAAAAAGAAGAAAGCTACCAAGTCACTTCTTACTCCCAGTGTGTGTTTTTGTGAAGTGTATGTCATGGTCAGCAAGTGTGTTATGGGAAAACTCTTCCTTTATTTCTGTTCAGTTTGACATTTCACATAAAGGAAGGACAATTTGGATTCCGGATGTCTGCAGCTCATCTGAAGAAGAAACATTTTTCAGAAGTTGCTCTTTATTTTAATACCATCACCTTGTGAAATTATTTGTCTTCAACTTTTTAAGTGAATGATCAGTTGGTGAGTCATTATCAAAGAAAAATTTAAAAGTTCTTAGCATTTTATGTCCTTTATTGCTTTCAGCACTCAGTTAAGTAATTTTAGATTTCTATACATATAGTACTGTCTGGAGATAAAGCCAAGTAATGTTTCTTCATTGCTTTTTTCCTACCATGGCCATGGGAACTAGAGCTGTCAGAGACCAGTGTCCTGTATCTCAGACTTTGAAGCTTCTACAGTTGCTTTCACTGAGAACAGGTGTAACTGCAGTGAACTCTGTTCCTGCCCTGCAAAACTCTGAAAAACAAATAGGTAATGAAGCCCAGTGGTAGGAGCAAGTGTTACTGAGCCATGCCCAAATGCAGTTTTTTGTCCAGTTTCAGTGTAGATGTTCCATCTTGGGTGTATCCTCTCTCCACCTTAGCCTTATATATTGTACATCATCATTTAACACCATTAGGCGGCTGATCACCTCCTGGTGTTGGAGGGGGAGAGAGTGAAAAGGGGAAACTGTGAAAACTTGTGAGATAAAGACAGTTTAATGGGTAAAGCAAAATCTGTGTGCACAACAAAGACAAAATGAGGAATTAATTCAGTGCTTCCTATGGGCAGGCAGGTGTTCAGCCATTCCCAGTATGGCAGGGCTCTATCACACAAAATGGTTATGGGAAGACAAACACCGTAACTCTGAATTTCCCTCTGCCTTCTTCCCCCAGTGTTTATTGCTGACTATGCATCATGGCATAGAACGTCCCTTGGGTCAGTTGGCATCACTTGTCCTGGTTGTGTCCCGTCCTAAGTCCTTGTGCACTCCCAGCCTCCGCACTGGAGTTGCAGCACAAGCAGCAAAGTCAGCCTTGACTCTTAACTGCTTCTTAGCATTATCTGTAACATCTTCGTGTTATCAACACTCTTCTGGTCACAAATCCAAAACACAGCACCATGTGCTCTGCTTTGAAGAAAATTAATTGTATCCCAGCCAGACCAGTAGTTTGCACGTTCATTTTCCTCTTTTTTTCAGTATGTCTTGCTTTTCACTCCACACTTGGAAGAAGGGTCAGTATTTTAAGTGCAATTCTTGCTGAGAGAGGCGGTCATCAGAGGCAATATGATGTGAAAGACATGTCATAGAACAGAGGAACAGCTGATACACTTAAGGGGCACACATTTTTTTTCAGGTCTAACATTTGCAAATTTTGAACTAAACATATTTTGAATTTGTCTTAAATCCATTTATCTTTCAATCAGATTGAAAGAAGATGCATGGTGTCTGTGCAGAAAAGAAGAAATAGGATTGCAAGTTCCTAATCTTGCAGTGCAGATAATTCTATGACTTTTTAATCACTTTATGTGGTTATTAGTTGCCATAACTTCAGTGGCTGATACTTGTTATCACAATGAGAAATATACTATCTTTGTTATATAGATATATAGAAGTAATAAAATTAAAATATAATATTTTTGCTATGGCCAAAGTTTACTTAAGCAAATATAACATTTTACTACATAGCATAAAACTACTGAATCTTGTCCACTTGGTCAAGAAATGTCTGAAATACATGTCAGAAATAAATCTTTTAAACTCAGTGCATTTTAATAGTCATTAATAAAAAAAGCTTGGATACTGAACATCAATTCCTACTCAGAACGGATGTAAAATTTTAGTATATTTTTCCTGGGAAGCATATGATAAATTATCAGGGAGTGCACCATGATTTCCCTATCAGATGCTAACATATGGCAGGGAAAACAGACACCCCTGTTTATTCTCAGTAGCTATCACACTACTTAGTGAAGTGCAATGATAATGCTGTAGCTTGCATTCTTTTTGGGGCTTGTGCATGGAAGATACTGTTCGAATACCACCATCTGGGACAAAAAATATGCTTCGTTAGCTCAGCTCTTTCAAGGCAAACTAAAATCCCATGCATGAATACTTGCAAGTTCAGTTCAGTTAAAACTGGTTTCATGTTTTTCATGCTCTGTTCTTGATGAATGATAAAGTTTTACCATTTCATGGGATGCTTGCATTTTTTTTAAGAAAGCACTCCTTAAAAAAAAATAAATATTTTTTTGCTTTACAAATCAAGAGATTATATTCCAGTAGTTTTCTAATTACTCAGAGTGATTTTCTGAGAAGAAAAACTTTATAAGATCTCTCAAAAACTTGTCCACAATTATATGCTGCCCTGATGATGATGGTAGAAAGAATAAAAACTTTTTGACAAAAGTAAATAATGTGGGAAGGGACACAGTCAGTGTTGAAACAGTAGAAACAGAGTTGACTATAAATGAAGAATAAATCACTGAAAACTTTCAATTTATTTTTATGGTACCTGAGCATGCATCTATTTACCTTGCAGGTGCTTGGCATATATTTAAATGACTGGAAATACTCGAGTGCTTTTGGAAGAATCAGGTGCGAGAGTGAAGCTGGTCCAGGAAAGGGTGTTTTGTGATCCTTACTCACAGTGACTAACATTGGGCCAGTGACAGGCCATTGGTGCAGCTTTTGGACACAAATTTTCCATGGAAAGATGTAGCAGTGCAGTGCTTGTAGCATCTCCAACCTGTTCAGAATCAGCAGCATGTGCAGATGGCTTGCTGGTCTCCATCATCATCTGGATGGAATCTTCAATTAAATTTGAAACTAGCACAGTGAGGACTGAAGGTCCTGCAGGGTTTCCTGTTGTATCAGCTGCGCTACCAAAATTGCTTTGTTTCAAGGCAAGGGAAGGAAAGCAGTAGATGAGACATCTGTTGGGTTACACTAGAGAGTTTCACTGCAGAGAGCAGCTAAAAAAGACTGTTTGTATGACTTGGGTTTCAGAAAGCCTCTAAACAGGCTTTTGAGCATACAAAATACCAGACTAAATACTTGCAGTTCTTTCCCTGGGATGTGGTGGGAAGTTGAAGTCAGCTAAGGCACATGCAAATTACAGTAGGAATGTTAAAAAAATTCTCTTTTGATATAAAGTGAATACATCTGTTTTAAAGTTTATCATGGAATACTCGAGTTTCTTCTTCTCCCCCTGTTCCCCCCACCCCACAAAGTCATTGATCTCTGCCATGGAAAGATTAGCAAATATTACTTCATTGTAGCTCATATGTACGTCTGCCTGGTTTTGTGTGAGATCAAGTTTTAATCTCTACAAAACAGAGAGTGTGATCTCCATAACCAAAAGGGGTGATGTAATCAAATCTGTCTTCCTGACCTTTCTAAAGAATTTAATCAATTTTTCTATAGTACAAGAAAAAAGAAGGTGTTTTTAGGATTTTTTTTTTCCAGAGGGTAAATTCTAGCAAAAATTTAAAACTAAGACAAGAACATTTTCCTATGTTGAAACATTGAAAATAATGTTTTCATAGAAGAGTTTCCAGGTTTTTCTTTTCATCCACATGTACTTTCTGCATATACATACAGCATTAGGCTTCAGCATCTACTTAAAATATTCTGATTCTTGTCACAGTCTAATTTATTGAGTACTTGGTCTGTGTGCTGTGGGCATCATTAGGACATCTTCCCAGTAAAGGCATAATCCCATAAAATGGGATGAAAGAATTGTGAAAAAACCCTGAAATAATTAGCACCTGACTCTGACTTTCCAAAATTTTAGCTCATGGTTAATTATTTGATTTCATATTTCTGCTTTTATGCATCTTATTTTAGTTTTCATTGGAATATTTTAGGGTTTTTTTCAGATTCATCTTTTTTTATCTCAAAAGTGCTTATATTAGTGGGTGATAGCCTTCATTTTTGTGTCTCTATGAAGCCAAGACATACAGAAAAAGTTACTATTAGACTGTTGCTGAACCACTGGTTCAGGTGGTTTAAGAGTACAAAAATCTTGCTGGCTTCTTTCTCTTTTGGGAGACAAAATTAGTGATAGAGGTGCTTTGTTTCTGGTTTGGCTGTTTTTGGCACAGAAACCTTTGAAATTTCTGAAAAATGTGCATAGTTGTCCTTTGCTAAGCATTGTAATAAGTAGCAGCTGAGATTTTCCTGTCTACCTTTCCATCACTGAATAGCTCACAGAACTCTACTCAAAAAGCAATATTTGTATTTTTTGCTGACTTTCTTGTTGCTTTGTGGATGGAGTGTAACAGATAACCCCCGTTTGAGCCAAACATGCCTCCTGTATTTCTAAACATTTAGAAACTTAAGGCATAATTTACAACTCATCAAAAATGTGATGATCAGTCTTAGATTCAGTGTAATTTCTGTGGGACTATTCCTCTGGGTTTTTTGATATAATTTTCTTTGATGAATGTATCAATATATATGAAAGTATCAATATTCAAAAATAAAAGTCAGGGGTGTTTGGGTATATGTGTCTGCAATTAAATAATCTACTTTCCTAATGACGTGGAAGGCTGTTACTGCCACACTGAGACAGTATCTGATATACTTCCATAAAATAGGAAACATCTGTGTTTTGTTTCTTTTAGTAGAAGAGTGAAATATTCCAACTGTTATGTACATCTGGTGCTGCTTTCCAGCATTATATATCACATAATTTGTGGCAAAATCCCCAAAGTTTTTCATTATCTTTTCTCTCTCTAATTCCTATGCTGTCTGTACAGTTAGGTTCTATACTGCTATCCTTGCCATTGCCAAATCAGACTTCCTGCTCTGAAAAGATAATGGACATCATCAGCAAAGTCATGAAAAAGCTATAGGAAAAGTAAAGACAGAAGTAAAACAGCTACGGCTGAAAATATTTTTTATCTGAACTAAACAATTATGAAAAAAATTAGAATTCAATGCACTGACCGCAATATCTCTGTCCATGGCAGCTAAATCTGTAATAATAAACCTCCTAAAGCATCTTCATAACTTAAAATTCCACTCATTTATCTGCGCCACCCTCCCCTCACCTTTGCGGTCCATGACTTACCATTTGTTCTAAGTTTTCTGAGTTGTACTCTTAAAGAGTATTTCTGGAGCTAACCTGATTTGAATGACTTAAGTAGCTGAAACTAGTCTGCGTCAAAAGACTCGAGTAAGTGTTCATGAGGAACAAACAATTCTGGTGGCATTTTGATTTTTAGAGGAGAAGAATCTCTTCATGACCCTAAAGGTAGTGACGAAAGCCCAAGTATTGGGATTTGCTTGGAACTAAAACTTAAAAGACTAGTTTTTACCCCCATATGTACATGTGCCCAAGTATGAGCTTGTTGAAGTCTGTTACAGATCGAGCCACAACATAAAGATGCAAATAATACGGTTTAATTTTTACCTTTTATTACAACATCATATCTTCCTTCAAAAAGCTCATTGGTCATAATAACCTCACAGCAGTAATTTTATGTGGAGGAGTAAAAGTAGCAGTCGTGAGCATCCCTTCATGGGATTGTTCCCTTCATGGGGATGTTCAAAGAGCCCAACAGCATTTCATTTGCTACTGTTGGACTGACTACAGTAATGTTTAGTAGAAGTGTGACACTCAGCAGCCTCCATTGTGTATTTCTAAATGGAGACATGGTGAAAGCAAATTTAAAGTTAACTACAATTAGAGAGCATGAATCAGTGATGGAAGGCTGAGGCTTGAGGGGGATAACATTCAGGTTGTTCAATTATGAAAAATGAACATTTCTTGATAGTGCAAAGATGCCTTGTTTGGCCACATGGGGTTACTCTTTGCTGTGCATCTCTCTGAGGTCAGTGTGGGAACTGACTGGTCAAAGAAGAGATTTTTAGGCTTCAGGCATTAGCTTGAGCCTGTGTGAAACTAAGTCACACAACGTTCTCACTCTGGTCTGAGAAGGAATCCTTAGAGAAGGAAAAGTCTTGTTGTCTTACTACTACTACTTGTTGCTGTGGGATTTCAGTTTCTTCAGGGCTGAGCCCCATGGGATACTCCCTAACAAGGAGTCTCCCTTGTCTCAGTTCTGTTTCAGGAAAGATTCTCCAAAGGCTCATTTGCTTCTTGTTTCTCATGTTTATTCATATATAATTAAAAGACTTGGCAGGTCTTCCCCAGACCTTTTTGCACAAGTTCAACCCACCATGGCATGGCTCACTTTGGCTTGAAAAGCACAAAATGACCTCAGACTGCACAGCCTTTTTATCTTTATACTTATTCTTACCCAATTAACAATAGACACGTAAATTCTTTTTGTTAATAACCCAATGACCCAACACCTGTGTGCTGCACTGCGGCATTTTCTATCCAATCGCCTATCACTACTGAAAAACCTCTAGAAGCAGAAGATGAAGGAGAAAGAAGAAGGAAAAGAGACAACACCCTAAATCCTCCATCTTGTCTTCTGCTCTCTAAACTAGTTTATACTCTAAACTTTAACTTTTTCACCCAGTGACTTAAAAAAGCTTTCTAATCTACACACTTACACTTTTAGTTTTTCTATTTAACTTTAACAATTATTTTCATGGTGTTATATGAAATTCAGTGTTTTCTTGGATGTCAGAGCTAGATATCAGAGACAAGGGCACACTCTGTGCCTCAGACTCCAACAAGTATTTGCAGATGTTGTTTGTTGCCTTGTTGTTTACTTGCAAGAAACAGTCAAGGGGTGGTGTGCCTAACTGTCCAATGATGGTAATGTGTTGGTTTCATGACCACTGAGAGTTTTACCTTTTTGGACCTTCTCAGAACTGTCTATAAAAGAAAATCTGGAATAATAAAACTTTCTCTCTTTTGCAAGCGATGCTAGAGAGTCTGTGTCTCTCTGTACTTTGCCATTCAGTACAACAGAACAGAACTGGTAATTGAACTCTAGGCTTTCTGATGTGAAGCCACAAATGGAAATTGTAAAGTCCTTCTGTCAGAACAAGCAGGGGGAAAAATAGGCTGCATAGTCAGTAGGGTAAATACATTGACAGTTTATGGTGGTTGTAGCTGAAGTGATGCTCAGTGGTGATAAAAATGGGACTTACAGTCTCCAGTGTAACAGGAAAGTTAATTAACTTCTGCAGAGTAGAACTTATTCAAGTTGGAAACAGATGCACATCAGTTTCCTGCACATATTCATTGAAATATAACCTTATGCTCAAAGATGCTTACTCATAATGTATTCTTTAGATCATAATACATTCCTAGAAGCCTTATGCAAATTACTGTAGCTTGCGTATGATGCTTATTTAATTGTACCTACCAACTCAAATGTTTATTAGAGCTTAAGTGTCTTGAGAAGATTGTAATGCCACTGTTAGGAATCAGAGTTGGTGCAAAGCTCAGTTTATTGCACATATCTCATTGCAGAGGCAACACAGCTTCTCATGTCTCTCAGTATTTAGAATTCTGCAGTGCTCTCTTTTTCAAATTGTACTTAAGACTCCCTGTCCAAGCAACGTCTTGTCTTGTAAGGACTAAATAATATTAAGTGGACAAATGAAAAGCAGTATTAGCAGGGTAGTGTTTTGAATTCCCTATTAAGGAAGTTAATAAAAACAGTTTCAAGGAAAATTGTTCACAAATGGCTTGCAGAAGTAAACTCTCTTGCATTTCTCTATCAAAAAATGTCCTCTTTTGCAGCAAAGCAATAATACTCTCCAGTATATTCCATGACATGTTCCTTTCTTTGTACTTTTCACTGCTTGAGTTGTTTGCTGTTACTGTCAGCTACCATTATTATGAATCATTTCAGTTTCTTTTCTGTTTCTTTTTCTGTTTCTTTTTCTGTTTCTTTTTGCTAAGTTATTCTCAATTCAGTTGTCTTCTTAAGAGAAAATAAGGGCCTTAATAACAGAAATTGAAATGCTGTTCTGTGGAAGCTTGAAAACAATATATCTCCATTTTATTTTGTCTCTCTATGTTTTTTTACTTCTCAAGTCCCAGAACTCTTTTTAATTAAGATATTTAAAACTCCTGTGGCCTGTACAAATATGAAATGTAAAATGTAATGACAAATTAATGATATAAAATTATTTTTAACTTTATCAGGAAAGCTGCAGCACTTTGTTTCTGTTTCATTTGTCGACTTCTCTAAAATAATTTTTTTGCTCTGAGTTTTGACTGGCTTTGATGCTGATAGTTTTTCAGAGTGTTTTTCCACTGTGTCGGGTGAATACATTGACAGCTTATGACTCTTCATGCATAAAATGGTGACGTAACGTATCAGAGCCTAGACATTTCAAAAGCAAAGTGTGAAAAATAGATAGATAGGGTAATTAGTTCTGTGATTTCCTACAGTCTGGAGACTTAAGGAGACAGTTGTATTTTATTGCTCTTTGATAAATATATATGAAATAGAGGATAGCGCCCAAAAATTACTTCCTCAGTGTGATGGGGAGACTGCAGATCAAGCACTTGACATTAGCAAACCAAATTGATTTCTGGATCAGAAGACCCATAACACAACTCTTTAAGATCAGCTCAGCAGGGTACTTCACGTGCCACTGAGGCAGACCCCTTCTCTGGCTCAATCTTATCATCTTTCACATCTTTCATGATGAGCAAAGAAGAAGTATTTTGCTTTTTTGAGAAAGATTTTTTTAAGTAAAAATAGGCTATACTGCCATCTTCTAGAGAACAGTATATTTTCTCTGCCATATTGTTTAGTCACGCTCAGGAACACTGGACCTTTTCAGTGCTAAGAGCTAAAATTTTCTTTAGAAAACCACTTTATTATCCTTGTCATTAATGCCTGTCCATATCTCTACCAATGCCAACAGTTTACCATCTGTTCACAAATACTTGTGGAACAAATATGTGCAAAGACTTATCTACACCTACAATTTTCCATGTAGGAAAAGACCGACCCACAGACAGCCTTATGTGAAGGCCTCCATGACTGTTATATTTCAAGATAAAATAATTTTCAGGTGTCTGAATAAGAGATCTAAATGAGCAGAGCTTTCAAAATGAACTCCTGCTTGCACATTAGTCAGTAAACCTAGTGCAGTGTCTATGTTGAATTATACTGGACAAATCAAAAAAACAAACCTGTGAGCATTAGAAAAAGGATATCCTTTCCAACAAATTCTTTTTTTTACATAAATCAGCCCTATTTATCATGAGAATGAGCAATGCTTCTGTTAAATTTAGCACGTTTTTCGTTCCCTTCTGAAGCATACTGAAAGCAGCATGTAAGCTGATTCAGTGCCTAGACTAATAGTGACATTCATGTGACCTGCTGCTTCATATGCATGGCTTCTGTCACATGAAACACCTTAATCTGAAACAGTTCACTCTTTACTTAGGAAAGGGGAACTTTGCAACTATGGGCCTGGGTATTCACAGAACTATTGAAGCTGTCAAGATCCAAACAGAGCTGCTGAGTCCAGAATATTTTTTTTCTATTTTGTTTCTATTTTAGAAAGAACAGCTTCACATCGGTCTCAAAACTAAAGTAATCCTTGAGCTTAGTGTCTGAAGTTAAAAGACTAGTACTGCATAAAGCATAAATGAAATCAGACTAGAAAGCTAAGCTTCCCCAGAAGCATGTACAATATTAATTGTGCTGAGAACAGTTAAAAATTATGGGTTTTGAAGAGTCAATAGTAATCTCATGGAGACTAGACAGGGATAGATGACCTTGAGATATAAGGCAAGTAATCAGCTTGTTTGTAACTATTTCAGCCTTTTCTGTATATAATCTTTATTTCTACTTTTATATTCACCCTGATCTTTGACTATCAGTAAGCTCTGTTGCTTCCTAAATATTTTTGTTTTATTTTATAGGTCTTCCTAGAACACTTCCAATTGCACCCTGCTTGAAACTGCTACTTTTTTTTTTTTTTTTTTTTTTTTGTGGGTTTTTTTTGGTCTTTATAGCATTATTCATGTAATGGAATTAAAGATAGATTATTACATATTTGAGGGAAGTTTCTTGCATTCCTATTCATAATTCATAAGTGAATTTCCACTACATTGGAATTAGTCTTGCAGTAAAAATGCTTTAAAAAATCAGTGGAAGTTTTAAATGTCTTGATACTTTTTGCTTTTCTTCTGCAAGGTCAGTAACGGGAAAAAAATTGTAACTGAAAAATAATTTGATTTTGGAACAATTATCCAATTTCTCTGTCTTGCCTATCCTGTTGGATATTGTTAAATATATTAAACTGTTATTCAGGAACCAGCCTAACCTGACAATTTCAAAGCATAATCCTCACATCTCTAAAGAGACTATGTAAATAAATTCTGATTAATGTCTTCAAGCAGCCAGAATGGCATTTTCAAAAGTACACAGTTTTGGTTGAAGTCTATCTCTGAAATCAATGCAAATTTTATCACTAGCTGTAACAGGAATATAGAAATAAGAGAAGTGACAAAGTCATGGAAACCAGCTCTTGGATTTCAGAATGGCACAAACAAAGGAAGAAGTGTGTTTTTCATCCAGCCAGCAGTCAGAAGGGTTTAAGTATTCTAGGCAGTACAGGCGGATGTTTAAAAGGCAAAATTCAAAGGAGAAAAGAAGCTAAAACCCCTTGTTGTTACACATCCACTATTAAAAAGCGAAGGTAGCCTGAGGCCAAAAAAATAAAGCTGTGTTAGGTATGTGTGGGTTCTGTGAACTTTTTTTCAATCTGTATTTTTTTCCTACCTTGATGTCTTACAGCTTATCTATGTGCAAGCTGCAAAAGAAGAACTGTCTAGATTTGAACTTTCTGAAGAAATAAACAATATGTTTGGACAATATAACAAAAATTCTGCTGTTTCTTGGGAGGGTCATAAAGAGCATGTTCTTGAAAAATATTTCAAAATAAATAAAATAAAACATAGAGCATCTTAAAAAAAAGAGAAAAGTAAATATTATTAAGTATAGCTGTGAGATAGGCATAAGGAGAGGAAGTTCAGTTTGGATGGCCCTAGGAAAACAAGACATGTCAAAATAAAATGTTCCAGGCTTGCTAAGAGTGGGAGCTGTTGTCATTGTGCAAGGAAGAAGGAATGGGTAAGGCAAGAGACTGAGAGGGGGAAAAGGAGGGAGCTTCAAGGAAGTAGCTAAAATCTGAGGGAAGGTCTTTGGCATAGGGAGGACCTCTGTTTCTTGTTTCACAAAAGTCATTGCCATGGTACTTGAATTAAAGTAACTTATTTTTGTTGGAAAAGTGAAATGGTAAAGTGTAAGTTTTCCGTGTAAACTCTTAGAGCTTGATCTGCTATGACTTTTGAGCTGTTGTACTTGATGTAGAAGCACTGTAACTGAATAAAACTTGGATTAACAGTTGAGAGCATGTGGCTGGTATGAAAACTGTTTAAACAAAATTATAATAATAATAATAATAATAATAATAATAATAATAGTAATGGAAAAAAAAGTAACTGAAAATTACTCTATTATTTGGGTTCTATTTTGTCTTCCACAATGTCCCCACATACTTTTCGGAACACTTAATATTTCTGTAACTAATTCAGTAGTTAAAGCAGAATCTGAAACTACAGTTTTTATGGGTTTTTTTTAACTACAGTTTAAGTGTGGTTTGCTTAATATGACTAAATATTTAGTGTCAGATTTTTCTGTTATGTGATACTGTGGCAAAATCTTTTCTACTATCCATTAAGCAACTAACTTTGGGTACTGTCATCTGAAAACATTTCACCCAATGGAAGAGTTACTATCCTCTAATCAAATCTTACAAACTGAATAGGGCAAACCTTCTGTCTCAAAGAAAAATTGAAAACCAAAAATCCTGCCTGTATATGTTTTTTTATTACAATGCTGTTGATTTGCTGCCTAAAGCACTATTTATGTGTCTTTTGTCCCTTGCTTTTGGGAAAGTAAAATCATCAACATGTTAAGAAAAAGAAAATATACTTCAAATATTGGATGTCAACAAAAAATTGATGCTAAAAAGCTCTAAACATAAGCGATAGTTTCCAAATAATTTTGGGCCTGTCATAAAATTAATAGCTTTAGCGTATAAGTAAATGATGTGATTCACATATTAAAAAAAATAATTAATTGATGGACCCTTTAATCAGATTATCAAGATCAACAGGTGGTTCCTGGCCTCCACCATTTCTCTTGGAAATGCAGTTTTGTGTGCATGTGTTTATATGTGTGTCCATACAGTTTGATTTCTGCTTAGTTTGGTGGAGTTAGTTGGTCAGTAAATTTAAGATATGTCTATATACTACAGTAATTCTAGTTACAGATACAGGAATCTGTGTAAAGATTCCTTTGTTCTAGTAGATGATGGCAGAAAAGAAGAGCTAATGGTGTAGAAGAAAGAGTTTGTAATAACAACTTAGTTTTAATCTGAATTTGGAGACTGGAAGTTTGAAGGTCAGGAGATTTTCCAGTATATCAATATGAGCAAGTTCTCTAGAGGGCTGGAGGGGACTGACTTTGCTGTAATACCCTGGTGATGTTTTTTTGATGGGTCACCTGTTTTGCAATTTCCAAGTGTATCAGAGCACTGAGAAGAGCGTAACTTGGTCAAATACTGGACATTGGATGTTGGTGTGGATTTACATAATGAGAAATTTGTGGGCTTTTTACTCCTTTTGCCTACATGTAGAGGAAAAAACCTCCTGGATTTAACTGTACTAGAATTTTTGTATCTCATTGTTTCTACCTCCAGGCTAACAGGTCTTGGAGAGCATAGAAAGACTAATCTTGGTATCTAACCAAACATTTACATCATTGCCTCATAGGATATTCATTATGACAGAAAATATATAACTAAAAAAGGGAATAAAATAGAATTTAGTGTCTGCTGTTAGGTGACTATTGTGCTTTAAAAGATGTTGTTTTATCCTATGTTTATACTCACCCTAGTTAAATCTGCGTGGTCAAACTGTTACTGTTACATGCAAGTGATGATTACAATTTCACATCTTCTTCATGGCTGCGTCAGTAAATCTGTTTATGCGCATGCAATTTAATTGCCAACATTGTTATCATTTACAATGTATATTTAATTGAGTTTTATATATTAAGAAATGTGTATTTAATTACAATGTATTCTTAATTTTACACAAATCAAAATTATCTTAATTTTTTCTCCTAATTTTTTTCTATTAATTAATGGGAAGAGGGTTGATTCCCTGAGATAAATACTTGTACCAATGCATAAGATATAACAAATCCCATGGTGAATTATTTTCTTTTGCGTAATAAGAATATTGTTTTCAAGTGATTTTTCGGCGTATAGTGTTGGGTAAGGAAATCAGATTAGTTTTTCGCTCATAATCGCTAATCTGAAAGTGCTGTCAGTTCTGCTTAAGATGTAGGTATTTTAACTGTCAAGCAGATGCACACTGAATTGTAAAGTACAGAAAGATAGAAAGAAAGCTAGTAAGAAAGATGCCAATTCATGTCTGTCTTCCTGGGATCAGCATATACTAGTTGAAACAAAACAATCAAATAAGATGCATTTACCAACACTGTGAAGCTGTGATCCTGATAAGAAATCTGACCAATACATAATAAAGTCCAATCCATTCATTGGATATGAATTCATATTGATATGTATTCATAAATATTCTTTAATTCATAAATATTCTTTAAGGGGACAAATTTTGATAAAAACTAATAAAGCAGTAGCTGTGACTTTGAAAATGGCATATCTTCTTTAATATTGCAATGCATTATCTATTTTTTTAATAGATATCAGTCTTTTCCCTAATACAAGTTATTCCTTTGCTAAGTTTTCTCATAGTCAATTTCTAGATATTATTTTCCAAATCTTGAAGTCTATTTCTAATCTATTTTCCAGATCCTCAGCTTGAGGACAGAGTTTATGCATTTCAGGAGTCACAACTTTCACAGAAGCACTGAAGTTTTTCATGTAAATGCTGATGAATAACTTCACATAGTTCAGTTGAGTTTGTTCTGGAGAAATATCTTAGTACCTCTTTCACTGCACTCAAGGTTACCCTTACATGTCAGCTTGTCATTTTCTAAGGTAGGACTTTGAAAGTGAGTTTGCATTTGGATCCTTCCCAAGGTAATAAGTGGACTTTGGAATTCTGAGGTGTGTGATGCAAAGGCACATCTCTGGAGATCCACACTTAGTGTAGAAAAATCACTGCTAAGTTATAAAATATTATACTTGTAGAGCCAAATGTCTCTGTCAAGGGCTGTGCAAGTTTATGGATATTATGCTTTCCAGCTCTCCTGATTCTGACTGCTGACTGCTGAGAACCCTAAGCCTGCTCTGCATGGAGCTGTCTGATACTTGAGCGCTGAGCTGCTTCCAAGCCACACCCTAGATTTTTAAGGTGACAAATACACAGTGAATGCCTTGCTAATAAACCCTTTTGGACCCTTGCTGCCCTGCATCAGATCCAGTTCTCAGTAGCAGTGATTTTGTTTCTCTGCAGTTAAGGCACATCCCTCACAGAAAAGTGAGGCTGCAGCATATTGGAAAAACCTATTAGTAATACTTTAAAAGCTTTTCTCCTGTTTTGTTTTTTTTTTTTTTTAAGCATTTTGCCATGCTTCTTGCAAGAGATTGAGTGTATCTTCTTTGAAACTGTGTTAGGAAGTTTTCTCCTCTATACTCTGAAGGTTAGTTGGTGTAGCTCTTAGCAAGGACTAAAAATAGTTCTTACAATTATAGCAGAAATTAAATGGTATCCCCCAAATGTGTGGAGGTTTCTGCATTGGAGTGATGAAACAAAGGCATTTATTCTCCATTATTTTTCTGAGAAAATAAAAGCCCAAAAGTCATAAATTACTTAGTTCTGAACAAATTACTTACCTTTATTAATCTCTTACCTTTTCTATAAAGAATCTGAAAGACATTTTCTTTTTCTGTCACGTCAGAATAACTATCAGTTTTATGCTCACTTTTATCTTTTGCTAAGCTCTGTCTGATCAGGTGTGGTGATTTTCATATCCTCGTGGAAGTTTTATAAATTATATGAGTGTATATAGGTATACTGCCAGTGTGCATTAGCTATTCCTTATGACCAGAAATTAAACAAAAGTAAGGTTTGGAGAAGCCAGCCCTGCTTCCAGGGCTGAGATATCACAGACCTTCTTAAAATCTTTTATTTTATAATATAATAGTTTTCCTCTTCACTGACTGTGGACTTTTTGGGAATAAGTAAAGAGAAGGGGACAGACCAAACTGAAATCCAGAACATATAGTTATTTGAAACTGAGTAGCAACTCTGTCCATTTTAACAAGTGAATTGTCTTTCTTCCTGCCTTCTTTTCAGGGGAGTGTTTGTCATTAATTCATATGAATTAAGATTCCATTACTAATTAAGTCGTAGTGCCATGGAAGTAGGCTATGTAGCCTTGTTGCAGAGTGAGTTCTGCATGGTTCTTTTAGACCAGACAAGAAAAACTTTACTTCCTCACTACAGTAGCAGATTAATTCAATTAACTCATTTTGCTAAGGAGGTATAACAGGAAACTGGTTTACTGCTTAGATTTTACATCAGAGGTTTTTGTCTGGAGGAGTAGGGGGATTAAAGAATTTATGCTGCTGTGGTTGAGTTTCCAGCTTGCACTGACCTTGGAGAAAGGAACAGGTTATGTGTTGAGAGATATAGAAGTTCTTTCACTTTCCTACAAACTGGTAAAAGGTCTTGTATGTCAAAATCGTGTACCTGCAGACTGGCTCTGGGGTATCTGTTCCCACATCCTTAGGTGTGACAGGGCCCTGTAACATATTGAACAGAACCTCTCCTGGAGGGGAAGCCATGTAGCAAGATGATAAAGCATGACTGGAAAATGTTGCTATCATATTAATTCTTTTTAAAAATGTGCAGCTGTAAACAAATTCTATGTCCAGTTTTCTCAGAATGTTAATAAAGCCCTTCTAACTCCTGGCCATTATCCTTGGCCTTCAGATTTTTTCTGAGTTCTGAATTTATCTTGCACTGTCAGCTTTCATCATAACAAATGGTGTAGATATTGTATTTGCAGAGAAATTTTGAAATGTGTGTTCTTAGGAAATCATTGACAAATAATACAGGTGGTTTTATTCTTTATTAATCTGAGATGGCTGCCTTTGCAAGGTTCTTGAGCTGCACTTGTCATTTAGTAAATAGCTACATGTAACATTTATTTCCATCTGCCTCATTTATGAACAGTGTCACAATTTCACCTTGTTGAGTCTGGCTGTGTTCATGTTGTTTCTGAGTTACCTTGTTTGTCATGCAGTCTAATCAAAGTCCAGACTCATTTTGATACAATCTGTTCCTAATAATACTAATACAAAAAGAAGTATCAAAAGTAGTCCCTATCTGAAAATTTACTAATAAACAGTGGGTAAAATAATCTATAAAATTTGATTTTCAGCAGTGGCCAATCAAGAAAAATAGTGCTCAGAAATAATTTTTACTCTTTCTAGAAAGCTGCATATGTTGTAACCAAAGAATTATACATTTCTAATTTTTTTTTCTAGAAGAGCTGCAGGGCAATATTGACCCCATAATATCATTTTATAAAACTCTGTGAACAAAACCTTATGAAATCTGTCTGAATCTCTCATTTAGACAAGATAAATAATTTTATTTTTGATAGATATACTGAGGTAAGTGTTTTAAAAGGAACATAAGAGACAGTTATGTTCTTGTGGTATATTTAAATAAAGCCAGGAAATTGAATTTGTATGAGCAGCATAGATCCTATTCACCTTCTAGAAAATGTAATTGTCTAGCACAGCACAGAATTTCCTTTTCACCAATGTTGCTACTGTGAGTGCCAAAAAAAATTGTAACTCTTCTTCTTCATTTTACTGTTCAAGTTAGTCTCGTGGATTTTAATGTATTCAGTAAATGTAGTTATGATTAGTTAAAGGCAAAACCAGTAGGGGATGGTGGGCTGTGATTCTTCAGTGGTTAAATTAAGTTTGTTGGGCCCAGAGTTCTATATACACATTTCAAAGACCAATGCTGTCACTCATTCTTCAGAGACAGATGAAATAGGGATATACAACAAGTCTGAAATTTCCATAGGGATGCTATTTTGGCAACTGCCAGTACTAGAAACCATACTTTTAATCAATATTAAAACAAATCCACGGGTGTCTGTCTTAGCACAGAACAGTCTTAGAAGTCTAGGATTGCCTCAGGATGTAAAAAAAATAAATAAACACTAACTGAATATTTTTATCTTAATGTGGGTTTAGATGCTATCCAGAATCTTATTTTTTGAAAGAGAGAAGATAAGTTTTTCTATAAATTACTTGAATCAAGTAACATATTAAAGGAAATGATGAATTACTGATAGTAAATTAACTTTATTTAATGCATAACATTGTCTGTTGAAGCATTTAATTTATAATCAATATGAAATAAATAGATCAATAAATATTTCCATGTTTCAACTCTTTTTTCTTTTACAACTTTGATCTGAGTAGGTTTAGCACTTTGTCCCAAATGCAGCCTCAAGACACCCAGAGAAATGAATCACCAGCTGTGAGCTAAAGCAATACAGGAAGTGATATGAATATCAGTTACCGTCTTATATTCAAATGTCTTGTCTCCTTTTGGCCTGACTGTGGCAAACCAGTATCGCCTTGTGCTGCTGTGTGTAAGCAGCCATGAGGATATTTTACAATGTGTAAGAGAAATGATACCTCCATATGTCCTAATTGTTGGAACAATGTGCTGCCCTCCTGTGGGTTGTCATTATTTCTTAATAACAATGCTGCCAGACATGTGATCATTGTGCCCAGCCTCTACTTCTCATCCAAGATTTAGAGTGTCAGCTTAACATTCTCCACTTCTCTCTTCCTTCTCCACTTCTAAACAAGAGCTAGGAAACTTTTGGTGTAAGTGTAATGTGATTTGCCTTTGCACAGTAAGTATTAGTGATATGAGGTGTTTGCATCAACACTTCTTGTTTCTAAGTGTTGATGTGTCAGCCTGCATCACTGATTCATGTAGCTCTCTTGCAGTTTCCTGTTCTCACAGGATTTCTTATGGCCTCATAAATCATTCAGATAATGGTGGCCTTGAATTGAAATAATGAACACAGATTTCTTTTTAACTCATTGTAACTTGAATTTGCTGTGTTGTCTGGAAAACAAGAACCTTTCTTTCTTTCTTTCCTTGGTGTCTGTGTTAGTTCAATTAATGTATTGGCTAAAGATGTATCAAAATTAATTTTTAAGGTATTCTACTTACAACTATCTTTCACAGAATCACAGAATCACAGAATCACAGAATCACTGAGCTGAAAGAGACCTTCATGATCGTCAAGTCCAACCCATGCCCTAACACCTCAACTACACCATGGCGCTGAGTGCCACATCCAATTTTTTTAAGACACATCTAGGGATTGTGACTCCACCACGTTCCTGGTCAGACCATTCCAGTATTTTATCATTCTTTCCATAAAAAACTTTTTCCTAATATCCAACCTATATTTCCCTTGGCACAGCTTAAGACTCTGTCCTCTCCTTCTGTCAGTTGTCGCCTACAGTACAGTTCTGTCAGTTGTACCCCCACCTGACCACAGCCACCTTTCAGGGAGTTGTAGAGAGTGAAAAGGTCACCCCTGAGTCTCCTTTTCTCCAGGCCAAACAACCCCACCTCCCTCAGCTGCTCCTCACAGGGTTTGTGTTCCAAGCCCTTCACCAGCCTTGTTGCCTCCTCTGGACACACTCAAGTGTCTCAAAGTCCTTCCTAAAATGAGGTGCCAGAACTGGACACAGAACTCAGGTGTGGCCTCACCAGTGCTGAGTACAGGGGGAGAATGACCTCCCTGCTCCTGCTGGCCACACTACTCCTGATCCAGGCCAGGATGCAATGAGATTCAAATCTTTGAAGCTATGAGGATTTATTATTTTCAATGTTGCATTCATCTAGACTTATCGTAGAGAAAATTTTGATATTAGAATTTAAGCCATTTTAGAGTTGAATTTTGTGTTCTTGTGCCATTTGCTTGAGAAGACAATTTATTCCAGTATAATCAGTTCAAATACTGAAATCCAAGACTGTCAAGTTAAAAAAAAAAAAAAAGAGTTAATTCCTTTTTTAGGAAATGTCTAATAGGAATTTAGGGGGATGAAGAGATGAATTTTCTTCAGAGAAACTGAGAAGACCAGCAGAAAAATCCCCTTGACAGTAATAATTTATAGCAGTTCTTCAGAGTAGACAAGTTTATTGGATTTTTTGTTGTATGTTTTGAAGGGGAGGATGTTTTAGAGAGACTGGAGCTGTTTTTTAGATTATGCAGTGATGCAAGAGAATGTACAGTTCATGCTTACTGTGGCCAGGTCCTTGCAGTAATGAGAGACTGAAAACTGAGTTTTGGAAGTATTTTTTTAGCTAATATTTTTCAGGTTAGTTGATAAATGGAATAACAATATCTTAAATAATAAATAGATAAAATATATTTTTAGTACTTTAAGTTCTTGGCAGCCCCACAGCTGTTAGGCTGATGAAAAACAGAACATTCAGATTAAAATTTATTTAAATCTGCCAGTGTTTGAACTTTACTGTATATTTTTGATGACTTGGGAGGTTTGCTTACTAATTTGGAACTTTGCCTAATGTTTTTGTTAAAATAGAACTTTCTATCTTATAATTAATCTCCTTGTTCTGTATCGTCATACAATAAAAGTGCAGAACAAATGAGTACTCAAAATGCTAGATGTATAATGAATAGTTGGGGTTTAAACATAACTATTTTCCTGACAAGGACATGGTAGTGCTATAAGCAATTGGCTGTCTTACGTTATTCTTCTGCCAGGTTCTTTTTTTTTTTAATAGATTACCCAATAAGAAACTGCAGATAGTCATGACTTTTACAACAACACAAAATGAACTAGTTCATTTCCAAAAACAGGGGAATCTACTTCATTCATTGTTTATTTAAAATTGAAATTCACTGGTTTTGTCTCCACTTGCACCCAGTGGGAATAAATGAGTTTTTGTTATTGATTTATGAATAGAATTTCTGGGGGGGAAAAAAGAATATAGTCCATCTGTTCATGCGGAGTGCCATCTTCCTTTTCTTAATGAACCCAACTAGTGAATTTAGTCAAGGATGCAGAACTGTATAAAGTCTAATACAGAGATAACAGACTAGGTTTGAAGTTCAGGAGGGCCTGTGCTTCTCAAAGGGGTATTGTGGCTAGAGTGAGAGCTTTAGACAAGCCCTACCTTAGGCTCAGAGTTTGTCAGCAGCTTTACTTAGGAGACGTGAACCTAAATTGCTCTGTCACAAGTTCTCAAGAATGGCTGATTAGGTCTGTTATAAAATGAGTTATTTAGTGAATAAACAAGATTAAGAGACAAGAGGTCCAAACACAGTTTCTTACTACGCAGTATAAAACAAAAGAAGTAGCTTACATAGAACAGTGCACAACATAAAGGTACCTATTTATGGCTAACGCAGAAATAGTATAGATTAGGAGTCAATATGATTTGCCACTGAATTGGTGATGGTGTACACTGAGTCCTTTCACTCAGCTCTCGAGAGAGTAACTCAAGGCAGGTGTCCCAAACCTTGAAGAGTCATCCCCTCACACTTCCAGGGAACATGCAGAAGCTTTCTGTTTTGTGATAGTTTGGTGTACCTTTTATAGTTTGTAAAGTGAATTGTCTGTCAGTGAGAAATTTCTACTTATCTTCCTACAATCTTGCTTTCAAGGTATTTATTGTCAGCTGGGACTGTCACTTCCACGGTGCTGAAATAACTCACTACAAGACAAGCTGTCCTGATTGAGTTATTTTACCAATTAGCAAATTCATGTGAGGGGGAGATGCCCTGAGTTATTGCACCTGCTAAAACCCAACAGATAAGCTCTCCTGTGGTGGAGAGAGGGAATGTCTCCTACCAAGGGAGAGAATTGTCCAACTTTATTACTCATATTCTTCAGTTCACCTGTGCTTCTATTGTACCCATTTGGCTTGCTGTTTCTTTTGATGCTGTCTGCATTCAAGGCTGGAATGGGTATAGTGTTTCAGTCAATTAGATCTCCCATGTACAAAAATATCTTTCCTGTAACGTTAAGTAGAAAGTATGGGCCTAGACTAGGAAATGATTGCAGTTCTGTGCAGTGAAGGACTTTGACAGTACATCTACATAGATGCATATGCACAATCCAGTTCAGAACCTTGTTGATGAAAACTGATGATTGAGGGTTGACATGTCCACCATTGCATTATATTTTTTCAGTCAAAACTTTCTATTTCTGAAAGTGCCCAATGGCTGGCTCATAAATTTGATCCCAAAATAAGATGTGATATTTTTGGTGTGGTGCTGCTCCTTATCTACCTGACTGTGCAGTGTGCCATGGAAACATGCTGCCATGTTAAATGCCAGGCCATGTTTCAGGTAGATGAACTCCATCTTTTCTAAGCACATTTGTGCAAATTATATTTTCTTATGAATCTCTGTGCCCCAGATTCATAGTTTCTTTCCAAAGCCTTGTAATTTAATTTTTTGTATGTTCTGTTGTTATTTGATTACACTTTTCCTGATACTATCACTAACTGTAATAAAGGGCTGTGACACTACTTTATTAGGTGTCTGAAAAAAAGGCCTAAGTACAGGAGTCATGTTACATCATCTCATGAGGGTCAAAGCACTGAATTTTGAATAGTATTGAATAGTCATACTTACTCAAGAAAACTTAGGCAAGTGAAGAATAACATTATGTAGATTATGGTAGTAGTTCCCAGCAAAAAGCAGGGATTTGCCAAAACAGCTGCTCTGTCAAATGTCTTTGAAGAAGGCTTTTCTTCTCAAACTAAATGTGATAAAAAAAAAAAAAAAAAAAAAAATGAAAGAAAACCTCTTCACAAGTTGGAGTACAAACACCATGGAGCCACACTGCTATTTCTGACAAAACAGCTTTTGTAATTGGAAGCCAGTTGTCTTGTCTAAATCAGGTCTTTAGTAACTTACTCAATTGACCAGGATTATATGGCTGAAAACTTTGTTATACTATTTTTAGCATTTCTTAACCTAATATACTGGAAGGCAGCTCCATGGAAAGAGAAGGGAGACTCATTGCTTCAGAATTTGCCTTTAAAATGTGTTTTAACTAAAATTTACAGCGTTGCACAGAAAGCATGACAGGCCCAAAACACAGAACAGTAATAACTATTTCTACCTTAGTTATAGCTAGGTTATTTTTTACCTATACATAGGCTAGCTTTACTGTTGGAAGTTGTGTCAGGGGAGTTTTGTTTAGATACTGGAATGAGGTTCTACCCAGAGGGTGGTTAGGCACTGAACGGGCTCCCCAGCAAAGTGGTCACAGCACCAAGCCTGAGAGAGTACAAGAAGCATTTGACAATGCTCTTGGATTCATGGTGTGACTCGGAGTTGTCTTGTGCAATGCCAGGACTTGGGCTCAGTGGTTCTTGTGGGACCCTTCAGCATGTTCTGTGATTTTGTGAGTCTGTGATAAGAGAGATCTCTCTGTATGTTACTCATGCCTGTCCATTTAGCTCTGTACTAATACACTAAGTGATACTATTTGCTGTGGATGATAATAAGATTGTTGTGAGATTATAACATGAGATTCCAAAGGGACATTCTACATGTCAGAGCTGAATGGGGATAAACATAACTTATTATTTCATTTGTGGTTTAACATCTCTAATGGTACTATTTTCCATGGACATCATGTACTAGAAGGTGAACAGAGATGATTTTTTGAAGGCTGCTGGAAAACCAGACAGCTATGATATGTTGCTTGGGCCGTATATTACATGCAGGTGCAAGATTTAGAGAGATTTCCTGTACTCACAATTGTCCAATCCTTTAAAAGACTACTTCAGAAGGAAAATAGTGAAAGTGTCTGCAGTCTTTCAGAAAGAAATTTCTGGTTTCCCTGTAATACTATAATGTGATAGTCCTGAAAAGACTATCCAAGAAAGAAAAAAAACAAAAACCAGGAAAATTAAAAATCATTTTGGTCCATGAAGGCAAGTTGCTCCAATATCTCAATAAATAAATATAAATATAAATAAATTGCATCTGATACTAGAAGTGGCCGTGGCAGAGAAAAAGGTCAAAAGTAAAAAAGGTCCAAATAATCTGAACAATCTGAAAAGGTTCCATATGTGAATAAATTTTCAAATATTATCAGGATAAATAAAGCTATTTAACATGTGGGACAGAGGGAAGTGCTTTTTTGGCAATAGATGTCCTTCTGAAAGAATATCCTGTAGTGCCTTTTGTATGATATAGTGTGTTAAAGTTTATCAGAGAGAAAAATTCAGCTGAAATTCCAGACAGAAAATCCGAATGTGAAACCATTCACTTTTGCTGATGTTTTGGATTTTGTAGTTCAATTTTATTTTAGCAGTACATCACAGCTTCACTTAGACTGCTATTGCTGATGTGCAAATTCCTTTTCAAAACCCTTCTTTTATTACCAGAAGCTTTTATTATATCTTCTCTACTTGACTTTGAGTGTATTTTGTGATGTAAAAAGTAGGGAATTAGAGTTGGAATAATTATTTTGGTTTAAAAGCCAGAGTATGGACTTCAATCAGTTAAACAGCATCCCAATATTTATTTTCCTGCTTTAAGAAACCATTACAAAATAAACCAATATTCATACACCATAAAATACTGCATATTACTTTTCCTCACCAGATATGCAGTTATTTGCATCTTAAAAGAGTGGACTGGACAGACAGAAGAAGTAGCTTTCCAATTAACACACAGAAAATTGAAGCCTGTGTTTTACATTAAGTTTAGTTATTCTTTACAGTCTAAGAACACAGTGCTCTGCCACAATATTGTTATATTTCAATCTCCTTTTCTGGGCTAGAGCTTTCTTGTATCCTTTCCTGCTTTTCAAAGGTGAAGCTACGTGTACTTTGATTAATGCTTTTCTCAAAGTCTCACCTTTTGTTTTCCTCTTACAAACCAGAGAAAAAAATTCTCTTATTCAATATTAGTTCATTCCCTTATTTGTTTTTCTGTAAAAATACATTTTCATATTCATTTTCTGTGCTTGAGTTCAAGCTTTGGATACAGTATTTTCCCATCTGTGAGCTGACAAGGTTGTTGATTTTTGACTGTTATTTTCTTCCATATATATAATATCTGGTTTTTAATTCTGATTTATCACAAATGCATGTGTTCAACTGAGACCTTTAAAACAAGTTAAAACAGACAATATTAAGCTGAAGACATTCCATTTCCTGTCTATTTTTTTCTAAATTATTAGTTATGTATTTTCAACATAATTCTTAACTGTGCATTGTCTTTATCTTGGCTTGTATTCTGAACAGTAAAACAGTAATATCTAATACAATTATTACCTTATTGGTCAAACTACCATCTTTTAGTAGTAAGTATAAAATTAGAAGTGGCATGAGCAGAAGGAAATGAAAAATGAACCAGCAGCTCAAATCTCTCTTCTTAAAAATGAGAAAGCAAAATTTTAGAAGGGTTCTTGCTTTCTTTTTGCCTCTAACATTTAAAATTGTAGATCTTGATGTTGGTTTAGTTTCATTTCATATATATATATATATATATATATATACAAAGCCAGAGTTTTTACTTACAGTTATATAAAATGGGCTAGTAAGTTTTTAAATTTTAGATGAGACTGGAAGTTCAGATAGTTTTGGGGACACTGTGTTCATATACAAGTACACTGAGAGGAAGATGAAGCTCATCTTGAAGTGCCCGTATCACTGCTATATTTGCTTTATTGTCCCATAGGCCCTTGCATAGCACCTGAATCCCCTCCAATGACATAAATAATTTGAAACATCTTGTGCTTGATTTGAAGCCCATAAAAATCAATTTCTACATCAGACTATATTATTTATGTCTGCCCTTCTTTTCTCCTCTTTCTCTTTCCAGTAATTGAGTAACCATGGACATTTCGGAACAAGAGATTGAGATGCCCATTTTACATATACTAAATTATGTATATAGAGATCCTACAGATGTACTTTAGGACCTCCTAGCATTCTTTAAACCAGACTACACCTTGGTCTTCACAGGAAAGGAAAATCTCATTAGTCATAACAAATTAAAAAAAAAAAAAAAAGAATACTTTTTTTACTATATCCATCAGTTCAATTTTGTCTTTTCACTTACAATATGGTTCCACTGTATGGTTTTTGAATGGCAGAATTGGAGTTTTTCTTCCTACTTTTACCCCCTCAACCTTGCATGGTCTTTTCCCTTCCCTTCCCTTCCCTTCCCTTCCCTTCCCTTCCCTTCCCTTCCCTTCCCTTCCCTTCCCTTCCCTTCCCTTCCCTTCCCTTCCCTTCCCTTCCCTTCCCTTCCCTTCCCGCACCTTCCCGCACCTTCCCGCACCTTCCCGCACCTTCCCGCACCTTCCCTTCCCGCACCTTCCCTTCCCGCACCTTCCCTTCCCTTCCCGCACCTTCCCTTCCCTTCCCGCACCTTCCCGCACCTTCCCGCACCTTCCCTTCCCTTCCCTTCCCTTCCCTTCCCTTCCCTTCCCTTCCCTTCCCTTCCCTTCCCTTCCCTTCCCTTCCCTTCCCTTCCCTTCCCTTCCCTTCCCTTCCCTTCCCTTCCCTTCCCTTCCCTTCCCTTCCCTTCCCTTCCCTTCCCTTCCCTTCCCGCACCTTCCCGCACCTTCCCGCACCTTCCCGCACCTTCCCGCACCTTCCCTTCCCGCACCTTCCCTTCCCGCACCTTCCCGCACCTTCCCGCACCTTCCCGCACCTTCCCTTCCCTTCCCGCACCTTCCCGCACCTTCCCGCACCTTCCCGCACCTTCCCTTCCCTTCCCGCACCTTCCCGCACCTTCCCGCACCTTCCCGCACCTTCCCGCACCTTCCCGCACCTTCCCCTCCCTTGCTTTTTGTGAGACTGGAAAGAGAAACGCATTAAGCAAAATAAAATAAAAACAACTGAGTGAAAGGGGAAGTAGAAAAGGCATTTACCTCGATGCTTCCACTGTGCTTAGCTAGAGTCACAAAATTATCCAAATTAAAGAATTATCCAAATGAGAGAGCTGGAGATGATGACTGGAAAGAGCACTGACAGGGGTAAGAGTCTCTTCCTTTTTGCAAAACAAGAACCAAGCAGGTAATTCTTGTACATTGTATGTGCTCTAGATCACTGTATAGAATTTACCTGACTATACAACCCTCCCCACATGACATCCAGTGTTTGTTACACTTCCACAGAAATTCTGGTACCTATGAAAATTTTTTGGCAAGTCATTTACACAAATATCTGTTGAAAAATCTTTTCTCGTTGTAGAACAGTAAAAAAAAAAAAAAAAAAAAAAAAAAAAAAAGTTTTCTTTAACCATGCAGCCACAGATCTCCCATCATCATCATCATCTTTGCAGACTCCTTTTTTCTTCTGCACTAGACAACTGCTAAAGTACAGTTTAAAATTAGTTATTTTAGCAATTATGGCTATAATTTAACTGGTTAGTTAGACATGTATGGACTGTTTGACCTTGCTATAATGCTATGTTTATATGTAAGGTGAACATGGAAAAGTTTATGTGATTTGCATCTTGATTTTTTAGCCGAAGTAAAAAAAAACTATCAAGGATGTCAGCCTTTCTTAAGAAGCCAGTATAGCGAAGCACACAACAACCCAGTTTGGAGAAGTTTGGCATTTTTAATTATTCACCAGTTTGGAGACATAAGTCTTTTCTAGATGACAAGAATAAAGAGCTTTTGCACTCTACATTTGGGTTTGGAAGAGAAGATGGTATGATAACTTTCTTTTCTTGCTGTAAACTCTCAATAGATATCCCTAAAATATACTGATTTACACAAAGGTACTAGATTATCTACCTCTCTTTCGTGAATTTTCCAGTATTTTATAATTTGTTGTTCTAAGCAATAATTTGTAAATCAGGAGACAAAAACATGTTTGATCAAACAGACATGAAGCCTATTTATACCTTTCTTTTTAATAATTAGTACATGTACTAATTTGCTTAATAAATCATGACAAAAGATTTGCGAAAACATATACTTATTAAGGATTAGTGCAATAAAACTAAAAAGCTGTACCTGAAATCAATGTAAATTAATCTTTTTCAAATTTATAATGCACTTTCAAAAGAAGTATTTTGAAGCATAGAAGTGGATAGAAATATCATGTGATAATATGTGTCAGCTTGATAAATAGCTTAAGGTTTTCGATTAAAGTACTAAAATACCTGAACTGAATTCTCATTCAAAAATAGTAAAGAAAAATTGATAACAGGTATTTTTAGAATGATTTCTGAAATTGTATTTTCTAAATAAGATTGCAATGTCACGATAAGAGCAACAGAATATTAAAAAGAGTAGGCAATAGTTGTCCAGATTATCTAAGAAGAAGAAGTTTCCAAAACACTGGCTTGTAGTCAATTTAATTTCCAAATATTTTTTTAATTTTTCAGAAAACATTTCTTCAAGATGCTACTTAGTGTGGTATATCTTACAGTAGTTAAAAAGCATATCTGGAACTGCTTTTCTGAAGTATGGACAAATTTGTTTTGCTTAAATAGGTACTTCCCTATTTTGGCTATTATGAGACCATTAGTATACTAGGATAGAAAAATTTTTCTTATGGTATTTTCTCTTACACTTGGTAACTTTATAGAAATTACTAAGGTCAGTTATGTAATCGTATTAGCAGCATGAAAAATTAAATTGGACAGAATTAGAAGTGTATGAAACTTTCCAGATATTGATGTCATTAGAAAAGCTGTACATGGTCAAAACATGAGGCTAACATAATCTTTTCCTGTAGTTTCGCTGCTCAGCTGTTTGGTCAATGTCCCCCAGTGGATGAGGAAGAGAATTGGAAGGGTAAAAGAAAACTCATGACATGAAGACAGTTTAATAGGGAAGGCAAAAGCTGCACACACATAAGCAAAGCAATACAAGGAATTAATTCACTGCCTCCCATGTCAGGCAGGTGCTCAGCCAGCTCCAGGAGAGCAGGGCTCATCACAGCTCACAGTGACATATGGGATGACAAATATCATCACTCCTAACATCCCCCACTTCCTTCTTCTCTCAGCTTTATAGGCTAAGAATGATGCCACATGGACTGGGATATCCCTTTGATCAGTTTGGGATCACCAGTCTTGTCTGTTTCTTCTCTCACTTCTTGTACACCCCAACCTTCTCAATGGTGGCACTGTTTGAGAAGCAGAAAAGGCTTTGATGTTGTTTGAGCAGTGCTCAGCAATAATGGTGGAAATATGTCCATGTCAATACTATTTTGGCCAAAAATCCAAAACACAGTGTTGCAGGGACTGCTGTAAAGAAAATTAACTATATCCCAGCCAAATTAAGTATATTGTGTTATTGACTAAGTACACATCACAAGTTGCATTCTTTTCATTTCTAATTTACTGGTTTCTCTCTATCAACTTCAAGTTTCTCATATGGGAGTTGAAGGAAGTATTAAAACATTTTTAATGTGTATGTACATGGCTATTTCTGCACCACATTGCATCATCTTCCTGAAGTAAAGCTCATGGATGATAAAAATTCCAATTCATCTTTGACACAAGGTTACAATGTCATATTGATCCTTAAGCTGATTGATGTTATGTGGCAAAATGATATTTCTGTTTCTGGGAGAGGGCATAGAAAGGTAGAAAATTAAGATCTAAAAAGATATTTTTTAAACAATATTCACTCATTTACAGCCTTCTAGAACAGAAGTACATTTCCTGAATACTAAATGTATATGAGGATGCAGCAGAGATTTGTAACTTATTTTTGCATGCCTAACTTATGAAAGGAACATTATCAGCAAAAAGAGGATTATTGCTGTGTTCCCAAATGAAACAAAGATCTGTCCTGCATGAATCAGTTTTCTCCTTTTGAGTTATAATCCTACAAAACATGCCAAATGTCATCTGACTGTTTATACACAGAAAAATAAAATGGACCAGTGTATATATTTGTCTTCTTTCAGACCAGTGGATTTGGTTCTTTATTAGCAGTATTCATCAATGTCAGCGTTTCTGAATTAATGAATTCTGCCTATTCCAGATAAGTGGGAATCTGTTATTCTAGTAATAGTTTTTCAGATTCCCATTAAAGGAAATATCTAAAATACTGCATTATGCAACAAACACTTATTGTCAATATTGTCAAAAAATAGAATTCAATATTAAAATGACCTTAGGAATACACTCCCCAACAATGTAGATTGGTAAGGTTCTTTGAGATAAAGACATGAAAATTAGAAAAGAAGTCTGAAAAGTCAGACTAATTTACATAGAAATCATAGATTAATAGATGATAGGGACTTAAAAAGTCTCTACTGTGTATGCATTTTCCTGAACAAACTATTTATTAAGGCCTTTAAGATGTGATTCACTAAAAGGCTCAGCTTTATCTCTTAACTAGTTTCCACACAAAAACAATTTAGAAACTGTTTCATTTAGTTGAGCTACATTTATATTAACATACAATACTAGCCTCATCTTGTAGTTAAAAGGTTGTTATGCTACTTTAGACTTCTGGAATCCTCTCATTTAGAGAAACATATCCTGATGAAGTATATATAAACTGCTGTTTGGAAATCCAAGTAGCAAAGCATGAGCTGACATCAGCATAGAAAGTTAAGAATCACAAAAGAAGGGTGGAGTTGTTTGTTTTCTTATACAAGTTTGTTTGTTTCTTATTTTCTTATATATATTGTTTCTCCTTGTTCTCTAAATAGCTACCTGCAAATGTTGAGTTATGGCCTCTGCTATTGTCTATAAAACAGAAAATATATTTGGACTATTTGTAATGGATGGTGGTGGAATAGAGTAATGCAAAGAGTTAATTAAAAGAGTAAATAAAAGAGTTAATAAAAGAGTAAAGCAAAGATTAATTAACCTACTTATGGTATTAAGGAAGAATTGTTTGTTGGAGGGAAAATAGGAGGAAGGAGAAGGAATGGAGGGGAGCTGAGAAGGCTTTCTGCCTACTGAAGGACTGAGGCTGTGCTCAAGGTGTGAATGAAATGTAGTGTTACTGGGCTGGTAACAGCAGAGATAGAATGAGCTAACAAGTGTTGTTAGATTGAAGTACCTTTAAACTGAGCTTAGGGGTCTGATCTGTTCCATATTTTTTATAGGAGAACCGCATTGCATTTTCTCCCTTTAATTCTGGAAAGCTTCTGTTGGGATTTGTTAGTGTCATTCACAGTTCTGCTGTTAGAACCTATCTTTTTTTCCTGTACCCAATTAGAAGCAGTGAAACTACTTTTAAGTGAATCACAATGACTTAAAATTGAGCAGAATATTTCTTCCATTAATTCACTGTTGGCAGACTAGCTATGTATTTCAGTATTTTTTGAGACAATTTTGAAAGCATATTTGCTTATTTTCATGTATATATTTTGGGTTTTGATAGCTTCTCTCTATCTAGGTATTATATCAGACATACATTGTCAGCAGTCTCTGCAGCTGAGATCTCTGATGAATAACAGCAGGGATTTCTCTCATGTTTATATGTTTTAGAAGTCTAATTACATGGAGTAGAATTCAGCTTTAAATTAAGAACTCCAGAACTGCCTTTGCTATGTTTTTATTCTCACAAATATTGCACAGAATCAGGCCTAGCATACAGGTTACTGAAACCTCAGTAACAGCTGTGGCAAAATTGGAGGTACATGGTGAAAGACAATTGTTCAAGGATGTTGTGACACAGCGGGCAGAAATCGTTCAAAATTATTTAAGAAGTGAAAAAACTTGTATTGGAGAGACAAAAGAGGGCACAGTTAGTTTTCTTTAAACTTATTCTCATTCATGAAAAATGAGATTTATGGCATACAGTTTGTTTATAAACATTGGAGGGTCTTTCAATATAGATTTCTTGAGGTTGCGGCTGTTGGCCATTCCTGTTCATTAATCTCATCCTGTCTGAGAAAGTCCTGTTGGAATGGAAGGAAACTTACTGCTGACTGCAATACAAGTCAAAGCCATGCTCTGGAAATTAACCTGGTTGTGATATGGAAATTCCTACTCCTAACAGTGTTCTCTCTGTCATAGATCAAGCATGAACCAGTGATAAATAACACATGTCATTAGTGTGCTTCCACTGCTGGGGAGGGTGTGAAGAAACACCATGGATCCTATGGGCTTGAGATACTGCTGTCCTGGTGGCAGCAGCTTTTGCTGGGCACCCAGCCACCCTCTGCTGAGCAGATGGGGAGCAGTGGGCATGCAGGGATATAACTCAGAAAATGGAGCATGCTGAGGGAAGAACCCTCAGTCAGGCTGTAGCAAGGTTTGAGAAGCTGGGGAAGTCTTCAGTGTGCTACTCCTGGAGGGCTGATGTTCTTTGCTTGCACAGGGACACACACTTCTGCATATCTTCCAAACTGATTAACCCTTTCCTGGAGTTCAAATCATCTCCAAAATCGGGCTGCTTTTTTTTTTTTTTTTTTACTTTTCTTTTTTTTTCTTTTTCTTCTCTTTTGTTTATTTTGGTGCAAAGTATAAGATCAGTGAGATATCATGGTGCTCTTACCTTCACTTTTCATGCATCAATGTCTCTAAAAATTCCTTTATCCTGGATTCATGTTTTTTTTTTCCCTAAAAATCGTCTGTCTAGGTTTATTTAGTATAATTTCTCTTCTTGTTGTCTACATAACAAGAACTTAAAGACCTTCTTGATCAAATACATAACTGGGCTATGTTAGGGTCTCTATGTTAGATGGCCTTTATCCAAATATTGTAATTCTAAAGTCTATAAACCTGACAATAACATAGTTTGACCATGTCCTTTATACAAATAATGTCAATTCCTTCCACCTGTGACTAAAGCTTTGGTAGCTCAAATGTATTAACTTATGATTCTCTGACAGGAAGTCAAAGAAAAAAATGTGTCTTTTTATACATAAAAGAAAGATAATGACAAAAATCCACCCCACATTGTTCTTCCACAAGTAGAGAAAACATGTAATCCTTATATAAATATTTTATATTCAGAAAAAAGGGAGCCAATGAAGTTAAAAGGATGAGAAGCTGGTCCTTTTTTTTTCTTAAGTAGTAAACTTAAATCTTTTACACTCAACTTTTTATTAAATGATAATTATTTGCTTCATCCAATAAAAAGCCCTTCCCAAACTCCTTTTTTAGGTGTGACTTATTATTTTATAAAGATTATAATTCTCTGCTAACCCTCAAAGTACATAGGATCTTTTAATATGCTGCCGGAATTTTGCTAATTTTCTTGATTTTATTAAGAATCTCTGTCTTCATTAATGACATAGAAATTGTCATTATAGATAGATTCTGTGACATAGTGAGTTGAAATGAGGAATTAGGTTGTATTTATACAAAGATGGCAGAAACACAGAACCATCACAGAATGGCTTGGAAGGGGCCTAAAGATCCTATCTAGTTCCTACCCTCCAGCCATGGACAGGGATGCCATCAATTATATCCGCTTGACCAAAGCCCCATCCAACCTGGCCTTGAATTGTTCCAGAGGTGAGGCATCCACAGCTCCTCTGGGAAGCCCATTGAAGTGCCTTTGAGTAAAGAATTTATAATCTAACATAATCTGATCTAAAGTCTCTCCTCTCTTAGGTTAAAAATATTCCCCCTTGTCCTATCATTGTCCATGTGAAAAGTCCCTCTATTTTATACTCCCCCTTTCAGTAACAAAAGGTGCAGTGAGTTCTCCCTGAAGCATCCTCCTCTCAGTGCTGAACAAGCCCAGTTCTTTCAGCCTGTTCATAGGAGAGGTGCTCCAGCCTTTTGATCATCTTTGGGACCACCTCTGGACCTACTCTAACAGACTCTTGTCTTTCTGCTGCTGGGACACCAGAGCTGGATACAGTGTTCCAGGTGTGGTCTCATGAGGGCTGAATAGAGGGGGATAATCACTTCCACTGACCACCTGGCTGCTGCTTTTGATGCAGCCCAGAATGCATTTGGTCTTCTGGGCTGCAAGTGCACATTGGCACATAATTTCCAGCTCTTCTTCCAAAAGAACCTCCAAGTCCTTGTCCACAGGTCTCGTCTCAATGAGTTCTCCCAATCTTTATTCATGCCTGGGACTGCCCTGACCCAGGGAGAGGACCTTGCACTTGTATTTGTTCCCATGGACCAAATTCTCAAACTTGTCCAGGTCCCTGCAGGTGAAAACCTGTCCTTCAGTTGTGTAAACTGCACTGCTCAGCTTTATGTTATCTGCAGACTTTCTGAGGGTGCACTTGATGGCACTGTGTCATTGATGAAGATGCTAAGGAAAACGGGTCTTAAGGCAGAAAATCATATATATTAATGGTACTTGCTGATCCAGATTTAGGAAACTAAAAAATCTAAGATTGAAATTCTGGGGCACTGATACAAAATATTCTTATAAAAGAATGAATTAATGCTTTCCATAAAAAACTTTACAAAGGAACAAAAATACATTTTTATAGTCCATTTCTGTATCTTCAATCAGTATCAGCAGAATTTCTTTTAAGATTTTGAAATGTATAAAATTACATAGTTAATATTACTAAATTTCAAAATACTATAAGATTAGTTGTGCTCTTTCCATATGGAATCTTACTTCTACATGAACTTATGTATGAATTTAGACAAAAGCTCAATTTAAGCTAAAATCATGTCCTAACAACTGACAATAGAAACAGCTTTACCGCCTTTATGATTGGTTTGCATGTAGACAGTTTATGTTTAACAGCCATTGTCAGAGCACTCTCATAAATTGTTCTATTCTGGGTTTTTATTGTTCTACAGTGTGTATTTAAAATGCAGAATTATATGGAAAATATTTCCACCATGAAATTGCGTGTCATGAGAAAAAAATCATTCTAAAATATATTCCCAGTAAAATACTGAATTAATTGTTTTGTCAGCCGCCTTTAGGCTAACTGAAACTGACATGAATTTTCATTTAGCATTTAATAAAATCTATATGGAATATACCAGTTAGCATGGGATGAAGTTTCTCCCACCTGAAAAAGATAGACATGGCAAGTTTGTTGTGGCACTTCAAAGAAATTGCAGTTATTTACAACCTTGGATAAGTAATTGCCCAAGAAGAAACTCAAATGCTATAATGTGTATCTTAAGAAATAGATAAAAGAATGCTTAAGAATCACTGCAGCTTAAATGTAGGAGGAATATCTGGCAGTGAAAATTGTCCTGAAGGACATCTAATATCACAGTTTTGTTTATCATGTTTTTAAATTTCATCTGTCAATTTAATAGCTTCTGCACTATGTGAAGCCAAAAGCCTACATGGGAAAGTCTCCTTAACATACTTCTTTATTGGGAAGATAGAGACTTTCTTACACATTAGCTACAATTCTTGATGTAAATGTACAGCAGAAGGGAAAAACACCACCATCTTTTCAATTAATTCCATTGGAACTAAGTTTTTATTGTAAATCTGCTAGAAATAAAGCACAGAAAGACCTGGAATCTCTGCTGATTTCTGGCGAGTATAGCTAGTGTCAGTGTTTATGCCTAAAACTAGTATGAAATCAATGGGAGCACAAATGTGGTAAAATTGGTTCAGGAAAGTGTAACAGCATACACTGACAACACCTTAAAAAAAAAACAAACTAGGAGGAGGTAGGTATACAGAACCTCTATCCTCTCTTTGACAAATACATAAAATAATTTGCTGCATTTTAAATACTGTAGTTCTATCAAGATTCAAGAAATAAAAAATGGACTTTTTAATTGGTTTTCTCCATGAAAACGATTTATTCTTTTTTATAGATCCATCACAGAACCATAGAGTCATAGAATACCAGGCTGGAAAGAACCTCCAGAATCATCTGGTACAGCCTTTCTTGGCAAAAGCACAGTCTAGACAAGATGGCCCAACATCCTGTCCAGCTGAATTTTAAAAGTGTCCCACAATGGGGAATCCACCACCTCCCTGGGGAGATTATGGCAATGGCTGATTATTTTCATTGTGAAAAATTATACTTGTGGGTCCAGTCAGAATCTTACCCCTCACCTTTTACATGTGAGTCCTTATAAAAAGGGAGTCTCCATGTTTGTAGCCACCCTTTAAGTTGTGGAGCACGGTGACAAGGTCTCCCCTTCTCCAGGCTGAACAAGCCCAGTTCTCTCAGTTTTTCCTCACATGGAAACTTCCCAGTCATTGATCATCTTTTTGGCCCTTCTCTCAACCCTCTCCAGTCTGTCCACATTGTTTTGTACAGTGGGAGCAAAACTGAACACAGTGTTCCAGGTGTGGCCTGGCAAGCCCTGAGCAGAGTGGGACAGTGACTTGTTTATCTCTGCTGGGGATGCTGTTGCAGATGAGCCCAGCACCCTGCTGGCTTTCTCTGCAGGAGCAGCACACTGCTCACTCACACTGAGCTTGCTGCCCACCAGGACCCCCAGGTCCCTTTCTACAGAGCTGCTTTTCAGTGCTGTTTGATTCAGATAAGGAACAGAACAAGCAAAGTACCTACTTTTATGGAACTTGGGATGTTTCTACTCTTGTATAAAGATACTATAAAAAGACACATCAATCCATGATTTAAAAGTTGAAGATTTTCTGAGATAACTATTCACAAACTGCAGATCTGGAAAAAACCCTGCCTATAAATAGGGATTCAATATTTACAGATCCACATTTTACCCTGGAATTTAATATAGAAAATTTCTGACTCACCAAGAATATTGCTTTATGATAACTTATGAATAATAGTGAATTATACAGCTAAATCAAGGTCACCTGAAAGATATTTAACATATTAGTCATAAGATCTATGGTGGAGTTCATTAAATGCATTTATAAACTGCATAAAGTGTGTTCTCTTCACAATGGTTCCTTGAAGAATTACTCCCATGCTGATGAAAAAATGCACAATATTTGCTAATTACACTCTTTTCCCCATTTTTGTTCTATTCTTAGTCTTTGTGGTTATGGATATCATAGATAAATTCACTAAGATAACTTAGGAAACAAAAATAATTGAATATAAGTTGAAAAATTGAGAAATTAAATCCATTGGCTTTTATATAGTCTGGGATGTAAAATATTACTTTTCTATCTCTTTTGTTTTAGTACCCTAGGTCAGGGATTATGTGATAGTTCATTGTATAAAGAGCAATACAAGATAAAGTATTATAAATTAGCTATACAGTACAGTGGTGATATACCACTATTGTGATGCATTGATGCCAAGGAATTTATGCATTTGCAGGTTATTAAGTGTGCCAGAGGACTCCTGAAAGGAGTGACAGATTTTGGATATCAAACCCCATTCCTCTATTTAAATTTTTTTATAAATTTTGATTGTTATTCAGTATCCATGTAAATATGAAAATCCTATATATTCCCAAATCAAAAAAACTCACACCAAATAAACTCAAAACAACCTAGATTTCTTCATTCTTAGGTGGATGCTCCCAGATGAGACTCCAGTTCTCTTTGTCTGCAGTCAGATTCTTTGTGGCTTGCTTGAATTTCTGTCTGTGACCTGCACTGGGTGAGAAGTAGTCCTTCTATGAAAAAAAAAAAAAAAAGTATTTCAGAGGGGATAGTAGCTGAGGAGTGAAAAAATCTGAATTTTAATCCTGTCAAGTTGAGGCAAGAACCTCAACTCCCAAGTAGAGGCCAAGAACCCCAACTCCCACATAGAGGCCAAGAACCCAGGCCTCCCACGTAGTCTGAGTGTTGTAACCAATAGGCTATTATGCAAATACCCAAGGGCACTGAGATATAAAGTGACTGTGATTACTGTGCTTTGTGCTGAGTTCAGTGCTATCAGTGTGTGGGAGCCATGTTCAAAGTAGGCAAGTTGGGTCCAACTGTGTTTTTTTATTTGTAAATGACCCAAAACCTTAGCTGTTCAGACGCTGTCTTCAGTGAAGGTATCTGATCTTCTGGACATGTACACTAATGCACCTTTTGGTGTCAGGGGAAGAGATGAAAATCTAAGCACTCCACAAATTCATATGCATTATAGTCAGGGATTTTTTTGAATGTTTTAAATTGAATTGCCTAGATTTTATATTGGCATGCTTCAGTCCTTTTCTGGGCTGAAGTAGTTCATTACAGTTTAATAAAAATTCGTCTTAAAGAAAACTCCTTTTATGTATATATAAAGTTGATTTTTTTGTGATTATTATTGATGCTGACAATTTGTTTGCAAGAATGGTTGTGGCAGTCAGACTGAAATTCTTGGTCACTCTGAGGGTGGCCAAGGAAGGAAGAAAGGAAGGAAGGATTTTTCTGTGGAATACTGCTTGCCTCAAAACAATTTGAAACTTTATTTTTTTTTTTTTCACAGCTGTTTCCAAGTTTGTCACTTCCCTTTTTTCCTCCCCCCTGATCCAAAGGTTCCTAAGCGGTCTTTTGGGTTACTAATGACCCCAACTAGGGGAAAGAGTAAAGCACTGATGACTGTAGTTAAGCTATGGTGTTAGAATCATAGTTTAGACTGGAAAAGACTTCTGTGATCAAGTCTAGCCTTTAACCCAACACTGCCAAGTCTACCACTAAACTATGCCACTTAGTTTCACAGCTATGCATCTTTTAAATGCTTCCAGGGATGGTGACTCCATCACTTCCCTGGGCAGTCTGTTCTAGTCCTTGACAGCCCCCTTTCAGGGAGGAAATTTTCCTTACCATCCAATTGAAACTTCCCTGGCACAACTTCAGGCCATTTCTGCTTGTCTTGTTGCTTATTAGCTACAGCCTCCTTTCAGGTGGTTGTGGAGAGGGATGAGGTTCTCCCTGAGCCTCCTGATCTCCATGCTAAACTACCCCAGCTCCCTCAGCTGCTTCTCATGAGGTTTGTCTTAAAACCCTTCCCCAGCCTTGTTGCCCTTCTCTGGAATCCTTCCAGCACCTCAATGTCTTTTTTAGTGAGAGGCCCAGAGCTGAACATGGGATTTGAGGTGCAGCCTCAGAAGTGCCAAGATCAGAGGGGCAAAAACTGCCCTTGTTTTGCTGGGGTTCCTCCATTAAGTTCTTCAATTAAGTCTTGATAAATGCATGTAACTTGTTTTGGCTGAATCAGTTTAACCAGTTAAGTCAATTTAAAATAACAGCAAAAGTGAGAAAATGAAGACTCTCACCTGGATTTGCCACAGTGGGTACACTTGCATGAGCTGCCAAATGAACTACTACTCTAATTACCTTATTTTCAGTGCTTTTTTTACTTAGCCTAAGTAATTAGCCTCACTAATTAGGCTAGTGAGCATTAGCTTTTAAAAGCATGGGGTTTTTTTCTTTGCTTTTTTTTTCCACCCTCAGTAGGTCCTGGGAGCCAGCAAAATCAGAGCTACATACAGGATGTTATATTTATGTATTTTTAACTGGTAAGGTTTAGTACTGTAGAGCATACCATGCACAGAATTATCAGTTTGTGGTAATTAGTTAATTATTTCCATTGATAAACTGAAACAACCTGTAACTATAGGAGAGAAACCTTCAGAACCCTATTGAATGTTTTGTTGAATTGTTTTCAGAATGGCATGTTGAGCTTTCCATGGATAGCTAATACACATTGCACAGCTTCCACTGGATCACAATGGGCTTACTTCACTATTCTCTAACTAAAATAGGAGTAGAGAAGCAAGAAACTGGCATGCAATTCTTTTCTTAGTATAACTTTTTGGAATAAAAAAGAGTTAAAAGTATCCAAAAATTAGTATTTTCTTGGGAAGGGAATGCCAGGAAAAATGAATTTTCTCCAGTAGTTAAAAGCCTGCAGGTTTTGCCCAAATCTTTGCAATGGATGTTAACACCCAGTCATTAAATGAAGAAATATATGTGTTCTGCATTTCTCAGGTCCATTATTAATGGAAATAATTTTGTGGACATATCTTCCAAAAAGTCATATTAATTTATTCAAAATGCCCAGGCAGCTCTGAACAAAATTCAGTCCTATGAGTTATAGGAAATAGTGCAGGGCTTAACAAAAATTCTTAGCTTTTAGTGTATGTGACTTCATATGAAGTGGAAGACATTTTATTAATGGTAAAAAACCCAAACCAAAAGCAACTTGATAAGGAGATGAGAATTGTACACATGTATATGTATATCTCCATGTTACAGATTCGTGAGACACATGATTTAGTCTCAAATAGTCTAACACTAGGTGAGTCATAGCATCTGCAAGGCATTATTTTAAAAGTATGTTGAAGTGGATCTTTCAGCGTGATTGGATTGGCTTCTTGGGCAAAAGTGTTACAAACGCCCCCTCTCTGTTAATATGCTAATAAAATTAATAAATCTCTATGAGCCAATTTTAACTTCTATTAGTTATTTCTGTATTTCAAGGCCTTTAAATCTTTATCAGGAAAAGAATTGTAAGTTGATACTTAAGAGTAGTTTTGCTCAGTTTAGTGATATTCTAGAAATGCAGGTATCGGTATTTGTTCTAAAATAGATAAAGGACTCCTGAAACAGTTATATGCTGCAAACAACTTATTCAAGTGTAGGCTGACAGTGGAAGCACAAAGTGAATAGACCAGATGTGAATACAGAGTTAGATATAATACATATAATATAATAGAATATATAAATATATTAATATAATTATATATTAATAATTAATAAAATATAAGTAATATAATATGTTACTCTGAACACTCAGCCATTTCCTGTGATAAATTACAATGTGTAGTAAAATAATCTTTTTCATCTTTTGAAAAAACTAAACGAATATTGCCAACATAGCTTCTGGAGCAGCATTGTATTCAAGCCTATTATAATGCTGACTTGGTCCCAGTTTATAGCACA
Source organism: Pseudopodoces humilis (assembly GCF_049639895.1). Taxonomy (NCBI): domain Eukaryota; kingdom Metazoa; phylum Chordata; class Aves; order Passeriformes; family Paridae; genus Pseudopodoces; species Pseudopodoces humilis. Next base: position 91,970,447 of record NC_142202.1, read on the forward strand.
GTTCACATCATGCTACACTTTTATTCCTTCCCACAGCAAGTTGAAGACAGGCTGTACACTTCTCTGTTAAACAAATGCACCAGCTTCCATTTAATAATGGCTCTAAATAACTGCTAAGTAGAACTACTATAATGCTATTAATATATTTCTAGTTAGTATTATATTTTGACAGAACAAAATAAGGAAATCTTAAGACTATGAAATGAATTCAATTTAACAACTTTTTATCTTTAGAACAAAGTAAAAATAGATTATTCTGATCATTAGGTAACTTTAATATGCCTTCATATGAAAAGTTTTGGCACAATATTTCAGTGAGCTGAAATTTAATGCATAGGAGAATTGCATAATAGGGGTAAACAGACTATAGAATAAGTCTAGACAGGCAAGTCTTATTTTAACTGTGCTGCAAGAACAAGAGAGTTCAGCATATGATTGCACTATTGATTTAAATGCTTGAAGTTGTGCAATCAATACTCTATATGAAGCCATTAATAGAAAGAGGTCATATCATCACATATAAGAGCTTGGGAGCCTTTTTCTGGTTTTCATAGGTAGTGTTGCTTGTGCTGCCAAAATAATTTGTGAATTCACCCTGTCAGGTGATTTGAAGTACTGACTTGATTAAAATAGTATTTTTTTTCTTTAATCAGAATTAAAGATTTAGCTCAGATTAAAATGATGCAAAATTAGTATTTTTGTATATATAGGGACAGGCATACTTGGTGAGCACGGAAATTGGCCCTGCCTCTGTGAGAAATGCTTGAGAACCCATGATTCCAAACTGATGAAAAGATATGGACACTTTCATGAAATATTGCAGTTTCCTGATCTGATTTTTGGTGTGGAAATATTTTTAGTGATGCTCGAATTCCGATAAATTGGTTAAATGCTGTCTTCTATACTTGTGATCGGGAATTAGTTTTAAATATTAAATTATTTAAAGATTTTAAAGATTTAATTTGCATGTATTTTTTCTCATTTTTGAAGGACTTCGCTACATTGGTGCAAGATTTACATGCTAACTGGGGTGTAAATGTAATGGCAGATCTTCTGTGTTAAAACTGTGCCTTAATTTGTAAATTAAAAATAATGTCTCATTTTTAGGAAGGTCTCCCTTTCCTTCTTTCTTTTTTTTTTTTTTTCCAGTGACCTGAAACTACTCCAACTTATTTTGCTGTGCCAGTCTTCAAACTGCCATGTCCATTCTCTTTTGACCTCTTACAGATTTATTTATATATGTATTTTGGAAAAGCTTCAGAAAGTAACTTTGGATTAAAGTAGTACTTTCCATTTCATATGGAAACTGAATTCAGTTGCCAGAGGAGGATTTTGGACTAAATGATGTATTATAAATGCATAGGATGAAGCTGATACATGTGAACTTGAGGACTGCACTGAGTGAAATGAGTTTATGCCACCAACAGACTAAATATGGAAATACACGTTTACCAGTGTGAGATAGTTATTTTACAAAATGATTATCCCTAACCTGTCAATCCTTCCATAGAAGGAAGCTTACCAAGTGCATTTCGAAATCTGGGGACCTCAAATTCATAACTGCTGGGCACCAAAGTCCACAGTTTCAGTACACAGGTTTGTTTTGTGTCTTATTCTAATTTTGCCTCTGTTTTTCAGTCTCTCACCCCTGCTTACCAGAGCAGTTAAGAGTTTTCAGTGTGCTTCATACATAGACTCTTTTGCACTCAGTTTTCTAGATAATTATTATAACTTTTAAACTGAAAATGAGAATTCCATTTATGCTCATATTGTCATAGTACAAGCCACAATGCAGCATCCTCTGCTGCTTCTCCTGTGCTCCATCACAGGGCCATGGGTTGAATTTCCTTAGCTCTGTGGCCTGATGAGAAACTAATTGTCTGAAGACTGTTTTTAGATTTTCCTTGGATGGACAAGGCAATGTTATCTCTAGAAACACTGTGAGGAAAGTGGTTGAGGAAAGAAAGCACAAGGAAAACAGGCCTTCCATTTTAGCAGGAGTCTCTTGTACTAAGTTAAACATAACAATGCATCTGGAAAAACAAACATTTTCCAGCTTCCATTTAGCTTGGAGTTCCTTTTATTTTTATTTTTTTTTAGTTTTAATTTAAATTCTGACCCATTTATAAACATCTATAGTCCAAAAATTTGACTGCACTTTTCAGCTGTACGTAAACATCAATAAAAAATGCTACTTTTCCTACCAAAATTACTATTCTTACATTGGTAATCTCCTATTAACTTGTGAGATTTTATACATATTTGCATTTGGGTCTGAGAATAGATTTAAAATAGTCGTAGTTATGTCATAAAAGAACAATTATGAGCATAAAGAGAGGAAGACAGCTACATTTTAGGGGACAAAGGTTATATATGTGATACAGCAACACACACATAGAAGTGTTTTTGTTAGTACTTGCTTCCACTTAATTTTGGACCTTTCCCTTGATATTGATAAAAGGTGATAGACTTTATTTAATCTTGAATCTCCCATTCAAATGAGTAGTTTTGCTGATGAGAAAAGAACTGCTCAGTAAGCAAGAGCTTATAATAAAGACTGTAGAGTTTGTAGTAACCTCAATAAAAATCTTAGTCTTCCAGAGAAAGTATTAGGCTAGATACCTATGTCTTCAATATCTGTGCTCAGAGATAAGAAAAATATTTTATGACTCAACACATAAGTGACTGTAGGTTATTTGCCCTTGTGCTTTGGTCTGAAACCAGCACATTTCATGACTAGAAAAATATTTCCTGAAAGAAAGAAATACACATCTATCAGACATACAGGAAATACAAGATTTCCCTATGTGTAAGAAACTTTTGTATCACACCAACTAATCAATATGAGAGATTAAGCTCAGGTTTCTGCCAGAACTATCTGTCTGTTTGGAGATTCTGGGACTGATTCAAGGCTTTGAATCCCCCATTCCTGGATAGCTTGAGTCAGAAGTTCAGTTTTGGTTTTTTGCTTCTTTTTGGCTTTCCAGTTTGATGGTTTCTCATTATCAGGTAATGGCTTCAAAGTTTCCAAGGTATTCATATTAAGTCTAACACGATGTACACACAGTGTTTTTTATTTAGAATAGTGACAAAGAAGTACCTGAAACACGTAAAAGGAGAGTCCTTTCTGTAAAGGGTCCTATTGCAAGCAGAAAACACCTGAACAACCTCCACCTCCTCAGAAGAAGCATACATGGTTTCTTGTTGCCAGCTGTGTAAGCTCATCAGAGAGTGGAGTACATGATCCTATTCAAATGATCCTGTGCAAACATCAGGGATGGGTTGGATGGGGCATGGAGCTCCCTGGTCTAGTGGAAGATGTCCCTGACCAGGGCAGGGCGATTGGAATCAGATGGTCTTTAAGGTCCATTCTAACCTGAGACATTTTAAAATTCTATGAAACCTTTCAAACTACTGTGAATTCCTGGGTATCTTCTGGAGCATGACTAACTCCTGTATCTAGGTGTATCACTCTCCTAGGTTCTTATTTGATAATTTTCAGTATTTGGTTATCAAAAGGGGCAAGGCCTTCTACTGGGTAGGAGATAATTAGAGATAAATCCCCTTTCCTGCACAGATGAATAACTCACACCATTTTTTTAGATACCAAAGAAGTTATGTACTTGATAATGTTAGTATTTGACTGAAATAATATTTCAGTCAAATATTTGGAAATATTGACTGAACTATTTGGACTGAGGCCCCACAGTATTCATTATATGCACACTGCTGAGGAATTCCATAGAGTCTGCAAAGCCATGGCAATATCTATTGTGAAAAGAGAGGTGTGTAATGTATTGTCTTTACCTTCTGTTCTTCACTGTATGTTACAGTGGTCACATGGTGTCACAAAACCTATGGAATTTGGAAAGAGGAAAAAAAAAAGCTTGGAAAGTTCTTTTAAATCTGGAGGGAGCACAGATTGTTTCCACACTTTTATCACTATGGGACAGCAGGGCTCAGGAGCTTTCCTATAATCCTCAATACATAAGAGACTTGAGTATGCCTGAGAGATTTTCACATTACTATTTTTGTAAACAATACATTTATGCAGCTTTTCTGATGCATGGAATAAATTTTGAAACCAAGTGTAGTGAGATACAGTTGAGAAGAAAGCTCTAACTTAAAAAAGTTGATCAAAATATCTCTATAAAAAACATGATTAATAGACAGAACAATAGAATTTAACTTAAAAAATCAAAGTGAACACCAAAGAGAACATAAGAATAGCCTTTTATATTCCCTTACAACTCAAATTAGTTCCTTCCTTTATTAAAGACTGATTTGTAAATTTTGCAACCCTAAAGGATGTGCAGTGATTAATCACTTCCTCATCCTTGTGTCCCTGTTTAGTTTTATTTAGTTTCATTTTTATGGAAAGAAAAATTGCCGAGTTGCTTCTCTTCTGTTTATTCCTGGGCTTTCAGAAGTTTTGCTTTCTGCTGATCCCTTTTTTCTCAGCTGTTGAAATTGATACATTTCTCATACTGTCAAAATAAATATGCTTTGACAGAATTGTAGAGATCTTAATGTCTAGCTGTAGTGTATGGTACTGGCAATATAATTTAATAACCAATTTCTTTTTGAAGTCAATTACAAAGTATTCCTACTAAATCAAAACAGAAGATTTGAAATAGTTTCCCTCATTAAAAGCCTATAGAGCTCTTTTACATATAAAAAACATTTTATAAATGCAATTTTTGCTTCTAACAGTCTTGAAAGTATTTGTGTGTGTACAAACATATATACACATATATATTATATATATACACACTATACACATAATATATTATGTATATATGTGTATATATGTATATATATATTATATATATATACACTATATAAATTAATGCATACATTCTTAGCAAGTTTACTGCTACTTCTATTGAAAAGTTAAGTGGCTCAGAACTTAGCTCAGTTGCTGCAGCTGTGGTATGTCTTCACAAGGTTGAAACCAAGTGGTAAAACTGCTTTTTCTTTTAAAGATTATAGACTAGAAAAGAACCCAGTACTTTAAAATACAATTAATACAGACTTTCAACTTCTCCCATCAAAGGAGAACTCTGTTTAGTTCATTAGACTAACACTAATATAAGAGCAAATAATATTTTTCTTCTTTCTTATCATGAAAGAATATCTCTTTATATATACACTTCTCTAGAGGAAGGCCTCATAAATGGTTTTTTTTCTATTTACTTCCATGAAGAAGATTTAAAATTCTAATGTTTAAATTAAACATATTTATTTTGCTTTAAATTAAGCCTATTTCTGCTGGTTTCTGAGCAAATAAAGATTTGTAAGGCTTCCCCTTTCAATTTTAATGTACTTAGCAATCAATTTTGTGTCTGTAATTTAGGAAAATAATAATTAATATTTTGGTGTTAATTCCTTTTGATAGAATGCTTACAATTTCTGGCAAGAAAATGATCTACAGAAAATTGTTTTCAGGATTTATATATTAGATAAGATTAATTCATTGAATAAATTTCACAGAGCCCAGAGAAATGCTGAAAAGTTTTTCAACAGTGATGGGTCAATTCCATGCTCAAATTGAGCATAAGAGAGTTCCTAGAGGGAGGACTGGAATGACTTGTCTTTTCTAAGTCTGATGCATAGTTAAATGTATTGCTGAGTTGGAAAGGTGAGGTGGTAGTTAGCATCTCATCAGGTAACCACATTAAGAGTTAGACATCTAGTCTCATCTCAGTTTGTTAAAAAGACAATGGAGAATGACATTCATACATGATTCATATTTTGTAAAGTTTATATCGAAAATAAAATTGAATGATTCACACTTCTAAAATTCTCATCTATCTCTGAAATGGGAGCCTTGATGACTAGTTTGGATTACATGACCAACTTTGGGTGGTTAAATGTAAGTGAGAGTAATCCTGTCCACAATGATTTTACATATAGGCATAATCTGACATTTATAAGACTTCTAGAAAACTGTGCTACTGAGTTCGGAGGAAGAATCAAGTTTGTGTCAGAGTTGTGTGTTTAAAAATGTCCACCACTCAGTGAAGCTGGAAGAAAGTTCTCAAGATAATAATGGGAAAAAGAAAACATGTATCCTTCCTCTGCATTGAGGAAGGTCTTAACAAATTGTTGTTGGATGTGGTCAGTTGGTCTGATAGCTGTAGAATTTGCAGATGGGAGAAAAATGAAGTAATTTTGAAGCAATATGTTTAGAATATGTTGCAGATATTGAAGAAATTGTGATTGCAGATTAAATGATACATGATAAAGAGAAAAAACTGCTCATGGGACAGTTTGAATTTTGTGGAATAAAACAGGGTTGTTAAGGTTAAAATGGGACTTTTTATATTTTCATTTATTTTCATACATGTTCTGTTTTCATTAGAAAACCAAACAAAAGCAAATCAAAAGCAAAAACCTGACATATTTTAGTCTCTAGGGTAGGGATGATAAGTAAAAAAAAGGAAAAAATTGACAGTAAGATTTGCTAACTAGTAATATATATTCAGGGCTGGTTTCTAGAGCTTTTTGTCTAGGCAGCTATGAATAAAAGTGAAGCTGAATTTTCAAAGTGTCTTTTAAAAGACCTCATTAAAGACTTAAGCAAGTTTATGAAAACCATGTATGCTTTAGAGTGGACCTAATTTACGTTGCTCTGAATATCCACTACAGACACAAAGATTAGCTCTAGGAAATCCTTTGTAAGTAGAAGTGTTTGACAGCTGAGTACCACACTGTTTTCTCTTGGAATACAGGCACTTTATCTTACAACACCAGCTGAGTCATTCTAAACATTTTACATTTTTGTAATTGCTGATTTGTTTCCAGGTTTCTTCAACTGAAACCCTTCTAGAGGAGCAAAGGCCTAGATTTAATCCTGTATCTCAGATCTTCTGCTTTCTGTCTTGGACAGTCATTAGCTAAAATTCAGAAATTGTTTGGAAAGTAGACTTGAATCCAGGTCTTCCAACTGTGTGATAAAAGAGCAGCCCCACAGAGAAGGACTTAGGATACTGGTGGGTGAAAAATTGGACATGAGCTGGCAATGTCCACTTGCAGCCTGGAAATTTCCTGGGCTGCAGCAAAAGAACAGTGGCCAGTGGGTTGAGGAAAGTGATACTGCTCTTATGGTGCCCCACCTGAGTGCTGCATCCATCACCAGGGCCCTCAGCACACACCATGGACCTGTTAGAGCAGGTCCATGGGTGGGCCACAAAAATTACTACAGGGCTGGAGCACCTCTCCTATAAAGACAGGCTGAGAAGCGTTGGGATTGTTCAGCCTGGAGAAGGCAATGGAGAGAATGTATTGTGGCTTTAAGCCTCCTTGAAGTGAGCTTATTAAAAGGAGAAAGACTTTTCACCAGAGCCTGTAGTGCCAGGAAAAGGTTTAATAGTTTTAAATTGAAAGATGGTGGATGTAATGGAAGAAATTTTTTATGATGAGAGTGGTGAGGCAGTAGAAAGGTTTCTCAGAGAATATGTGGCTGAGCCGTCACTTGAAGTGTTCAAGGTTTGATGGGATTTTGAGCAACTAAGTAAATGTGTCCCTGCCTATGGACACATTAGACACATTTAGACTGGCCCAAAACCATTCTGTGAACTTAAACTTGTGTTTGATTGTCACAGGAGTCATTGCCCCACAGTTTTCCTCCAGCATAAGATTTTGAAAAGTATGAGGTCTGCATAATTAAGAAGCTTTGGTCAACTAGACATCATATGGTTTTTGAGGCAGTTGCCTAAACTCTATAGGGGGCGCAGAATTTTTTGCATACTTTTCCATAACATTTAATAAATGCTACATTCCGGGCATATTTCTCTTTGTGTGGAAATTTCAATCCTTCTTTAGAGGATAAATATAGTAAGTCTACTTGTATAAATTTTCTATCATAGTAAATATTAGAATTTGGAAAAAAGTGAAGCAACAAAATTGCAATGACCTAACTAAAAGTTCTAGATTTTATTTTCGATTACCTGCTATTCTTTTAAGTAGCTTATTTGTGTGAAGAAGAAGAGACGTGTTTTTAGGAGAGAACAATAATGACATTGAACTGGAGAATGTTTACAAAGTTAGAGAAATGGTTAAGGAATGGAAGGAGACTGGATGTGAAGGAGAGAATTAAAAAAGTATGAATATATGATCGTACAACTAAAGACTGTCATCATGCATAACTAAAGAAGCACAATCTATGTTTTTGTCTTTATTATTATTTTAATGGGATTAAGGCATATATTTATGATTTTTCTCAGACTTTTAGAAACAAAGTCTCCAAACACTAACAAATCTGCCTTTCTTTGTCACAGCCATTGCATATGGATCTAGTTCTCTCTCCCACTTATTCTAGTTCAGCATTTCTTAGTTTTTCACATTCTGTGAGTGGAGGGTGTGAGTGTGTGTGTGTGTGTATGTGTGTAGCACTCATGCACACTCTGGTGATTTTGGAAAAACACCCCCTCTTCCTATGACACCATCCTTCACTCCAGTCCAAAGCAACTGGAAGCTTTGGATTTTTTTTACTGAAGTAGAACTAGAAAAAGAAATAGCTGTTATATTAGCATACCCAAGAGAAATAATAAATTTTAATATTGGAAGGAATTGGGACAAAATAGCCTTAAAACATGTCATACCGCTCTTGTAAGAAATGGTGCAATTCAACAAAATAATGAGCACTAGCAGCAAGTGCAATACAAAAATGTCATCACTGCATTTATCCTTGATGAATACTGTATGAACTCAAATCAAAATATTTGTATAAATAGAATTCCATTGAAAGAGCTTTTATTTGCAACTGGTTTTAGTGCTAAATTGGATCAGAAAACAACTTTATGCTAGTAGAAAAGTTCACTAGTCAGGTTAGTAAGAACATGGCACTGTTATGGAGAGGAAATCAGGACCTTCTCACTTGAAACAAAAAATACTCCAGCTGAAAAAAACCTGCACTTACTAAAGTTTTCTTTATTTTCAATCTGAAATGAAAACACCTTTGTTGCAAACAAAACAGATTATCAGCTCTTATATATAAGCTAAATTTGCAGGAATATATCACCATCACCTGCCTGTTTATTTTACTGATTCACCCAGTTTTGTTAATTGCAACCATCTCTCTTGTTTATTGTTCTGTGCAAATATTTTTATCTTTGTAAGAGGCGAGCTCCTATCTCTACTTTGGACGCATTGGTTTTGTAGTTCTGACCACACATCTTGTGTACAGATTAAGGAAAATCTGTCTGCTAAGGATCAAAACTAGTTTTGTTCAAGTACTTTGTCAAACATTTCAGTCACTACCCTTTTTGAAAGGTAAATATTTTCAAAAAGTCTGTATGTGAAAACAGTGGTCTTATGGAAGTTATTGGTTCAAGGAATATCTTCCCATCATGCAAACTCAGTATTTCAAGGTTTTAGACACATTTTCCCACTCTGAAGTTGCCTATTATCAAATTATTTCACGGCTTTCTTAATTGTCTGATTGAAGAGCTGACCTGTAATACCAAAAATTCAGTTCTTTTATGAGAATAATGTGTGTTTTTTCTCTATTATTCATAAAACGTTTTGTCTTTGTGGGGAAAGACTTTCAGAAAATTACTGTGGTTTTTAACTAAAATTTTTTGTGGACTTCTGTAATGTGCTGATAGTCCCACAAGAAATTATATCATTCTCATGTGAATGCCAACATCCCAAAAGAAATTTCCAAGGTCATTCTCCAACTCAAAGTGTCTGTAGATGTATCAAGATTGTCTGTTTGGAAGATTCAGCACACATTAGGCATAATGTTGCAAACTAATAGATGATGTTCAGTGAACAGGGTCTGTGAAAATCAAGGACCAAACTGTTATATTCTTACAAACTATATTTTCCTCCTCATAAATGACTGCTCAGTGAAGTCTCATGGTGGCAGTCTAATCCATGTGTATTCCTTTCACTTGCTTCCTACTGAGACAAACAATAATAAAAATGTTTTAGGCAAGTATTCAGCCAGCCAAAGCTCACATAGTATGAATGATTCATGACAAATTGCAAGATCCTCTTTGTTATAAAACTGTGGTTTAAGAAATTCAGTAATAGCTACCATTACTATTAATATTGATTAGCTACTATAACTATTGATCAGCCTGGCTATTAATAATGCTCATTTTTATTTGGTAAAAAAATAATAAATAAAAAGGCAAAGGTTTCACAAACAAAAAGGACCCAATGTATTTAGCTCCGTAAATATTTTCCATGAAGGCAAGAAAAGCAAAACCTAAGAATGGCTAATATTCTCCTTATTAATGTGCATCTTATTAGGACCTTTAAATGAAGAAGAGAACCAAAATATTAAAACATAACCTATTAATTGGATGTTATTCAGAATCTGACATGGATAACCCTTGATGCTTGGAGGTCTATCCCTCCTCAGTGATACCCCCCATTTGGTAGAGCTGACCAAAGTCAGAGTCTGGTCTATTATATGTATCACTGACTAATAGCAGATGTCTAGAAAAACTAAGAATATAAGCATATTTTCAAAGATACTTCTAGGTCTGTGTGTCTGAGAGACTTGCTAAGCCAGAGGTTTATATTTCCTTCTAAAATTATCTTAATGTATCTTCAATTCTTTTTTTTTTCCTTCTGCTGATTTCCCTATTGCTACAGTCCAACTGCTTTCTTGTTGAAATGAGTTCCACTGTTTATTTATACACTAGGTGAAAATATATCTCCTTTGGGTTTGAACATATCAGCAGGAGGATTGTTCTGAGGAATAAAAACAGAGAAATAAAAACCAGAAGAATATTTTTTCTTACCCCTGTCATTCCATGTACCTCTCCTACCTTTGCCCTTAGCAGTCACTTTTGCACGCTAAAAAATCAGTCTATTTAGGCTCCCTTTGCAGAAGCTATTTCCTGCTTTTAATCATCCTTGTAATTCTTATTTACACAATTTCTGATAAGATAGTGGATTTGAATTTTCATACAGACTTTAGATTAGACAGTAAGTTTAAGCAGGGTTTAATGATAATTCTGATTTTTTTCCACTAATAATTTAAAGCATGGTGTTGACTTTTGACTCTCATGGTTTTATTGCCAAATTACAACAGTCCAGCTACTTCACAATGGTTCTCCTGAGTTCTAATAGGTAGCTTGGAACCCATTTCTATGTGTGCAAAATTCAGATGGCCTTGGACACAGCAGTACTGTACCTGTGCCAAATGGAATTTCTCAATATCACAGTCTTCCTGCAGCTCTTCACATAGCAAAAGCAAGTGAAATTGCAGCTAAATTCAATATTTATTCTGTCCATCATACAACTAAACAGCCAAATAGTCTGTAAAAAAATTTAACAAATGCAGTATTACAGACCTCTTCCCTGCACTTGTTTTGATTACTAGTCATGTATACAGGGCTTTGTCTCAGAAGCATAGAAATAGCAAAGTAATTGATATAGTATCATTAAGAAGATCAGATGAGAGAGTAAATAAAAAAATGTCATTGCCAAAGAAGCATCTGAAAATGGAAGGAGGGCAGGCAGGAAGGAAGGAAGGAGGAATCATTGTATGTGCTGGAAATTCAACTAGTGTTACAGTTGATCTGATGTGATGTAGCTGGTGAAGACACGCCAGCTTGTATCAACTGAAAAGCCACAGTGTGTGACACAAAGACAGTTGGCTTAAAGAGGGCAGAAGATAAATAACTGAGAAAAGTCAAAGATATTTAGTAATAAGCCTGCTTGTTGAAGATTTATATTTTTATGAATAGACCAACTTGTAGGAAGTGTATTGGGGGCTGTCTCATGTTCTTCAAGTACTGTAATTCCATCACACATCTTTTATGTGTGACCTTTGATGTTCTGTTCACTGACTCTAGTCTTTTTAATAGCCTACAGAATAAACACATTATAAAATTAAAAATACCTGGTATGTCAAATTACAAGAATCACAAACAATATTTTCTTATTTTTTTAATAATTTTATTGATAATAGGTATGGTATTTCATTATCAGATTTTGTTTATAAACTATACAATTTTGTGAATCCTAAATTTGTTTTTAAAATACACTAATACTCCAGATTTTTTCTGTGAAATTGTAAGAATACTGTTTATATGGACTGGGTGACTGCAGCTAGTGACCATACCTTGATGTACACAGCTTCAGGTATAGATTGCAGTGACAGAAAGAAAATGTTATGGTTATGACTAAAGCAAATAATCAATTTAAATAGTCAATCATGTAGCTGAAGCATCACATAACATTTTGCTGTCTTCCCTGCAAGCCATTGTGGACAATTTAATTTTAGAGTTTCTATATCACAGGAAGCCATATGTTCAGTGTTTTTCACATACATATGATCATGTTCCTCCGTGAATAAGGAAAGTTGTAGACAGAAGGGTGAACTGGGAGTCAGGTGGGCTAAGGGCATGACAGAAGTGAGCACTTCCAGGATTTCAAGAGAAAATCATACAGCTGTAGTTCAATAACTATTATGTTGCTCAGTGCATTAATAATGTATAGTTACTTGTATAAAAATTGTGGAGTTGATAAGGCTTTTTATTGTTGGGGACAAGAATCTTCTAACTAATTAGAGCTTGTTTTGTGGTATCTGCTAATTGAATATTCACCTCAGTTAACATAAACATGTTTTCAAATGACTGCTGTTTTCTCTGTCTTTTTATGTTTCATACCAGAAGTGTGCCTGTCAGGTGAGATGTTAGACAGCATGACATAATGCAGTCTGATGTAACATAAGTGAAAGCCAGTATTTTAGATTCTTGTACTGCTGTGGTCGAGGACCATGTGCAATCTCCCAAAAGCATGCACACTCCTGTTGAGCCATTCCAGTAGCTTCCCATTCGGATTTTTCTGCTCCTGGAAGCAAGACAGATATGTAGAGTCTGTATTTACCGAGTAGATTCTTCTGTCACTGAGATCTGTGGATTCCTTGCCATTGATTTCAGTGGGTGTATGATAACACGCCTGGACACTTCCATAGTCAGATAAACTGTGCTACTGTTCAGAAAGGCTAGGGTCTCAGGACCAATGCCTTCCACCTCTCATCACCCCCATACCTCAACTATTTTATTTAAAATCAGGTTGCTTGATTGTCACAAACATCAAAGCAAATCATTTTAGGCCTAGAGAAAGGACACACAATGTTGTATTTCTACCTTGTCTAGAAAATTGTTTGCATTACAATACATGTGGAACCATAAGGGTATCTCCTGTGAGTGGTAAATTAAAAATATTCTAAAGAATCTTAAAGAATCTCCATGTCATTTTGTGTAAGCAGTGACTATTAATATTAGAATAGCTCACAGGTCTGAGAGCAATTCTGCACCACAGACACAGGCCTGACATGGCAGATCAGCCTACGTTTCACCCACCCTGGCACAACCAGCTTTAGCAGTGCCAACATGAATATAATCTACTTGCTGTGCTGCTTCTGGCTCTGCATTTCCTGTCAGTCACACGGGTTCCTGAGGATGAGTCAGTGATGCAGACAGCTTTTTACTTTTGTACATTATTTCACATAAAATGAACATAATAAGGATTTGCTTGTAATAATCTTGCAAAGAGTAGATCTCTTCTGTGTGTATTTCAGTTGTGCCTTAATCAAGGATTAAAGATCCCTTTGAGAAATTGAATTCAGGACTAGTCCCTGAAATAGTGCTTGTGTGTTGTGATGCAAACACAGCATGTGGGGGCACAGGCTACATGAAAAGTCTGAAATAAGTTCAGTTTCTTCAATTTCTTATGATTTACCTCTTTTAAATAATTGAATATTTGGGTGATTTTTTCAATCTGGTATTTAAAAATAGCATCCACCATAATTCCATGAGAAACTTTTGTGTGATATATAGTTGGAGTGTTGCACTCTTAGGTGAAATAATTTAATTATGTAATATCATAAGCATCCTCTTGCATCTTTATGCTTTCAGTTTGAACTATCATCTAAGTCTCTTAATTTATTTGAATTCTGCTTTTATTTCTGGAGCATATCTGAATCATTTGCATGGGCGGAAGGTGTTTTAATTAGTAAATAGACAAATTATATATACACTATTTATGAAATATGATTCCAATCAGCTGTACCTTAAAGCTAATGCTGATTGCATTTTTCTTACGGTTCACAACATTACTTGCTATTATTTACAAATATAAATAATTGATTGAGATTTACACAGTGGAAAACCTAACGCTGAAGCATTCTATTTCATACGGGAATAGTAAAACTACATCTTGCAATGATACAGAAAAATATCTTATTCCGTAATCATTTTATTTCAGTATGAGCTGGGGCTACCAAGTCAGACTAGCAGCATTTTGGCACCATTTTGAGGTCATGAAGATAAGGCCAAAGGATTTGGAGTAATGCTGAATTTGACCTGTAGTTACTCATTCAGTTGTGAGTGTTATTGATGCTGCAAGATGGTGGCTAAGTACTCCAGTCTGAATATAGCTGTGCATGAATCTTAGCTACTGACATCATGACTCAGGCACAGCAGGTGCATCACCCTTCATGCCATCCCATTGCCCCATTAAAATAAGAAATTAACACTGTGTAAACATATCAGTAAGATACAAAACATAAGGTACTAAATTTCCTGTGATTAAGATTATTAGAACACATCATTTCAGTTCCATTCATGAATGTCTCACACAGCTGTACTTTGATTTTATAATTTCAAGGGACTGTGTGTCTGTTGCATCATTCCAACTTTGGTGATGTTAAGGAAAGTCATCAATTGTATATGTTTTGTGCGTGTAAATTTCTGGTTTATGCCTGCATGTTGTCCCTTTACCTATGTTTTGATGATATTTAAATTTGATAATGCTGCAATACTATGTTCTGTTATAATGTTAATTTTTCATTCTTCTTTCTTGTATATGCATTTCACAATACAAATATTCTGCTTTATATAAAATTCAGATCTAAATCAGAAGCACAATTATGTGCATAGAAATAATGAACCTCTCCAGAAGAATGTTTCATGATTTCTTGCAAAAGATCCATAAAATATAATTTTTACTGTTATGGATAAAATTCTTCCTGCAAAACATGCTTTTATTAACGAAGTGATGGTTTTAACATTAAACCCTAATGTAATGTCATCAGATATTTCTAAATTAAATTCTAAAAATAAGTCTTCTGTCTTTAAAAACGAAACTTCTCTAATGACTATTGAAAAATTTATTGTCACTCATTCTTTTCCTCATTATAACTTAGCCATTTAAATTGGAAGATTTTTCCTTCTCAGTTGATATCAGTTGACTCCACTCTGTTTAAAATGCAAAGAAGGGATGAATTCAAGTAACAGATGAACAAATTTGAAACCTTTTCTGTACTGGTTGTGTGAACAATGGAAAAAAATGCTGGAAAGCCTGCTGGATAACAGAAGTGATGCACAAAGTAATAACTTTCAGGGAAGAGAAAGTAGTTAATAATGTAGATGATGTTCTTGGCGCAGTTACAATGAGACAAATGGATTTTTCCTGGTCTTCAGAACTGGGCTTTTTGACAATAAGTTCTTTAGCAGTCATTTAAAACCAAGCTGCTTGAACTGTGGTACACTTTTCAGCCTCACGGGGTAGGCTTCCTGTGACAAAGATTGTGATAAGAAAAGCTGCTATGAGATCCTGACATGTGAGCAAGGCTGTCAGTGGAGTGGTCTGGGAGAGTGGCATCAGTAAAAGGAATCAATACAGAAATGAAAGTCCAAGTGACAGTGCTGAAGTGATCAGATTTGGTACAGACAATTATCCTGTATGTTCTGGGAATCTGGCAGAAGAGAAGTAAAGAAATCTTCAAGGTAGTTTGCCTACAGTTGTGTTGCTCCTGTTCCAGGGAAGCTCAGAAGAGAGTTTCTTTTATTGTTTGAGTATTTCACAAACAATGAAATCAGCACTTTCCTTTTATCTATCTGAGCTGTACAATGCTCTCTAATTCTACCAGCTGTTGCTAAGCAACTGTAACAGTAATAGTGATGTTTACCTAAAGCCTCAATTTATTTTACTTTATCTTAGAAAAGTAGAAAAATAAAATCCGAACTGTTCTCAGTGATCTCCATTTGCAGAATGAGTTTGCATCTATGAAGAATAGTCTTTTTTTCAAGGGTACTAAATCTACCTTTAGCTCAGAACTTTAAAACATGGGATCTTGCTCTCTATAAAATAACTTTTTCAACACCATGTTATATATATTTCAAGTCTGGTATAGGACTTGTATTGCTTTCCTCTCTTTCTGATGCATTTTCTTTCCTTCATTTTGATGAATCTTAAGAATGATTGGAGTAGAATCAAAGGAAGAAAGAGTATGCGAAGATGTTTGCTTTACTGGGATATTTACTGTATTTTCAAAGGAAAAGGGATTAACCAACATCATGTAATCTATCTGTTTTTAATTAAGGACTTACTGTTGTGTCAGAAAGAAGCACTGTCAACTGTAGCCTTGAAAGAGCTATTATGGTCTTATTATTTTTTTGTCTCTACTAACCAGTGGCATTGAGTTGATAGTGTTATACACTGTATTTTTTTGTTGTTGTTTTTGTTAAAAGCCTTTTTTAAAAAAAAAATGTTTCCTGCAGAGAGACTATTGTCCCACATCTTATTTCCCCATTAACTTTTGTGAATACTGATTTACTGGTCTTTTTGGGCAATCCTGTACTGAAAAGAGAGCATGAAATATCTTTTCTCAATTTGGCAGCATAATCCAGTTTATGTATAATATACATTTCAGCATTTAGAACTTCATTAAATAAAAACTTTCATATACTAGTAATTGAGATGTTTTGCTCTGGTACACAGCAAAGCTAGCATTATGGCAGAATTGTTTCAGAATTTCTTGCCTAATAGTAGTATTAGTCTCTAACCTTTAGGACAATTTAATTTCAATTGGGTTCTGGATCAAGACTTAAGCATACATAGGAAATTGTCCAAAAAGCTAGTGCCTGACTCTCATAGTACTAAACTGAGACTATAAAAACAGCAGCTTTTATGTTTCATCAGCACAGTCAATGAATAGATATCCTGTGGCCAGAAGGTCTGAATTTAAAATGTTTTATAGATTGATGAAGTTCCAGTCACCTTGTGAATGTCTGCATCAGAATTTAAGGTTATTACATGCATTCAAGCATCTCATGTGAGAGGGACTCCATGAAGGTCCTAGACTGGTCACAGCCAAAAATTACAGGGTTTAAGTAGATTTGTATTTAAAGGAAATCCATCTAAGCTTTGTAATTTAGCTGCCATTTTCCCTCTATTTTTACCCTTAATGACAAGCTACAGAATATTTAGTGATTCAGAAGCGACTGACAGTGTCTGTAAGGTTGAATCCAGCAGCCAACAGAGGTGAGGCTGCCCCATCTCTTTCCCGGACGCAGGCAGTGACAAGGCTGAGCAGCTTTTCCCAGTAGGCACACAGAGCACAAGAATACACCACGTGCACATGTACACACGTACACAGCTGACTGCATGGATGAACAGGGTCAGACATGCTCACCCTCCAATGAGCTCAGGCAGCACCAGCGGCCTCACTTGATTTCCCATCTCTGGCCTGGGGCAGTTGTGTTCCACCACTCACCCACCCATGGAGCTCACTACAATTTCCCTGGGCTTCAGTAGTCACCCAGCCCAGGGTCTTGTCCTTGAAGAAGCCTTGCTGTGTTCCTCTCCTTTTCCCCTGCTCACCACATCTGTCCAGATGTTCACCAGCACCCACACACTCGCAGACCTGCACTGCCTCGTGGTGCTGCGCTGCAGCCAGGCAGGCTCTGGTCTGGTCCTGTCGGGGGCTGGCACAGGCTGAGATCTCCCCAGTCACTGGGCCCCTGACATTAATCATTTCAGATCAAATTATTTAAAAAAAAAAATCTCATTAATTCTCTTGAACTATCTTTGCCTGAGTCTCACAAAACCTAATAAGTAAATTTACACTGTTCTCATTTCATGTTGCACTAGGACTGTCTTAAATATGTTTAAATATGTGATGAACAGGCCAGGAGACCAGCTCCTTTTCAAAAAGGCCTTTATTAAACAGGACAGCTCTGGGGTGGGGGCCTAAGGGGTCGCACACACCACCATTGCTCCCACTGGACACCGCAGACAAGGAGGATCTGTGCCGCTTTGTCACTTGGGCAGAGCTGGACCTTCCTTCCACATGGGAGTCCCCAGGAAAACACATTCTTTTGGCCTCGTAGTCTAGGGTGTCACCCCAGTCGAGTCCGCTCGAAGTTATGTCGGCCTCTGGAGGGAAGTCAGGGGACTCCTCTGGATCTTCCTTGTTCGATGGTGCTGCTTTTATTCCTTTCCTTTTGTGTGGCTTGTTGTTTCGGGGTTTTTTCCAGTCTGGATGCGTCCCATGAGTCTCTGGTCTCTCTCGTTTTACATAAAAGTCTTTATGTCATCCTCCTCCTCAGGGCCCAACTGAACAAGGTACAGCAACTTGGGGCAGGGGTACAATGTTGCCATGTGGGAGTCTAGGAGCAGTGGGGGTAGGGCCTGGCTGAACACGAACAAGAAGCACAGGGTACAGCAACTCAGGAGAGGGGGCAGGGCCTGGCTGAACAAGGAACAAGAAACACGGGGTACAGTAATTTGGGACAGGGGTACAAGGTAAGTAAACCTGGGACAGGGGTACAAGGTAAGTAAGGGGTTTACAAACAGTAACAGGAACATGTTATTCTTAACAAATAGCTGAAACACTCAAGTCTTGTGGTGCCAGTTCTCCCTGAGCCTGGAAAGTGATGTTGAGCACAGCAAGTGGACCCTGGTGTGGGGCAGGTGCCCTCTTTGTGAGATGTCTGTGCTGGGGCATGCTCTAGGTATGCCAGTAAAGATGATGGCTTGCTTGTGAATAAATCTTTGGTGATCCCTAAATTAAAAAGATCTCAGTACATTCTGATTTGATTAATTCCCTGGAAAGTGCCTCGTAATGGTGTTGTGAGGTTTTTTTATGGATTTTTAAAGGACACTTGAAGAAGCTACATGCTATTTAAAACAGTCCTCAAAGAATAGTGCCTTTGCCTCTCTGGCCATTTGACATTTCTGTTCTTGATTGAAGCTATTTAGGAAATAGCAGCTTTACTGAGTAGTAAGACAGAAAATGGCTTGAGGTTATACTAATGAGGAAGAAGTGATGAAGGCCCAGTGCAGAGCATGGCCAACTGATGGCAGGGGCTGCAGGGCCAGAAGGCCTAAGTGGGGGTAGGAAGTGCTGGCAAATTACATAGAGCTCAGCAGAGGAGAAAATACAAAGAGAGAATATAAAAACACAAGAGAAAGGAAAAATGTATGGTTGAAACAAGGTGTGCAATCACCTGTTCATGTCTTACAGTTCTCGACTGCTCCACCGTCTCAACTGATAGCAGCAACAATTTCTATCTGCAATTATCTGTTTTAGTTCAACAGGAAATCTTTTTTGTGTACAGGACATATGTATACATAACACTTCTTTGCACTATCAAGGACATTTCCTGTTTATTCTTTTTGTTAAAAGTCATATTTACAGAACTGTTGCTGTCATGCAATTTGTCTCTCGAAGTAATCTAAGTTACTGTGACTAACACGGCAGTAACAAAGTTCTGCAACTGTGCACATGTTTGAGTTAAATAAGCCAAAATTGCAGACATGAGGTGCTCTGGAGCCATGAGAAATACGTGTCTGAATTTGCTGTGCAGGAAAGAGGATTTAAAATCTTTGAAGGCTCTAAACATCAGCTCCTATAATTTAGGCCTCACAAATAAGAATAGGAGAGAGAGATGATGGGACTCGTCCTGCCATATATCCAAAGCATGTGGTCAGTGCTGTTTTGTGCCAGAAGGAAATATTCCTAAGATAAGGGGAGTGAAAGCAGGTGTATCAGTGAGATCTAAGTAAGATTTAGGGGCTTCTCGTCCCTCTAAAGGTTTTTCTGGGAGTAAAATATTAGTGTCCAAGAGCATTGCAGGCCAGCATTGTAAAACTAAAAATTACTCCTTTTTTGAGCACAGGTGGAGCAAGTACCCTGCAAGAGATTCTTGCTTGGCCAATAGATATTAACAACATAAAGACAAGATGAAGAAAGACAGCAAAATATACATATGCTTTGTAATTCTCATGCCTGAACTCTGTGGAAAATTCCTCAATGTCTCTGTTTTAAAGTTGAAAAATTGGTAGAACAGGTTATGGAACAAACAGACAAAATAAACAGTAATGTCACAAGCACCATGTATTATCCAGAGTTTAAAAGACAATCTAGGAAAAAACATGCTGCACAGCAAAAGTAATCTCCAGCTTCAATTCACCTTAATGTCCATATTTAAAAGGGACCAAGGGCAGTTAAGGTATAAAAGCTGGAACACCTGAAATTTGTGTTAGGAAACTCTATTATGGAAAAAAGAAAAATCAATTGACACATGATTAAATACAACATATGGAAGAAAAAGTTTAAAATTATATGCTTTTCAAACCTATTGGAGTTCTCTGAATGAATCAGCCTGAATGTGGATAAAGATCAGAATTCCAAAAGACGGTGACCAAGGTCAAGGTACATGACCAGAGCTCATGGTAACAGCTGTAAAGGAAATACACCAGGTATGGCATAAGAAAATTGCTGAAAGGTTGGATAAAAGTTGTGCCTTAGGAGAAAATGGATATTTTTTACAAAGGAAAGGAGTCATCATGACATCCCAAATAAATCTGTGCTGTGTGTTCACTGTGCTCATAAGTGGTCTGCGAAAGAGGGAAAGCAATGAGGTGACTGTAATGATAGGAAGTAACGAATTCATGAAAATGAGGTGCAATTGTGAAGAATTACAAAAAATAGCCTAATGTGACCAATTAAAGGGGTGTTGGAGTAGTTGATAAAATTCAGAGTAGATGAATGCAATGTGATGTTATTACATAGCAATAAACTGTAGGAAATCTAATAAATCACATTTTTCTACATAAAATGACAGGCTCTAGCCTCACTGTAATTCCAGAGAAAACAAATCTTAGTTGTAACCCATAGACATATAAAATGTAGATCTACTACTTACCTTAGAAAAGAAGATATGAAATTAGTGGGAGAAGAGGGAGAGGGATTAAATAATGTTTACACATTTTGAATATTACAAGAAGTTTTTGTATCCCTGACTCATGCAGGGTATAACACAGTATCAAAATGGTCACAGAAAGCTGATAAAATTGCTTAGGGGCAGAGAACAGCTATATGATATAGAACTTTTGAACCTGGAAATAAAAGAAGCTGGAACATGAAAAAGGTCAGTGAGATGCTAAGTGACATAGAAAGCATAGGTAAAAATCATCTGTATGCTCTCTTTTCATTCATAGACTTACTGGGGTGTCAAATGAACCTAACAGATGGTAAATGCTGGCAAACACAGAAAGGGATTTTTTGTGTTTTAGGATTCTCTCTGCAATACCTGAAAGACCCTAGAAGTTCGTATAGACTCAAAGGATGACTCAGAGATGAGTTAATGGAAAAGAACTATAGTATCAAAGACTATTTTACAGAAGGACAAGGGTACTGGAATGTCTTCATTATAAGAAATTCCTGAGATGCTGTTCATGAATGGGAAGGGTGATTTTTTGTCAGTGTCCTGCCCCCTTTGACTTGCTGCTGGAGAAAAGGTACTGAGCAGAATGAGCTTTTATCTGGCTGAGCACAGCTGGTCTTACTTATTAAATTTACTAATACAACAAATTCATATTAGAAACTATTTCGAGGAATGAGGAAGATCTGGTCTTGCTAGACATATCTTCTCAGCCTCTGTAGCTGCAGAATAGAAGATGCTACTTACAGTCATAAGAATAAATGTGACTTCATTTTCATTGGCATGATTGATCAAAATATCTTTAGCATCACTGACTTTACTAGAGTTAGTTTTGATGCATTTTATACTTTTCGTGTCCAAAGTACATGTATCCTGCAAAAATTCCTAACTATTATTATTGAAACATGTATATGTATATACACATATTAATCTTCCACAGACTACCTTATGAATCACAAGAAGAGGAGAAGTGCTCCTTTTTGTATGTTTTTTGTAGAAGCATTTGAAACTGGAAACAAACAAACAAACAAACAAAAATAAGTCAATGAATATAGTAAACAGGGTGGGAAGTGTGTGTAGGCTGAGTATGTGATAAATAAACCTAAAGGCCCAGGAAAATAAAAGTCAGATGTTTTTTATGAAGTGTTTTCTAAGGTTTTATTTTGTGAAGTTTGTTCAAAATCTTACAGCAAAGCAGTATTAAAATTATACTGATTCCTACTGATTCTACCACCCATTTGACATGACGTATTTAGGGCAAAATTGCAGTGTTTTGTTTTCTTCATTGGCTCTCACTTAGGGATCACAACTGAGAAATGTTGAGACTGAGCAGATGCAATAGGACTGGTATGGGTTATGCAAAGTAACTTTGAAAAATAGAATAATACTGTAGTCAATTTAATTATTTTTCAACTACAACCCAAAAGCATAATTTTTCTTAAAATGCACTTTTTATATCATAGGGTAAAAAAAAGTTGTCTAGAAGTATCTTCTTACAGACAACATATGACAAAAATAATAATAGCTGCATAGTTTATACTCATATAAACAGTTATGTGGTATCATACAAACAATCACAGCCTAATACACCTTTAGTATTAAAATAATTCAGTGTGTTCATATTGTACTCAATTGGTGACTGCACATCTTGTGAAAAATGGCAGTATTTATTTTGTTATTTGACAGAAAGGCCAAAGCTAAAGTGAAATGTATTCAATGATATTCACTCTACATTCAGTGCTTTAGTAGAACTACTTAATCTCTGCTAATATTTTTTAACATTTTCCTGTTATGTTTATCATCTTTACATTGATGCTTCTTTCTTCTCTTCAAATACACATAAGAAACAAAATAGTCTTAGTTATACCATCAGTGTAATCTTACTGGTCTGTGGTGTCTTTGCAATCAGAAACTGCATTATTTCTTGTGGAATAATGTATGCTCATCTGCTATCTAATTTGCTGCTACCTATCACCCTAAGTCTCTTTGTTCCTGTTCTCCAAGTATATACACCACTGAATCTCTCTTAAGTGGTTTGATGCTGAATTTACACCTTTGAAGAGGTGTACCGTTTGACATATATTGACATATATTTACATATATTGACAAAACAGGTATTATATAGATAGCAGCTGGATTATTTTCTTTTTCCTACATTCTGCTCTGTTAACATGCTTGTGTCTTAACTAGGCAGGGACAGACTTAGAAGATGTGTTTTCTTAAAACCTCTTTGAGTGTTGCTTACTTCAGAACCAAAATCTTCCTTGAAATTGTGTGTATTCAGCAATGAGTTTTCTGGGAGTTAACTGTGTATTAAATGTCTTCTATGATTTTTACTGGGTTTTTTTTTACTGAACACTAAGTAAATAAGTATATCTTTATAGATGCGTATAAAATTAAGAACAAAGCTAAATAGCATTTCACAGTAATCGTTTTTCTTTATGATTCTCTTTTGCCTCATGTTTTCTTCGGTGAAAAGGGAATAGGCAATATGTGTATGAATAGTTTCAGAACTGGCAGAATGATATACAGAAGGACTAAAAGAAAAGTAGAGAAAAAAAGGACTCTGGGTTGTAAGAAATGCTTAAGTTAAACAGTGGTAAACATTTTCTTCCTTATTCCTCATTAGAGTGTGTTTATTTTCCAAAATAATAATGCACAATAACCTGTATCTACAGATAGGAGTACAAAACACCTTTTGGAATAAATCTGGGAGCAATCACTGGCAGTTACAACAACTTCTGCAAGTAGGTAACAAGCGTCTGTGCAAGGAAACTGCTAAGTTATGGCCATGTGGGGGCTGTGAGAGTTCACTTACTACCCCAGCAATATGGAGTTTAAAAGTTAATAAAGTTTATATTATAAACTTTATAACCATATTACTATAAAGTTAATAAAGCTTAAAAATAAAAGTTAATAAAGTTTTACTTTAAGCCAGCTCCGGGGTTCCCAAAGAGATTGAGGACATAATTTGCTTGTCTCCATGGATGTCAGAAATTTAGTTAAGATACTGCATTTACATATGCAGTTACATATGGCGTACTATATTCTTTATACACTAGAATTACAAATTTCTGCTCCTAAAATGGGGTTCTGTCTTTGACAGATTTTAGATGAATTGCTAAGATGCGCTCCTTATTCAGTGCAAACCCTTCACACCCGAGCAGTAGGAAGGCTGCTGTGCGGCACAGCTTTCAAGGAGGGGTACTTGACTTACTGAAACCAATGTTGGAGACATGAAGTAGCTGGTTAGAGTAACAGGGTGGTGGGTTGTCACTGTAATTTCCCTTTTCTGTTTTCAGAACGTCAGTTCTGTAGTAATTAAATTATTTTAAATTGTTTGTGGCATTTGTATGACATTCCGCCTGTGGTTGTAGGACGAAGGATACAATGCATCTGCAAGACTGCTGATAATTTTTAGTGAACAGTACATAACTGAAACATTCATGCTAAGTTCATGGTGTAGTAGGTTCCTTCTTTGCAAATGTTGGATAATAAGATCTTATTAAAGTGATTCAATGTGATAGGTATACCAGAAAAGATTTTTATTTTAAAAGTTTCCTGAATCCCCACAGCCTTTTTATCTCTTCATTAGAGTTATTATATTTGAAATTTAGTAAAAAATTATTACTTGTAAGTTCTTTAGTTTTAGGAGCAAATCCCTTTCATTAAATTCATCTTATTAAGATTTAGAAACCTCCCACAAGAATTTGACAGCTCTTCTCTGAAAGATCCAGTCTTGAGAGACCTACTGCTGGGAAGTTAAAAACAAAATTGCAGTCAGAAATACTCTTCTGCTGTAGGTATAACAATAAAATGTGGGCTAATACTTGTTCTGAAGTGCTTAAAATGCATATAATAATCCAAGCATTACAGTCCACAGAATGTCCTTATATTTTTCTCTGTTCAAATATTGCATTAATGTTTTTCAGAGTCAGTACAATACTTTTATGGGGGATTAATAAAATCAAGTAGGAAACTAGCAATTGTGTGCACTGTAAGTCAAGGTTTCTTGCTGAGGACTTCCTGTTAATGAGCTATCATGCTTTCACAAAGTCTGTAGGATGTACAAACCAGATACAAAAGCCTGCTGAGTAAACCCTTAGTGTTATTTTTTGAGAATAAAAAAAACCAAACAACTAAAAGCAAACTAAACAAATCACCCCACTCAAAAAAATCGACCAACAAAAATCTGAACAAACAAAAAACCCCAAACAAACAAACAACACCCCCCCAAAACCCCAAAAATCTCCAACCAACCAACCAACCCATCAAAAATATCAAACAAACAAAAAAACTCCACTTTTCTTATCACAAAATACATGTAACTACAAATATACCACAGAAATTTTCCTGTGTTTTTTAAATATAGAAATCTTAATGTTAGTTGCAACAGAAAGCATAATAAATGTGTCTACATTTTTCTCTTCATATTAAAGTAGGTTTCAGAACATCAGAAACTCTGATATTTTAGTACTTATATAGAAACTTTTAAAATGGCATTTGCCAAAAAGTTTCAAACACTCTCTTGCCATTAGAACTGTCAATCTGTTGATTTTATGGCATTAAGGCTAATGCTGAAATTTCACATTTGAATGAATAAGTCATACATTGTTAACACTACAGAACCTTAAATAATGATTCACTGCATAAAAAGATGTAAAGTGTCTCAGAAAATCCACCTCAGAAAATGAGGTTTCTTAATCCAAAGGGAAGAATGGTGTAAATGCAATTTTTGTGTTGTGCAATACACATTTATTGGTGTAAATGTGCTGCTTGTAATCTAGAAATTTTAAAATTAAGTTTACATATAAGTGTCTATATGAGAATATATACTGGGTGATGGAAAAGAAAACCAACTTCAAATTTTCCTTTTTTCTTTTTCAGGTCAGAACTGTGGAGGCTTAGTACAGGGACCAAATGGTACTATAGAAAGCCCTGGATTTCCTCATGGTTATCCAAATTATGCCAACTGCACATGGATCATTATCACAGGAGAGCGTAACAGGATACAATTGTCATTTCATACTTTTGCCCTCGAGGAAGATTTTGATATTTTGTCAATTTACGATGGACAACCACAGCAAGGCAATTTAAAAGTGAGGTAAGATACCTTTTTTCTTTTCCAATTTCTTTCTCTCTGTCTCTTTACCTTTCTTTCTCCTTCCTGAGTATATGTTCTGATAGTATGTTAGAACATATATTGTGTTTCCTTGGCTCATCCCCAGCCAAGAGGTCAGTAGTGCTCCAGAATATCCCAGAGAAAGATGTTAATCCAAATTTTAGATTTTTATGGCCCCAGCTTGTGTATCAGTAACATCAGTTGTACTTAAAATTTTCACAATCCAAAGTCAGTTTTGGTGAAGGCCTGAGCACAGATGCATTCCACATTTCAGTATATTAGTTTTATTTTTCTGATGGTGGAGTCTAGGTTTTGCCAAGAGTTCCTTTCTTGAAGGCACCAGTCACCAGTTTTTGGAAGAACTTCTACTGAAATGAGTTCAGCTGTAAATTGTTTGACATTGCCAAAATTGAAATTCTTCTCCATGAAGCAGTTAGGGATCTTTAAAGGTCAGAAACTGGTGTATCTTATCTGTTCAAATACCACTGAGGTCATAAAATGGCTTTACGGAAGCTTTTTGATCTTGAAGCTTTTCACAGCTTCAGGTATTGAAGCATTAATTCATTGGTGTCTTGTTGTAAGTTCCTCAGTCATTTTCTGGATCTGGACTGCAGAGCTGGAAAGCGAACAGTGCTTTCAGTGCTCTCTGTCATTTTCTGTTCAGGCATGAGATTTATTGAGTGCTGTAAAACACTGCTGTCAGTTCTGTTGTCTGATTACCCTTTTACATGCTGCTGATTTATACTATAGTGCTAAAACAAATATGGGAGCATCACCAATTTGTTCTGCATTTTAGTGGGTATCATCACTGGATATTTTTGACAAGAACAATGTTCTGATTGATTGCTTACTCAGTTCAAAAAGTTCTGAAAACTTTGGAAGGTAGTACACAGCTACCACTTACTTAGATGCATAGTGGGTGGGCTTCATTTGCTGTACTTAACTGACCTTTAGTACTTGTATCACCAGTATAAAGGAGAAATATTTCTTTTTCAGTCAAATGCTTTTATTAGCATTATCTAACATGCCTGCTTGCTTTGTACTAATCTCAGTAGAAAATTTTTAAAGGAACAGCACCAATAAAGCAGATATTTATTTCTCATTGCTTCTGTTTGCCAAACAGTTACCTTCACAAATGTCATTATGAAGAAAAAAACATTTGTTGGCTTTGCAGCATGCAGAGGTTAGCGTAGCAGAATTTGAATGACAGGTTTCTATTGACTTCTCATATCCCATGTCATACCCTTGTTGTACAAAGAACATTCACAGGTGTGCCCCTCTGCAGTTACACATTTCAAGACAATTCCTTTGGCAAATATTGGAAAATCACCATCTTGGTCTTTTAGCTGACAGCATGCAGATTCAAGAGAGCATCTTGGAAGTTCTGCTTCAGGGCATGCACTTCTTTTTCCCCATAGATAAAAATATTCCACTACATTTTGAGTAACTGTGTTTCTTTACCCACCATGCAAAATCTGGAGCTTACCCTTAAAAATAGCCGCGTATCTATATCACCATCACAAACTATGACAATTAAGTAATACTCACTCCATATTTTGTATAGCATTTTTTCAGCTGCTACAGAAAACTTGAGTAAAAATGAATAGTACGTTCAACTAGTTTTTTGTGCTGCCTGAAGGGCCTTTCAGTATGCTAAATGTGCACCACAGTACTTCCACTACTTATTTATTGAAAAATAAAAAAAAAATACAAACATATATAAAATATATTGAAATGATTAGGCAATCATTAGGAATAAAGTGGCTTAAGCCATTAGTGTGGAGAAAGAAAAGAAAACAGTGAGTGATTAAATCTATATAATCGCTGGTTAGTGCATTATTAAATGGTTATATGATAAATGTATATACTAGTTTAAGGAATAAATTACACCTGGTAGCAATCACAGGCTTTGGTAAGCTATAAGGATGTTGAGAATTAAGATATTAGTGAGAAGAAGAGAGTAAACAAAAGGTAAGGTACTAAAATGTTCTATTTTACATCTTCCTATTTTCTAGAAAATATTCAACTAGAATTCTGGAATTCTGTGTAATTCTGAGACATGACCCAAAATTGTCCTTAAAAGATTGTTATAGTGGCTTTATTTATATAATAGAACAAAAAATAAGATTTTCCATATCATATATTTTATATATATATATATATATATAGTATATTATATATCATAATTATGTAATAAATTATATTTATATATATTTATATATAGTGTGTCTATTTATATCTGTATACATATATTTCATCCAGGAGTGCACAGGCTGGGTTCTATCCGTCTGAGAAGCAGATCTGTGGAAAGGGTCCTGGTGGGCAGCAAGCTCAGTGTGAGCGAGCAGTGTGCTGCTCCTGCAGAGAAAGCCAGCAGGGTGCTGGGCTCATCTGCAACAGCATCCCCAGCAGAGATAAACAAGTCACTGTCCCACTCTGCTCAGGGCTTGCCAGGCCACACCTGGAACACTGTGTTCAGTTTTGCTCCCACTGTACAAAACAATGTGGACAGACTGGAGAGGGTTGAGAGAAGGGCCAAAAAGATGATCAATGACTGGGAAGTTTCCATGTGAGGAAAGACTGAGAGAACTGGGCTTGTTCAGCCTGGAGAAGGGGAGACCTTGTCACCGTGCTCCACAACTTAAAGGGTGGCTACAAACATGGAGACTCCCTTTTTTACAAGTCACTTGGAAAAAATTAGGGGTATAGGGTACAAGTCACTTTTGGGTAGATTCCAAATGGACACACAAAGAAATTTTTTTCACAAAGAGAAACATCTGTCATTGCCATAATCTCCCCAGGGAGATGGTAGATTCCCCATTGTGGGACACTTTTAAAATTCAGCTGGACAGGATGTTGGGCCATTTTATTTAGATTGTGCTTTTGCCAAGAAAGGTTGTACCAGATAATTCTTGAAGATCCTTCCCACCTGGAATTCTGTGACTATGAATCTGTGATATATAAAATAGGAAGTTTTAAGTCTAATGCCACCTGTTTTGGTAATACTTTGTTGTGTGAAGTATTCTTAATTCCATAGACAAATATGAAGTTAGATAATTGACTTTGTCATATATTAGAACCAAAACAAGTATTTCAGTTCTACATTATTGAAAGAAACTTACATTAAAGCAAAAATATTGCTTTATCAGCTGGTGGAGAAAGATACTTGCCTTCATGGCTTCTCCAAGTGTTATTTAGTTTACTGCAGCCTAGCTAATAATATAATAGATGCTTCTTCTTATTACTCATATCAGTTGAAATAAACAGTTTTGTTTTAATGGTACAGTAATGCATATGATGAAAGTTGCTAATGTAATGTAATAAAATACAGCTTACCAAAAACTTTCTGACAAGAATATATAAAATGTGTGCTTAATAGCAATATATTCCCCCTGCTTTCTTGAATCATGCAGCAATAATAGGAATTAAATATGAATTATTCACAGTATTCACTTTTCCCTGTCTCCAGCAAGCAATAAACCATATGTATATTCTGCACATCATAATCCAAGCACAGAGGTCAAACTTAAAGTCTGCTCTCGCTTGCTATTAAACCTCTTTTATCTTAAACAAACCATGATTTATCATGCATGCAACATTTTCATTTTTTGTGTTTGTTTTTGTTCTGTTTCTTTGGTGCTTATTATTTGATTGTTTCTTCAGAAACCATTTCTGTCTTCCGTCTCTCCAGGGTCAAGAGAACAGTGAAGCAATGATGGGGTGATTGACTTTTCTACAGAACTGCTGACACTGCAGCAGCAAGAGCTTTGTTCAGTTTCAAGTTCTTATTTCTTATTTCTTTCCCCATGAAAATGACATATGTAATTTTTTCTTTACCTTTTTATTGCACATCATTTCCTACAAAGTATAGAAGACTTTTTTTTTGTGTGAGTGAGCTGGTGGCTGTGAAGAAAAGAATGTAGATTACTATTGTAGCATTTTTCCAGCTGAAGCTTACCTAGAACAGCACAAAGTAACAGGGTATTGTTCAAATTTTTAAAACAAGGTTATTGAATAATTTCAGCAGAACATTCTGGTACTTCATGTATCTGTAGGAAAAGGAAGGTGATTACTGTATATTATACAATTATTGATGAGTTCCTGCCAGTAGACACACCAATCAATTACTACTGTTCCCATTTTTATGTTAGTCATAGAATCACAGAATAAAATACAGAATTGCTTGGGGTTGGAAGAACATTAAACATTAAAACATTAAAGATCACCTAGTTCCAAGCCCCTGCAGTGGGCAAGGACATCTTCCACAAGACCAAGGTGTTCAAAGCCCCATCCAAACTGAACTTGAATACTTCAGGGGTAGTGCACACACAGCCTCCCTGGGAAACCTGTTCCAGTGCTTAAAACCCTCTTGAGGAAAATACTTGACATCTAATTTCCTAATAGCTAATCTAGAGCTCCTTTTTTTCAGTTTAAAACCATTGTACCTTGTCCTGTCATTCTTTATGGTATAAAAAGTCCCTCTTCCTCCTTTTTATAAGTAATTTTCTTCCTTCCCTTGAAGTACTGGAGGCCACATTGAGGTCTGCCCAAAGCCTTCTGCAGTCTGAACAACCCCAGCTCTCTCAGATTGTCTTCATTGGAGAGGTGCTCCAGCCTACCGATCGTCTTTGTGGCCCTCCTCTAAATCAGATTTTTCTTAGGTTATTAATTTATTAATGTATTAGGAAGAGAAAACTTTTGTAGTACAGGGCTAGAATGTGATTCATTATACGTTACATAGCTGTTTAAGGAAAGAAAGAAAGCTGTGACCTGATCAGATAAGTGCTGACAAATAGTTTCTGCCAATGTGAAAAGAGCGTGCAATGGGAGGAAGATAATTTATGTGGGCAATACTGACAGGTTCAAACTCATATTTAGAGTGTTGTTGGTTTGCTTTTTTTTTCTTTCCCCATCTGGGGTTAAAAGGTAAAATACCTATTCCCAAAATTTTAGCTTCCCAATTCAAAATCATAAGCTTTCTGATTTTGTTGGCAAGCCTACTTGCTAAAAAGATTTAACAAAAGTTGTATTAAATATAAAGTCAAATAATGAGACTTCTTGTTAGCAAGCCAATTATTTGCCAGTTATTATAGGACATATTAATTACATGTTTTAGACTGATACTAAATGATGTTTAACTAAAAAAGATTTTTTTTCCCTCCAAAACCATGAACTCCCACCTAAAAAAATCTATTTCACATTTAAGGAACTATTATTTCTTGGGGAAAAAAAAAAAAAAAAAAAGATTAATTTAAGAAGGCAAAGCAGTGCATGAACATATACTGTAATATTCTTCATTGGTTATTTAAAGCTTTTTTTAATGTAGTTGTTTAAGTCAGCATGATAAGATGCATGTGAGACTCATCATAGCAAAAAAGTTAAAATGTAGCTGTGCTCAATTTCTTTGTCCTCTTGGAGGCAGATCTCTTTTTTAATCTGAAACTGGCCATAGTATATCTTCAAAAAACACATCAGTGTTGCTTCTTTGCCTCTTCCATACTTTTGAAACTGAACATGTATAGGTGTCAGCAGTGGTTTGATGTGTTTGTATGTAGTACCGCATTATCAAAAGCATTACAAGGATTTAGAAGATGAAAGCTGGGATATGGTTCCAAAACAGACAACTTTCCAAATAAACAGGTGATAACATTAACTCAATTACTGGTTGTATAAGGAATTTTTATTCTTAAATTAATTTTTGATATTTCTGCCTTTTACTTTATGCCATCTAAACATGTATTACACATACAGAGTGCATTAAGCAGTTTTATATTAGTATTTTTGCATCTTCTGTTATGTTGAAAAAGATAAGTCTGTTTCATTTTAAATGATAAATGCTGATCAGCATTCCTAAGCAGTGTATACAATAATTATTGCAACTGGCTTTGGTCAGACATCAGTCCCTTCCCTTTGCTTATACTGTAACTGAAAACTATTAATTAAATTATAGCCATTGCAAAATTTTAAGCTGGACTTCACAAGGAGAATAAAGTCTAGTCAAAATCTTTTCTTTTTTGATTTGTTGCTCTACATCCTTATTGTGGGATTTTCTATAATTTCTGTGTAACTGTGGTAGATAACTTCTTAATTAGTACATAACCTGTGTGCTATGAATAATTTTTGATGCTTGTTTTAGAGAGGAAAAACATATTTTAAATGTTAACTGTCAAATTAAAGGGGACCAAAAAACTTTTATAAAAATGTAGCAATCATGTAATTAGGTTAAACTGCGAATCATGTTCTCTTAGTGTCATCTGGTCACCTGATCGCCTTAACTGAGCCTTGTGATTATTGATTATATGATCACAGTCTGGTTTTGGATCACTCTGTGCTGGACAGGGATGTAGTGATCATGTGACAGAACATCAGAAATGTTCATGCATTTGAGGGGAATTCTGCAATCCCTTATTTCTAAATTTCTGCAGTGGAAGTTCAGAATCCTCTCCTTTGTCATCTAGTCACACACAATCAATTCCTCTTGTAAAACAAACTTTGTAGACAAGTGTTCTCGTAATCTTGCAGTTTCAAATATTACTTGGAGACTTTCCTCCGTTTTCGTACTGTTCGTGTTCACAAGAGTATCTGCTGACATTATTAGGGGCTTTGGAATTTGACAGTTATGTTTTTCCCACTAACTTCAATCTAAAGTATACTCCTGCTGGCATCCCAGATCATTCCTGTGTTCATACTTGCATTTGAGAAAAAACTATATATTCTCATCTCCATTCAACTCAATGAATTTATTAAGAATGCTAATTAGCCAGTGGCTAACTGAAGCACGTATAATAAGACTGACTCTGATCATAAAGCAATTTGAAGAGAAATTTTGATAACAGGCCCAATACAAACCAGGCAGGCAGGGAATAGCACTCTTTAAAACCTTCCCTTCTGTCTACAAACCTCATTTATATGTTTCTGTCTTTCAGAAAAAAAGGTAATTTAAAAAATAATCTTTTGTTTAACTCCCACACCCCCAACACACACATATATGCACTGCCACTTTTTTTTGGAGAGTCTAGTGTGACCAGAATCATGAAAAAAAAGCAAAATGGCAAAGAAATTAAAATAACATATGCCAGTATCATATATTAAAATAACATGCCTGTTTATCTTAGTTGCTAAAATGGGCTTCTCTTGAAGTAGAACTTGCATGTTAAAGTAATAACAAAATTTTGATGACTTTAATGTAAATTATTAGATATTATTTACCCAAAACCCCCCTAATTTCTTATTTTTAAATACTTGAGATAATTCCTTAATTAATGAGAGAAACTGGGGACAGAATGGCTGGAAAGTGACACAGCAGAAAAGGATGTGGTGGTGCTGGTTGACAGCAGCTGAACATGAGCCAGCACGTGCCCAGGTAGCCAAAAAGGCCAAAGGCATCCTGGCCCGTATCAAGAATAATGTGGCCAGTAGAACCAGGAAAGTTATTTTCCCCAGTATTTGGCACTGGTGAGGCCTCAAATCCTCAAAACTGTTCAGCTCAGGGGCCCCTCACTGCAAGAAAGACATTGAGGAGCTGGAGTGAGTCCATAAAAAGACAGAGGAGCTTGGAAAGAGTCTGGAGCACAAGTCCTATGAGAGGCAGCAGAGGGTGTTTAACCTGGAGAAAAGGAGACTCAGGGGAGACTTTATCACTTTCTACAGCTGCCTGAAAGGAGGCTGTAGCCAGGTGGGGGTCAGCCTCTACTCCAAGGCAACCAGCACCAGAACCAGAAAAAATGTCTTCAAACAGTACCAGGGGAGGTTCCAGTAGGACATCAGGAAGAAAGCTTTTACTGAAGATGTGTGCCATCCACAGATTCTCTGGGAAATCTGTTCCACTTCACAACAGCTACTTCCTGATATCTAATATACATCTACTCCCAGTTTGAAGCCATTCTGTCTTGTCCTACATGCCCTTTTAAATAGTTCCTCTCCATTTTCCTTGGAGGCTCCGTTCAGATACTGAAAGGCTGAAATTAAGCCACCTCAAAACCTCCAGTCTAAGCAAACATAATTCTTTCAGCTTTTCCTGATAAGAGAGGTGCTCCATCCCTTTGAACATCTTGGTGGCTTCCTCTGGACTCACTCCAAAAGGTCCATGTCCTTCCTGTGCTGGAGACCCCAGAGCTGGATGCAGCACTTCGAGTGAGGCCTTGCCAAAGCAGAGTAGAGGGGCAAATTCCCTTCCCTTGCCCTGCTGGCCACGCTGCTTTGGATGCAGCTCAGGACACCATTTGCTTTCTGGGCTGTGAGAACACAATGTCAAGGCATGTCCAGCCTCTCACCTCAAGTCCTTCATGGCAGAGCTGCTCTCAATTGCCTAGCCTAGACTGATATCAGGGCTGCACCATCCCAGGTGCAGCATCCTGCACTTGGGCTTGTTAAACCTCATGAGAGTCTGTTTTGTCTTAATGACATTACATCCTTCAGGTGTGTCAACAGGAGCACACAGCTTGGTGTCAGCTGCAAGGTTGCTGAGGGTGCACTCTATCCCCTTATCTGTCTCAATATGATTATCCTTTACTACACTTAACAATTGTAACAGTTTGAGGTTTTGAGAGTATTGATCGAAAGTAAAAATGAGACAAGATCATTGCTTTGTTCATGGTGATGAAGTAATGAGGTAGAGATTCCCAGAACTGTGCAGGGCCCATGTGTTCCCAAATTCAAAGTAAAGATGACAGACATCCTTTGTCTCATAGTTTATAAAATTTCCATCATAAAATTGATTAAAATTTCATATTAAAAATACAGGGTTTTTCTTTGCATTTAGTAAATGCATACATTTCTGTATGTGAGAAAATTAATCAGATATTTAAATTAAATTAATCGGATATTGTGACAATGAACAAAACATTTGTATACCTTTTTGAAATTCTGCCTTTTTTCCACTAATGGGAAGATGGTTGCCCAATATCTAATAGAAGAAATTATGATAACTGTTTTTTTTTTATTATGGAGGCCAAATGCTGTGGAAATCATTGATTAGGAGCATAATTTCAAGTATCAAAAGAGGAGAAGTTATTGGTGTGTTACAGAAAGCCAATGAGTTTCAAAGAAAATTGTTTTTAAAGGTAAATATTCCTTTTTTAATGACAGAAGTGTTAACTAGAGAGAACAGTAATAAACAAAATTATGTTTCTAATAAAGTCCAAGGCATTTGAGCAACCTGGTCTAGTGGAAAATTTCCTGCTCATGATGGGTTTGGAACTGGATGATATTTAAGGTCTCTTTCAACCCAAATCATTCTATGATTCTATGAGTACTTTGGAGAATTAGTTCAACAGGCTTTTAGTTAGAGCACAATTCTTGTGTGCTATTAGATATGTGAGACAAACCTGTCAGCCAAGTTAGAAAATATCAAGGGCAGTAGGAAAGCACTCATCCTTTCACACAGTGAAATCATCATTTCACAAACAATGTAGTGAAATAAAGATTTTAGTTCATACTTCTCACATTTGGTCTTTTATGTTATGTCTTTCAAAATCCTAATGCCAGCCAACCAATGATGTAGTACATTGCTTAGATTGCTAAATTTTGTTCAAATTATGAACTTAAGTAGTGGATGTATCAAACATCATACCAATCACTTTTATGTTGCACACCATTTTATTTAATATTTATAATAAGAAAGAGTTGTTTACAAAATGTATACCTTCTTAATTTTGCTTTATCTTGAAAGAGGAAAAGTACTGAAAAAGGTTTCAAAAAAATTCAAAGTAACCTTGAAATTTCAAGCAGTGTCACTGAATAAGCTTAACGTCACTCTGTACAGTAAAAGAATATGTTTTTTGGTTAAAACCTACAGTGTGCAGTCCTTCAATAAATGTTCCACAGCATACAAAATGTGAGGCTCTGAGAAGCATGGCATTTAACAAGAAAACATCTCTCAGCCATAGCTTCATATTTTTTTCCTGTAGAAATCATTGGAAATGGATGGAGAAAAGGCTCCCTTTTCTTATAAAGATAAAACACCAGGCCATTAAAACACCAAGCCATCAAAATTTCCTTTGTGTGCTACAAGCGTGAAAGAGCAAATTGAGCATAACAAGTAAACACAAGGATCATGAATAAGATTTTTTGCTTGTTTGTTTGTTTCTTTTTAATGTTTTAGGGCCTTTAGCCAAATATTCTAATATCATGCTGTGTGAAAAAGATGTTGGTTTCTCTGCTTGCTGTGAGATGTTCCAAGTTTGGAAGAAACTGCCACTCTGAAAAAAAATGATGAAAGAATACATTAACATGAATAACTCAACGCTTTCTAGTGAGAAAAGAAAAGCAAGTTATTTACATATAAAATTAAAAAATTACACTCCATCAGTGAATGAGTATCTAATATCAGATTGAAATAAGGCCAGTTTTGGGCTGGTACATGGGAAGTTAGCATGTGAATTCCTAACTTATAATGAAGTCAATGGCAGCATTCAGTCTTTAGTGACCTAGCGTTGATGACAGTGAATGGAAACAAATAGATGCAATTGTCTAGCAAATTGAATTTCAACCTTGATAACAGTTAAGAATCTTATTAACAAGGACTAAGATTTTCAGTGCCATTTTAGAAGAGGTGTAAATAAGACCTTGTAAAAAGAGCAGAAACTATGGCTTCAATGAGAAGTTCCCGGCTCCAGCTTTGGATTGTGACAGTGACTGTGCAGCAATGACTGAAGTTAGAAAAGCGCAAAGATCAGTGATAGTGCCATTCTTTTCCCATTGTTCACAATCTCCACAGCTGATCTGTGTCTTACTATTTCTTTTTAATCCAAGGTTTCTTAAAGTTTTTGTCTCCATCTACTTATAATTTCTATGGAAATTACTTCCATATAAACCTGGGACTTATATGGTCCCTTTTATGTTTTACCAAGCTCTTTTTCCTGGTCTTATTTCAAATTTCCTACCCATGATCTTTCCACATCTGCCAAAATAAAACTTGCCTCATACAATTACAATATTTGTAATTTTTTTAGGAGACAGAATCTTGTAAACATGAGTGTTTTGAATCAATACTTGAGAGATGTGTAGAACTGGAAAGTTAATGCATTTGAGTGGACACGAACCAAGCCTGTGCAACTGCATATTATAGGCAACTATGCTCTTTTTTTAAATTCCAAGAAGCCTAGGATTTAGTGACCCCAAAAAAAGCCAAAAAACCCCCAGATTCCATAGACAAAAAGAATTTTTCATGCAAAGAGTTATAAGAGAAAAAACGATCTTCTACAAACTAAGCTTTCAGAACCTTTCCTTATTTGATTGTTTACTCCAAATATGACACTTTGGAGGGAATGTAAAATCACAAAACACATATGAAAACAACAGTGATTTGAATGAGTATCATTTGAAAAGGGGCCAGTTTTGGGCTGGTGCATGGGGCAATATATGTAGACGTGGACTGTAGGGAAGGTCTAGTGTAATGTATCCAAAACACTAAAAGGACATTTTTTTCTACTTCAAACAAAATCATAATAGAAGAATTCTATGAGACAAATAGAAAACCGCAGCCAGGATCTCTGAATCCCCTTTAAAACGCTGCTTCTGAAATCCAGATTTCCAAATGTTGCACTTCTCACACTCCTAAGGTGAGCAAGAGCAGAGGCACAGAAGAAGAGTATGTATTGTAGTTGTCCTAGGACTCCATTTATACTACAGATCATCAGCAATATACCATGCAGCACTGTGTTTCAAGATTCAAGTTGCTTTCTTCAAGCCCTACAGCAGTGACAAATAAGGGGTATAGTTCCAATAGATTTAAGGAAATAACTTACCAAATAATAAAATAAATAAAAATTAAAATTATATATATAATAAATCATAAATAAAAATAAATTAATAAAATAATAAAATAATTTGTGCAATGATTGAATTATATATTTTAAATTTTAAAACAAAGCACTAATTTCTAACTTCATAATAAAGAATACAGTGATTCATTTTAAAAAAGCCAGTTTTCAGCTATCAGCATATTTGGCAACTTTTTGCTATCTGTTCAAGTTTGCTTTCACAGTATAGTCTTGTCCTCATTTATTTACCCTTGCTGCAACCATTAGTCATAGGTTCTCTCATTCTTTTCATAAAGAGCTTGCCAAAAGGAAAGCTTGTTAACTTCAGCATTTCAAGATGTAGAGCACAGAAAGGAAAAGTTATTTTAATATTGGGCCTTAATTATCGGTACTGTTCCACTATTTTCTCTCTGTGTTTTAAACTCTGTCTTGTCACAAATGGGGAAAGGACTTTTTTCTGCACACAGTCTCAATAAGTCTTTGTAATGTTATAAGTTCACAATAAAGGTGATAATTCATCTTCTCAAGAAGAATGTGTTAACACATTCTTGCCAATAAGCTTTAGTTACCTATGCTCAGAGTTTTCGCTTGAGTGTAGGAAGATCCTGCCTAAAAAAAAGTATGAATGTGCTTAGCTAAAGCTTTGGCTAAAACTATTTATTTTGTTTCGTGGCAATGCTATTTTAGGAACCAATTTATGACTTTGAAATTACTTGTTTTTTCTAAATTCACATATTTAATATAACTAGAGGCATTTGACATCACATTATGGAAGTAAATTATGATGTATGTACAATATTGATATGAGCAGTTTGAATTTTTGAATATACAATTTGAGGTTTAATTATCATAAGAAATTTACATAATTACCTTATTCTTGATTTTTCAAGTGGATAGCTGTAAAGATTAATCTCATAAAACATCTTTGCCTGTTTTAATAGTCCTTACTGTCAGTATTTGCATGCTGTATTGATTAGTATGAAGGTTCAGTAAAGTTTCTTCATTGCAGAGTTGAGCTAAAAAGACTTCAACTGGTATTGTATCACCTCTTTCAAATTTTGTATTTGAAATCACTTAATTGGTCAGGCATTTCAGTAGTTCATAAAATTGTTTTTAGTTTGAGGAAAAAAAGCCCTGAAATAATAAATCCCTTACCCAATGTAGGGTGTGATACATTACTTAATGAATGCACCTTGAAATCACATGTATCAGAAATTCAAATTTAAATTGCCTGAAATATGCTTGGTTGGTGTCATTTTAACTCAATCTAACTCCTGTTATTTCCTCAAATAATAAACATTTTATACTCTTCCTATCATTTAGTGTGATTAAGCAAAACTTCCAGTCAGTCAGGTCTTAGAAGCAGACTTAGAGCAAGAATTCTTTCTGGTTTTTAAAATATCACTTAATCTCTGTTTTATTCTTTGTGAAAAATAGTGTTTTCATTAATAGGTGTGTTCTCTTGCTAAATGCTGAGAGATTGTTAAGTGCCAAGGAAGGTGTAGAAGTATAAAATAATATCACTGTTTTCCTGTGGCAAAAGGAGATCCCTTTTCCAGAGTCTTTACATTCCTTTGGTTTTTCAGAAACTTCAAATTGCTGGGTCTGCAAATCTGTATTTTCTGAGCATCTTTTAACTTTATTTATGTTTAATGGTTTTTAGAGCCCTGAGACCATAATCCAAGGGAAGCAAGCTGCTAGCACACGTGGAACTTTCCCAGCTCGGCAGTAAGGCAGTCTAGTATGTGCTAAATCAAGTCTTTTGTTTGTAATTGTAAAGACAGGTCCAATGACGGCAGCTGTACTAACCCTAAAGTGATGTTTATGGGCAATAAAAGACACACTTTTGACGTAACATCTCTTGGCTCTTTGAACAGAGGAAATAAAGTGGATATAGAGCAGGAAGTATATTACCTCAGAGAATGCACACATACAGCAGAGGCATTGGGGCAGGTTGTGGTGTGTGCTTGTGTAAAGCATGATGAAAAGACAAGTATGTCACTGGAAAATATCTTCCCATTGCCTCAGAGGGTCGTGGAAGTGTTGCTCTGCCCTGCTACCTCCTAGTGTTGGCAGTGCCCCCATACCACCAGAACATTTAATAGCAGAGCCAGAGCTTCTCAGATTTTCTGAGACCTTTCAGAAAACAGGTGAATATTTGGGTCTTGAGTTTCTCTTTTCTTCCACCACAGCTACTTCAGTAATTTCTGTTTCCTGCAGAAAACATTGTGAGATTGAATGAGTGCTCACACATGCTGGATGTAGACCAACTATCTCAGGATTGGCTCTATGTTTTCTGTAATTCCAGACAGGCAAACTCATGTGATTTAGTTAATTAGATCAGGTTTATGCTGGAATGAATTTCAGAGTTCATACTTAAATGGTTTTCTTGTAAATATACAACTTACCTTTTTCTATGAGACAAAAATAGCCATTCACTTAAATTGGATAAACACCACCAGATGAAAAAAGAGGGTGACAGAGCTAATAAAAAGGGTTTTTGAATTCAATGACCATACTGATAAAGTTACCTTTAACTGGAATGATAAGCATCTCCACAATGACTTTATTGGATGGTCATTTTCTGAATGAGACAGGAAACAAGGCAGCTTACATCTTTGGCTTAAAAAGTTTTAGTGAAATCCAGGTATAAGGTAAATAATGAAGTATATTACATTTAAACTGTCCAATTTCAACATGCAAAATCACATGCCGGAAAACAAAGTGCATTTGTTGAATAAAGAAAATTCCTCTTTCCCATCTTCATCCTTTTTACCTTAATCTTGACCATGACTTCCTTCTGCTTTTTGCTCTTTCAACTGTAATTGTTTTCTTTTATTCTTATATGTAAATTTATCTTTAAGTACTATGAGTCTAAGCTGAATTTACCTAATTTATCTCATTTACACTTGGCTTCCTCTTACTTGGGGAAAATTTACAACTTCTCTGATTCTATCTAGCTCCCTTGACCACCTCAAAGTAGAACACAAAAGAAGTAGATTGCTTGTATTTGGACTCACCTTCCCAGAGAAATTAAGGTAAATTCAGGGGTGAATTTAGAGCATTCATTAGCTAGATTGGTGAGAGCACTTGGATTGCTCACAGGAGACTGAAGGCATTAGTTCATTGTGCCCACCTTAAGCACTGGCAGCATCACATCCCCATATGACAAGTAGAGTCCAATCTACTTTATACAGCTTTCAATTAGGTTGTGCTCAGTGTGGCATTGTGTGTTACTAAAAAGCTTCCTGCTGGTTCAGAGTGTGAGCAGACTACAGCTTTTAGATTTCTGCTAAATACCTCCATAGGTGTAACTGCAGAGTGCCCTTAGGCAAAGAAATTTACTCACTTTAAATAAATAAAAATAAATTATCCAGCATTAAGTGTATAGTAAAAGTGAGAAATCAGTGAAAAATAGCTAGTATGCTTAATTTTATTGTGCATTAACATTTACTGGCAGGTAGATAGGTTTTTAGCATATAGTTTCATAGTGTGGTTCAGCTGAGATATATCCTTGTTTAGACTGGAGAAATTGGCCCTGATCCTGCTCTCCCCGCAGTTCCTATGGGAATGCTGTGCCATATTGTCTTGCTCAGCACAGTGGTACATGTAACAAACATGTGCAATTTGCTACTGTCAAAAACCTCTTAGTGGTTCTTCTGTCTTTATTTAAATTCTTAAACAAATTTATAATGATTGAACAGAATGCCAGTTGCCAGTGTAATGTTGAAAGTGGAAAATGGTATGTGGTAATTTGAAATTAGAGACATGTGAAGCATTCTAGCTGGCTCATTCATCTTGTTATCCATATCCTCAATATTCAGTAATATCAGTTTGCCTGTTTAGTGTTCTCATAAATTCAGAGAAAGTAGCATTAGGATAAGAAACAGAAGTATCAGAAATTACCTGACAAACAGATTTTCATTGGAAAATACTGGAAGTCATATTACTTGGACTAATAAATTAACTTTGCAAAAAAACCCGCAAAAAACCAAAACATCAGGAATTTCCTGCACATTGTGGTTCAAGACAACTTTTTAGGACAGCCTGAGACAAATGTCATACTTCAGCTTTCAAAAAGCTCTTAGTAAATTGGTATTGGAAACATGATTCCCACCAAAGAGTCTATTAAGTGGTGGGGAAAGGAAGATGTTCCTTGGTTTTTTTCAGCTTGTGAAATTGATAGCTTTAAGAAAATGGGTAGAATTTGTGTTGTTTAGAAGATAATCAAAATTTG
The DNA here is from genome assembly GCF_049639895.1 of Pseudopodoces humilis. Lineage (NCBI taxonomy): Eukaryota > Metazoa > Chordata > Aves > Passeriformes > Paridae > Pseudopodoces > Pseudopodoces humilis. The sequence goes on from NC_142202.1 coordinate 92,012,552, forward strand.
GAAACAAGGACACAGGTAAGAAGCAGTAGCCAGGAACAAAAGAAAAAGCTTTCATGACTAAGCTAAACCTTCCATACAAGCCTCCTTCCCAAAGTAAGTGTAATTAAAAAAAAAAAAAAAAAAAAAAGAAAAAAAAAAAGTCCTCCTTGGATTATAAGAAACTTTTACATTATCATGCAAGTTTTTATTAACCAATTTCATAAAGTTACGAAAATTTAACATTATTTATGAACAGGATGTTCAAATAAAATATGCAAAGTACACTTGAAATTAAAACATTTCACTATAGTAGGAGATGGAGAAGTATTTAAGCTGTGCCTGATAGTACGTAAAGCAAGGCTTTTTCTTTTGTGACCTTTGCGTCACAGTTCTGAATAATTATTCTTTTTGTGAAGGGACCTGTCAGAGTTCTCTCAGATCCATGGCTGTGAAGTGCTTTGAACAGAAATGAATTGCAAACCATCTTTACATTCTCATTTTCTGATATATTACATGGAAACTTTTGTTCTCCACTCTCTTCATGTGTAGAAAAAAGAGTAAAAGAAGTACCTTTTTTCCTCAGCATTTGGTTTTGTTTTAAATCTTTGAAGTGTAAACAAAAGCTGCTTTGAAGTAAATGCTAAAAATCTACCTCTTTAAAGCAGGTAGATCTCCTTAGCTTTGGCTTTCCTTATTAGTAATATAGAAGATGTTGTCAGGTCTCACTGATGTTTTATTTGCAGTGTTTCACACACCTATTGGCCTTTTTAATTTCATGATCACATTGAAGTGAAGCCAAACTGGTATCTTTCCTGTCTGATGGTGCTTTTTTTTTTTTGCTTGATAGATATAATTTTTTTACAAGTCTTCAGTTTATATATCAGTCTTTCCTGACAACATTAACTTCCATAAAACATCATCACAGAGAGGAGAAATACCTGAGAAGTCACGTGTATGTGTCAGCATTTTTCTGTATTGTACTTCAGATGGGTTTATGCCATAGGGGTATTTTTTCAGTCTGGTATTCATTTACTTTTTGTATTGAACTTTTGCAACTATTCTTGGTTTAAAAACATTAAATATATTTGATTTGGACACTCATAGTTAACATGAGATTTATAGAACCGAGCTCCAGCAGTCTTCTCTTCCACATCATCAGTGGGGACCTAGAAGAAATATCAATGTAATAGCCTATTTTTGGGTCACTGGACTTTGGAAGACAAACTTGAAGAAAATTACTTGTAGCTGAATGACTTTGAAGTTCAAAGATACCTGAAAGCTTACTGCTTTTGTTAGCTGTCAAGAATATCTGAAGGGAGAACAAAAAATGGCTGAAAGGAGAGGACCAGGCAAAGACAGAAACTAAGAACCAGGGAATTCGAGATTTATTTCTGAATTCTTCCCTAAAATATTTTGTGATTTGAGAGATACCACATTTTTTTTGTGTGTGTTTTCAATATGAAATACATGCTCAAGATAATTTTTTGATTTAAAAAATTGATTAACTTTTTGTGAAATAACCTGTTGAATTGAAAGACATATTTGTATACAGCACAGCTTTCATTTAGCCCTCTCAATGTATTTATACAGTGGCAGTGTAGCACAAGTACATAAAGGCTTTACATGGGCAAGAATCACTTCGAAAATCATGCAAATTCATAGTTAAATTGTATGTGGTCTCCAATGCAAGAAAGTGAGAGAGAGTAAGTGACAGCTGTCGCACTTTCTCAGGAACGGTGAGAAACACAGCATGACTCTCTTAGCTGCATTGTCCAAGAGAGCAAAGTTTATTATTCTTGATCTTCTTTTATAGACAGGTTAGAGAAGGTCCAAGAGGTAAAACTCTCATTAGTCATTAAAGGAACACCATCACCATCATTGGTTAAGTGGAACACCCCTTGGCTGTTTTTCCAAACAACACCTACAAAATTGTTATCCTTTACCAAGGACTGTTTGGATTTTTCCTTGTGCTTTGCCAGGCCAGAATGAGAAGCCTGTGTGACTTAGTTTGACACAGGCTCTGTTCTCTGCTTGCTTTTTGCATTTAGCATCCATGGACAGCAGCAAAAGAGCAGCATCCAGAGAGATCTGAAATATCAACAAAGTTCCTCTAAAGAATTTTTTCCCTGCATTGTTTCTTTGCAGCTCTCCCAAGGGTATACAGAGTAATTAATTATTGTGGAAAGAGAGAAGTTGTTTACGGAACACAAAATAGTTATTGCTTTATGGAAAAAAAGATATTGTCTAAAATATGGCTTTTTGTCACTGTTTAATCTACACAACTCTGAAGAGGCAGTCTGGAAATCATCCAGGAGTATCTATCCTGGAGTAAAATATTCCCATGTTAGCTTAAGGAAACAGAAACTATTTAAAGATATCAGTGTCATAATCCATAAAATCATTGGTGAGATTTGCAAGTAATAAGTTTTGATTTAAAGCATCAATATGTTCTGTTTTATGACGGTACCGAATACCTCTATTGAGAAGGGATTTTATGGAAAATCTTGGACTTTTGAATTTTGAGACAAAATTCTACTACCACTTATAGATTTCAGGTGCTGATCAGTAGATTAACACACACTTTGAGAGAAATTACGAATGTCATTATAACTTCTGGACCTGATTTTGGATTTTGACAGAGAATAAGAGATCAAGTTTCAATTCTGTGTTCTTCTTTAGATATCTTTTATGTCTGTTGGAAACTTTTTCTTGTGACAGGATCATGTATACTAAATTTATATGGTAAAATATTATGTACTTAGCTGCCCTTTGTTTTCTTTGCAACAAAGCTATATGGATTCATCTCTCCTTAGTTGTAAATATTACATATATGAAAAACTGCTCTCTGGAATTGCTTCATTCCTCTGATTAAACAGACAGTGTCAATTCAATGGCAAGCCTTTTTTATGATTTAAACAGCTATGGTTAGGTAAGATGAATCTTACCAAAATGAATGCTGGAGGAAAGAACAATAGCTTGAAATAAAAGTTTAATCCTCAAATCTTGTATTTGCATGTGGAGCAGTGTGGGATCCTGAGACAGAGATTTCTCGTACTTGTAAAATTGTTTTGTGATCCTGTGATTCTATAATATGGTCACTTACTACCAGGATAAAAGACAAAAAAGAATACCTTTTTTCTGATAGGAGGTATATATATTGGATTAAAATGTGATCTAAGAGGACAATACTGAGTTTCTATATTAACTGACTTCAATGAGAATTTAAGTTTTGTGGATTTTGCCTCAGTTTTAGTCCTTTTACAGCTAAAGTGAAACAACCCCAAACCTACATTTTTGCAAGTACTTTCTTCCACAAATTAAAAAAAAATTATACAAGTCTAAAGAATTTATTACACTAAAATTAGCTCTCAGCTCACGAGTTTAGGTTTCCAATGTGGGAAGCAATGTTAGCTCATTGCCTATTTGTAATCCTGCTCTTTCCCAAAATAAAATGTATTTGATTTATGCATTTACCTCGAGGTTTAGTAGGAACTGTGAGATCTGATGTATGTGTTTGGACAGAGCTGCATAGCAGCTTCTTTTTCTGATACGTGAGCCAGAGAAAAGGTTTCATCTGTGGCTGGAACATAGCCAAGGGTTGCATAGCAGCAAAGTCTGATACCCCTTTTCTTTCCCCAAACTTCCTTCACTTCATCCAGTGCACTGGGAAGCACTGACTGCATGTGAATGAAGGTTTGTCACAGGATGAATGAAGGTTACATTTTTTTCATACATGGTAGTGACAATGAACCTCTGGGTAATAGTAGTAAAGGGACCATTTTACCACCAATTTTTTGTATAGCTATGTTAACAGAGGCCATGTCTGTCCTTGTCTTGTAGAGTCAGACTTGAAGAAGAGATGACTGTCAAGCTGGAGGGTTTGGGGCTTGGCTTTCTTTTTGTTTGTCCTTCAAGCTGCAAACTTGAACTTAAGTGCAAGACTATTCTAGAAGGTCATGGGAACATTTTTACTCTCGTACTTGTTTTGACCAAAGCAAAATGCTCCTCTACTATAAGACATATTCCTATTTCAACTGCAGAACTTTTAAAAAACGGTATTTTTCTCAATAAATAGTCATGCTGTTCATTTTATTCTTTATGAAAATTGTATACTTCATTGATCACTGTCCAGAATTCCTAGTGATGATGACAGAGTTACCCAATTTTTAAGAAGCCCGTGTGGTGCTGCCTGCACCAAAACTTACTTATAGCAAGCTGTATTAACAAAGATATTATTCCTCCTGCTGCCTATGTGAACTGACTGCTTTGCAAATGGCTGCAGTCTGTAGTGCTACTCTAGAATCAACGAATAGAGATAAAGAAGTGTTTTTGTTTTGATGATGAGTGCAAAGAAGAGAGGAAAACCAGCACAGACAATGCAGCATTGATTCAGAGATAGTATTCATTGCATTGCAGTTAATTTCTAATTGTTATGACTCATTTTGTATATTAGACTGAGTTGATGAATGTGCTTAAGAATCAGTTAATGAGTAGTGAATATATTATTTGGTAACACTGTTCACTGTATAGCTGGCAGAAATGTCACAATTCTGTCACAGTAATCAGAATTCATTTGTGACCTGGAAAATCTCATCTAGTGTCAAAATTCCTTGGGATGAGCACTTTGTATGCAGAGCTTTCTCTTATAACTCCACAGGACCAATTCTTAGAGAAGCAAAGTAACCGTGTGCTTAGGGTGGCAGGTCTCTCAGGCACTACAGCTCATATTTAGTTTAAGCCTTCAAGATTAGGTGGCTTTCCAGTTGCAGAGTTCTAGTTTTGAGTAACTGCATGTTGAATCAAGGGCTCTACACTTGCACACAGGGAACAGTGCTAGTAACACCCAGGTAACTTGGTGTTTTCAGGGAGAGTGTGTTTTTCTGAATTCCAGCAGCATCGGTTTTTCTGCTTAGGTGACTATATCCCAGGACTTTTATTTTAGAATTAAAAAGATCTTTTCTATGTCAGAACACTTTCTTTAATGGATATATTTTGAACTTGCATAAAAAATGAGATTTTTTAATTCAACTCTATTTCTAAAACATTGACTTAGTCAAAAGAACAATTCACCAACTTATTCACTGATGAGTGGATTCTGTAGTTGAAGATTTTCAACGAAACCTTTTTTCTTCTGATCTGTGGCAATGAATGCTGCTTGTTTCTAACAGGTGGCCAGCCAAGCCTAATTTGTAATTGCTTGTTTTTGAACTGTGCCAATACAGAATTTTATTTAGGAATCCTATTGCTTAGTTCTAGCTAGATCAGAACACTCAACTTTTCTTTGATCATGAATTTGCTTCTATGATAGTGACAGCAGCCTACAGTCAAAGTAAAAAGATTCACAGAGGTCTTTAAATTACTTAATTTAAGAATAGGCGAGTATGGACATAATAACTTTAAAACTGGACATACTAAGTTTAAAATAATAGGCTTCATTAAAAACATATTTACTTAAGAGCACTGTGTAATTGAGCAGCTCGCCATGAAAATTGTTTTACTTTTTAAAAAAGACTATGCTATGTACAAGTGATTGGAAAACCAGGGATTTATACATAATATTTTTGTAAACAATATACTTCAGACATAGCTGTTCTGTTCTACTTTAAACTAACAAAGATCTATAGTTTAGATTCTCATTACTTTTTTTTTTTCCCTTTCTCTTGGTAATTTAACAGTTCTTAAATGGGAGTGCAAAGGTGGTTTAATCCAAATGTAGTATTACACCCTTAACGTGACCTGGTAAAAGTGACAATCTGATTGTTTGTGCTCTAAAGAAGTATAGCTGTTTAGATAAGGAGCTGTAATAATTATAAAGAGCCTACAACAAAAGTCATTATGGTGTCTTTTATCACAGTAACAAGAACAGAGACTCAGTAGTGCATAGTGTTTAATTAGTTTGTTATGTACAAGTAAAAATAAGGATATTAATACAACAATGATCATAAAAATCATATTAACATTCAGGCTCCTACAGAGACTCCATTAACCTTGACTAAGAGCTGTCAAAGCATATGCCAAGTTCTCTTCCTTTCTAGACAAGGGAACAGATTAATTTTACTCTTGGATGAAGTATCCCACTGCTGATGTGAAAACCAAACCACAGCTCCTGGGTTTCAATTGGTGGTACAGATCAGGTGCACTACAACAGATGGACATCTAGAATACCATGGACATTGGAGTCAGCAATTGCACTAACTGAAACTTAACTGCATATTGCAATGGTTCTTAAGATGCTTTCAGGGAGCACAGGGACTGCAAAAGGCTTTATGTAAAACTTCAGAGTTTGTTCTTTTATTGGAGTAGGAGTTAAGTTGGGTGAATAAATATTAATAAACCCAGTCTTAACTAAGGACCCGAGCTAGTAGAAAAAGAATTTTCTCTTCTTTAGAGTAACAACTAAGAGAATTATATCTGCCTTGGCAATCTTATCTAACATATGCCTTGGAATTAAGGCTAAGCCAGTGTGAGTTTTGGGATATTAGCTGATGTTCTCTTTTAATATTTTTTTACCTTATAAGCTTTGTAACATAATTTCACAGAAAATGCTGTCCCATCAAATAATTCTTCAATTATCTATTTTCTTTTTAAAGACAGTGTAGCTCTATGTGCTTTGGGGTATTTTTAACCATCTACTGCTTTCAGAACTGATTTATTATTTCAAAATGTCAAAGCCTATAAAATATTTTCCTTATTTTTACATAAAACAACTTTCTAAACAAGCAAAACAAAAACATTCTTTTTGCTGCTTCTAGTATACACCAAAAAAAATTGCTACATTTGACTAACTTTTTTCTCAGTAGTCATGAATTTTCTCTAATATTGCTTGTAATTTCAAGCTCTTTTAAGTTTAAGCAAGGGTTAGAAGGCAATTATGAATTTTTCTCCTGTGAGGTGGTTTTATAAAAGGAATATAGAATGTAGCATTTTACTAATTTTTTTTTAAGAGATTCAGTTTTGTGTTTATAGATCTTCATACACTGAATAGCTTCTTAATTTCTGACAGAAGTAAACATATATTATGAGTACAGATTTTTTCCTGAAATGTTTTCATTAAAAGCGTGGTTCAATAAAAGTTATTAATTTAAGAGAGAGAAGAAACTCCAGGGTGCTGTGTTTATTTGAAAGAAGTTTCCTGTAGCAGTTTCTTTGTTCAAAATATTTTCGAGAGGGGACTAAATACTGCACTGCTCACCCTACGATTATATCTCTCCTTTTGGCTGCTAAAACTTTTCTCCACAAAGTCTAGAAATGCGAAAATTGTTCTTTAACACGTATCACTCTTGCTGAAACATCAGCCAAACAACATGACCTTCCTTCTAGTCTTCTAAATAGTTTTTGTCATCCATCTCCGTGATACTTCTGCTTTTCAGCAGAAGCTTTAAATATTACAGCTTGTCATAAAAATGACAAATAATTTTCCTTTGTACTGACAGTTATAGGAAGTATGAGATTCTAGATATCTGCATGATGGTGTGAAAGCAAAGGATTAAATAATGTCTGATGACTTACCAGCAACCAGTCACCTCTAGTGAAGAGCATACCTTCTTAACTCTTAAAGCTCATACTCCCCACCTTATCTGAAGTTCTCAGTATTTACCCATCTTTCTAATCTCATTAAATAATTGAGTGTTGTTGATTAGGGCACATATCTCAAAAGCAGAAGCAGTGATGGACATAAGTATCAAGCTAAAAAGTTTACAGTGCTTGCAAGTGTTTGCCAACTCTCACCTTTCAAATATTAGACACTTAAATGTGTCCAGAGCTAGAAATATTCAGCTTCTTAGGTTACACTGTATATTCCAAGATCTAAGCTCTTTCTTCACAAAGTTCTGCTTCTTCATCTGCCAACACTCAACAAGTAGTTAGAGCCAAACAGATGCTCTGATTGGTGATTGGTGTTGGTTAACGTAACTGTGCTACGTTAAGCTTACAGCTGCTCTCTTCATGGAGGTACTGGTCCTTTTTACCTCCCTCTATATCTTATTATAGCCCTCATACATTCCTCCCTGATATGAGTGCTGACTCTTAAACTCCAAGATTTGCACACAAGACCATTTCTGAATTGGTCTGAAACTTATGTTTCACTGTCCCTACTTGCTATGATGACATACATAGCAAGTAGAACTATTAAAAGCCATTTTCTTCTGGTGTCTCCATACCACCTGGATTAATCATGCTCCCATCTTAAATGCATAAGCAATTCTCTTCAGGCCAACCTTGTGTTTGACTGAAACAATGTAAACAATCATGTATTCCTCTGACCCCTCTCTCTCAGTTTTAGTTTAGATCATTTGATAGAGCTGAATAGATTGGACATTAAGCAGTCATAGTTAATTTATTAGCAGTACCAAAATATATCTAGCTGCCAGACCATGTCAGCAGCTACAGTCAAACTTGTCAACCTGTGAGTGAGTGGCTGTGAACATGGCATTCAGAAGCAAAGTGTACTGGGTATAGCTGAGCTGAAGTTAATTTTCACCATAGTAGCCCCAAAAATCCTTCCAATGGCTTTGTTTATATTGTTTGTAATCACAGATGGATTTACCATCTTGCTTAAATGAGGAAGCCAATATATTTCTATTTCATTTTTCTGCCCAGCTTCCTCTTCTCTGCAGTTCTTGGTGATGAAAGCTCCAGACATACAGTTATGCCACTTCAGGAATGTTTTTTGTGCACCATTTCTTTTTCAGAGGATCCTTTTGCAGGTTGCTAAAATCACTATGTGAATGGAGAGAAATTTGAAGCTTACCTTGCTTTTACCAACCATCTTGTGGTTCATATTGTGAACTGAGAGTCCACTAAGTCTACCCAAGTAATGGGGCTGATCAGAGCATTCTGCTGTCTTCTTAACATCTTTTCTGGTGCAGTCTGTGCTTGTGGCTTGTCTCATTTTCAATACACAAGTTTATGGCATGTGAACATTTTCTGGAAGAGATCTGTATATGCTCCCTCACCAGTTATTGAACTGTGGTTTCCATCAGATTACAATTCTTGACCATAATTTACCCCAAAAGCATTCAGACTGAGAACACTCAATTTGCTGTCAAAGAAACATGCACTCAATGAAGAACTGTCAACGGGAGGGGTAGGTATTTATATACATGAATAAAGTAATTATACACATGCCAGATTTCTGCAAAGGTAGATTAAACTAATCTATTATCTTGTTTTAGCTAAGCATGCTTTCCTTTTGACTTGAGAGGATTAATGACTATATTGTAAAAGTTTCTCAATAATCAGGTGCTACAAAGGGTAGTCTAGAATGGAGAAAACAGGAAAAAAAGACACATTTCATCTTCTCATAAAAATACTTAAAATCACTAATAATATTCTAGGTAGTAAAGTGTGTCTTTTAAAAAACAACAAATGCTGTGGTCATTTTGGGGCTTTTGGGGATACTAAACTGGAGCCATAAAATTCTGAAGAGCCTATTAGCATTGCAGTTTATGCTGTGCATATGGATCAACCTTCTGGGAAATGCAACAGAGACTTTGCAGAATGCAGTGTCTCCTTGTAAGCCTTGTAGAAGACAAGAGGACACATGAGTGAGCCCTGGAGGAAGCTGGTGGAGGAAGCCAGTTGGGAAGACCTTGCTGATGGGTGCTGGGAAACCTGTACGAATTCCAGGCCTGAGTTGTGGGGTCTAGGAAACCATGGCAGATGAGGCCCCTGTCCTATTTCAGTGTCCACTCCCACGTCAGCCTAATGAAACTGTAGGTGGTGCTTGAATGCCTCTCTTCACCAGCACATTGTAACCAACGACACTGCCATCCACTGGGAGGGAAAGAGAACTTTCAGATTACTCTTTGCTGATAATAATAAAATGATGCATTTTACTATTGAAAGTTATAATTTCGGACAATTATTCTTTTCTGTGCTTTGTTTAGGTCACTAATTTACACCATCAGGTTGATAATTTTTAAACTAATTGTGGGACTTAATTATCCAGTATTTTAGGGAATGGAAAAAGTCTGCAAACATTGCATGCACCCAGCAGGTTCCCTGTAAAGAAACAAATTTGCATTTATAAGTGTTAAAGCTTAGCAATGTTAAAACTTAGAAGTGTTTCATGTTCCTAAAAATAAGTGTGTGTGAACTAGCTGCAATCTTTTCAGTGCTGTCATTGCACATCAGTCTCTATTTATATATTAAAAAAGACAATTTTTTTTGTCAGCAATAAAATTTTTAGAAATATGTCTCTCTTCAGTTTATTTCATATTTTTGTGATTGCTCCTAGTTAACAAGTTAAAAGGATTTTGGAAGTTGATGTTAAACCCTTCCCTTCCCTTCCCTTCCCTTCCCTTCCCTTCCCTTCCCTTCCCTTCCCTTCCCTTCCCTTCCCTTCCCTTCCCTTCCCTTCCCTTCCCTTCCCTTCCCTTCCCTTCCCTTCCCTTCCCTTCCCTTCCCTTCCCTTCCCTTCCCTTCCCTTCCCTTCCCTTCCCTTCCCTTCCCTTCCCTTCCCGCACCTTCCCTTCCCTTCCCGCACCTTCCCTTCCCTTCCCGCACCTTCCCGCACCTTCCCGCACCTTCCCTTCCCGCACCTTCCCTTCCCGCACCTTCCCTTCCCGCACCTTCCCGCACCTTCCCTTCCCGCACCTTCCCGCACCTTCCCTTCCCGCACCTTCCCTTCCCGCACCTTCCCTTCCCGCACCTTCCCTTCCCGCACCTTCCCTTCCCTTCCTGCACCTTCCCTTCCCTTCCCTTCCTGCACCTTCCCTTCCCTTCCCTTCCTGCACCTTCCCTTCCTGCACCTTCCCTTCCTGCACCTTCCCGCACCTTCCCTTCCCCTTCCCCTTCCCCTTCCCCTTCCCCTTCCCCTTCCCCTTCCCCTTCCCCTTCCCTTCCCCTTCCCCTTCCCCTTCCCCTTCCCCTTCCCCTTCCCCTTCCCCTTCCCCTTCCCCTTCCCCTTCCCCTTCCCCTTCCCCTTCCCCTTCCCCTTCCCCTTCCCCTTCCCTCCCATTTGTTAATTTACTCCTGTAGCAGAACTGTGGCTAAAAACAAAGCAGGGAGCCATATACCACTTAGGTTGTTGGAGATTTTCCATTAATTTCTGATGAAACAAATTAGGCTATTACTAATTCCCCTTGACCATTATATAATTTCTTTCTCTCTTTTTTTTTTTTTTTTCAGTCAGCATTTACATATTTTGTGGAGAAAAGAAATAAAGGTGACCCTCAGTATTGAAACTGAGTAACTTGTATGCCAATCCTGAGAAATTAATTTTGCAAATGCCTTCATTTTTTATAAGTGCCTTTAAAAAGCATTTGAAACAAGTGAACTGTTCCTTAACAATATCTTTGTAAAAAGAAAAAAAAATAATTCCAATAAATGGTTTAATAGTTTTTAGATAAAGGATTGAAAATTAAAGGCAGGAGAATATTAAGTAATAGAATGATAGAAATTTTCATTGAGTATGTCTCTCCCAACTGAAATAATTTTTTTTTCTTTGAAATACCCTATTACATACTTTTAGTCAGTGATGATCACAGCTTAAATCAATTAAATAAGCTGTCAAATGTGAAATGTGCCTCTGAAGTGACATCTTTTAATAGTCTTTTTCAGCTTGTCCAGCTTAGGATATTTACTCACTTTTAGGGAAGAGACCTTTTTTGTTATTAGCCATGAAGAGAACTGGATTTTAATATTATTGTGCATTATTAATAGCATCATTTTCTGAATTCTGTGGAAAAGAAATGAACTTGTAGAGATTGTTATATCACTACTAGTGATATTGGGCAAGTTATAAAGAAATCGGATTAATTCTGCCCGCATTGAAATTTCAGGTGTGTTTCTTTGTTGAATGACTTGAGAAATTAGTTCTGAAAGTATTTCCTGCATGTTCCTGTTTTCAGACATCATACCCCATGGTTATCAAAAATTATTGGGAAATCTGAGTGCTTGAATATTATATCTCAGTGCATTGGAAAACTTGAAAGTTTTAAAAATTAAATTCAGCAGCAGATTCAAGCACTGGTAGAGAGCCATGTACATGGAATTAATTTGTTATAAGCAATTTTCTTATAAGCAGTTTTCCAGGTTCCTCTGGAAAACACATGAGTAGGTAAAAAAAAAATAATGAAAAGCCAGGTAGTTTTATGGGAGAAATTATACATGTGAGATGCTCATGGCCATAGGACAAAAGTCACTAGAATTCATAGAGAAATAGATGGCTAAATCCAACTGAGCTCTGATGGATTTCTCATCCAGAGAATTCTTGCTTGTGTTGGTGGAGCAAAAATGACATTCTGTGAATTTAGGACTATCCTGGTCTTCTAACAGTCATGCAGTCAGCCACACCTGATGAGCACTAATCTCATTCCTTGACCCATGAGCACTCAGTCGACAGTAATGAGCATTAACTGTTGTAATTGTGCCTGCATAATTAAAGCGTAGAACATATATTTTGCTAATATTGTGATTTGTGTGTAAAGTCTCATTTCAGTCACATTTCATCCTTCTTCACCTTGGCTCTGTGTAGGAACAATATGTTTCATACTGAACTTTTATGCATTTTCTGATAATTCTTCACAACTAAAAACATTTCTAACTGCTCATTTAGTAGAAGTGATTAGTCCTGTTCCCCTTTTTTTCTGCTGTATTGAGGTAGCCTTGTGTTGATCCATTAATATAAATATTTTTTAAAGTTGATTTCATAATTAGCTGTATAAAAACCTTTAATAAACTTTCAAACAAATTAGAAATCCTTTTTCATTGGGTCCTATGGAAGAGCAACTTCTAGTTTGTTACCTTTCTCTGAATTTGGCCAAGCTTGAAACATATAAACATTTTAATAACATTCTATTTAATTTGATGTTTTTTTCAGGTAGCTGAAGGTCTGTTTAAATATGCTTTTGGATCCTGTCCAGAAAAAAAATTATTTGATTTATTAATTTTAATTTATAATTGCTTAAAAGGTATTTCAAATGTATAGTCTTTATGTAGAGTGTAAATTGCAATTATACCCATAGGATACCATTGAATTACAAATTTTGGGAGGTTTCTTTTGTCCACAAAGCACCACATCAGACCATACATACACTGCACTGGGCTCCCTATGGATCACTCAGAACTCATTTATGGTTGAGGCATAAGAGATTAAGACATGTGATGTCCTCTGAATAACATAAAATCTTTCCTTCACTTGATATACTTTTCAAATCCAATTGTCTTCTTCTAAAACCACCCACAAAAAGAAAAAACAGGGGAGGGGGAGGAAAAAAAGTTAAATGGGTTTATCAGTCATAAATGACACTTCTTTTTTTCCCAGGTGTAGAATCCCTTTTCAGTTAATATACAGGGAAAAATTATTATCCTTAGATGAGTAAATGCACATAGACTGAACAAAAAACCTAAATCCCTTACCCTTGAAGTAAAATGATTTTCATGTACAGTATTAAGAAATGGTTTTGATACTGAGAATAATTAAGTATATGGGTGTTTTATTCTTTTAATACTTCCCTTGGTATATATTAGTCATGTATTATTTGAATGTCATTTTATCTAGAGAAATTACAAAGAAGTAATTAATATCTCTATTAAAGAAATTAATAGCTGTTGCATGAGAATTCTTCCAAAGCAGTCCCTAGTTTTACCTGTGTGTTCCAACTGGGGTATGAAATGACTACAGTTTATAACTGGTTCTCCTAAACTGTCTCTTAAAACAATCCAAACCTATTTTTAACCTAGTTATCAATCACTTCTCAACTGGAAATACATAAGAAAAAAATAAATAGGTTTTATGGATCAGATTATTTTCTAGTATGATTTAAGCACTACAGGCCTTCTTCTGAGGTCAAGGAGAATTATTTTGGATGAAATGACAGATTCAATATGCATATTTTTGGGTTGTCCCATGCTGGTTAATTCAGTAGCTGAGTTGTTAATGAAGAACAGCTTTGAATAGAAATAAAGTAATAGGTGATTAAATTATGTATAACTCTTGCATTTTTCGTAGTTCAATTTAGAAGTAAGAATTGAATTCAGGCTTAATTAAGGAATCAAGTCAGCTTCCAACCCAAAGAGTTATTGTGAATTTAACTAGAAATCTAAGAAGCACTATTTCAAACTATTCATTTATCCTTCTTTTGTTTGTTTGTATTTGCTGTTACTGTTGGGTTTGATTATTGAAAATATGGGGAAAGAGAATACATGGAGAAATAGTTACATTTACTATTAAACTTATCTTACCTTCACGGTTATAGTGATATATAGTCTGTGTGTTAACATATGAGAGGTTTTAAGTACCTACATCTCAATATTATTAGCAAAGGTTGTTAGGTGTGACTACCTCCATTCTACAGGAAAGAAATGTTATTAAAAATTGGTATCAGAACCACATACATAATCTTACAAAAAAGGCTTCATTTTACTGGGTTTATCTCCTGTTCTCTAAATGGAGTACTGTTTGTGTTGTAAAACACAAAATGTGGTGCACCTAATGGTACAGCTTTAAACTGCTGTGTTTTGATGTTTTGTTTATGCTTTCCCTAATTACAGACCATAAAATATCACTTTACAGATAAACAGTAGCATATAATAGAGAGTAAATTATGGAGTACCAAATGTGGCTTGCTCTTGATTGATACAATTAGACAGAATTACTACATGTATTCATATAAAAGGAAAATTAGACTTAAAAAAATCAATATTTTTGACTGAGCATGGAAAAATTAATTTAACAATACATGCTTATTGATTTTATGCAGAGGAATTTCACTGCAACAATATGCAATCCAAAAATAAGGAACAAAATTTTGGATTTTTCTTTAGAACCCTGTCTGTTATTTCTGTTTTTCTAGAAACAGAAGACCGCTGCTTTATGAATTTCAAATTAATATGTATTTTTTTGACAGTATTTCAAAACACCTGTGTTCCTTAACTGAATTGTTAGCATAAAACATCTGTCTTTTGAAACAAAATATTCTTTTTCAAACTGCAAGATTGGAAAGGTAAAAGGAAAACATGGGTGAAATGCCTAAACTCTCCCAAGATTGCTAAAGTTTTAAAAGCCTCATCATTTAACACACAAATAAAGTAACTCACAAATCTCATGTTTGGATAATTCTTACCTGAAATATTTCTTGGACAGATAAAATTGAATAGCAAGGTTATTGTTGTCAGCTTCTTTCACTGCAATTTCAAGGACTGCTGAATGCATGAGAAGTACAAAATTAGCTAATTAATTTTAATCACTAAACTCTGTTCCTCTCATTTCCCATAATAAAATGCTTGAGTCCCTCAAGCAACTGTTATTATTGTGCTTATGTTGATTTTTTCTTTCTTTACAATTTATTTTATACATATATGAACAACCTGGCCAGCATATTACTGTTTCTCGTTTACAGAACACATTTTCATGTCTATTTCAACCATTTTTTTCTAATAGAGCTATGATTGTAATAAACCAAAAATTTCAGTATAAACTGAAAAAAGTTGTCTGTATTCTAGTTACTAAAGTATTATAAATCATGAAATTCATCAAAGTTCTAATTCTTCTGTACAGTATTTTTTGGCAAAAATGGGTAAAACCACTTCAAATTGAAGAAATATTGCATCTGATCAAAACAGGTTTCCATAGGGTACTATAAAATATACAAGTATATTTAAATGATAATTTCTCTTTTATATCAAGTATAGGATATATCATCGACTGAGATGACCACATAACCAAATATGACACCAATATTTTTACTCCTAGATGAGTGATTATTGGCATAACTTAATTGTCTCCTTGTTCATGACTTCTATAATTTCTTGATCCTTAAAATTTGCCAAGAATTTTTTGTTAATCCCAGAATCTTATAAAGTAAAATGAATGCATGGAAATATATTTTTGTGAGAGGAATTTTGCATGCTACAAATATTTAAGTTATTACAAAGTAATAGAATGTGATTGTAGTGTGAGAACAAAGCCTCTTTAATTGGTTATTTGTAGTTCAGAAATGTGTTTGCTTATTTGAGCCAGCTTCTGTCACTAAGAGTTTTGAGAGTATTTTAATTGACTAATTCAATTAGAAAAATGAATTTGTATGCCTCTAGCAAAGAATGAGCCAGAAAAGATATTACAAGTAGTCCAAAGGAAGAATTTTAATACAGTGATAGCAACATACATCCCTGGACTGTAGCAAACACTACTAAAAAGGCTCTCTAAAACCTGGTTGATTGGTAGATCATGGAAAAAATTATTGTAAGAGACAGCTGTGGAAAGATCCTAAAATTACTTCTTCCTGTTATTTAATTTTGAAAGTAAGACTATAAAATAAAATATCCATATGTCAAGAGAATTTAATTTCAAAAAGTAACTTAAAAGTTCCTAAAAGATTAAGATGACTAAGTCCATTCTTTGTATCTAAACATTTCCTATGTCTGTCAGAGAAATGTTCTGTAAAAGGTAGTATCATATGGAATGAAGTATCATTCAACATGTTATCTCTCCTGAATATTTATGGCACTGAATATGGAGCTTTCTATTTAGCACTACAGGAGAAAATATTTAAGACATGAGAAAGGTTTATCTAATCAACTTGTTCTTTAAAAATCTCTGTGAGAAAAAGTTAACATTGGGAAATGGTACTCAAAATTAAATCTCTTAAAAATACCGATTTAAATTGTGATTTTCAAGTGAAGAGATTTATTCTCAAAAGCAGAAATACAAATTCCATTATTTTGGCATTAAAACTTAAAAATTTAAAATTTTGAATTAAAAAGTATCAAAATGCTTTTTTAATATATTTAGAATGTCAATTGAAAGCAAAACATTGATTTGTCAGTTCTTTCACAAAACTAAAAAATGAGTTATTCAGTTGCCTCTTCCAAAACACTTAATGCTAAACTTTAGAATAATGTGTGTCTTTCTCAATGCTGACAGAAGTGTTGATCTCACTTCCTGTCATGTTACCATATGCAATGTATAACTTCTAAGAAATCATGTAATTTTATCAGGGGACAGGAAAGAAACAAAAATATATAAAACTATAATAAAAGAAAATTAAAATTGAAACAATATAACTAGAGAAATTGAATGCCCTTAAAAGTCTCACATTCTCAGAGAGAGTATTTGGTAATCATAGAATCATAGAGTCATTCAGATTGGAAACGATCATCAGAGATCATCATGTCCAGACCTTAGCACAGCACTGCCATGTTCAGCACTAATCCATATCCCCAGGTACCACATCCACATGTTTTTTATATACTTCCAGGCATGGTGATTCCATCACTTATCTGCACAGCCTGTTCCAATGCCTGATCACTCTTTTACTGGTGGAATTTTTCCTAAAATTAAATCTAAAAGTCCTCTAGTTCAACTTTAGGCCGTTCCACTTGTCCTGGCACTGGCTGCCTTGGAGAAGAGGCCGATCCCCACCTGGCTCCAACCTCCTTTCAGGCAGCTGTAGACAGTGATAAGGTCTCCCTTGAGCCTCCTTTTATTCAGGCTGAACAACCTCAGCTCCCACAGCTCCTCTACACAGGACTTGTGCTCCAGACCCTTCCCCAGCTCTGTTCCCCTTCCCTGAACACCCTCCAGCTCCTCTCAGGGTCTTTCTTGTAGTGAGGGGCCCAGAACTGGATACAGGAATTGAGGTGTGGCCTCAGCAGGTAGTTTGTAGGATTGCTAGTAAGCCTAATACAATGCAACATCGAGGATGTTACATTTTTTTTAGATGATGTTGTCTGGCTTTAAGAGGATTAGCTCCTATCTACGTGCCTGTTGTAGTGATAGATCTTGGTTTACACACTGCCTAAGCAGCAACTCCACCTCTTGTGGGATATGGACTGTTCCAGGATGTCTCAGGATACGGGGGCAGATTTTCTCCAACATTATTGAACTGGCTAGTCCTTTACCTAATATAATACAGATGACAATTGATGATCGTCAGTAGAAAGACTAGTGTTGAACCTTAGGATTGCTGTACAGTATGTTCATCTGCCATATACGGAAACCAAATAAGAGTGTGATTTATGCATCTCCTCTAAAGGTGATTATCCTCCTGGCCTTTTTTAATTCCTCAGGAAATTAATAGGAAGGTAGAAAGAGGTAAGGTGAGATACTCCATTTACTTCAGCATTTTGAGAACAAAAGCTTAATACGGAAAACGAAAAATTATGTAGTATAAAAATCTTGTCAAAATTCTAAATTTGGTTCTTATCATAAAGTATTCTTAAGAAATGTCTGGTCACTGGAATATTTTTCTCATCTCCTAGTTCTTCTGTATAAGCTATTTTTGTATGCTAACTTCAAAGTGTGGGATGTAATTATTTTTTTTCCATTGTAACTTGACATCTCAGCTAGTGCAGAATTTCTTGCTTCACACTCTTTCCTCCTCCATCTCCTGAATTTTTATTTTCTTCCTTCTTTTCTTCTTGTCACTTTGTCTCATATTCTGATAGCCTCTGTCAGCCTTAATCACAAACTTATCTTTCTTCTCATCCATTTTTCATTTTCCTCTCCCTCATCTAACATGAGGGCAACTTGTGCATATATGTTCTCTTAGCAGTTCTTTTTCTTTTATGTATGCACTGACTCAGCACCAGCCATTTCCACAGATCACAGATCTTGCTTTTCTTCAGTTCATTTGGCCCCAAATGCCCTGAATTCAGGGATGTTCAGTTACTTTTATGTGCTTTAGGTACATCAATCCAAATCTTACCATAAAGAAGTCCACATGTGTGGCTGGATCTGTAGGAATAAAGAGACTCGAAATATGCAGTAAGGTAGAGAGGTGATTTTGGGTCTCTTGAGGTATTACTTGCTGTCCTGGTTTCAGCTGGAATTGAGTTAATTTCTTCCTAGTGGATGGTGCTGTGCTGTGTTTTGGATCTAGGATGAGAACAGTGCTGATAACATTGATGTTTGAGTTGTTGCTGAGCAGGGCTGACAATGACACAAGGAGTTTCCAGCTTTTCCTACCGCCCTGCCTGCAAAGAGAGCGGGGGTGTACAAGATGCTGCTGGGAGAGGACACAGCTGGGTCAGCTGATCTCAACTGACCAAAGGGATCTCTCAAACCAAATGGCACCAGGCTGAACATGCAACTGCATTATGCATCATTATTATTATTACTCTATCATTATTATTATTTTCCTTTCATTTTTCTGCCTAATGAAACTTTTTTTTTTTATATTGACCAATGGGATTAACCTTTTTTTTTGTTTCTCTCCTCCAGTCTTTTACATTAATACTATCTCCTTTGCACCGGATGTCAGGGGAAAAGAGAGCCCTGAATGATCTGTGCAAATGTCAAAATATTTAGACGAGAAAAAAAACCCCAAACCCACAAACAAAACTCAAACAGAAAAACAACAGAAACAATAAAGAAAAAAGACCAATAAAACCCAAAAACTTCAACAAAAACTAACAACAAAAGAAAAGGCAAAACCACCAAAACAAACAAAAGAAAACAGAGAGAAACTAAAACCATGGGCATTCAGAGGAAAGATTCCTGCTCATAGTAGTATTTAGACTTAGTAGGCCAGTATCACCTTATTATTAAGTGATCTCCTGGCTTAATTTTAATTTGTGAGAAGTTGGGAGGCTGAACATCAACAAACGCTTTTGGCATCTCCCTTTTTTAAATCTTGTTACTCCTGCTGAATTGGTAAAAAGTAGAAGTATGACATGATGTCTTTTCTATGTATTTGTAGGGACTGGTCAAGTGATCAGCTTGCTACTGAATTCATTACTCGTATTTCACCTCAACCATCCTAATATATCTGACATTTCTTTTAATTTTGTCTTCCTTAGTCTTGAGGGAAGGATGAAATTTCTGAATGAAATCAATGAAGTGAAAATATGTAGGTAAATGTTTATCATTGTCTGCAGCATTCTGTGGCATGTGATGGTAATATGGAAAGAAAGGAAGATGAATATTTGGTTATTGCTGAAAGAGATAAAATTCATCAACTAGTATTTTAGAAGTCTGTGGGGTTTTTTCTTCTCTTTTCCTTGGAAATGTACATATTTTTGCCCACATAATGTAGTATACCTTTAAGAATTTTTCAACTATTCAGCAGCTAGTTCCTTTCTAAGAAATTAGTAGCATCCCTGTAGTGAGATGTCTTGCAGTCTTAGAATTTGTCTTATGTCTAAAGTTACATTAAAAAGAAAAGAAAAGAAAAGCTCTAGAGCATGTCATAGGTGTCAAAATGTCTTGGACACCATATCCAAACAGTCATTGCAAAGGAACTGTTACTATGGTTGGACCCCTGAGTTATAAGCCAATCCAGCTGTGACTTTCAGTACAAAAGGAGTAGTAATACTGTTCTCTTTTTCTCCCTAAGGGAAGAAAAAGGGAAAGTAAATGTCTGATGTTGTCCTTTATTCTGGGCATACATGGACTTTTGAGATGCTCCTCCCGGCAGGAAATACTATTTAATTCTCAGGGAGGGAACCAAACTGGTGTACAGAAAGACACATTGTAGTAACCTGGGATCTGATGAAAGTACTGCTGTATTTAGCTGCAGAATGAAGGATGACTCCCTAAAAGAGGATGGAAAATAATTCTGTTCCACAATTCCCTAGGTAAAGCTATGTTTAAATTAGCAGGTAATGTGGCATAGTAGAAGCACAGCTCTAGCTGGGTCCTGTGAGCTGATGGGAATGTCACTTTGTGGGTGGGACCATTTCAGTGCCTTCACAGGGCTCATCTTCCAGGTCAGTTTTGCCCAAAAGCAATATAGCAGTACATTGAATCCTCATAGCTATGTCAAATCCGAGCCTGGGGAGTGTGAATGATCAGATTTGCTTCAGAAGTACGTTTCTGATCCCAGCTGAAACATTAATATAGCCACACATCTGTACATCATTTAAATACTTTGGGTGGCAAGGTCAATCCCTCAAAAAAATGTACCTTCTCAAGGTGTGTGTGCACAGTTAAACTCTGTAACTCATAGTCACAGGATACAAGGGATGCCAAAATCCTACAGGGTTCAAAAACTCTACGTACAAATTCATGGAAGGAAAATGTATTGGATACAAATGAATAGAAAGATATTTCTTCTGTCTGCAAATGTTCTGGAGAAACAAATGACTGGAATAATTAAACATTGAAGTATTACTTTCAATTTGTCCTGCTCTTGAACTGCTTTCTAATGACCTGTTGTTGATCATCCTCAGAAACTAATGGGCAAGGTGTAACCTGGTACAAAAAGCCTCATGTTGACTAACCCACTCAATAATGTTACACAGTACACAAGGTGCAGGCAAAAGTCCAGAAATATCTTGAGAGGTTGCTCAGTCATTATTTTCAATTTTTCCTTTGGAGAAAATGTCCATATTCACGGATGAGTTACAGAGCCTAAGCTTCTGCCTTGAAAATGCAGATGGTTGAAGACAGGCATAAATGTAATTCAGGTTGTAGTCTTTAAAGGCAATAAATTCAACATTTTTCTGTGTAGAATTTTACTTTTATTGCTGTATGTTAACAGACACAGAAATAAATAAAATCTGCATTTAATTCTTAAGTATTTCTGTAATAGTAGGGCAAACTTGTGCCTTGTGTTTTCAAGTTTCACTACCAATGTAGGGTTTTGATTTGTAAATGTTTAAGTCTCAAACGATACCTGACAATAAATTTATAAATAATAGCTGGTGCTAAAGACTACTTCTCTCCCATACAGTTCAGCCTATTTACTGGAAAATCCTGACGTTCAGGATTTTCAGACTGCTCTGTCTGGATATTAACATACAAATATTATGCTTGAAAAAATCCACGTCCTGAAGTGCCAAAAGAATTAGCAAAATTGTTCTCAGGAAATCTGTAAAAATCCTGACAGCTGTAGAGTGCACTTGAGGATATGCCAGACTTAGAAGATTTCATAGGAATAAAGCATATTCAGTCCAATTTATGTGTCAATTGGGGGATTTTAAAGAAAAAAAAGATCTCTAATAATATGCAGTAATTAATATTTAAAGTTGATGGGAAGTTTTACTGAAAATTACACTTTGGATGTCCCAAGAAGTTCCTTTATATCAATTATCTATAAATAGAACAACTATTAATAGAATGGATTTAATCGTAATCATCTGTAATTTACTGTACAGAGTGTTAAATATTTTTAAGCCATCAAGCTCATTTCAAGGAGGTAATATGGAATAGTTAAATTTTTAAAAAATGAGACAAAATGCATGAAGAAATTAAGCAAAAGAGAATAAATAAAATATAATGCTTGTCTGTATGCTGCAATAATGTCTGAGTAAGAAAATTATTTCAAGGGTTAATTATTTTCCATGGAAGCAGATGGAACATACTAACTTTTGCTAACACTAAGTGCTTTTGCAAAGTCAGAAGCTGTATGCTTCTTTCTGATATGTTTGCCCATATTTTCAAGAGCTGAAAATATAATAGTATCTGTAACAGGAAGACAATGATTTCTACAAATTAGATGCTGGTAAAAGTAATAGAGACTTTTTATTTAATATTTATTGGCTTTCTGTAGAGAGTCTTTCACCTGACATTTGCACTTAGCATATTTCACAATAGCAGCTTTAGACACTTAAAAATAAGTTGAGTATAACCTTATAAATTACTTTGACTGATTTCTCTGGGATCTCTGTGAGTAGTTACTCATTTATTACACTGTAATAAAGAAGACAGGTGTGATTCTTCCATGGAGCTCTTTTGAGATGGAAAGGTTTACAAGCAAAATACAGTATTTCTACATATGCGAAAGTTTCAGACATATTTCTGGCTATAAATCTGCATGGAAAAAGCTGCCAAAGTGTGTGGGTGTATTTCAGATGCAGTTACTTCCAAATTTGAGAGGATCAAATACATGGGAGAAATCTATAATCCATATGGGATTATGTTAAAATTTAATACAAAATGTCATTCATGTTTTGTAACTAAAATAGTGTATGTGGAAAGTCATAAATCACAGAGCTCCTTTTTCCAACAACATTCTAAGTTCATATAATGTTGGTGTAAGGACTTCTATAGTATCATTATTTTTAAACTGCATTTTTTCTGGTGTCACATGTTGTAAATAACAGACAACTAATAGTAGTGTTAAAGTAAAATGCCCCTTTCTTTGTGTAAATCCAGGGAAGATAACATGTTTGATAAGCCTCTAAAAGGTGTTATTCAAGTAAGTAATAAAACCCACCTTTGTACTCTTGCATGTCTTATCAACTCTGCAGACAGGTACTAGGTAACAGAGTGAGACTGAATGAGAATTGATCAATTTTCTGATTATAAAGTTTAGATAATAACCTTCCCCCAGGTCAGTGTGCATTTGCAGTCATAATGATGCGTGTTCAGACAGGAATTGATAGGATTTCATTGTAAGAAGGATCTCCAAAGCTAAGAATTTCCAATTAGAGCGTATTTAGGAAATTCTGTAAATTTTGGTTTTAACCATTGTTAATATCTTGCATCACCAACATTAATGTCTTATTATAATTTTAATTAATATATACTCTAGATACTTCCTAGATTCTATGGAAAATGTTTGTACCTTAAAACAGAAAAGAAAAAAAAAACACATCGGGTTGATTTAAGAATGTTAGTTATTTCAGCTCCAGAAATTAAGGGTGTGAAAAAAATTTCATATATAGCTATAATGGAACCTCTTATGTAAAATCAAAAAACAAATACATATACTTACAGGTCTTAGAGTCTGATATAACAGCTGTGAAGTTTTAGTTGGTTTTGAAATAGTTTATGACAGAATCAGTACCTTTTAAAGGTAACTTACAGTCAGATGAGGTATATTGGTAAAATTCTACAAGTCTGTAATTCAGTATCTTAAAGGTGCATTTTACTCTTCTGGAATTTGCATAAAAATGTACACTGATAAATTTTAATATATTCACTTGAAACATGCTTCTTCATGACAAGACAAAGTTTCTATTTAAGTATATTGATTCAAAGTATTTTTTAACTGTAGAGCCACTTATTTTTTTCTCATTGCTGTG
This sequence comes from Pseudopodoces humilis, assembly GCF_049639895.1. Classification (NCBI taxonomy): domain Eukaryota; kingdom Metazoa; phylum Chordata; class Aves; order Passeriformes; family Paridae; genus Pseudopodoces; species Pseudopodoces humilis. Next base: position 92,036,444 of record NC_142202.1, read on the forward strand.
AAGGCAGTATTTGGTAACTGACTCAAAATCACCTTCATCTGGACTGGATCATATCTTACTTCCTGAGGCTGCTTTCACAAATTATAGATTAGCAATCTTCCACACACGGTTTTCTTCCAAATTGGAGTCAACATAGTAATTTTCTTGGCATTTTCATCTAATCTGTAGTTAAAAATAAGTGGGGAAAAAAAAGGAGTCACATGTTATTAATTACAAAGAAGGTAAGACAGTAACTGTATAATAAGTTTCATTGGAACAGAGAATTTATGTAGTGAAATAAGTAGTAAAAATCTTTTATTGCTTACCTTGAAGCATTTTAATATGCCAGAGTATTTCAGAACAGCATTGCAAAGATTACATTAAAAGATTTTTCAAAATTATCTTAATTTGGAGGCTCTATGTGTTTTGTTTTGGTTTCAGGGGTTTTTTGAGAATTGGGGAAAGGACTAGCAAAGGAAAACACCAGTTTATTGTTAGAGGAATGGGGATTTAACAGCATCATTATTTGAGTAGACAAAAAAGCAGTTACCTTCTAATACCTATGAAATGCTATGACATGAAGTACAAATAATGAAGTCTAAAAAAATCTGTTGGCAACAGTAGTGTTTGCACTGATTTTTATAGGGTGTGGACTGGGTCTAGACAGTCATTCACATGTTATACATTTACACCCATTTTCTGACCTGATGATATACTTTTAAAGAGATATTTTAATAATGACAGAAATATTAACTGTGCACACTAAAGATATCTTTGCAAAATTTCCTAATATCATTTAATATTTCCATATATAGGGACAATCTGGAATCTTGTGAATAAAAGCTTTCAAAAGCAAAATTAAAAATATTCATCACCCAAATTTTTGTAGCACAGAGAAAATGACATCTGTATCCACTTACATGCATATTAAACAGTGTACTAATAAATAGATTTTAAAATATCCCTATGTTTCCAGTTCTTGTTGGATGCTCATCCTTTTTACACTGCTCTGATTGCAGCGATATTCAGGGTGGGATCCCAAAATGGCAGGATGAGCTTTCTTCCCACTAAGCTGTATGATAGAATGAAAGTGTTCAGTGAAATATTTTATAATTAATGCTGCCTGCAGAAAAAGGGAATCACGTCACTGCTCAGACATGACAGATCCTTTCTTATTTCACTGGCTAGACTACATATCTATTATAATTTGTGTACAGTTCTAAACATCTTGGTACCAGAAATACCTGAATCAGTTGGGAGGAAATAGGAGAAGAGGGAGATATAGAAATACTCCAGAGATTAAGGAGGATAAACTATTCTATTACATTTCCACAGGATTGGCAGATTTGCTCTAATTTGAACCGTATTCTATCAATATTCTTTGAATTCAGTGATCAGGAGAGGTTTAAAGGGATAGCTGTTATATATTGAACTCTTTTTGTGTCATCCTCTGAACTGCCTCTCTTCATTCAATATGTAGTTCCAGTGGCTTGTTCCTATTTATTGTCAATTTCCCCTGTCCCCTCAATAATTCCAACAGTCTGATAACATAAAACAGTCCATCATGTGACTTAAATAGAACACATTTATTTTACACTGCTGGCGGGTCCAAGTATGTGTTTATAAATACACAAAACTTTTCATGTATGATATAATTTTTTCTTCCTCAGACCCAAAATCTAGGGAGTCATTTGTAAGAAACAAAACACAAGGAAAAGTGGTAGTGAAAGAATGTGTGAGAAAAGCAACCTCAGAAAAATTTAAATTATGAAAATAAATCTGTTTTAATTTCTGTATATTTGCACAAAGCCAAAGCCGCACCAAACGAGTACTTGTTGGAGTCAATCTGATAGTGTTCAATCATTTTTTATGCTGTTTTTCTTTTAAATATGGGCCCTGATACACATTGTGAAGTATAGACACGTAAGAGACAACAGTGCATAAATCAGATTTCCTCAGTTTGTGTATTTGATTTTGTAATCAAACCAGCACTTTTCTAGCATAGACTTTCTCATACTAATTGTATGTATTCTGTCCTATGCTCATTATTGTCCAAGTAGTGGAACAAATGTATCTTTTTTTTTTTCTCCTTTTTTTTTACTCCATGTTTCCAGCTTGTCCTTTCTTTTATTTGTGCTTGACCATAAATGATTATTGGACATGAATGTGAGTCTTGCTCTCAGTTGTTGTTCTATCATTGTAAGTACTCTTCTGCTGAATTTCACTTGGCTGTTTGTTTATTCTGCTGATTTCCAGCATTTGATGTTTTCCTTTAGATCATTTCTTCACTTAAATCCTGTGCCTGATGGTATCTTTTTCATCTGTTATGCAGAGATTGGCATACTTCTTTAAAAACTGGGCAAATAAACAAGCCCAAACAACCAACCCTCCTGTTTTATTTTGTGATCTTTCAACAGAGTGTTCTGTCTAAATGGTTACATCTTTCTAATGGCAACCCGCTGTGACTATCCTCTTTCATTTCCTTTCATTTATTGTTTATTTAATTTAAGCATACAGAGAGAATAGACACATTCTACTTCCTTACTCTTTCAACAATTTTTCCATTTTCTTCTGAATGATTATTGATTATATAATAGCCACTTTGATGACATTCATGGCTAGGCTCATTTTCCAGCTTCCATGTCTGGCCAATTTACAGAAATGTAATATTTTTTGAATCCTGTTTTCTAGTGCTTTCACTTAACATAATGGCCTGTGGGAGAAATGTCTCATCAGAGGGTGTAATCATGGTGATAGGATGCCTGCCCTTTCTCAGATTAGAATGGGAGAAGAGACCATTCTAACTCCTGTCTATCCTTGATGCTTGCTTTCCTTAACATTTTCAAAGGCTGATACCTTGAAGGAAAATAAAGAAACAGAAGCTAAACTTAAATTCTCAGAACTTGCTCTTTTTATTTCTCTGTGGAAAACACCAGGAAGAATTTTATTTATTCAAAGGAAGAAAAATGGAAAAGAGTACTCTGAGGCATCTTGGTGGTCATTCTGTATCCCAACTAGTCAGACACAGTTAAATGGATATTTAAGCTTTAAGAAATGTACTGGCAAGAAACCCTGTCAGCAGTTCCAGACGGAGGCTTCCAGGCAGAATGTTATCCAGCCGTAAGACAGCTACAGTCTTTTGGGAACAGCATTTACAAGCTGTTCATGCTGGTAAGATCAGAAAACCAAGTTTGATTCATGGTAAAAGCTCTAGGGCATGTTTATACTGTCTGCTTTACTGTCACTAAAGTATTAATCTGGGTGTTCAGGTTCAAAAAAGTGACCTAATGCCTTGAGTTAAGAAATTAATCTCAGATAACTAGAATAAACTGCTGGATTTTTGTTTGTTTTTTTTTTTTCACATCCATGACTGCTTGATGCACTGGAATCATTACATAAGGTTTAATTACCAAAGTGGATTTCAGTGTAAATGAAAACAATAAAAATATTTGAGTTGCAATGCTGCCTGATCTACTCATTTGGAACAGTTGAATTAAAGTGCTTTTCTAAAGAACACAGGTGTACTTTTATTTCATGTGACTGTCCCCTTATGTTATTTTCATCTGTTCAAAGCAGTATAAGCTTCATTTAAGGATTCCCAAAATGTGTCTCATCTATTGTAAGTCATCTGTGAAGTGTTCACATGTTCTGTGGAGGAGTGGCTCTTTAGTCATGGTCAGCCTCAAGTGACCCAGCTGATTGTCAACACTTCATTCACAATCAAATTCTTCTGGAAGAGCACCAGTGCTTGAGAGACTGATGATAGGAGCTGGTCAGAGCTCAGTGCATCCTGCTGCCCTGGCATCAAGACGCAGGCAAAACTCAAAATTCCCTAAATTAGATCCTAAATGTTCTTCCCATCCTCCCTGCTGTTCTGCATGACAAGATTCTTTTGTTAAGCCTGTTTCAGGGATACCTCAGAGTCTATCTCCAAGTTTTGAGAGGTGGGGATTTCCCATGCTGATGTTCAGTCCTAAAGCTTGGGGCACTGCAAAGGGGCAGAGGTACTACAGCATGTGCCCAAGACTGAACATATGTCCTGGTGAAGATCTGCTCTGTTCTGCTCTTGGCTTCTCGTACATGCAAAATTATCCAATGTGGACATTGGGAATAACATTTTAATTTATTTCTTAATTTAAAAGCTGAATTATTTTAAAATCTACTTTTCTTTAAAATTCTTTAGTTTCATTTTGAAGCTTCACATAAACATTTGTAAATATTATAGTCAATACTCTTATGTATTCCTTCTCTAGTTTTCCGCTCTAGCAATAGACAATACTATTTTTAGATTTATTTTTTAATTACCTTTTAATTCTTAGCCTAGCATGTCATATGATTTCCTATTTTTTTCCTAATTCATTAACTCATTTTTATGTTCCAGTTCTTTAATCAAACAAATGTTCATGTAATCTCAATCCTAGTTGCAATGAAATTATTGGGTTTTTCTTAGGGAAAAGATTTTAGTCTCAGTAAGATACCTGACTAATAGGAGATTCAGATTGTTTTTTCATGTGGGCAGATAGTGTTTGAGTTGCAATACTGTATCTTTTCCTGTTCTTAGAAGGAATAAAATGCTGTGTTAAATCAACAAATGATACTTCCTTTTGGTAAGTATGTGCAATCCAGAAAAATATTTGCCACTAGATTGTTTGGATTGTACACAGAAATTAAAATGCTTACTTGTATATTTTATCAGTTTTATAGACACTTCCCATGATCTTTTAGACAATTATTATTATTTTTTTATCTTTCTATGAACTTTAACATTCTATGTACTGATTTGCTATCTGGGACATGTGACTAGTTTGAAAAACATTACTGAAGGAATTCTTGATGTAAGTTCATCTTTCATCCAAGAATGGTTAATTTGAAATCTTTTCAATCTTCTCATCACTTAGAGAGATTAAAGGTTCATATTTTTTTCACGTTGGCTGATATTCCTATATATGAGACACTGGATCAGAAGTTTATCATCATCACTCAATCATAGAATCATGAAATGGTTTGGGTTTAAAGGGACCTTAAAGGTCACCTAGTTCCAACCCCCTGCCATGGGCAGGGCCATCTTCCACTACATTTTACTTTTTAAATTACTTCTTAAAGTACATTTTGCTATGGTACAGTGTTGCTAGCCACATTGCAGAGGTCATATACCTTGAAGAAAGTACCTCTACTGTATTTCTTAAAAAAAGATGAATGAATTTCAGTTGTATTCCCTGACCTAGCTTAAAAAGTGGGAAGACTTTTTTGCCTCTAAGAAGCAAGGCCATGTCTCACCTCAGCAACTGAGCTGCTCCAAATTACATTTACTATGGATTTTTCATATACCTGCTATATTTTTCATATATTTTTAAGCCTTCATAGGATTAATGATGTTTTGTTTTTTTTTTCAGTTGGAATGTCTGTGATGTATACATTCTTAAGTTAGGATCCAGATGGACTCTGGCAACATAATTCAGTATTTTCAGTAATTGTAGAAAACTGTCATTTTGCAATATTTAACTTCTAAATTGCATAATACAGGTGTTTTATTTTAAGTGAATAAAATTTTGTAGCAGTTATGGGACTTTATATTCACTTGCAATTCATTATTAATATTCTTTTGTAAAACTGAGGGAGTATTCATGAGGTACATGAACTGCTGTGTGAAATCTCTCATTCTACAGAAATATTTTACAAAGGAAAATTATTTTAAAATTGGATAATATCTTTTACTTCATTCTTTTTCTTTAGATAAGATGTTTCTCTGTAGCCTTTTGACTCCCTTAAAATCTTGTGAACCTCATTTAAATTCACTGCCAATAGTTTCTCTGGAGAGATTGAATATATTTACAAATACTTTGCTGCTGAAAGCTGTCTTCATATACTTAATATAGTTTGTGGAGCTAATGGTTATTAAAGGTTGCTGAATATTTCTGTTTTATGTTAACCACCTCTGAGAAGGTGATGATATATGAATTTGATAGCCAGAAAGTTGGGAGAACCATCTGTTTATAGTTTTTAATGCAATTTTCCAGTCCCTACCAGATGAGTTTCTAGGAAGTATATTTTAAAAATATCATGTAAATAAAATTACCACTATGGAGGTGAGCTATGAAATCATTATTATTGAATCATAGATTTATGAAAGAAATCTGGAGGTTAGTTTGTTGTAACATATTCTCCAAGGAATGTTTGTTTCCTAAGACTGTGTTGGAAACATTTAATAATCATTTAAGTTATATTTCCTTGGTGATGTGGTTTTGGTGGGAGCCAACACAATGTTGCAAACTTCTAGGTGTATTCCAAATCTGCTCTCACACATGAAAAACTGGATGAAAAAAGAGAAAACCCAAATCAAAAGGCCCACCCAACCACCCTCCCAAGCCCCAGCCAGCTGATGATTCCTTGCTGCTTGAAACAGAATAGGCATTCAGGAATTCTGCAGGAAGGGACAGAAGGAGAAAAATTCAGTAATAAGCTATGTCTCTGAAAGTAGAGTTGAATAATGCATCTAAACACTGGTGAGATGACTACTGAGTGTGTGGACAAATCTGACTAAAGTTGAAAGCACCCTGTTCATTCATTGAGAGATGCCTTCTGTCAATGTGTTTGGAAAGCAAGCCAACAAGACACTTAGATCAAGGGTAAGCTCCAAACCTGCTCATAAAATGCCCCACTGGGTGCTGGGAGGTGCCTCTGTGGGCTTAGGCAAAGGAGTGCCGATGAGTAAACGGAGGCAGAACACATGCACCTCGCTGCAGGAACCAGCTCATGCCTCATTTCCAGGGTTTAATAAATGCTAAATACATCTGTCACCTCCAGGCTTGAGGAATAATGGGAAAGACTATTTTAAAGGTCCCTGGAGTGAGATTCTGTCTAAGGAGATGTAAGGTAATTAAGCAGTAGCTTTAAGAAGACTGCTTCATTAGCGGAAGGTTAGGTTGACTTTTGCTTTCCAAGATTCATTCAGGGCTCATTTATCTCTTTGAACTGTAGAGGGAAAGGAGAAATGTCCAGGCAATCCCACTCCCCTCTCTCCCATCCCCACATATATTCCTGTATATAGGAATTCCACTGTAGCCCAGAGGGTACAGGAGTTCTGTATTTGCCTCCTTTAAATGAGGGCACGTTTCAGACTGTCCTAACCAGGGTAGCTGTAGGTTAGTCCTGCTGAGGAGGTGGCTTACCTTTTATTTTGAAGCTCTCCCACACATTAGTGGAAAATTTAAGGTTAACCTTGTCAAAGATTGCATAAGTAAATCAGGTTTTTGGAGGTTTAATGCCTTATGTCAGATTATTATAGTCCATATTCTGGTTTGCACTGCCAGCTCTTTTAAGTATTTACATATAAATGTCATTGGATAAAATTAATGTTTGGGGTTTTTTATGAAGAAAAGTAGGGGGGAGGGCAAGCACAGAAGGAAGTCAAAAAAGCCTGAAGAACACTTCTAACCTCTGCCAATTAGGAAGGAAACAATTCTACTAATGGTGCCTTATATACAATGTAAGACATTTTCTGTGTTTTTGAAAGTACAAAGTAATTGACAGCTATAATTATATTTAGCCATATGATTCAAATGAATAAAACCCCATGACTGTAGTACAAGGTGTCTTGCAAAGAGAGTAGCTGTTAAAAACAAATTGGCCTGCCAGTGAGAGTTATTGAATTTAGGACCTTACTTACAAAGATGGAATAGCTAATGAGAAAATGCTGTTCTGGATCCAAGGTGATGTGCCCACACCATATGAACACTGCGGTCCTGGCTGAAAAGGTTTTGTCCTGAAAAAGGTGCATGTTTTTGTCTTTTGTTCAGGACTTCCCTGACGAAAGTACCTATTAAATAAAACTGTATGCACAGATGGATAAAGGCAGTCTGCCCATAGATCTTGAGTCTTTGAATACATACTCATATGTTGAGACCTAAAGATATACTTTAATATATTATTAAGCATGCAATTAAGATACATCTATTTATGGTAGTTACAGTCTAATTGTCACCACTGACAATAAAATAGTTTGTATATTGTGAGAAGCATTATATCCTTCTCAATAACACATTAATAGCACAACAAGAAGCCCTGCTGTGTACAGGTTTGTTTTCCTCAGACTTCAGTTATATCTCTTATAAACTATGTATTACACTCTGAACAACGCATGCAGTCAAAGTTCAGTGGGATTTTTTTTATATACATTTATATATATTATTGCAACAAATATTTTTTTAAAGTTTGTTTTGAATTATTCATATCACAGTGGAGAAATCAAACCTTATGGGGAAAAAACCTAATAGTGTCTCCAAATGCGGTTTCATCTATTTATCAGCTCTTTCAAATTTTTCCATTAATTGCTGAAATGGAAGAAGATAGAAGATGTTCAAGTCTTGATGCCAATGAACTCTTGTTCCACATCATTGTACCTTGTGTTTAGAGATTACTTAGAAATTTAGTTTATTTGTAGTTTTTTAAAATTTTATTTACTTAAGAAAATCTTCTTAGACATTTTCTTCCAGTAGTGCTTGGTGTGATCACTTGTCAAAATAAATACTGAATTATTGAAAAGATGTATAGCCTCTCTGTGTTTCTCCCTGTGACTGTGGCTGGAATTTAGTGCTTTTTTATTTTTACTTTGTGAAGTTTCTCTATTTTATTTTGCTATGAAAATATGAAACAAACACTAAACATTTGCTAAATTCCTTCATTTTGGCTTAAAACACAAACCAATTTTGGCTGTAACTTTCTGAGGGCAAATGACTGTGATAACAAGAGGAATCAAGGACTCCTAATTTCAGATATGTGGGGAAGGTGTAATAGGCTGGCCCCAGCTGGATGCCAGGTGCCCATCAAAGCCTCCCTGTCACTCCCCTCCACAGATGGACAGGAGAGGGAAAATATAATGAAGAGTTCATGAGTTAAGTACCCGGAGAGATCATTCACCAAATATTGTCATGACAAAAACAGTAAGAGATAATAGTTGAATTTATTGCTAACAAAATAAGAAGACAATGAGAAATAAAACAAGACCTTAAAAACTTCTTCCCCCACCCTTCACCCCATCCTGGTTCTACCTTCCCCTGTGGCATAGGGAGATGGGATTATGGCCAGTTCATGATGGGTTATTTGTGCTCCTGCTCAGGGAGAGGAGTCCTCCCCCTGCTCCAGCTTAGGGTCACTCCCGTAGGAGGCAGTCCTCCATGAACTTCTCTGATGGGAGTCCATCTCAGGACCAACACCTCTCCACAAACTGCTACATGTGGGTCACTCTGCCCCAGGGTGCAGTCCTTCCTGCACAGCCTATTCCAGCACGGGTACCCCAAAGGGCCACAAGTCCTACCAACAAACCTGCTCCAGAGTGGACTCCTCTCTCCACAGGTCTGCAGCTCCCTGCCAGGAGCCTGCTCCAGCACAGGCTTCCCACCAGAACACAGCCTCCTCTCAAGCATCCTCCTCTTCCAGTGTGAGTCCTCTCCATGGGCTGCAGGTGGATCTCTGCATCCCTGTGGTTCTCCATGGGCTGCAGGGGCACAGCTGCCTCACCATGGGCTGCACCACTGCCTGCAGGGGAATCTCAGCTCTGGTGTCTGGAGCACCTCCTGTCCCTCCTTCTGCACTGACTTTGGTGTCTGCAGAGCTGTTCCTATCGCATGCTCTCACCAAAAACTTTTTTCTTACATACTTCAGCAAAGAGGTGTTACTATCATTCCTGATGGGCTCCGCCTTGACCAGTGGCAGATCCATCCTGGAACCATATGGAACTTGCTCTGCTGGACATGGGGAAGCTTCTGTCAGCTTCTCACAGAAGCCACCCCTGTAGCTCCCCTGCTATCAAAACCTGGCCACACAAATCCAATACTGAAGCCAAAAAAATAAAATCTCTCAGTGCTTGCTTGTGACATTGAATAGTGAGAAATATGAAGTGTAAGTATTTACACATCTGTAAAGGCTTAAAGGTATCATTTAAATTAAATGAGATAGCCATCAGGTGAGACACCATCCAGAATTCCCAAATAAAAAAAAAAAAAAAAAATCAAGTATTTTTATAGAAGATACAATGAAGAAGAGTATAAATCTCCAAAAGATTTATTTTGTTTTATAAGGCAATCAACACATAATAAGTCTGCAAAAAAGTACACATTCTTACCTCCTTTAAGCTAACCTGAAAAAAGCAACACAATAATCTCAGTTAAAGGAAAATAAATCCTAATATTCACCTGTCAGAATTGTATCTAGTAATTAGTCATTCCAACATTTCCTAACAGGTTAAGTTTTACTGACATGAAGCTAATTATCACTTAGAAAGGAATGTGTTTTACAAAGGTAATTGCCAAACTATTCTATCATCATTGAAGATAGAAATTAAATCTGCTCTTATTAAACCTAGAATGTAATAGCATTTTTGACAGTTTGGTAGCCTATTTCTATTTTACATTAGCCAGTTTGCAAGGACATAAAGAAAAGATGTACTTATTCCAATATGACAAATGCCAATTTCCAATAACTCTTCCTCAACTTCCACATATATTATTTATATTCATATATGTGTATCAATGTGTCCAACATAAATAAATTGACATGTATTTTTATGCCAGGTATCAATAAATATTTGTCAGAATTGTAGTCCTCTATACTGTTTCAATGTTTAGAACATCACTGTGCTTTAGAAAGTGTATATATCTTGTTTCAGAACTGTTTGTGTAGCTAAAGGATACCATAACAAGTAAAATATAAAACTACTTTAAATAATATCCTGCAATGTCAGCCTGGCTATCAGAGCCAAATTTAATTCTTCTTGTGAATTGTAGTTCTTAAAGGTCTTGTAAGTTAAATTTAGTCAGTGAATTATGTCTGGACATCTCCATTAACTTCAAATTATGCTGTTGCTGACACTTGAGAAGTACTTTGACTTCAGAGCATTATGTCGTGTAACTGTAATTTAGAAAGCAATTCTGTTAAAATTAGTATTAGACAGAACGAAATCTAGAAATCTCTTTAGACATTTCGTGAAAAAAGGACTATGATATTTTATTTTGATCAGTAAAACAGGAAAAAACAGGCAAGAGATTTGCAGTTCAAAAATAGCCTTTTTGCATTATTAAATTACAGAATTAAATTAGTTTTGATTTTCCAAATTTTGTGAAATGTACTTAGTAACAAATTCTGTCTGTAAAGAGAAAAACTGGTCCAATATTTTTTATGTTCATTTGAAATACTGCAGGGTGTTAGAAATTAAATTTGATTGTTGATCTCTGTGGTTATACTACAGAATGTTTATTACAAAATTCCAAATGCTTTATACTCTGCATGCATGTATGCATAAATATATATGTGTATATATGCACATATTCATATTTATTATTTATCTCTATCTTTATACTTATGCACCAACTTAGAGTTGAATTTAGGAGTTCACTTTTCCAAATAATTTTAGCTGAAACATATTGCTGTGTTCCTTGTTGCTGTGGTGGAAGTAGTATTAAACTCAAGTAAATTGCATCTGAAAAGAAATCCCAGAACATTTCACTTTCATAAGAGACTTAAGTTTAGTGAAGCTCTCTTTCTTTCTCCCTCTCTCATTTTCCAGTGTGACTTTTCTCTATTTTCAAAGAAACATTCCTTTCCTGAATACCTTTAAAGATGACCTTCAAGCTGAATGCTATTTTGACTCTTTGACAAGGGCAATTTCAACAACTGTCATTTCAAAATTCTGTTTCTGTGAAAACCTTGCATCTTGGGTTTTTCATATTACCTTAAAGAATTATCTTATCATTTTTATGGTCTTTACATCACCTGTCCTTTACTGTAGTTTCAACTGCAATCACAAAGAAATTACTAAACCATCCTTGCAGATGGACCAAATGTCTGAGTACTGCTGGTAAAATGAAGAACTATTTGCCCTCATGGGTAGTCTGAGTTTGGCATGTCCTTTTCAACCCACATGTCTCCTTAGAAAAAGAAATTGAAAGAACCAGACAAAACTGAAGTTACTGAAACAGAAAAGATGAATTCCCAACATGTGAGTGAGGGTGAGTCTTGGCACTGTAAGCAGACATGTTTGAATGGGATGGCAGTGAGTCTGCTGTTTTAGATGAAATTAGAATCATAGAATCTCTTGAATTGGAAATGACCCACAAGGATCATCAAATAAAACTCCTGTCCTTGCACAACAACATCCCCAAGATTCACACCATGTGCCCAAGAGCACTGTCCAAACACTTCTTGAGCTCTGTCAGGCTGGTGCTGTGACCACTTTCCTGGGGAGCCTGTTCCAGTGCCCAACCACCCTCTGGGTGAAGAAACTGATATCCAGCCTAAACCTCCCCTGACACAACTTCAGGCCATTCCCTCAGGTCCTCTCACAGATCACCATGAAGAGATGAGTGTCTGCCCCTCTGCTAAACATCACGAGGAAGCTGTAGAGCACCAAAAAGTACAAGCTATGCAGGTTACCCTGTGCCATTGTTCCAGCATGTACAGTGCTGCATTTTCAAGTTAACATCCCAAAACTTGAGAGTTTTTCAAGAATTTGTGCTGATGTCCCAGTGAAGAGCAGAATTAAAGTAAAACTACCTAAGGTTAAGAATGGGTTGAAGATGACTATTGCAAAAACAAGAACTTAGCTTCCATAATGAAATTATTTTGACCAGAAAAAAAACCCCACAGGTTACTCATAGGACTAGCACCATATATACACCTTAAAGCTGTTTTATGATAAAAATATTTAAAGAATATTTAAAGCAAAGATATCTTGATATCCTCTGTTTCCTTTAAATTGGAGAAAACATGGGCAGAACTTGTTCCTGTTACATTGTGTAATGTTTCAATTGACATTTGATTATCTGTATTAATTTTTAAGATACAATAGTTTCAATTGGAAGGGACCTGGAATGATTGTCTAGTCCAAATTTAGATATTCATCAACTTTCAAGTATTTTTACTTTTTTGTTTCTGATTCCCTTATTAATTATATTTTTTTTTAATGTTTATTTGATTCTTTTCATGAAGAGGTGCTGAAAATTAAATTTTGTAGTAGAAATTCAAGCATGATTTTCTAATAAGCACTAAAAATATTTTAAAACTGAAAATCATTATTAGTTATTATTATTAGTGTGCTGTATACCAAAAGGAAGAAAAATGTTTTTCTTAAGGACCCAGTTACATTTTTACTAATGCAATGCCATTTACTGCAAGATAATATGACTGATAACTCCTGTGAACTTGAGGAAAAAAAAAAGGTATATAACCCATCTGAAATTTTAAAGTATCATATAAATAGCCACCCAGCATGTAATTTTTAATTCTTTTCTTTCCTCTCCCCATCTGACTCAGTTATTCTTGGGCCAAATGCTGATTAACATGATTTCCAAAAGTACAATGTACAAAATTATAGCACTTTGCTAAAACAGTGATCAGTGTGCTGGAGGATACAAGCTGGCAGAAAGAAGCAATAGTGGGGATGAGAAAACATTTTGAAAATGAAACATAATTTGGATTTGCTGTCACTGACTTCAGACATTTACCTACACAATGTAAAATTCTGCTGTAGAGGGTGAAGCATCTGTCATACCCAGAAATTTTAAAACAGATATTCAAAAGAACTGAAAATAATAGAGAATAGAAAAGATAAGGAGAAGACAAGTCTTCTTCTGCAATGCTTTGCTTCATATAGTCAGGGCAAGCTACTTTAGTTGGAAATACAAAATATTGAAAACCATACAAAAAGAGAAATTAGTTTTTAAAGTGATTGCATATATCTTATTACAATTGGTATATAATATTTATCAACTGGGTTTATTCTTGGTAGGTACCTTGTAAAGGAGAGTTTTCTAATTCAGTCTGTGGATTTCATAGTTTATTTGCATTCTTAAATTATCCCAGTTTTTAGGTGGCACTAAATGAACTTGAGAAATGTAGGGCAACTGCTGATTTTCTGTCATTCTTTTTCTATGGTTGAAGAGTCCACAGGTTTAGGGAAGAAGAGGAGAAGGGAAGAGGGGAAGAAGAAAGACAGAAGCAAGGAGGGAAGGGAGGAAAAGAAAGGAAGGACAGAATATAGGAAGGAAGCGTGAGTAGCACTCACTCACCAAACAAGCTAACAGAAGCCACTATCGGACACTTTTACAGTTTTGTTCCAAAAACACAGACAGTCCAAAGAAATAAATAGGGCAAATAAATCAAGGTCAATTAGAGCAGAATCTTGACATGACAAACTAAGTATTTTAAACCAGAATGAAGATGACCTAAACTGCAATAAGATGAAATTAAAATCACCCCACTGGAACACACAAGAGCCAGAATGAAGAGTGCAGGTCACAGAACATGATGTTATACATTTACTAGCGGGTTTCAAGGTGAAACATAGCAGTGGGAACAAATAAACTACAAGGAAAAGAAAATCCTGTTGGAGTTCAATTTTTTCTACTTTTGAATTTAACAAAAAGTTAAAGAAGTTTAGAAGGTAACTTAGGTGGTAGAATTTACCATGAGTTAACTAGAGTTACCCTGATATTTATGGCAATAATAGCATATGAAGCAGAAGATTAAAGGGTATGTTTTGGTGGTAAGATATGTAAGAGTCTGGTACATACATCTTTATTTTGCCATTTTAACTTTCTGAAAAATTAGAAGAATTCCACATCTGCAATATATTTAGGGCAAAACATACTGATTTGGCTTGGATTTTAAGTTTTAAAATGTTTCAATATTCCTAGTCAAACAAATTTTCCTTGTGGAACCCAAGAGTTTCTCTTCCAAGTGTCTACCTCTCTCATGAGGGTTCATGATGGCATCTCCTGGGGTTGCTTTCTGCAGAAGGTGTGGGATATACTTCTTGATCACTGCTGTCTCTTGTGAATAATTTGTGTTTCTCCTAGTATAAATTCCAGTCAGGAGAACTTTCCATTTCAAATCATAAAAGCTATAGATTTGTTTTCATCTCTTCTTTATTGAAGCAAAGCCAGCCACAAATTAACTGTCTGTGTTACCAAGGCCATTTATCTGTGGTGTCTACTACAGCAGTTGGCATGTGTTTTATTAATGGATTCCAAGGAAATACTCCTGAAAAATAGAATTGAGATGTCTACATATGAAATCCATGTGCCACAGGTTTTCACAAAACATAAACACTGCGTAGCATTTAATTTTCATATATACATTCAGATATATAAAATACAACAAAAAATGTCTGTATCACTTCTATGCCTATAAATTGTGCTTCATCTCTCCCAAATAAGGGAATAACAAGCCAGGGGCTTAAGGAATAACAAAAAAATATTTGCTTACCTTGGAGAAGGGAATTTTTATAATTTTGATTTTCATTAGAAATGTGATCAAATCAAATGCATGTTTTTCAACTTATGACACATTTGAAAACAAGTTGTTACATTATTGCATTGCATATATATAACTAACAGTCAATTCTGAACACTGAACATCTGAAGTAATGTTAAAAAGAGGAAAATAAATATTGCAGTTTCCTTTATTTGCCTCAGAAATATTTCTTATGCTAAATTTGTAGAAGATAGAATAGGATTTTTTTTAAAACAGATTTATCTATAATTTAACTATCATGATTATCCAAGAATACCATTAAATACTTGTCTACTTAGGAAAATATCTGAATAGTTTTATTTTTATCCATAAATATATATCTTAAAAAAACCCTCAATTATAAATGTGCCAAGTAAACAACTAAATCAAAATAATAAAAAATAAGTCTAATAATCAACTAATTTATTTGTATATGGTATACTACCTTAGATACTACATTGATTAATGGGATCTATATTTTAGAACTTGAATATAGATGTAAAATGGAGAAAATTGTGGGGTTTACTACTCTTATAGAAAGGAGGAACATAGGAATTCTGAATTTCAAAATTGTATTAGATTTTGTGGCATGGACTAAACAGACCAGAGAACACAAAATTCATTCTAAATTCCCCCAAAAGGCTGTGGGGAAAAAAAGTTTCTGCAATAGTTTAAATACTATTTATGTATGGAAGCCCTTGTGATTTTGTTATGTTAAATGTATAGATAACTAATTTCTCCATATACTCCATGCAATAATATTGCGATGTGTTCTTAATGAGATCTTTCTCTAAAATTCAAACAAAGTATTTTAGTCGGTTTTTCTGCTCTTGTACTACATGAAAGTTATTTAAAAGCTAAATATTCCAAATTTTTGATTAAACAAAGAATCATAAAATCATAGAACCATTTAGATTGGAAAAGACCTCAGAGATCACCAAGTTCAACCATTAACTCAGCACAGCCAAGTTCACCACTAAGCCATGTCCCTTACTACCACATCTAGGCATTTTTTAAATACTTCCAAGGATGGTGACTTTGCCACTTACCTGGGGAGTCTGTTTCAGTGCTTAATCTCCTTTTCCATGATTTTTTTCCAAATATTCAATCTAAACCTCTCCTGGCACAACTTTAGGCCATTATCTCTTGACCTGTAACTTGCTACTTGATATAAGAGACCAATCCTCTCCTTTTAGGCAGTTGGAGAGAACAATTAGGTCTTCTCTGAGCCTCCTTTTCTCCAGGCTGAACACCCCCAGCTCCCTCAGCTGCTCCTCACAGGACTCGTGCCCCAGACCCTTCCCCAGCTCCGCTGCCCTTCCCTGGACTCGCTCCAGCCCCTCAGTGTCTTTCTCACAGTGAGGGGCCCAGAACTGGACACAGCACTCCAGGTGTGGCCTCAGCAGTGCCCAGTACTGGGGGACAATCACTGGTCCTGGTCCTGCTGGCCACACTACTGCTGACACAGGGCAGGATGCCACTGCCTTCCTGGCCACCTGGACACACGCTGGCTCATGTTCAGCTGCTGTTGATCAGCACCTCCAGCTCCTTTTCTACCAGGCAGCTTTCCAGCCACTCCTCCCCAAGCCTGTACTCTGTATGGGGCTGCTGTGACCTCACACTTCGGCCCATCAGTCCTGAGCCTGATCCCCTGGTTGTCCTGCATATGCTGTGTGATGGCAATCCAGATGATCTTCTTCGTGACCTTCCCCAGCCTCAAGGTCAGACTGACAGACTGTAGCTCCCTGGATATTCTTTCTGGCCTTTATTGAGGATGGCTGTCCCTTTGCTAACTTCCAGCCATCTGGGACCTCTCATGTTAGTCAGGACTGATAAAAAATGATGGAAAGTGACTTGTTGAACACTTCCACCACTTCCCTCAGTACCCTAGGATGGATTTGATCCAGCTCCATGGACTTTTGTGTGTCTAAGTGGTGTTACAGGTCACTGACCATTCCCTCTCGGTTTATGGGGGCTACAATCTGCTCTCCACAACTTTAAGATATATAAGTACCTTAACACTTAATTTCTATAGTTGGAAAAGTCTCTTAATCTTTTTATTTGAAAAAAATCACATATGTTGTAAATAGGCAAGGATTTAAGATAACAGACATAAACACATACAAGAATATGAATATTGCCCTGTTGGGTTTTGATATTTTTGGTTTGATGTAACCCATTTAGACTGACCCTGAAACAGCCACAATTTTCTCAATTCCTTTAATATCAAATGGGCTCTCCAAGACAATTTTAATAATAAAGAAAATCACATATTAAATATTCAAAATACAGTCATCCTTCAAACTGTGATTCATCTTGACTTTCTCTGGCATCTATTTTAGGATGGGGTAAATGGTTTCATTTTTTTTAATGCTGAATGTGTATGGGTCTCAGACATTTGTCTTGAATCAGATACCTGGTTCAGGTGGTTCAGGTATCATATAGCATGCTTCTTACTGTATGTATAATGCCACCATTTCAGTTTTTAGGGTTTTTCATGGAAGTGAATTATTGGTGATTTTATTAGTTGAAAGCATATATTTTATGAATAAGTGCTGTTTTCAGAGGAGTTTCAGAGTTACCACTCCATTATATTTTTTAAGGATTGACATATTCAGGTCTCCATTGTAAGAGGAATGCTTCTCTTTCCAGCTTCTAGCATCTTGTCATCCTCATTAATTTATTCCTTACTTTTGAATGACGAAATATTGTAGTGTGATAGGGAAATGTAAATTATTTTTCTTTTGTGCAAAATAATGATGAAGCACCTAATGAAAAGGTCCCCACTGTGAAGAGGTTACAATTTAGACTCTGATGTGACACAAAAAGAGGAAAAAAATAAACAAGAACAAAAAAAGATAAAAATGTGACTATAACTTTTATAAAGTATTATGCAATTAGCTGTCAGACATGTCTGTGTTTCTGATTACTGGGTACATTAGTTCCTTTAATGGAAGATTGTGGGAGAAAGGTTTTAGAAGTAGTTTAAACAATGGAAGAACAAGGTCTGTAAGTCAGAATTCAGAGGCCATTTCATGAATCTAAGACAGCTAGAAAGAGAGCATGAAAATAAAATGGTAGAAGAAAATTAAAGCAATGTTGAATTCATGTCCTTAGCACAAAGAAGACAAGGCCAAAATTATAGGTTAAAGCTGAGTAATTTGGGTCACTGAGTGTCAAGAACAAGGAATTTGAACTTGTCCTAACAGAAGGATATAGTTATGGATGATGTAATTGTAGCATCACACAAACTGTGGAGTTGGCCACATTTTATGCCATAAATTACATTAGTATGTTCTGAATCTGTTGCCTGAGGTCAAAGACAAAGTGAAACTGTATGGCTTAGATTTAATAAGTGGATTCTCATCTACATAAAAAATCAATACAAGATAAAGTTGATGTTGATTGACATTTATAATTTTTGGGTATCTTTGGATACTTTATTGCCTATTTTCTTTTCTTTGTGAGCTCATTATATCAATGGATATGAATCATTATTTCCTGTCTGAAGTACAAACTGAATAGCTAAGAAGTAAAACTGAACTAGCTATTTTTCTGTGGTTTTCTCCTTTCCACATTTTTAGTTGGACTCAGTTTCTCAACATTATTCTCAACATCACTGCTTCAGTGAAAAAATCATATGGGTTTTGCTAATAAATGAAAAATTATTATGACCTATAGCAACTTGCTAGTTAGGTCTCTGATTTCTGCAGTATAGTGGTTCTTAAAGATTTCCACTTAATGGTTCAATGTTTGAGAGAATGAGTAGAGAGAACAAAAGAAGTAAACTTTTTTATAGCAGCTGTATGAGGCATATTGATTTCCTTCATTTGCACCTCAAGTTTAGGCTAGGGAAAGCAAGTGCAAAATCAGATTTCTATCATACTTACTGTTTACCAATATCTAATATTCTCAACATCTATTAAGAAGAAAAGAAGGGTAGTTGTAGTATGTAACTGTTCTGAGGGGAATGAAGGCTTCTGTATGCCAGCTAGACCCATCCCACAGGGAAGTCTGCTGCCTCTCTCGGGCCTGGGTGCAGGATTTCACCAGGATGCTTCCTGAACTAAGTCAGCCCCCATGATTATTAACCAGTGCTGGTTGTCCAGACAGGCAGTGATGAGGCTGATAAGAAAGGTACCAGGGTAATTAAATAAGGCTTTGAGGTTCTGGGTCAATTGGTTAATGGGGCAAGAGCACAGGTGTTGTTCTGCTCATTTCCTTGAGTAGCAGGGATGGATAATGAAAGGAGCAGGAAAATCCATGTTATCATAAGTGGCTTAAGGACTGCTGCCACCAGTGCAAATTTGGTTTTTTTGATCATGGGGCAATTTTTATGGCATCAGGCCAGCTAGAGTCAGTCTTTTTCCATCTAACAAGGGCAAAAGCATTCTAGCCCATGCGTTGGCAGGTTGAGAGGGCTTTGAATTAGGTTTGAAGGGGAAAGAGGTTGAAACTAGGCTCTCCAGAAATGAGCCCAAGTAAGCTGAGTTAGGGGTGAAATCAGCTGCCCAGCTGAAGTGCATGTACACTAATGCACACAGCAATGAACAAGAGGAAGCCATGGTACAACAGGAAAGCTGTAATGTAGTCACCATCAAGAAAATGTGGTGGGATGACTTGCATGGCTGGAGTGCTGCAATGGATGCCAAAACACTCTTCAGAAAAGACAAAGGAAGAGGTAGAGGGGTGGCTCTGTATGTTAGTGAGGCCCTTGACTCAGTGGAAATTGAGGTCAATGATGATAAGGTTGAGTGCCTAAAACTCATGGGAAAGGTCAACAAAGACAACATCCTGGTAGGAATCTTTTATAGACCACTCAACCAGGACGAAGAGGTGGATGAATCATTCTACAAGCAGCTGGAGAATGTTTGAAGATCACCAGCAGGAGACTTTAACTTGTCAGATATCTTCTGGGAACTCAACACAGCAGAGAAGAGGCAGTCTAGGAGGTTCCTGGAGTGTATGGAGGACAGCTTCTTGTCACAGCTGGTGAGTGAGCCCACTAGGGTGAGGCTCTGCTACACCTTTTCTATTTACAAACAGAGAAGGCCTGAAGAGGGATGTGGTGGTCAGAGGCCGTTTGGGGTACAGCGACCATGAAATAATGGAGTTCTCAATACTCAGTGAAACAAAGAAAGGCATAAAAATATATTCTATACTGGACTTCTGGAGAGCAGACTTCAGCCTACTCAAGATCCCAATTCAGACAGTACCTTGGGAAACAACCCTTAAAAGAAAGGGGTCTGGGAAGGCTGGGCATGCTTCAAGAAAGAAATCTTGAAGGCACAGGAGCAGGCTGTTCCTATATGCCAAAAGATGAGCAGGTGGGGAAAACAACCAGCCCAGCTGGGCAGGGAGCTTTTGTGGCAACTCAGGGAAAAAAAAGGGGTGTACCACCTTTGGAAAAAGGAGCCGGCAACTCAGGAAGTGTTTAAGGATGTCATTATATCATGCTGAAAGAAAACTAGAGAGGTGAAACTTTAATTATAGAACTTATTTTGGCCACTTCTATAAAGAATAATTAGATGTGCTTTTAAATACATTAATAGAAAATGGAGAGACAATAAAACCCTCTATTCCTTACTGAACATGGGAGGAATATTATCACCAAAGATGAGAGAAAGACTGAGGTACTTAACACCTTCTTTTCCTCAGGGCAACTGGCCTCCTGAGCTGGTAGACAGGGATGGGAGGAACAGACTCACTGTAATCCAGAAGGAAGCAGTTAGTGATCTGCTGAGCCACTTAGATGCTCACAAGTTTATTGGACCAGACGACATCCATCCTAGGGTCATGAGGCAGCTGGCAGAAGAGCTCGCCAAGTCGCTGTCCATCATTTACCACCAGTCTCGGCTAACCAGGGAGATCCCAGGTCACTGGAAGGTGGCCAATGTGATACCCATCCACAGATGGTGGGCTAGAAGGAGGATCCAGGAAACTACAGGCCTGTCAGCCTGACCTCAGTGCTCTGCAAGATTATGCAATATATCATCCTGAGTGCAATTACATGGCACTTACAGGATGGATGGGGGATCAGACCCAGACAGCATGGATTTAAGGGGCCGGTTCTGCTTCACCAATATGATCTCCTTTTATGACCAGGTGACCTGCCAGGTGGATGAGGGAAAGGCTGTGGATGTGTCTATTTGGACTTCAGCAAGGCCTTTGGCACTGTCTCCCACAGCACACTCCTGGAAAAGCTGCAGACCTCGGCTTGGACAGGAGCTCTCTTTTCTGGGTTAGGAACTGTCTGGATGGCCGGGACCAGAGAGTGGTGGTGAGCTGTGCTGCACCCAGCTGGTGGCCTGTCACCAGTGGTGTCCCTCAGGGATCAGTGTTGGACCCAGTCCTGTTTAGTATCTTTACTGATTATCAGGATGGGGGGGTTGAGTTCACCATTAGCAAATTTTCAGATGACACCAAGTTGGGGGGAATGTTAATCTGAGTGGGTAGGAGGGCTCTGGAAGGGGCATGGATAGATGGGCCAAGTCCAACAGTATGAGGTTTAACAAGGCCAGGTGCCGGGTCCTGCGTTTTGACTGCAAACCCCCCTTGGTTACTACAGGCTGGGGATGGTGTGGCTGGACAGTGCCCAGGCAGAAAGGGACCTGGGGGTGCTGGTGACAGCCGGCTGGACATGAGCCAGCAGTGTGCCCTCACTGGGAACAGAAGGCCAATGGCCCCTGGCCTGGATCAGGAGTAGTGTGGCCAGCAGGAGCAGGGAGGTCATTCTCCCCCTGTACTCAGCACTGGTGAGGCCACACCTGAGTTCTGTGTCCAGTTCTGGCACCTCAGTTTGGGAAGGACCTTGAGATTCTGGAAGGTGTCCAGAGAAGGGCGACAGAGCTGGTGGAGGGTCTGGAACACAAGTCCTGTGAGGAGCAGCTGAGGGAGCTGGGCTCATTTAGCCTGAAGAAGAGGAGGCTCAGGGGGTACCTTATTACTCTCTCCAGCTGCCTGAAAGGAGGCTGTAGCCAGGTGAGGTTTGGTCTCTTTTCCAAGCCAACAAGTGACAGGGCAAGAGGACACAGTCTTAAACTGCACAGTTTGGTCCAGACATTAGGAAGAACTTCACAGAAGGGATGATTGGGCATTGGAATAGGCTGCTGAGGGAAGTGGTGGAGTCACTGTACCTTGAGGTTTCTTTAAAAAAAAATGCTGGTTGTAGCACTCAGTGCCATGGTCTGGTTGGCAAGGTGATGTTCAGGTTGGACTTGAGGATCTCAAAGGTCTTTTCCAACCTACGAGATTCAAGCTGCTACATTCTGTGATTCTGTGGTCTGTGTATTTTCTTCATGCATATTTTTTTTAATATAGTTTAAATGTTTCTGTCTACTTTTAGACATTCCTAAGACACTCTGAAACAGTCATCTGTTTTACACATCTGAAAGTTTGAATGCATTTTACCACTGGTATACAGTACCTTGACAGCATATTGGATGCTGCTATTTTATGTCTGTGGGAGTGAGAAATGAAAATGCCAGTTTTATGACAACATGATGCATTGATTCTACTCACATGAATATCATTAATGTCATACTCTGCCTTCTTGTCTTGGCCAAATTTTGTTTTCAGCAAAAACAAAATAATGTAATTCAGATTATTTTTATTTGAATGATGCAGATTTAATTATTTTTTTCATATTTTCCTGAAATCTAATAAAATCTGCAATGAGTGCTAAAGAATGAAGATTACTATTCAAGGGTATGCATGCTTGTAATGGAGATTGTCTTCTATGCAGTATTAAAGTTGAGGCCATATGCACAAAAAAACAAATCAGAGCTTTCTTGACTGTTTATTTTGTAATAATATGTAGATTTTTCCATCCCAAAAATCTGCCCACCAACATTTTTTAGGAAAATACGCAGATCCATTTTGAACTTTATTTCAATCTAGCTAGACATCTAAAAGTCTCTAGACAACAAGATCTAGTCATTTGGTAACTACAATACTCAGAATACATTCTTGATCTTCTATGCTCCAGAGAAATTATTTGATCTTGGAACTACTCCCTTATATACAATGACAGCACTACATAATGGAAATTGCATCTCACTGGCATCCACTCTTCAACATTAATATCCATAGCAATAGAATAAGATGCAACCCCTCTTGGATCTCACAACTCTATAGGACACAAAGAAAGTAAAAGGACCCAAGAGATATTGCAGCAAGAATTTTAAAATTTCCTTTTTCATCACCTGGGAATAAACATTTTAGATAAGCCAGTGCTAAATATTCACACTAGGGATATTTAATCTTTTTTGTTTATATCAAAAATAATCAAAGTGATAATTTTTTTTCATTTTTGAACTGAGAATTTCTACTTTCCAATGAAAAGTTTTCTAATTTTGCTTTTTCATCCATTCTCTTCAGAACTGGAAAAATAAATTTTAAAAATCCTGTAGAATACATTTTTCTTTTCATTGAGGTATTACTGAAAATTTCAAGTAAAATAATAATAATAAAAATATGGCCATTGATTCAAAGTACACAATGTTTGTGATTTCTTGCATTTTTAGTATACTGTTACTTAAGAAATGAAGTTTTACATCAGAAGTTTCAGAATATCTTCATAGAATGTGTTGAGTTCCTAATTTTAGCAATCTCTTATCTTCTAGGGCCTCATCAGCATTTTAAAATGTCTCATTTTCTTCAAGCACAGCAGAAATAACTAAAGCTGTGTCTACTTGCATTTTGGTCCAGAGCTTTCAATATGCACAAAAGCAATTGACCAAATTTTGTCAGATCATCTGAATGAGTTTGGGAAATTGCAGGTTTGTCTACCCTATAGCAATTTTTATTTACTAATTCTCATTAACTTTTAATCTTCACAGTGTTCATCCAGTAGTTCGTTGATGAAGTTCTTCTGGCATTTCCTAGGGTTTTGATCTGATAACAGAGAATGAAGAAAAAAGGTAGTATTCAACTCATAAGTGGGAAGGTCTTAAGGGATTGCAGGAATCAGGATATCCACCCATTTTTGAGGATTAATTCTTGGTGCTTCCAAGTTTGCTAAAATAAATACCTCTTCTATGCTTTTTTGTACTTTCACTTGATAATATATCCTTTTATTTTGAAAACTGGTTTTGTAAAGGTAATCAAAGATTCAAACTGTTTCCTTGTGTCTCCTGGTTGCTTCACAGCTGAGCGCAGTATAACAACTGGTCTAATCTTCACATCTTAAGTTCATATTTACTTTTGAATTGTGAATTAATCATATTTATCTCCAAGTAATTCAGCCATGGTGTAAAAAAAAATTATATATTTAAGTTACACCTAAGGACTTTTTGTTAATTTTTTTTCAACACATAATATTTCATCTGGTCTTACAGATGGATGAGGAAAGCAATGAACAAAAATAACAGCCATTACTATACCCAAATGAAATATGAAGACTGGAAAAACTTCACAGTACCTGAATGATAATATGAAACTGCATTTTTAAAAAGGGTGTGTTTCTTTTATTTCAGAGAACATTTGGAGCCAGAGGTGTAGCTGTGAATTTGATTATTTGTTGGAAATTAATCTTCTGCAAAGTATTGGTACCTTTGAATAGGCCGTTATAAGAAGTGATAGGTAAATGTGTGTATATTCACATCATTAGGGAAATCCTATTTTAATAACCATCTATTTGAGACTACCAGTTATTTTATGTGCAATTTTATATTTCTTGGAAATAATGTTTAACTTTCCAAGGTACTCTGTAGCACTTAATTTGAAAGGATAGGTTTTGTGTTTTATCTCTTCATTCTCTTTTCAAAAATGTTCATTGTGAAATTTATCTTCTAACTAAAGTTAATAAAATAAACAGAAATTATCATAGTCTTAAGATAATTTACCATTCATTTATTCTTCTCCTCCTGTGCTTAGTTAGAATTTGCCCTGTTGTTTGTCAGCATAGCTTCAGATTGCAATTTTCTTCTTGTGCCATACCCCAGCAGTGAAAGAGAATGTACACATGGGGTTGAAGCCATCTATTGTGGAAGCACTGGAATAGGTTATGAAGAGGACATGACTGCTCAGATATATCAAAGAGCAGCACTGCACTGAAGAACATCCCCCGTGCTGAAATTCCCGGCAAGGAATGATGTTGCAATACACAATATTATTTCAGTGTTCAATGCAATTTTGGAAAACAAAGCATGTTCTAAGAAGTAAATATTTTTTAGTTCCTATTTCAGCTTCAAATTTATAAAACCCCTTTCATATTAGCAAGTTGCCAGTGAACAATGTGTAGTGTTTTGAAGCTTGTCTAAAACTCAGACCCTCATTTTCCTATTTGCTGTGAGTATGCTTATGATCTAAGGACATTCCCTTGAAGCTAGATCCAGACAAACATTTAGGATCCTGCAGTTAGGCAATGCAGTACCTAATTTTCCAGCACACAGACTGAGAGGGATTTGAGAAAGATGCAAGGCCATCATGTGTGGTAATGGGAGGACTTAGGCAAAATACTGCTGAGCCCTTGTCAATAAAGAAATAAAGGTAAGATTCATAAAACAGAGAAGTATAGCAATGTAACCTGGAGTTTGAGTAGTTCAGACTTGATTCGGGAGAAATCCAAATTCAGTTCTCCCTCTGAAAACAGTTTCTGCATTTTATATGGAATAGTCTTCACAAAATGACATCACAGTCTTCAGAGCAGGAAGAGCTGTGCCTTCCATCTGATCTTCTGTTGGGCTAAAAAATCTATTTATTTTTGTCCATGTGCATATTCCATCTAGCCTTATAAATTTTCATGTTTTACACAAAACTCATACCTAACAAAAAAATGTGAATAATTTATTTTGAACACTTTTCTGATCGTAGCGCTTGAGGTATCGTGTTCCTCTAGAAGGTGGGAGAGATTGGTTTCAATATTGGTTGATACAATAGGTTATTATAATAAAGTAAGTGCACTATCTTCCAGCTCCTTGAAAGTAAAGGGAACCTCTTACAGCTTGATTTTAGAGAAAGCAGTTGCTATTCCATATCAGCAGGAGCCCCATCCTTTCTTATATACTCTGATTACTCTGATTGTGAAATATAAAGCAATGCTGTAATGTAGATACTTCTTGCTTTACAAAGTAGTTGCTGCAGATGTATGTTTTCAATTTTTCTTGCTTCCACTTAAGCATGGACAGCAAAAGAACACCCAGCAGCAGACACGGTAAGTAGAGTCTTGTGAATGGATGCTAGAAAAGCTGGGGCTCCAGGAAGACAAGTGGGTTTTCTAAGGGTTTTTGAAGAAAAGCCTGTGGGAATGATCAGTAATTTCAGATGGATATAGGAGATGTAATTTAGTTTTGAGTGCCAGGAGAAGGTGATAGCTGGAGGAGGAAGAGAGAGCAGCCTTGCTCTGCCTACGATCTTGACCAATTTCCAGAACTTTTTTCTGCCACTGTTATGGAGAATGGGATCAGGAAAGCATGATCTGTGATGTGATGATGTTCCTCATAGAATCCAAAAACTGAGTACTGTCTGAATTTGAGATGGGCTTTTCAGCCTGGAATAACTTATGTTAATAACAAATGTAAGTTATGATATTGGCTAAGGAGGCAGTTGGGTGATCTGAGTTGCTGTTTATTTTGTCAACTGCCTTTCTCTAGCTTTTCTTGATAGATCCCACTATGTGTGACCTTACTAAAAAGTGCTCCTTAGTGACCTGTTCTGCCACCTGTAAAAAAGAGACTCTTGGAAGTGCCAAACTGAATATTCCTGTGAGGAATGCAAATACAATGATGTTTTGAAGGGATGAGAAATACTACTGAATAACAGTACATATTAATATTCGAGATGAAAACAAAGGAGAGAAGGACCTTCCCTTTTTTTTTTTTTTTCTTTTTGAGGGGAAGATTGTTTTCTAGTACATTTGATAGAACTCATTTTAAAATTCAAACTTTTTTGTTTGAAAAATATAAAAATACACATTTGAACTTCCTGTGGTTTCTTTCCTTCTGTTTTTCCATTCACAGATCAGAAAAATTGCAAGATATTCCCAAAGTGGGTTAAATAGTCACTGGTGCTGAGAGTATTATGCTGAAAACTTGCTTAATTCTAAAGGGCCCCTGGCTGAAGCTCCCCCAACAGCCTACACTGATAGTTGCTGACAGGAACACGAGTATTTTGGACATTGAGAGCAGAACGCTGAATCTGGTCTGCAAGTGTGTGCACTCTGCACAGGGTGACAATGAGCTGTGTTTTCAACAGTGGCTCTATCTGCTAATGGGCTCGCAGGACACATGCTATGGTTTTTTTCCACACCGTGTGATTCCTTTCTCTGTGGGATTCCTATAGACAGAAAGTTGGATCACTTAAGAAATCAGTCTGTATTTTATGCTGAAGTGGTACTAAGAAGGTATGACAGTCTTGGGCAAAACATGTGCAAAGCTATCAATCCACAAAATGCCAGGCTAATTATTCTGCCTGATGTAATTGCTCTGAAATGTGCTTTAATAATGGAAATGCTTTAAAAAGCATTCTTACTTTTCTTTACTAACAGTGATATTCCTCTTCCTGTGA
Organism: Pseudopodoces humilis; assembly: GCF_049639895.1. Lineage (NCBI taxonomy): Eukaryota > Metazoa > Chordata > Aves > Passeriformes > Paridae > Pseudopodoces > Pseudopodoces humilis. The sequence goes on from NC_142202.1 coordinate 92,064,215, forward strand.
GAGAGTTGTAAATTGGTGGGTTTTCAATTTTTTTTCTCTTCTCTCTTTTTGTGTCTAAGAAGAATTAATGGCATAGACATCATATGAATCCTATGTGCCAATATCTATGCAGCTGAGATTGAATGTAGAATGTCAAAATTTTGCTTACAATAATCACATTAAACTTCCTCCATTCTGCTTTGGACCACAGTCATTACAATTTGGCACTTTCAAGTTTCAGTCTACGAGCATTAAGAAAGTAGGTGGAATGCTTAGTCTGTGTTGCCTATGCCAACAATGTTTCTTTTTCATAGGAAATCCCTTTGTATTGTTGGAAGAAAACAAGACATACCTTTGTTTCTTGAATATCTGTCTTCTTTGCCCTCTCTGACCTTTGTCAGACAAAAAGTTCAGGGTTATAACTGTAATGTGAAGCATTTTGTGTCATTATTTCTCTTTTACCCTTGTTCTTTAGAGCATTCTGAAGAATACTTTATGCTGTACCCTATGATCATTATTAGTGTTAGAGGCCAGAAAGAGCATTTTAATGCATCCACACTGACAGGTCAAGGTCATGTCACCAGAGATGTGATGCCTGACAGGTAAATCACTCTGAAGTTTTAAGCTAGAAAATAATGTTATACAGCTGTAGCATGTCGCCACCTAGCTTTACTTATTTCTTTTTCTCCTTTAAAATTTAGTATTCCCAATGTCCTAGGTAATTCATAGAATATTTTATATTCAGAGAAGTGTCTTCCTATCCATCAACCACCTGCTTTTTTATCTTATGCCAACAGCCACTCTTTAATCTTTTAACTTATTTGGCTCATTTTGTCAATCCTGAGCTCATCTCAGTCTCCCTTTAAGAGTATGCACCCAGTGCAGTTATTCCCATATGAGGTCTAAATTAATGATAAAACCAGTGATCTGTTGAGGCTGCTTTTTCCAGTTGTGTTTTAGGAAGAGAGAAGGAATGTGTACAGGCTACTGTAAAAGGGACTGTTGTTTTCTTAGACCACTTCTATGAAAGTTCCCTACTGATATCTGCCCCAGCCTGCTCAGCTTGGATTAGTGTGGAGAATAATGCATTTAGGAATTCTAAAAAGGCAAAAGTAAAGACTTTTTCTTTTTAATAGTTAATTTGTTGGATAGAATGAATGGGAGCTGGTCTGCTGTCTCCTTAATTGCTACAGTACAGTGACAGTCTCTTCAGATCATCATTTATATCCTGTACCAGATCAGCATTTTTATTGAATGATCTCAGTATAATACTCAAATAACTTCAAGTTGCTCCAAAATTATGAAGATTGTAATATCCTACTGTGTATTTTTCATCACTGATTATTTTCATCATAGATTACCATCACATATAAAAAAAAATCATATGTGATTGGAAGGTGGTATTATTTTCTTAAACTGAATATCAAACTCAGACTTTTACCTAATATGTGAAAGCTAAAATTTAATAGATTAATTTTATTTCCATTAAATTTCCAACAACTGTGTTGTAAAATTATTTTATATGACATTGTATGTGTATCTTTTTGTATATATGTATTTATTTTATGTAATATTGTATTGTTTTATAAATTAATGTCAAAGATTTTTTTAACCACCGTAATTAAACCAAGATAGGTCTCACAAAATGAACAAGGCAGATTGAAAACAATGGTGGCCTAATCATGTATAGCATTTCTATATTTGGGGATTCTAGAGGATTTGCCTCCTTTCCTCTTGTCTGTTTTAATTGTTACATAACTTTTGTGGTTTGCCCTACAGACTTCAAGGTCAGCTGGAGAGCAGGCAAATCCTTTCTCTTCTTCTTTGCTTTTCTAAGATTATGTAAACAGACTTTCAGAAAATACACCCCCTTTCCCTCCCTCTCCCTCCAAGAAGCTAACAGTTCAGCAGGTCAATACTGGGGAGAATATTTCAAGGATGACTAATAGTTAGATGCCCTTTAGAGAAACAGGAGACTTAGTATAGCAAGAGCTCACACAAACCACCTCAGAGCTCTGCTGAAGGGAATTTCTCAGCCTTTCTCCCCAGTATGTAAAAAGACGCGACTCGTAATCCTTTACTCTCAAGGGTTCCTCAGCTGAAGTCTGAGCCTTGGAAAATTTAGTAAGAGCATCCTATAGCTGAAAATTTAGTTTAGGAACTTAGAATCACTTCAGTTGACGTTAGACATAGAAATATTTAGTAAGTGGAATTGTCTAATATTTGATTTTGTAGACTTGGTTTAGCACCAAATGAGGAAGGAGTGTTTAGTGCTTTCTGACAGTACTTAATCAAAATTTCAGACCCAGTTCACCTACTCATGCTCTCAAAAGGTGACAGGTTTCCAGTGCTCAGAAGTGGAAAGTTTATATTTTCAGTCAAGTAGCATTGAGTGAGGAGCTAACATTTAACACAAGATTTAAAAACATATGAGTTTATCAGGTTACACAGCTGTGCAAAACAAAAATAAAGTGCAAATAAAAGATAAACATATTAGTAATAGGATTTCTTTGGGTTAATGCAGTTACAAATATTCAATGAAAATTATTTTTAACTGCTAGCAGCTCAGGTCATTGAGGTGTGAAGCACAATTGGACTAGTCATACATATTCATTTTTAGAGACAAGACCACAGTCAAGACCATAAAGGTCACATGGGTTTACAGTGCAAATAGGTTCATCGGTAGATCAAATCCAGATCATCTCAGAACAATAATAAACCAAGTTATCTGGATATTACTTCACAGATTGACAGATTTTTCAGTTATTGAAGACTTGGCTAAGACTTACCCTTCAGGAAAGATACATTCAAAACCTTTCAATTGCCTGTATTTGATTCTGCTTCAGGATTTGCTTGAAATCTTGCAAAACCACACCAGTCAAAGATTATGTATGTTTTGGTGAACATATGTCACAGCTAAAGACTGAAATGACTGCATAAATTTTGAACTACTTTAAAAGTTGCATTATAATTTAGGTTTCTTCTTATCGGTAAAATAAAATCAATTTTCTTTTTCTTAATTCTATCAAACCATCACATTATTGTGCCGTCATTATTTGAATATGTAAATCAGAAATATAGGTACACATTTTGAAAGACTGTGTTTTGTGCCAAAAGGAAGTTGTAGCCTTTTATGAGGAATCATGTTTTTTTCCCTCGCTTACAATCTTAAGTAAGAACAAATAATTAATTCAGCATGTGGCTGATTTGAAATTATGACTGGAATTCTAAGAACAATAGGAGATAAGAGACATCCACATCTAAACACAGTATTAATTAATGTATATCTGGCAGTGGTCATAGAAAGAAATTCGTAAATGTTAGAAAAATATTCTCCAATATTTTGGAGAAAAAATTAGACCTTACCTCTCGATGTTGCAGTTTTTGGCAAGGTAATGGGTAGCTAAACTTATATGGAGTGCTTGCTCTACCATTGCAGCTCTCTTTTGGATACAAAGTGCTTATAACAGTATGTGTGACTTTGCACAACTGAACTAAGCTAAAGAAAGCCAAAAAAACCCTTTAGGCAGGCCAAGACTAACCCACAGAAATCCTGATTGATGTGGAGACCTGTGGTGGGAACACTGGTCTGTAAGGCCCGGTAAAGAAGTCTTTGGAGATTTTAATCTCTACTGATGCTGAGCAAAATTAAGATAGCAATTAAGAGTAAGGTGTTATTGTCTTTCAGGATCCACAAGGTTGCTTCAACAAAGCCTTTTGATATATTTCTTCTTATTTTAAACATACTTTTAATCATGAAACACTTCTTTAGAATCATTGTCAATGTTTATTTTTTTTCCAGAGAGTTTTTGAAAATAATCCAGAACCAGAGCTCTATGCATCTCCAAAGCTTGTTGCAATTTTAGCTCCAAAATTCACAGTTCAGAAATTAAGTCTCCATATTAGAAGATCATGGAGGTAATCTTTACAAAATAAAATTAACTCAAACCCCAAGATTTGATATGAATATTAGCAAACTATTACATACAAAGTGTAATTATTCTAGCCATTTGTCTTATTTTGTGCATCCAGTTCCTTGAGCATAACATTCTTAACATCTTGACTTCTCTTTATTTTTAGACAAGAGACTCACCTCTGGTATTTGTTTCCATTGTTTTAGCACAAAATGAGGAAGGAGTGTTTAGTGCTTTCTGAGAGTACCTAAGAATCAAAATTTTAGCCCCAGTCCACCTACTCACTCTCTCAAAAGGTAACAGTTTTCCAGTGCTGAGAAGTGGAAATGATGATGTTTATGTTTTCAGCCAGGTAGCATTGAATGAGGAGCTAACATTTAACACAAAATGTAAAAACATATGAGTTTATCAGGTAACAGGTTATGATTGTTTGGATAAATAATATACTTGGTTCCTTTCTTAAACAAAATTCTATTAAAAAATAGGAAATTGAGTTTAGGTAAACAATGTCTTGAAAAACAAAATGGCTTGCTTTTGTCCCAGAACCTGGTTTTCTTCCATTCTTTTAACAGATGCAAATATAATTTATTGTTTTCTGTATGATTTTGTCAAAATGGTCTTCAGGTTGTTTCTATCTGGTTATCTTGAAAAACCAATTTAAACCTCCCTTGCATGTTCAGACAAGTTTTAGTTAGAGCAAAGTATGCACTTTAGTTGGGTTATTATTATTATAAAGAACACAAACCTATTTTCCTTTATTACTATTACTTGCTGGACTGTAAACAAAGATTGATATAGATATTAAATATCCATAATTTAAAAAAATACATTTTTTCACCTGTTGCTATAATTTTTTGTTTTTTACAGGTGTCCAAATCTGCCCTTAAATTTTAGAGTCAACCATCTGTAAAAGTATTTATTCATAAACTTTCAAATATATCTAACACTAATTGAGCACACTTTTCAGTTCAATATTAAATTATATTTAATTTTTTTTAGTATTTTCTAAAACTGAATAAGTTTCTTTTGTAATTAACCTGAACTCAGAATATTTACTGTGTATTGTTTTTTAATGTCAGATGATGAGAGAACTCATGTGTCTTTAACAAAAGCAAATTGTTTACTCATTCAAGGATTCTGTTCAGAGCTCTGTATCTGAATGAATTCCAAATCAGCAGTTCTATTGAGTTGCATGGCAATCGATTGCCTTTTATATGAGATGAATGGTTGTGTTCAACACATTCACCCCCCCTTCCCTTATCCCCCATCCTTTTTTTCCTTTTGGCCCATCGCCTTAGATGCCATCACCCAAAGCTGTTAGCCCCAAATGAGATTCTGTTTAGTGGCTATCAGCCACTTCCAGATTTTCACTGCATATAAATGACTGTATTAAGAATTGGAGATGTGATGCAGAGTTCTAAACATGAGCTGTGGAAAAAAAAAGTCCAAATGTGTAGAGGAATATTTTCCAATGGGGCCCCTGAGAGGATGATTAACAGAACGTTTTTCTGTTTACAACTATAGTAATATTGCTAACTGTAAAAGATATTTTTTTCATGTGACAAGATTAGTATCCAGCTTACGGAGAAGTCCATCCTTTAGGAATGTATACCTTTTCTTTTATCAATAATATGCCTTTTTATGAACCTGTTTAACTGCATTGGACAAAGCTTCTAACAGTTCCATCATGTATGTGTTGGAGGGCAGGGAGAATGATAATGTTTTTATTTAATGGTTGTTTCAGGAGGCAGGCTATGTGTCTTTCACTCTTGACTCATTGTCAAGAGTCCCCATTCTTCAAAGTCTGCCAATTACTAGAATCCTTTCAGTGCTCCAAACAACCCTGCAGGAAGCAGTTAAATGCACTAAACATGCACTTTGCAGCCCAACAGTGGCATTCAAAAAAGACTGTAAGTGGGTGCATAAGGCATCCACAAACATGAAACCGTGCTTGTGTAACTTCCATTTCAAGCTACATTGTGAAGTGTTATATAAATTTCACTTTAGTATTATCTGACAATAAGATGACTTGGTATTAACATCACAATTTCTACAGGGGTGTTTTCCCCATTCTGCACAGAGAATAGTTATATTAATGGTAACAAATTCTGTTTAGCAATGGACATACCAAGTTCATTGGGAGTGCTTGGGAGCACTCCAATCATGAATAATGATGCAAGGTGAGACTTCCTGCAAATGATACCTGGTTCATGTTGGTGTACAGTGAAAAGTCTTCATTCTTTAGCACAGGCATTCAAAGACCTCTTGATGTATGTTGAATGTTTAAATATTTCTGAGAGAATACTAAGCTTCTTTGTCTTTTAAAGGATGTTCTGACATGACAACTGATTTTGGTTTATGGTACTGTTAGGGACCTTTTTATCTGAAAATAAATAAATATCGGTGTTAGTGGCACCTTTGTCTTGCACCTCCATGTAACTCGCAGTAAGTCCTCCATTTCTTAGCAGTTTACAATTCCTTCTTTCTGCTGGTAGGCTAAGACGTCATTCCTGCACCTCCTGAAAACATGTGGCTGTGAAATGGGTACATAGCCATATGTCTAAAATTCAGCACTACATCCTTCTCTTTAAATCCTGAAATTCTCTGGCTTGGACAAACATCTTTAGATTTGACAAGCATATGAAAGGACTGCAATCCTGGCCTGGGGTTTCCACAGATGATGTAATCAATCTAGTCCCCCTCTATCCTTGCCTCTTAATAAAATCTTACTCTCCTCTTTCTAGTATGCCATTGCCTACCCTGGAAACTCTTCATTGACTTCACCTTTGTTCTTATATGTGAAGTGCCAACCTTTAATGTCATCTTTACAGTCAGATGCTGTTCCTCAGTGCACCTAATTTCTGTTGAAGCGCTTTTGCGCTGCCCAGTCTTCTTTCCTTTGTGCCCCATTTGTTCTCTTCACCCCCAACCATTTTTCTATGGTGCCTTTGATAATTCCACTTCACAATGGCAGCCTCATTCCTGTGGGTCAAGCACTCTGTCTTTAAACTCATTCTTTTCACTTCACTTCATACTTTTTACTGTAAAGGACATATACTGTCTCTGTCTGACCCAACTCATATCTCATTATCCTGTAGATAATTGCAGACACCTCAGTCCCAAGTGTTTAAAAATCATTAATAATGCATTGTAGATCATTAAAATGATTTAAAATAGTGATTTATAGGCATAGAAAATAGCATAAATAAGCTTAAAGAGCCCTATGTTTGCTTTAAGAGTGGAACTAGATACACCAGTGGAATGAGAGCTTAGCTGGGTATTAGTCTCTACATCAGCACTTCCTACTTTAGCATGTACATGGAGCATTACTTGGAATTAACTGTCTGGATTTCTTCTTAGTCCATCAGATCATACTGATTTGGCCATAAAGACCAAAAAAATCACTTTTGATTGACAGCAAATGTATTTATTTTAGGACAAAAGACTGCTGTAGAACATGAGCTCCCATGCTACAAGTAGTTCTACAACTCTGGTATACGAGTGCAGTTTTCATTCAAGCTCCTGCTAGACTTGAGGCTCTCACAGAGGCTGTAACTTGACACATCAGCACAGGTGAACCCAGAACCTACTTTGTTTATGGCAGCTTACATCTAACAGGGGAAAAAACTGGAAAAAGAAATCATGAATTATAGATACATAATTGTTTTTGTTATGCTCAACTAGTCTGGAGCAGGTAATTTGTTTGTTTTTGCAAAATGCCGTGCAATCAGAGTGCTAAGGATTATCGACAAGAAAAAATATCTGACAGAAACTGAAATTCACTGTTTCACATATATATTAACGTAGTTTTTTTTTGTTTCATTGACTGTCAGAACTTCTTAAGCAATTGTCTCTTTTTTGGGTCAGTGATGTACTGCGTTCTCTAAAGACCAACAGATCAGAGGTCAGGAATGATGTGATCGATATAAACCACAAAGGTCTGAAATCAGGTGCAGTTTTTGCGAATGTTCCTACTTTAAGGATTTCTGTTAATTTGGCTGCCTCGATGCCAACATAATTTTCAGACAGTTTTTAGAAACTTAACAGGCCAAGATTAGAAATTCTCAGTAAATTAATATGTTTAGCATATGAATGAGATGAGTACAAAAGGAATAAAGCATATTATCCAAGATAATTGATGAGCTAGAAAACACTTATTATGGTCTGTTGTGTGTATATCTCTCTCTGTGTGTGTGTATGTGGTTCGCATTTACCTTACAGAGCAGAGTAGTACTGAAGGACTATAAATGTCTGTTGAAATGTATATATTTAGATTAAAAAAAAAAGGAGTAAAATTTCCCATTTAAAACTTAATGATTTCTTTCAAGACATTGCTCAGTACTTTGAGCAGTTGCAGGTTGCTATATCAGTCTTTGCCATACATAATTATGTGCTTATTTATGTTAAATATTTTAACAAAACTACTGTGTAGATGTGGATTTCTAAATGTTATGGCTATTGATCTTTCTCACATGAATGACTGAATAATGAAGGAGACTACTTATAAAATAATTAATTGCAAAATATTTCTTCATGTGAGCTGCCAACGTCTGGCATATATGCTTTGAATTTTTCAAGCTGGAAATAATATCAGATTTTTAAAATGAAATTAAAAATAAAAGGTAACACATGTTTTTTTTTTAAATTTCCTTTTGACAAACATACAAGTAATTTTGGTCACTTCAGTTGAATCTTGTGATTTTGCCAGAGTGGTGCCTTATATTTTGACCTTGGGAAACAAAGAATTGCTTTTACCTTCTTAAAGGATTTCCCAGAGACCTCACAATTTTGATAATGCATATTCAGCATTGCAACAGTGCTTATTATGTATGCATTTAGAATGCACTTTAATCTGCTAGGTCATGTTTATGATTAACTTCTGAAAAACCTTTAAAGTGGGAGACTCAGGACCTAGTTCCTCAAGAGCTATATTCTGTCAAACACATGAAATAAAAAGTGGTGCAAGTGGTTTTATTATATTTTGAATGATTGCCATGAAACCCACTGTCAAGTGATCAAGGCAGAGGATTTTAATTTATAAGTTTTATATCAAATAATGATGAAAGTGTCAATCTTGCTATAGTTTTCAATTCAGAAAAGGCCCCCAAAGCCAGAAGGGTTCTGATAAAACTGTTTTCTACACACTGGGTTCAGTAAAATATCTTTCCTGTCTTCTGATAGCAAATTCCTCTCACTCCCAGAGGCCTGTGAATGTAAAATTTCCAATTAATGCTCATACAATCAATATTTGTTATGTGCTGAGTAGTCCACTTTCATATGAAGAAATTTTCATTTTCATGGTGAAGTCTCCTAAAGCTTCCTCAGAAGTTTCCTCACTGTATAGAAATGCATCTGAGGAAAGCAATGTTTAGCACTGCTTCTTCAGCTTCTTCCAACTGCTGCTGCTAGAAATACAAAATACTTTTGTAGAGTTCATTTAAACATCTTGCTTTGGTTTTATTGCTATAGCTTTTGGGTTTTTTTTAAAATGTATCATCAATGTATTTTACTGAATGCCAGACAGAACTCCTTTCTACTCAGCTGTAAAAAAGAAATAGGAACAACCATCTTTAGGCATCTCTCTTCTACCGCTGTTTTAAGAACTATAATAATTTCAGGTACTTTCAATGCTTGTGAATAAAGTTCCCAGCTCTTTAAGTGATGCTTTTCAGAAATAATCTAACTTAGGGGAATTCAGCTTAGTTCGGCTTTCTTCAACATCCATATAAGCACCATTTTAAAGTGTACTATGTTAGGGAATGCATTTCTAGGTGAGACATAAAAAATTCTTGCTTAATAATCACAGAACCATAGAATGGTTTGGGTTGGAAGGGACCTTAAAGATCATCTAGTTCAAATCCTCCTGCCACAGGCAGAAACACCTTTCACTAGCTGAGAGCCCCATCCAACCTGACTTTGAACACTTCCTGGGATGGGACATCCACAACTGCTCTGGGCAGCCTGTTCCAGTACCTTACCACCCTCACAGTGAAGAACTTCCTCCTAATACCTAATCTAAAACTACTCCCTTTTAGTCTGAATTCACTTCCCCTTGTCCTATCACTGCATGCTCTTGGAAAAAGCCCCTCGCTGTCTTTTTCATTGGCTCCCTTCAGGTACTGGAAGAGTGCAATTAAGTCACCCCAAAGCTTTCTCCTTTCCAGGCTGAACAATCCCCATTCCCTCAGCCTTTCCTCATAGGAGTGGTGCTTCATCCCTCTGATCAACTTAATGGCCTCCTCTGGACCCATTCCAATAGATCCATGTCCTTCCAGTGCTGGGGACCCCAGAGCTCGGTGCAGCACTGCAGGTGGGGTCTCAGAGTGGAGTGGAGGGGCAGAATCCCCTGCCTTGCACTGGAGCTCGCACTGCTTTTGATGCAGCCCAGGATACAGTTGGGATTTTGGGTTATAAGTACAGATCTATAGCTCATGTACAGCCTCTCCTCCATCATCATAATAACTGTATTTTGGTTTGAAACTCTGACAATTAAAATGTTATGATAAAACCAGTGTGCAAGAACAACTAATAGCAGAGATGGAATCTATCCTATATAGTCATGAATTAATATTTTCTACTCAAAAGTGACAATTGTATTTTTCTCATATAAATATTTTTAATTTGAGTAGACTTTGAAAGTAAACAATTTAGGGAAGCCTTTGCTTTTGTGAGGGAAATGAAACCATTGATTAATGTGGTAATAGAGAAGAAATTCTATACAGATGCAAAATATTTTCATTTTAGAAATTTGACTCAAATCATATATGCCTAAATACATTCATAGTTAATTATAATTTTGCATCACATGTAAAATATTGAAATGAAAAGACAAAGTTGGGATGATTATTTGGCATGGTAAATTGCAGAGAAGAACCCAGTTTTAACTGGTGATTGGTTTCTCTGTTGAGTCAGTTTAAGTACTAAAGGAAGGAAAAGACAATTGCAGAGGCATGAGGATAAAGCTTTGTAAGCCCCATGTTTGATACAAGCATGTTAAGCAGTTAAACATGTCACCCAAAGGACTCCAGTGCTGGGTTTTTACTTACCTCTCCCGTTTCAAGGTTACATGGTCTGCGTACATAGGTGGGTGATTGCTTAAAGTTTATCACTGTGAGTTGAAGGAGTATTAGTGACTCAAGAGAATATGTGTATTACAAGACTTGTTTTTTATATTACAAAAATATATATTTAAAAATGTAATAATTGCATAGTATTGTCCAGCTGGCCTTTTGTTTAAAATATAAGATGCATTCCTGGGTTCAATGTGAAAAATTGGAAGTGAATATGTATGCAGCAAATAAACTGAAGTGAATACTTCCATGTATGGGTCTTTCAGGGTGTAAGACCTACCTCACACAAAATACCCTTTTTTTCACTAGTACATTTGTATGACTTTGCCTCTAATAATTTTCGGGAAAAGAATTTGCAGAGTATTTCTGCTGAATAAGGAAGTTGTTGCACTACATGACTGGTATTTAAAAACAGAGAAGTTAATCTTGCAACTATAATACCTAAAAGCACTAAGTTTTCCTGCTTCAGTGTACCAGAAGTATAAATAAACAGAAGCCAAGTTTGATAGTATTTGTAGCTAAACACAGTTGCATGTCATTCTTACTTGCGAGATTTAAATTGGATGTTTCTCCTGGTATGCAGAATTAAAATAATTGCTGTTATCTCATGATTGCTTTTCGATTTTCTCTTATGAGGTAAACAGTGAACATTCAGGTCTCAGATTCTTGATATTTATCTAATGTTCTTTCAGGTTCTGTTTTGACCCTCACTTTAAGACTAAGACTGTAGCTAAGATGCCCAAATGGATAAAAAAAAAAAATTACTATTACTCAGTTTATTGCTAAGTTGCTTTGATATTAATTCGTTGCAAGAGAAGAAATAGAACTTTCAATCACTAAAAAATGACCAGCTTTGTAATAAGGGAAAAGCAAAAATGGGCACTAGAGCTTCTTGAATCAGAGGGTGAGAACTGTATGTGCTGTGTATGATATTTAAGGGGAACTGAGGATAAAAGTCTGCATATGTCATCATCTCTCTCATACTTGCTGAAAGGAATCCAATTTATGCCAGACAATTTTAAATGAATACTACTTACTCAAAATTATTACTTTGATTTGAAACCTACGAATCCATTGTCAAAGATAGCTCAACCATTTCTTGTATTGAACCTCATGGATTTTTTACTGGAATGTTGCAACCCTACTTTTGATTTTTATTAATTTCAGACCATCCAGATAGTATACATGCATTTTAGAGGCTTCAGAATGCAGAATTAAATATTTTTTAATTGAAATTTATAAAGCAAAATAAAAATTAAGGTTATATTATAACCTTATAAAGGTACTAAGGCACTTATTGAAATTGGTAGGGAATATACAAATGGTATTTTTGGTTTTTTTGGTGAACAGAATAAGCTAAGTAAAATGTTTCCTCATGTATCCCTAACCAGCTGTGCCCATTGCAGCTTTGCAGTTTGTCCTCTTCAAGAAGATGCATTTCAAGAGCTGGTGGAAGGGATTAATTGTTCCAGGGTTATAATCACTGTGGTTTGAAAAATCAAGTGATTCTTCTTGGGTGTTTCAGCTTAGGTTTCACATGGCAGCTCAAAAGACAGTCACATATCTTATTGTTTCATTACCTCTGTAGTTCTTGAATGCATATGCATGTATATATTGCTCTTATTTATAGCTGCTTGTGTATGTGAAGTCTTTGTTTTCCAGCTAACTGTTGTCACAAAGCTCTTGGTTGAACAGTGTTGAGGAAAGATTGTAGTCTTGAGGATTTACTGTCTAATTTGAAGCTCCAGCTGTGCAGGAAGATGTCAGCTTCTCCTGATCTAGTTTTGATGATAAAGCAGGAGGCAGAGGTGGCTAGTATTCAGTGTCTTCCAGGTGGGAAATAACTTCAATCTCTTATGTCTTCTCATTAGAAATTCCATAAAAGCCTTTTTAAACTAACAGAACACATCCCTTCAGTTACGGTACACCTACTCCTATCAGGACCTTCTGCTGTGATTTAAAACACCATATGTTCATATGTGCTTGTTCTGAAATTTGCACAAATTATCCAAGATTTAATATGGGAATTAAAAGCAAACAGTTTTCATTAGAAATTCTCCAAATCTAAGGAGCTCCATAAGTAATCCAATACTTGACATTCTCATTAATATTTTTATCCCTGTATAGTCCAGGTTGGCATCACACCAGACACAGCAAAGGAATCATTATGTATGTTTACTACTTGAAGCAGCTGGAATTAAGAAAGGCAAAATCATTTGCCTAAGTCAGTTAGCAAAATCAGCTAATTAATGCTCTTCTGCTGTATATCTCATAGGAAGCTGATGCTGCCGTGGTGTTCTGCTTAACTTCATTCATTCTGTTGTTTTATGTGCAGAATCACTTTATGCTGTAGTTTCTGCATCATAAAACTTCTTTAATTTGATGTAAACAATAGTTTAATGTTCTCCTAATTACCTCTTATTTTAGCTCTAGCCCTGGACATGTAAGTGGAAACACTGATTTTCCAGAAGCCAGGGGTGGAGGAGGTTTTTTAATGAGACACAATTTAACCTGACTATTTGGAGTACATTAATTAAATAGTTTTTATTTCTTCCTCTAGACTGACTCTGGAGTTTTTAAGAGCAAACTAGTGTGATTAATAAGTAGAAACAATTTAAAATGTTTTAAATTACTTCCAGAAAAGAAGAAGAAATAAACAACATGGTTAAACCTTTAGCCTCTTTGCAGTTGTACTGAATTGTACTTTGGCCTGGATATTTAATTGTTGATTTTCTTCTTGAAGTATCTTTCTAATTATATGCATATCAGAAACTATTAAAACTTTTATGACTTTTTATGATTGTTCTTCTTGTCTTAGAAGACACTTTGTTGCTTAGCTGTATTTAGTATTATCTTAGTGAATGGGAATGCCTAATTTTCTTTTCTGTAGAATCTCTTCCATTACCATCCTTCTCAAAATAAAATTTGAGTCTAAATATGATGAAAATAAATGTAGTACAACAATGTACATAGTATGGTCCTTATTCAAACTAATACGAATATCTTTGCTTTAGGAAAGTTAAATGTTCAACACTCCATGACAAAGTTTTGAAAAATGCTCTATTCTTAACTAAATTCAATCATATTTCCTAGTTGCAATGATTTGCAGTACTGAGTTTTAGAGATCTCTTTGGGGAACATCTATTGTTTCCTAATACTTTACTGTGTTGATTCCTGAATTATGCAACATGGATTACAGAACCATTCTCATGCTTTAATTTGAATGTTTCCTAGCTAATATATATCACAAATTTCCAAGAGGTGATGCCCTGAAATTATTATTTTTCACATCATTCACTTTGAATGTTGATTGCATTAAAAATAAGACCTTCAGAAACAAGTAGAACAAAAAACTCCAACACTCCCATGGAGAATATAACAAAACCCCCACAAAAAAACAAACAGAAGAAACCCAGACTTTTGCTTCCATATTCTCTTTGTTCACATGCTGTCATGACTCCTTCCCTTAATTCTCCTTCTCAGAGGAAGAGGAAATTGAAACAGGGAGATAAGTGACTTGTTGAAGTCCACAAAAAGAATTGATTGAAAAATCAAGATATAAATCTCAGAGGCCTGCTTCTTAGTCCTGACCCTCAAGTATTAAACCACAAATAACATATAGCCCTGAATTTCATATCCAAGAGTTCGATCTCCTCTCCTAAAGAATGGATGTGAGCTCTCAGGAGAACACACTGATGAACTTTTATTCCCCACAAGAGAAAGACAACTTCCGATTCAGACAGAAATCATAAAGGTTCAGTCAGGTGTTGTTCAAGACTTTTAAAAATATTGCATCTCATAAATGCATCTTCTTTCCTTCCTTGACCACACTGTTGCCTGGCATGATTAACAGACCTTACCAATAGTCCAGCATATGAACAGCTCTCATTTGGATTGTCTGACCTTTACATTTTATATCACCCACAATATGTAAAAAGCAAACCATGAATTTAAATACATTTTCATCAACTGTTTATCACTTTACTGATAAATGGTTAGTGTTTATTATCATTACCATTAAAATGTTTAATGCACTTTATTTTCTAAAATTTTCCGAATTCAGATGAAGGCACCTGCCAGCAAGCACTTTTAAAAAAGAATTTCCCGAAGCTGCATGCCCTGCTATTTTTGGATAAACAGAAGCACAAGCCTGTTTGCAATAGTGACATCTAGTGACACCCAGTCACATTTAAATCACCCTCTTCACTAGCTTGAAGTTTTTGCAGCCTTCTACCCCATCATGGATTAAGTTTAGTAAAATGAACTAGCAAATATATCCTTTTCTTTCTAAAAGACACTGGCAGAAGCAGAAGCCATTTCTCTAGAACAAAGATTAGTTTAAGGAAGCACATATTTAATTCCAGTGAATACAGTGATACAGTTTTCAGCCTTCTGAAGCAGGGTATATTTATCATTTGCAATAAAATTAGCAGAACAGTTTTAGCATTTTCCCTGTTAGTGAATTCTCTTAATTAGGATGAAGGTATAAAGACTGCACATCCTGTAGGCATTGTAAAGCAAAAAAAGTGACGGTATTTTACTTAAAATAAATCAATGTTCCAAAACTGTCCCATAATGATGGAGATGTAGGCTTTGGTACACTATTGGGTCTTTTTTTTACCCAATTAAATGTTTTTTTATGATTTCTCAATATATCTGTGGATATATTTATTATAACAACTATCCCTTTTTCTCTTCATCTCTATAGTTTTCTCTTGAATATTTATACCTCCTAGCCTGCCTAGCACCTACATATCTTTTCAAGCCATGGTAGTATACTATATACTAATAGAGTAAAGTAAGTACTGGAACAAAAGTTTCTTCATTCTTTATAACCAACAGCATTATGATATTTAAAAGTAAATGATAGTTATTTACATTACATGAAACCTGATTTTTTCTGACTGTCACAGTCCACTCTTTCAGTTCATACTGTGATGATCTAATCTTGCTTCTAGGCATGCTGACGTTCCCAGAAGCTCCATGTACCTTGACATACGCAAAGTGCTACATCTGGTTCTTTGACACGAGCCATTGTGTCACTCCACTCTGTGTATCATGTCACTGCGTGTTCAGTGGCATTAGCAAACGCTGCCCTGACACAGCCTCTTATGTCAGTCTCTTCTCAGACAATATTAAGAGCTTTTACACAGCACATGTGCATTTGAAGTGATGCCACCGAGCGTCGTTGTTCATATTTCTGTAAAGCTGCAATTTCTATGTTGATAGGAGCAATGCTTTTAATTAAAGTTGTGTTTTAATTAAGACCTAATTAAGGAAAAGATATGAACAGCTGCAAATCAACAGATGCTTTCCTAATTGTTCATATATAATTGCTTTTTTTTTTCTTCATTTATATTACCTAAGCTTGTTCAACACAAAAGAAATTTGTTGAGCTTGTCATAAAAGAAATCCACAGACCTTTCATGAAAAATTGTCATGAGAAAGCAATGTTAAACCACACCTTCCTAGAATCAGAGCTGAGAAGTTTGGAGGGATGCAGGGAATAGGATGTCTTTTAATGCATACAAAGTAATGCTATCTCATACCTGCCTCTTCAGCCTTTTGAAATGTCTAAAAATGAACTTGAAGTGACTTACAAAAACTTAACTCTTGGCCATTTCATCTTTTTAGGTACTATTTCTTTACCGTCCATAGTCAAGTCAGAACAAGACTCTAGTGAAGAGGCAGAGGGTTGTTTTTATTTAACAAAAAATTGTGAAAGAATAATTCAGGTCACATTGATATGGTCAGACATTTTTTATTTTGCATGACATTCCAGGAAAATGTTGTCATATTTGTGGCATACAGTCACCAAAGCTTTTATTGCCAGTTTCAGTTTTTGGCACATGCAAATACAAACTTCAGATATATTTTCAATTAATGCTATCAGAAGAGTTCTCTCTGTCAGCTATATGAGCAGGGATGGTTAATTTAGCTAATTACAACTCATCATTCCCAACCCAAAGAGTGAATGTTTAATACATGTAGAAAACTGTGATCAATCCAAAGAATGATTTTAAAGCTTAAGCATTTGCTAATTTTGATAGATATGAAGAATCAATTAGAAGATGGACAAACAAATAATGTGAGTTGAGCAATTAGTTTCTATTGTTTGCTTCGATCTAGTAATTTTTACCAGGACTTTCAAATATTAAAAACATAACTACTTTTTTAAAATGTCTATATAATTTTAATACGCTTTTACATACATCATATTTGCTAGCAAAAACGCTCATTCTCGTATGAAAAAGCAAATGAGAATTTACCAAATCATAAAAATTAAATTTAATAAGAAATGCACTAAATTGGGCCACAGATTATTTGATTTTACAATTGTATGATTCCACAATCATATTTGAATCTGCACTTAAACAGTTATCTTTTTACAGCTGGAGTCAACAGGAGTGGTGGAAACCTGGTTTGATATGAAAGTCAAAACAAAGAAATGGTAGTTTCCTAATGTACACAGATACAAAAACATAAACACAATGTGGGTCCCTTTGGACTCACGTAATTATTTTCCTAAAATTAAAAAAAAAAGTCAAAAACTTGGAAGAGAATTGGAAGTAAACAAGAACTTGGAATTAGAAAAGGCTAGGAAAAAGTGCTATTTGGAGAAATGTGTAAGGCTTGTTTTCAGGAGAAAACAGAGAAACTACTTGTCTGCACTGGCAAATTGTTCACTCCCTGTGATGCATCTCCTGCAAAAGATGGACCATTAAGCTGAGGCTTCTCATGAGTGAACAGCAACTGAAGAGGGAATGATGGAGATGTGCCAGGATTAGCTGGTGCTCCCAGAAGCAGTTTGGGACCCCGCAGCAAGACACATGCTCCAAGTCTAAATGCTGGCAGGCACACATGGGCCATTGAAGGAGAAGAAGAGGGAAATGAGGAGCAGAAGAAATAGCTAAGAAGCACAGACTGGGCAGTCGTTGGGTGCTGCTCCTGACAGTGAAGCATGTCCATGAAGCCAGTCTCAAAAAGGTGCACTGAGAGAAGCTACAAGTCATTTAATTCATCACCAAAAATATAATAGTTGTAGTTGAATTCTAAGGATTGACCAAAGTTGAAAAATACCTTTGGAGAAATATTTGGCACCTTCAGCTTCCCATTTTTACTTGTTTTTGAGAATACAGAATATGTTAAGAGTCTTCTCCATTACAATATAGCAATTTATTAAACAAAATAGCACAGTATTTCTAAGTTGTACATTTCCATTGAACAAGAATGAAATCAAGTCAGCATTTTGAATTGCCAGTTTAGGTTTTTGTTGTTGGAATTGCTAATATCATGCTAATTATATTTAAATTGCAAAATATATTAAAATTAATGCTCTCCCATGGTTTTAGGTAATAAGTAAGCATGATTTCTTCATCCAAAATTCCCAGTTTAATATTTCTACTTTTTCTCTGTGTAGAAACTTGAGTTATATGTATATGCCTTTGCTGTAAACCCCTTTGGTTTTCCCCTAAAATACAATGCAGAGGATTTTACTGTGAAAATCTAATTCTTTATGAGGGTGCTCATGTGTAAGATCCCATCAGGTTTCAGCTACCATTTCCCCTGTTCATATCCTCTGCAAAGCTGCTTGGAGTTATTTTTGTGTTGCTCATTCATATAGAGCTTATGTTCTCCTTCTTTTTACAAGGTCTTTTTTTTGCAATTTCATCATCGTCCCCACATTTTTGAAGCAGTTAATGAAAATACATAGATTTTTAAAATATTTTCTCTTACCTAATCCTAAAAAAAAGAAGAAATATCCTCAAGTACTAGGAAGTAATGCTGTGAACCATTTGGATAAAGAATTTCAGGGGATCTAAAAGTTGTGTGAATTCACTTTTTCTAAGTGGACAAATTGCCTCTGGTTTTCCATGCAAAATGAACACACAAAAAATATGTTCTTTTCATGTACAACTTGTAATGAAGGCCGTTGCTTCGCTTTATGCTAGTGGGGGGTCAATAGTTTAGTCAGTATAACAAGCTCAGTTGAAATTAGTCTGTGAAGACATCCTAAAAATTTCAAAG
The DNA here is from genome assembly GCF_049639895.1 of Pseudopodoces humilis. Lineage (NCBI taxonomy): Eukaryota > Metazoa > Chordata > Aves > Passeriformes > Paridae > Pseudopodoces > Pseudopodoces humilis. The sequence continues at coordinate 92,083,206 of NC_142202.1, forward strand.
ACTTAACCTCTACCTATTTGCTTCAAGGGCTTGCATCATCCTTAAGTAGCCTCAAGTGAAGGCTGCTCTTAGTGCTCTGCTTCCATTTTTATAGGTGCAGTTCACTGACAATCGTCAAACCCATAATAATCTCAGCTTGATAAAGTGTGTTATTTCAAACCAGAAAGCAACTGCACCCAGTAACTGCCCTGTAGGGTACCTTTGGTATGCATGACACTTTGAACAGCAGCAGTTTTTTACAGCAGAATTGTGAGGATTAAAGATAGTGGGTTTAGAGAAATTTTATCTGGTGCCCTGTTTTTGGAACACTTTCTCTGGAAAAATTCACCACAGCAAAATGGGCCCAGATTAACAATGCATTATGACTTTTTTAAAATTATTGTTTAGGGAAAAACCTGGAATAATTGTTCAGAGTGTTTATTATAGGTAATTTTTTGGCTTACAGCTCAGTTCTGCCTAAAAGTGTGTACTGACAATGATTATAGTTCCTGTAAATGCACTGCCTGTCTGTTTTCTAGATGACTTTATCAGCAGCATTTTATTAATTAGAAGACAATATTCTCTCAAACTTGCTTCTTTTAACTGCTTATTTGTAAGATAATTGAAGTGAGACTGAAACTGTGGTGTCAGAGCAAACAAATACTGCTTATGTGTTAATCACCAAAAGAATAATATTCTTCATATTTAACAAAGTGTGCATTATAGTAGATACAAGTATATCTGTGAAGTGTACATTTTATTAACAAAATTGCACAGGTAGAAAGAAACATAAACCGTATTTTCAGTTCTTTATCTTAGTGTTTCTATATGTCTTTCTACATTTGGAACTAATTAAGTTTTGCTACCCTAGTTAAAACTAAGAAAAAACATAAAAGCCAAATACAAGTATTCTTTGGCCAGTGGAATCCTTCTCTAAACTTTCATATTATTGAGGTTAGCAGAATCTGTTACCTTGAAAACTTTCTATTTCCCATGTTCTGTTATAAGTTGAAATAGAGCCCAAAGGAAACAGAAGTCACGTAGTAAAACTTCCTGAATGCTGTGTGAAAATGTAGACAATATAGAAGACTCATTACCACAGATAAAACAGAATCAATTCCTAGAGGACTTTTTATAATAGTTTTGGGCAATTGCATTAGAAAGTTAGTCTATAACAAGATGTTTTGACTTTTATTCTAATGAAGGGCATTAAGGAGATTCTAATTATGGTGTCTGGCCTGAAAAATTAATATAAGATTTAAAAATCTGAGCTGTTTGAAGTAAGCGTGACTGTAGCCTCTAGTCACTCAGGCAGGACAGTGACTAAACTTCTTTTTTTTAAAAGAATTATTATGAATGCTACTGCATTTCATTATTGAGGCTGTGAAATACCATATGTGTCAAGGAGGACTTGTTAACTCTCTGTAAGTACATTGTTTTACTAAATGTATTCTCCGATGATGCATAATTCTAATTCTAAGTTTTGTGCCCTTGCACTTCCTTTTTTTATCATCAGGCCATGAAATTTTTGCACAGAAGGGGTCATTGTAAGGGTATGATAAAATTATCATAATTTTTCAGTACAAGTTTTTCAGACTTTTAAAATGTGCTTTGAATAGTGGGGATCTCTGGGTTCTTTGCCACAAACACTCACCAGTCTGATCATCATCACCCAGTGACCAGTCACATATTCTGTTGGGATGAATGGAACCCCTCTTCTGCTCCCCTAACACAAACAACACTGCCTGCTGTGTACTGCCAGGGAATATACCAACCTACCTTCAGACTGTATTTTGGGTATTTTAACCTTGAACCAAATCCTGCCTGAATCTCTCTTTTCCTACAGAATATTCCCAGTCAGCAACTGTGCCATGTCAGTGCCATTTCTTACTGCCAATGCAGATACAAACTAAAATCTGGAGAATTTTTTCAAGGGAAATATAAAGGGCAATTAAACAAACAAAATTGTTTTCAAGAAAGTTGTAGGAACTTAATAACTTCTTCCTCCCATACTTTATCAAATTTGGCTATCAGATTTAGCTGATACATCTAAATATTCCAGTAGAGAAATAGACAAGTATTATTTATATGTGCTTAATTTTCTTAGGAAATCAACTTAAAAATATTGTTCCTGTTTCTTTCTTTCTCTTGCCTATTAACCTGGCTTTTCATTTCTGCATGACAAACATGTATACATATATGCTAGGTCATTATGTCATTATTTTCCTAAAATGTTCACAGATTTATAACCATTCCTCTTCAGTAAATCTCATTGTGAGCAGCTTATTTTGTGAAACAAATATATCTGTTTACCTTGCTGAAAATGTTTATGTTACATTTTTGGCTTGTCAGATTTCCCAGATAGTGAACAGTGCCTTAGTGACAGCACAATATTCAGCAGAAAAGGAAAATGAGCAAAAAACCATGCGATAAAGTCAGCAAAGATGTGGACTAGTGTTCTTCTTAGTATTTTCTTATTTATGTCTCATGTCTATGGCTAGCTATTGACAAGGCCATGAAGCCAAAGTAAATAATTTCTTTAAAATCATTTTCTGAGCCAGGTATAGCTCTTCCTGTAAAGAAGTATTTGTTGATATTGAAATAAGCCATAGGTAAAGGCATCATCAATTCTTATTAGATAGGATAGAATAAACATATAGAACTTTTGCTGGTTTATTGTTTTACTCGTCAGGTGTCATTCATCAGAAGCTCAGGCTTCTGTTTTCTTGTTGTTAAATTAAACAGTTTTTCCCAGCACAGGTATATGGACATAGAGCAGCAGGACAAAATCCTGTTTAACCTGTTTTTTCTAGCCAGGAAGTCCCTGTAGAACTGTTTATCAGACTTTAAAAATACTGCTTTCTTTATATATCTGCTTTCCAAGCATTTCTTCCTTCCTTGATGCTACAGAATGGGGATTTTTTTAAAAATTCTTATTGACTATGCAAATCAGTTTAATTTCATTAATATTTTATATCCTTAAATATTTTATTTCAATTCTACATCATTAAGATAGAAATGCTTACATTATTATTACTACAACTTAATTGCATGGATAACTTCTCAAAATTCTTGATACTTAATCAGTGCTGGCACTTGTCTATATATTTCTGCTAAGCAAATTATCATGTGCAGTGTTCAATTATCCAATCAATTATAGATTCTTCTGGGTAAAAGATCTATATATGTATATGGTTATGCTTAATAGCAAAACTCCTAATTATCTAGGCCTCTTATGCAACTAATTTTCCTAACTTGTATACCTGCAAAGTTAAATTATCAGTGCAGTCACTAGTATAATTTCATCTGATGTTTAATGACTGTTTTGAAAAACATACTGTAACAGGCTTTTTTTTCAGTGCATCAATAAACAGTGAGTAAACTAGGATCAGAGCAGTTTAATTGTGTTTGAACAATTTATGTACCATTATTTGATATCTCATTTTAACTTATTTTTTAGAATATTAAGTCTAAATACAAGTTTGTCAGGATTCTGAGGGCCTCAAGGTCTCTGTCCAGCTTTACATGGGGCCTCCTCCCAGCACAGCTTATGGGTCCTGGAGCCCTATCTCACCTCAGCCTGGAGCCATCAGTTCCTACATTTTAGGTGTGCTGGTCTCCAGCCCTTTCTCTGCCCTGTCTCTTGGTGGGTCTAAGTTTTGTGCTGTTGGAAGTTTCTCCTGGATAGGCCATTCAGACAGAAGTTGCAGCTTGTCTCTCCATTGCTGACTCACTGATGGACTTTTGTGTTTATGCTGTAGCTTCATGTCTATCCCTATCTTTGATGCCATCTGTTTTGCTCCTGGCCAGAGTGCCTGGGCCTAGTCCATTGCTTGCTGTGTCTGGTCAAGGGGGCCAGCGGACCAGCCCCAGACTCTGCTCACAGTGTTGAGTTCCTGCAGGATTGCTTCCCACCCGTGGGCTCTGACATTTCTGGGGTCACACATTCCTCCCAGATGGTCAACAGGCCAAACAGGGTGGCCTTTGTTGCTCCTTGACAAAAATATTTTATTATAAATTGAGTAATTCTTGTGGCTACTATAAACTGTCTGGCCTTTATTGTATATTTTTGCTATTTAAAAATTGTGAGGGGGATAGGTGTCAGCACCTTGCAGTGTGTACACTCAGATCCATTGGAATCCAGTGCCGCATGTGTCCTCCAAGGCATAAAAGTCTCTACATTAAGTGCCAACATAATGTGCATAGTGTCTTATCAAAAACTCTATTACATTAATAATTAATTTCCAGAGAATAGTTCTGATTGATTTGGCTGGTCACATAAATACCCAACATTTTCCTAAGTATTGGATATGTGGAAGATTTTTCCCTTCACTGAAGTGGAATCCTCAGAGATTCTTCTTCTAAGAGAACTATATACACAGCCAGGAAAAGATATTGAGGAAGTGAACCCATTTGAGGGTGTTGGGGGTTAGCATCCACTCTCCCTCAGGTTTTTGGCTGCAGACAGCACAAGTCCCCTTCTTCAACATGGCTTGGGACCAGGATTTTCAGGTGACCCAAATCTGTGTAGAAACTGGACATAGCAGATCTCTAAGCCAACAACAGCTAAGGATAGAGTGCTTTGTCAATTAGTACAAATACATCCGTGACTTTGGCTTTAGTATGTCTCTTGGAAAGTACACCATACAGATCAGAAACTGAATTTAGAAGTGGTTTGATGGTTCCAAAATTCATAGTCCCATCAGGAGGTGCAAGAATGCAAAATGCTTCCCATGTGCACTGCCACGTGTCAGAGCGCATGTGAGATTTCCTGTATAATATCTGTTATCACTTGATCTCCTTCTATACATATGTCCATATAAAATCTGCTTCCAGGAATTATTGTAAAACTAGAGAACCAGTATAGATGTTCCAGATGCTTGACTGTGCAAAGGAACAAGATTTAGTCTTTATTCAAAACCAAAGTGGGTTACTTCCTTCACTGTGGAATTCAGTATTGGTATAAGCTGGATGTTCTTGTTATATGGAGCATGGATAATTAATTGAAATTTAATTAATTGAAAGAACTTTTGTAGAGAGCTGTGTATAGAGATACTTCTCTTGATATTGACTGACTTAACTTTGATTCAAGCAGCTTAAGTCTGCTTTCCCAATGGCTGTGTGATTTTAGAGCATTCCAGCATGCTCCAGACAGTGTCCTCTCTGACAGATAATCAGGACAATTAATAGACAACCAAGAGGCAATGAAGCATGAAAACTAGATCAGAATTCTATTCCTTTATAAATGTCAGGGATAAGAAAAAAACACATTCAATTTTGGACAAATTAAAGATTAATGAAGATGATATAAAAATGTATGTTTTTTGAGGCAATGGTCTTATCACTGTCATATATTTGACTACCATTTTTTGCCTTAGAAAAAAATCTGTTATGAAGTACATCCTCTATATCAAATATATTAAAATCAAGGAACATTTTGTCTTCCACACCACCAATCAAAGACTGCATAAACCACAGTAACCAAAACAATCAATGAGACTCATTTTAATCTTCATATTTTCATTTAAACCAATAATTTCTTTCTGTAAAGGCTAGTTAGAAAGAAACCTACTATAGCCCAAAGCGGTATAACAGCAACACATCTTTCTTTGCTAAGAACATTTGAATAAATCTAATACAATCTAGGTTACAAAAAAGTTTTGAAATCTATTTAAAATTAAGATTTCTTCCAGGTGTGGTTTCATGCTTTAGCTAGTTCTGCTGTGACAAAAAAAAAAGCTTTAGTGTGTATACAGTAGGAAAATTAAATCTTTTTGAAAGATGTAAAATGAATTCTCCTATTATGCTTCTGAACTCTTTAATTTCATTCACTGGAGCATGGTCAGAAAATAATCGGCAGTATTTAGAAGCCCAAAGTGTTTTACTTATCATTACCTTTGCATTTCTAATTTTCACTGAATCTGGTGTTGCAATATTTGGGGGATAATAATATGATGATAACTATTTTAATCTATTGGTGCTGTTTACTTTTTAATCCTATGATGTGCTTAACATGTCTTCTGCATTTGTGAAATTTTTTGCTGTACATACAGATCTTGGTGACAAAAGGTACAAACTTACATCCTTATACTAACTGGCTACCATCAACTCACTGCAGGAGAGAGCCAATTGTGACACCTGAATGCTATCAACTCTCTTAGAGGACATCTTCCAGTGACTGAGATAGTAATGACTTCATAGAAAATCCTTCTTTCTTCTTTAAATAGTAAATTAAATTTAACCATCTCTTACCTGAGGAATCAGTTCCATTATTGCTGCAATGCATCAAACAGAGACCTTTTTAAAAAAAGTGTGAGCCAGGCATACATTTTAACTTTTCAGGTATTTCATTGGAACTTCTTACAATGCACAGAGCTTTGAGCAATCACTTATCTATAAATCTGCAATATATCCCAGACTTTAAAATGTATCTAAGAACTTAATGTTCTAATTCAAACTTAGTGAACCAAAGAAAATGCCATTTTAACTTTCACATAGGCAAAAAAATACAGGCTGCAGCAGGTTTTCAACACTGTTTTACTGCAGACTGTGTCATCTTTTCTATCTGAATAAGACTTAAGAACATGCAGTTGTGTAGCAGACTCAGGTCCATGCCGGGAAAGACTGTAGATGCCTAGAAGTTCTAGTCTAACATTCAGTGGCAAAGCTTACAAAATGCCTACCCAACTGCTGCCTAAACCCAACAAACAAAATTTCAATCTTTTCGTCTGACCCGAAACTTTGTCAGACAGCTATGGTTCAAATTAGCCCACATAAACCGGTCTAATCTTCTTACAGTATGAGATGCCGTTTTCCTAAATTGAGAGCCTAATTCTATTTACAGCTGATGTGAGTGAGTCATTTTCTTGTGAAAGCCTTCAGAGGGTGATCATCTTTACTTGTGTTTAGACCCACAGGAATGTTCTCTTGGTTTTTCAGTTGCTTACTTTTATCTATGAAATATGTAGATATCCATCTCCCCTCATTTTGCATTTTTTGAATGCATTTTGCATTTTTATCATTACTCAGCAAGGAATCAAGTCTGAATTAAATCAAGGAATCAAATGGGTCTACAGCCCTTTTTAAATGAAACAGTTTTTACTGAACTAAACAGTCCTTGGCAATAAACCCTGTGAACTGGAAATCTGGGGCTCTCACGCTTACTTCAGGATTTCTGTGGATTTTTACCAAAATTATTATGTATCCAATTTCTTTTCATATAAAAATTTACAGGAGAAATTCTTCAAGCAGTAAAGGTAAGGCAGTCACTGCCAGATGGGGTACTAGCCTAAGGGTTATTGCAGAAAAGATGGGCATTAATTTTCTGGCTAATTCTGTGTAATGCTTACAGGGACAGGAGATTTCTGGGTTCCTGTGTTGAGGAATGTTGATGAATTTTAAATTAAATAGTAGCTTAATTTTTTTAATAGTTTAATGTTGATATGATTTTTCAGGAGAAAAGGATGAAAGCCATAATCCCTTCATCCAGCTGGCTTGCTCCAGTTGTTACTGGCATACAGAAACATGCATCTTCACTTCTGTTCTGAGCAGTGTCACAGATTATCTGGAAGCAATAGAAAATATTTCTCACTAGTTCAGAACTTTGTTGATGAGGTTCTTAGACAAGATACAAAAAAACTGGTTTTAAGACACCAAAGTCAAAAGAAAGAGAAGAACAAGTCTCACCAATATTAATGCTTTGATTTATTAAGTACATCACTAGGTTGCTAGAGAAAATATTCTTTATAGGAGATGTTGGCATCTAATTTAGTTACTTAAATAGAAAGGTAATACTTCTGGAGTGACTGAAATGTACCCATTCTAATCACAAGAAAATACAGGGATCCTACGCTATGAGGTGGTTTTGGAAAGTGAATCCTTAGTAGAGGGCTGTACTAGTCTGCAGCAAGTTTATTTAGGGCAACATCAACCTTTCCAGGATGATTAATTTACCTCATTGTTTACTGTCATCCTCAGGTTTGAGGCATTCAACTCTGCAGTGTATAAGAACCTTAGATGCTGAATGCAGTTGAATTTGGCCTTAAGGGATCAGACAATAAAACTAGGTCCTTCAAAGCTAGAAAATCAGTACCTGTGTCTCTAATGTGTGTGTCCCAGCAGCTAAATATTCTAAACCAGAAAAATTTTATAATAATCATATTTGCAAAGAGAAAATACTGCCAGTTAATATTTAAGACTTTGTACAAACCTATTGGTAAATCCTTTATATATATAATCATAGAACAGAATCACAGAATGTTTTGGGTTGGAATGGACCTTAAAGATCATCTAGTTCCCACCCTCTTACCAGGCAGAAACACCTTTCACAAGACCATGTTGCTCAGAGCCCCATCCAACCTGCCCTTGAACGCTTCCTGGGATGTGGCATCCAGAACTACTCTGGGGAACCTGTTCCAGTGCCTCACCACCCTTGTAGTAAAGGACTTCTTCCCAATATCTAGTCCAAATCTACTCTCAGTTTTAAGACATTCCCCTTGTTGCTGTTACTACATGTCCCTTAAAAAGCCCCTCTCCATCTTTCTTGTAGGATTCCGTTAGGTACTTAAAATCTCCAATTAGCCCATCCCAAAGCCTTGTCATTTACAGGCTGAACAATTCCAATTCCCTCAGCTTTTCCTCATAGAAGAGATGCTCCATCTCTCTATTCATCTTAGTGGCTTAGTGTCTCTAAAAGGTCAATGCCCTTCTTGTGCTGGGGACCCCAGGGCTGGATGCATCACTGCAGGTGTGGTCTCACCTGAGCAGAATAAAGGGGCAGAATTCCCTCCTTCGACCTGCTGCCACCACCATATGTTTATATGTAAAGTATTTTTATATAAAGGAACTAAAAGCTGTTTCTAAAAGTAATTGAAGTAATAGATGCAGCCCAAGCTTACTTATGCTGTTTAAGTAGTTCATGTTTAACTTAAAAATTCTTTAGGAAACTCTGCATCTTTATGTGTACATTTATGCATATGTATGTTACGAATGACTCAGTAAATTGAGGGCACTAGAAGACTATTCTTGCATTTGCAAGTAATTATTTGCAGTGGGGCACACCATTAGAAATGGCTGATGCTGAGTCCTGTACCTTTGCATTGTATAGGGTCAGGGGCTTTGCTTCTGTCTGTCTCTTGGGCAAAAAGCTTCCACTAAATACGAAGCTCAGCTCACTGGAGACAAAAAGTGCTATGTGCACACTGGATGACTCAGAGATGGTTTAGCTAACAGGCTGGTTTTTAACCTAATGCCCCCTGGAAGCACTGGGAATATCTAGTGCATGTACGTCAAAACTGCTCGGAGAACCAAACCTGCACATGGCAAGTGAAGATGATGACAGGCTCACAGTAAAATCACACTATTTCTTTGACCCAATTTGCAACTACAGCCAGTAGCAAAATAGAGTCGGGTAGCATCGCTTTGCCCAATAAAATGGTGTTGCATTTTATTTTAAATCATCATGGTGGAGATGCTGGTACTTAACAAAGGTGAAATCTACAGTGCCACCAAATACAAAGAGAACTATTGGGAAAATCTACTCACACTCTGAGAAATTAAACAGACAAGTGTTATCTCTCCTCACGGATTGTATATCATCAACACAGATTAATGTTGTAATTTGCATTTATTACATTTTTTTATATAAGAGCTATATAGTATAACTGCTTGTGTATAAGAAAATCCATAACGTTTCACCTCACGGCATCTCATTTTATTTCAATTTTGATAGAAAAAAATAGGCCATTTTGATTTGAAAAATATGTATGGATTAGTTTAAATTTACTCACAGCTTATTCTCAGTGGGTATAAGACACCAAGTTTCAGTTGTGAAAGTGCTACTCTCTAATTTTTTCTTAATATACCTCTAACTGAAATCAGCTCTTGTTATCAAATCATAGCAGATACCTTAAGTTATAATGTAAATAATAAATAATAAAATAGAAATCTTCTAAAATTCAGCTCAGGAAAATCACAAGGGGGAAAAAAGAAATACCATAATAATAACTTCCCTGAAAATTAAGTATAAATTAAGATTCAGTGTCTCAGCCACCTACACAAAGTAGTGTGAAGGCCTTAGCAATCAGAAGGTTAGAAAGAAAAAACACCAAAACAACAAACCAAAGAGAGAGTATTCATATTTTAAAAAGCTGCAAAACAAACTAAATTAAGAGATCATTATCTATTATGAAAATTAGAACCATCCTGCAAATTATGCACAAATGTATAGAGGAGTGATTGATGCCAGAAACGGGAAGGTTAGATAAACTGTGGTGAATTGCTTAATTGGGAGACAAAAACTATTCTGTTTTGGAGATAAGAATGTTCTAATTGAAATAAACAAAAAACCCCAGAAATTCCCAGCAGGACCAGCAGTATCAACAGTGTGATTTACAGTACAAAACTTGGAACGTTTTCAAACCATTGTCTATAATAAGACTTCACAGTAGCAATTACAGCTGAATCTATGAATGAAATACCAGTCAGACATTTTACTTTCAGAGTTAGAAGAAATGCTGAATTTTTCACATACTAATAAAGTGTGCTGAGTCTAGGTTGGAGTTCTCAATTCACATCACAGTTTAAAAGAAATTTCTTCTGTACCATTACTTTGCAAAACCACTCATTTTTTTCTCTCTGCCACCTGGAGTGAATTCATGGGAATTCAGAACAGATTAAATTGTTAATGGCATAAAGTAATTTATCTGGATTGTAAAGTAGGACAGGATTTTAGCATTACACTAAAGAAATATTAGTAATTTTCTATTTCTTAAGAGAGAGAGAGAATATTACACCATTATGTAAAGGGGGTGTATCAGAATAAGCACTCTCTACATGAAAAAATTAAAACCTCATAAGAGATTTTAATTTCTTGAAGTGTGAGCAATTGATGAATCTTTTTACGTGGCTTTTCAGTGCACATATTAAAACAAAATCAAATCAGTACACAAGAAATTAAACTAAGCAGTGAAAATGCTCTTCTGGTGTTACTGTTCTGTGAAGTTTTTCAGAATAGTCTATGATTCCAAAACCTGCGAAGACCTGTATTTTATTCTTTATTAAATACCTCCAAACTAACAACAACTAGATTATTAATTCAGAAGGAGTAAGGTTGACATTTTAGAAAAGCATACAGGGCTCTTAGGTTTATGGTTTTAATTCATACCAACAACTGTCAAATTGTTGCACAGGATAAAAGAAGACAAAACTCCATGCTGTGATGTATGAATAGAAAAATAGACTTCTGTGAACAATGTAAAAGAAACCTGGATTTCCTTTTAGTACTGGAAAGACCTTAGCTGATGTATGGTATCCAGTTTTGGAGAGCCAACCTCAAATTCAAAATGTAGTAAGTGACGGGATGCCCATTAAAAAAAAAGATTACTAAAAAAGTAAATTGAGTGGATCTTAGGTTCAAGACCCATAGAGCAAAGAGACTGAAGGAATGTAGTAAAATCAATAGTAAAAATAAAACCAGGAAAGTTTTGCTTGGTGCTATTTAATTTCCATATATCATATTTACTCACTCTAATTCTTCTCTATAGAAAATGTGGCAGGAAAGTAAGAAACTGTGCAAAATATATGACTGGAAAAAAAATTCCTCTTTTTTTTTTCTCCTCACTATCATTGGCTTTGATGATGGCAGCGTGAGTAGTGTCTAATTTGCTTTTTCCACTTAATGGTGAGAGGCACTCTTGAAATAGTGATCTTAACTGTATTTTTTTTTATAATTTTGATTTCATGCTTTTTGTTTTGCTTTTGGCAAGCTAGACTTAAATTCTAACACTTCATATTTATTTTGCACTTTACTTTCCTTCAAGGTAATCTTTTTCTAGGATGGTGTCACCTGCAGAATACTATTTAAAGACCTTTCTAACAAGTAAGAGGTCAATTGATTGCATTTTTGCTACAAATTAATACTATATATGTTATGTTCAGGAATATAGCAGATTCTCAGCATATCTATAACTGATACCTAAGAGATTTTAATGGAAATAACTAGGAGTACTTTATTAATAGTATTTTTAAATCTAAGCAGCCAATTATTCCTCTGAGCCTGAATATATGAACTTTCCTGTATTTCTCTCTTGAAAAGGCAGCTGCCAAAGAGATTTCTTCTTCAGACTGTTGTAGTGGCTTAGGTTAATAGTCTGACCAAACTTGTCAGACTGATATGATATTCAGCATGGCATTTTCATCTGCTGTTCTTTCCGATAAATTTCCAGTGTTACAAGAATAGTATTTACTTAAAAAGCATGTGTTTTCTATGTAAATATTCAGCAATACCAATATCATTAGCCTAAAATAGAGGGGTTGTCACCTCTCAGTAAACAAAATAGGATGATCAGAGATTTTCAGGAAGGACGCCTTGAAGCAATGGCTCTAAAATATCACTGTAATTCAAGCAGAAGATGTTGTTTCTGGCAGCTTGCAGCAGCACCAGTGAACTGTACAATCCTTGGTTTAAAGTTTTAATTAGGTAGCACTGTGTAGTACTGTATAGTACTATGTAGCAAGTTACTTTATTTTACTGAAAGGGAATTCCATTTGAATAGTAACACAAACGAAAAGTCCAATATTTTTTTCATAATTTACATCTTCTATTCAATAAGAATTTAATTGAATTTCTTGTTGTAGCTCTAGACCGCTGTGTCTCATCCTTTCGATGGCTGCTTCAGAGATTGGTTTGTGTTCATGACACATATTAACCATGGCTGACAACATGATATCATAAAACTGGCTTTAGCTTATATTTTTACTGCCCTTTCCCTGACTTCCTGATCCTCTTCTTTAGACAGATCATGCCCTTCTACCCCAAGCATCTTAATGGCCTTTTGCTGAAATCACTTAAAAAAGTGTGTCAGTATTAGTGGGGGCTTTTTGATTTTGTTTGAATTTTTTATTGTTTATTTTGTTGAGGTTTTCATTTGGTTGGTTGGTTAGTTGTTTTTTTTTTCTTTTTTTTTTATTTCATTCTATTAGTCTTTGGAATTATCCTCTCAACTACTTTTATCTGTGTAGAATTACGCAGGCAGTCAGGTCATCTTCCTTCAGAATCAATAAAATCCTAGGCAGTGATTCGTCCTGTCTGACAAGATATCTATCTTACTTTACCACACTTCTGCCATTTTTTTCAGTTAATAATAAATACTTTTTATAAGACTAGTCCAAGACTTGGAACACACTGCTAGCAGATTCCCTGGTCTGACATTTGCCTTTCATGCAGTCAAATCATTAAACAATTTATATCCACTGACTTATGAACTTCAGCAATATATCATCCACTGTGTAATTTTAAATTCTTTACTTCTCAAGCATCAGAAAGTTAATGTAAATTTAAGAGGCTGTGACTGCAAAATCGTATGCATTATTCTGTTCAGTCATAAGTGAATTTCTTTCTTATATGAAGGACAGGGTTAGAATTACTCTGGAGTCTTCCACTGAGAGATCTTTTTCAATAGAAATGGTACTGTTTTATCAACATTTTATAAACTTAATTCAGTAAAATGTAGAAAAAGAAATTGCTCACAAGTACAGAAATATGCTACTATTGCAGATGCTACCATCTGTATCAAAACAGACAATTTTCCAGGAATTTTCTCCTGGGATGTAGGAGAGTTAAAACTGTGCAATTTTTACTCATTATTCCTTGAAGTCTTAAAAACCCCAGCCATGGGAAAACAATGACATCCCACAAATTCTTAAGTAATAAGAGGATTCCTTTTTTATTATAAGCATTTTCATAGAAAAGAAAAAATACATCCCAAATGCATATATCCTGAAAGGAATCATACTCTATCTGTCACCAAAGAGACTAGAAGGAGCAGATAAAAATTAAATGCAACCATAAGGAACATATTAAAATTGCTTTACATATCCTGCAAAAATATTTCATTTTGTTTTCCATATCCTGTATAATATTTTGCATAAATAGCAAAAAATATTCAATGAGAATCTCAATTATCACAGCAGTTGTTCTTGTTTTTCATATGGTAACAAAACCAAAGCCACCTCCAGAATAGATGCTGACATGGAAGGAAAAGTGACTTATTTTGATAGGTGGAGTTTCATCACGGAATGACAGATCCCAGATCAAAGGACACAAATAGCATAGAAACATTTAATACTACCAAACACGGAAATTAAAAGATCAAAGTTCTCTCATCTGCAGTACTGAATAACACAGTTCCATCAAGAAATCAATAAAGGATAGGTTTCATGTTTGGCCAACAGTACCAATAAAAATGTAGCAGATAAAGCTGAAACAACTTCATTAGGTTACTTAGTCCACATACCTCTTTCATTCTGTGATCAAATAGAGGTTTCTAAGGAAAGGAGGGTGAATAATGACAGACTAATAAAAGCAATCACTAGAGTCTGCTAGTAAGGAAATGTATTACACACCACCCTCCCACCCCCACTGCCCTTTTCCCAGCATTAAAATAAATGACAGATAACTAAAGAGAAAAAGAACAAACAGAGAAGGGAAATCAAAACTTTTCATCATAGTATAGTATTATGGAAAGTACAAAGTGGTAGGAAAAACTGAAAACCGCACCAAAGAAATTTGGTGGGTTTTTTTTTTTCCCTTTTTTTTTTTTTTCTTAACATATTAAGTATGCCCTCTAACTTCATTAAATACCCCCTTCTTTCCTATTTTGCTATTTTCATTCTTTTTGAATTGATATTTGGAACTTCATGTCTCATTTTTGTTTGGTTGTTTGAAACAGAGACCCTTGGATTTACGTTGACAACCTCTGAGCAAACCTTGCCTCTGTAAATCATGATGGTTTTAAGAAAAATGGCAAGAAAGGCAGCATTTACAGTTGGTTCATGTTCCATCTTCTTGTCTGGCATTTGCCTTTTTATTCTGTTTCACTAGCAGAAGGAATTGACCATAATCTTATGCAGTTTTCTCAGTTGCCTTTCACACCCCCATCTCATCTCAGGCCAGGCAGCGTTTTTCTTGAGGGGTATTTAAAAATTGCAAACTTTTGTCATGCTGGTTAATCTGGCTAGGTTTCTTTCATAGACATTAGACGAACAGGTTGGTTTAGACGTTCATTCAGTGCAGGAGTTGAATTCTGGATACAGGCTTATTCCTTCATTTGCTGCATGCAGCTTAATTGAATCCGGAACATAAAAAGGAAGTTTAACAAAAAAATCCAGAAAAAACGGATTCCTTTCATCTGGTTATCTACTTAGTAATCTCTAACATTCCCTTTGTGTTCCCTGAGAATCTTTGTCAAGTAAGCCAAATTCTCTTTGTGTTAACTAAGGCTACCTTCTATTCCCATAAAACATAACATTCCTTGCCACAGGTTTTTTCTTCCTCATCTCTTTTGAATAAGCAGCATTCACTCACACCTTATGGTTTTCTTAGTCCCTAAGATTATTTTGGTTCTCTTGCTTTTTGTTCTGTCATCCATCCAAATAATAGTTACCTTTTAACTATTTCATACTTCTCTTGTTTCTCTACCACCCACTACTTGGAAAGGTCAGAAATTTCCATATTAACACCTTGTCAGGGGAATACCTAAGTAGTGCTGTATCCAATGCCAAGACTGTTCCAAAGGCATGTGAAATCTTCTGCAGTGGTTTGGTATTAAAGCCCTTCTCTAGCCACAAAGGACACCAGAGGCTTGAGAAGCTTTCACCACAGACATATTTTTTCCCATTAAAATAACAATTTGCAGAAGTCAGCACTTTCATGAGAAAAAGCTAAGAATTACAAACTGTTCTACATAAATATGAGCCAGTGACAATATAAATACACCCAAATAAAAATACAATTCTAAGCAATAAGTTTGGCTAAAACTCTTATTCAAATTAATAAGAAAAATTGAAAATTAAGATGTAAAACATTAAACTAAAGCACTTTCCTTCAATAGTACTTCTTTTGCCATTGGCTTCCTCCCTATCAAATAATGTTATATCTGCCTACTCCATCTCTTCTTGCAGGTACTTCTGTGGAGCCTGAATGCTGCCTGTAGAAACAGATATCAGACCCCTGCAGACCACTTCAGTGTCCTGGTGGTATCCAATATGAGTTAAAAATAAACCCCTAAGATTATTACCTGTGTCCAGATTTAAGATGCTGCAGCATCTGGACACACACGAGTAGCTAACTGCAGCTTCAGGCAGCTGTCACTAGACCCCCTCCAGGAGTAAGTGACATGTAATAGGCTAACAGATACTGCAGGGTATTGCACATTTCCTGCAGAAATTCAATGGCAGAATTTGCCTAATATGAACCTTGCTTCAGGTAACTGTGCAATACCCATTGCTTGGAGCTAATGCACAAATATTATTATTAAACGTTAAGGGAAATTTTGCTGAAATTTGAAGTATGAGAAACAAAAAAAAAAAAAAAAAAAAAAAGAAGACGGCTTTGCAGCTTTGCACACACCACTTCTTTGGAAAATTTTAAACTAGCAAAATATGACTCACCTGAACACAGTTGTTAGGGTAAGTCATCCATAAGAAACAATTTGTTCCAAACTAAAAATTATATTACTATAGATAATCTCAACGATGATCATAAGGCCTGAAATGATGTATTATATATGTAAGGATTAAAGGACAGGAGAACAAGATAAAATGTTCAGATAGGAGGAGCTCAAGCATCAAATTATGCATCCTAGGGCAAACCTCTACCGAGGTGACTCAAAATATAAGCACAAAAAATGCTCAGAGAGAAAGATGAAATATCTCTCAATTAAGGTGTATTTCTAACTCGCTCTTGGAATGTGATATTTCAGGCTGAAGCTACCAAAATTTGTTCACCATGAAATTTAACAAGAGATTGTTCTGCTTCATTACTTCTGAATTTGTTGAAGATCTGATTAGAGGGCACACTGGTAAGGTGATACTATAGAGAGGGCACTTTGAAGGTAATCATTAAAATCTGTATGCATACTAGCAACTTGAGGTAGATCAAAATAGGAATTCACTTCACTAAACTACACCATATACTGCAATAGAACATGTACAAGGGAGGAATATTCCGAAAATAAGCTGACATTTCAACATTAAGATTTTGGCTCTAAAAGTTAAGGAAAGAGTCTTGCTTATAAAAGTCATGGCAGTCTGAGATTCATTAACTGCTGTACCAAAGAAATACAATGGCAAATGCTAATGTAGAAAAACAAAGATATTAAAAATGTGAAAGATAAATATTTTTAGCATGGGTGAAAAAGTCAGGAAAGATACAAAATTAAGGACTTCAGTGTATACTAATAACTCCAGCTTTCACAGGTGCATCATGAGCTTTCTTAAGGATTATGGATCTTGGTATCATGGTGTGTGATCCTTGTTACAGGGTAAGAAAGAAGCTGTGCCACTTTTCCTTCCAGTCCCACCTATGTACACCCTAAATGGATTCACTGCTGAAAGTCCACGTCTCCATGTCTTGATTGCCTATGTCAGACGCTCTTGTATTGCAGTGCCTCCCCCTCATCTTTTACAGCCAACTCATGCTCTACATAGGAATTATGTTTAAATTTAAGCACTGAACTACACAGATGACTTATCTTCCTGAAGGTTTTGAATACTGTAAAAGTATGTCCAAAGGAGATGAGAAGTGACATAACGAAGAAAAATAAAAATATATGATGCTTAATACAATAAGTGTAGAGTTAGCCCAAAGCTTCCAGAACTGATTATTATTTCATATTAGTAGCAGCAACAGCTTCTTTTAAGTGCCACTTGTAACTATCAAAACTAGTTAGCTTCAAAATAGGTTGTTTTTGTTTTAAAGTTAAATTTAGATAAAATGAACTTTATGACTCATTGAAATACCCACTAGATTTCTTTCTTATAAAGGACAAACAAACCAAGCAGCAGTTTTGACAGGAGGCATTCAAGTAATAAATGATACATACTGTACTAATCTTTGAGTATGATGGGTAGAAATAATAGACAGACTTCAAAGGTTTGCATAGAAAAGAAGAATGTCATAGCTCTTGGGAGTAAAAACGTAAGAGCAGAATGTTGATATAGTGAGCTTTATGCAGATAGTCTAAAATTTACCAAGCCTGACCCCTTTAAAATAAAGTTGTCAGAGCAATTAACTTCAGGCAGAAAAAACAAAGTCATAATGATGTAACAGTGAAGGAAATCCTTTCTTCAGTTCTGAAACAGGATACATTATTTTATCGAGTGAAAAGTCTCAGAGGAACATATTTATGATATGTATAACATATAAAAACACTCTGAGAAGATTCTTTAAACTGAACAGACACATAGTTTGGAAAGACACAGAAAGCAATGGAAAGGTGTCACTTGATTGCTCCAATAACTTTTCGGTTGGAACTTCATCAGTTGTTCTTCCTTAGCTATAATTTTTTGTCTTATAGCTATAAGAAACATTTTGAATAGAATCCCAAGTGATCTGAACATTGCCTAAGTTTGTTTTATCAAAATGTATTGCTCAAAATAAGAAAATTGTGCATTATTTTAACTTAATTTTGATTTAAGCTATTTAAATAAATCCATCTTATTCCCCTAACTCTGGATCTGTCTACAAGTTGCAAGGTACTTGAATTCCTAGAGTCATAGAAATACAGAATGTTTTGGGTTGGAAGGGAGCTTTAAAGGTCATCTTGTCCAATGCCCCCTGCATGAGCCTTGACATCTTCAACTCTATCAAGTTGCTCAGATTCTATCCAACCTGAACTTGAATGTTTTCATGTTTTCAGGGATGAGCCATCACCTCTCTGGGCAACTCTTCCCATGTTTCACTACCCTCAAAATAAAAAACTTCTTCCTTGTATCTCGTGTAAATCTACCTTCTTTAAGTTAAAAACCATAACCCCTTGCCCATTGCAATGGGCCTTATTTGAAAGTCTGTCCCCACCTTTCTTACAAGCCCCTTTCAAGGACATGATTGAATCAAGTAAATGATCAAAATAATTTGCATTAGTGAACTGTGATCTGAATGTTCTTCATTATTTTTATTAAGATTTCAATCATTAGCATGTATTTTGTATTGAGCAATAAAAAAAAAGCCAGATCACCCAGCCTGGGCAAAACAGATAATGAAAATCTGCAAAGCCATGTTGATATTCCAAATTTTCCTCTGTATCTTAAGACATATTTGCAGCTTCCCACATTTCTACAGTAAAGTTCTGGGCACAAATGTTTAGTCTTCCTTACAGAGGAAACACTGAACATATATTTGGATGGTAACGTATTTTTTTAGATATCTCCCTATTGCTGCTAAAGACAAACATACTGTTTTTATATATTCAAATATTTGCTAGCATATTTTCTTTTGCCTTGAAACCTTTCCCTACAGTGGAACCACCAAAAAAGGCTGGAGTAGGGGATTTTTTCAGCTGGCAGTACTACTGCAATCCAATTTGTAAAAACTTTAAAAGAACACTGCAGAAATTGATATAGTTCCTCCCTTCAGGCATTTCTTGCATGTTGGAGGCTTCTAAGTCACTCGTTATCATTCCATTTACACTGGCTTCGTGCCACTGTATTTTGTGGAGGTGCCAGAATACTCTAATATAAAGTGAGCCTATAAAAGCTACAGAAGTGGAAATGTGGGTGAACTTTCAGTTATTAGTACCTGGCCTATGAAGAGTCCTCTTCACAGACTTTCCCCCTGTCTAAATTTCATTTAGTAGAGGCGTAAAATACAATTTGTTTTCCTTTGATAGGGTTTTGAGGGTTTGTGAGTTCTAGTTTGTTTCTTTGGTTTTGGGGTGTTTTGTTTGTTTTGTTTTTTTTTTTGTAGTTCTGATTGTTTGGTTTTTTGGGTCTTTTTTTCCACTTGAAGGGTCCTGTACATTTTTCATTTCCAACCAACTCACAAGTGGGAGCAAGAATATAATTTATGCCATTATGGATGTTCTATAATGGATTTGTAAAACAAAGTTTCAAATATAATTCATTGTCATTTATTCTAATATTGAAAAAATGGTTGGTGGTTGTAACATTGTTCCCAGTCTGATGTGGATCTCTCTCTAAAGCCTTCTGATGCAGGAAATGCAAGCTTGCTTCACAAGCAAAGTTATAAAAAATAACAGATACCTATAATCGTGTGGATTAATAGGACATACTTTCCAAAAAGATGACTGATGTGACATCTACATGTAAGAGTGAACAGACATAACTCACATAATGAAACTTAAAATAACTAGTGCAAATGTTTTCTAAGAATATTTCTTAAACAAGAAATTGTTTGTTGTAGTTTGTCAAATGAACCGTTTGAGAAGGCATGGGTGACAAAATCCCTGAAAGATCTTTGTTTTCCTGACCCAGTTTCTGGTTATGTAGAAAAGTAACTTGGAATACATCACTTTACTTAAAAGTTTCAGCTGTTTTTTTTCTCAAACATAAAAAGTCATGAGCTTTATAGCAAGTGAAATAACTTACTTCTTTAAAAAACATTTGTTTTAGTCCTCTGGCAGTAATGGTTTATGATATCACTTTGATTTTTGGCACTCCACAGCATTGCTTTTTTTGTCCAGTTTTATCAAATATTAGCTGATGTTTTCTTTCCATGCCATTTAACACAGAGACATATGAAATGGTTTCTGTGGCTGCATTCTGTGTACAGTAGGTAGAAATAGTAAGAAAATAGAAGGCACTTCTGCATGGCTGTAGCACAGTGCAGCAACCCACTGGTTCATTTATACAGCAGTCACCAGTTTTAGTGAGTGCTGGGCACTTGAGACATGAACTGGCTGTTTTCCCTGTTGGTGCCTGCAGCTGTGGAGAGATGATGTGGTTTCCCATTAGGCAAGTCCTTCTCTGCACGAGTAACAACCTCACTAGCCCCATCCACAAGCAGCCAGTGCTCTGGGAATTTCTCTGTCCCCACATAGTCCCACCAGGCTGGAGCCCCTGAAGACTTCTGGCAGCCTTGCCTTTGCCAGCAGCTGCACACCCTGGAAGCCCCTGGCACACCTCCTGTGCCTGGGAGCTTCTTTCTCTTCAGTTCCCCCTGGCTGTGTGCTGGTTCTGTGTTGGCCAGGTCATGTCGTGTGTTCCTGCTCCCTTAGGGACTCACAGGACTGCAGTCACAGGCTGCTGTGCACCATCAGGGCTTGCCACAGCAGACACGGACCTTTGCTGCCATGGCTCTTTGGTGGCACCTAGAGAGAACGACTGCTTCTCCCCAAGGCCAAATACATCAACAGCATTCAGCTTGTATCTTATTCCTGCTTATTTAATGAACTTGGTGAGTTTGGATAATAAGGAACCTTCCTCTACTAGCAAAATATTACTGTTATAATTTCTGCAATTTATTTTTAGTTAAGCTTGAACAATTTTCTCCCTTTATCTTCCCTTTTTCTGTGACTTAAAGAAAAAAGTTGAGGCTGGGGGCAGTGGGACTAAATATAAATTAAATATGTCTTTATCTTCTGTGATAGAAAATCAATTAAAAATTATGGATCTTGCACTAATCTTATAGTAGCTTCTTCTGCTACCTTTATGTATGAGATGCTGTCTCAGGTTTTAAATCTTCACTTCCTTTAGGCAACAGAATGGATGTAAATTATTAAGATAAGGCTTCTGTGATTCCACACATGGCAGGCAAAACCTGTTTTTTTGGAATGGATGTGCTAATCTTTTGGCTTTAAGTACCATTTGGTGTCTTACCCTGTGGGTAACTCTTCTTATTGCTGACAGCAAGTGGCTTTGTAAAAGGTCATGTTATGGCTATGTGTCCTGTAAATGTGCTGTCATAGCACTGCTGCTGTTTTCTGTGGAATAATTGGAGTTACCACCGCCTTGCAAATAACTACTGTAGCATCTCTTCTGTCCAGATATTCAGGTAGTTTAAACTGATTCTAACCACTAATTAGTATGATAACATATTAATAATTTGACTTTTTAATTCATAAATTGAGCTGTACTGAAGTGCTCTCTGCTTGTATGATAAAGGCTGTACAGGATGTGGGCCCAGGCTCCCAACAAGGGCTACAGCGGCTCTGTGAGGGGAAGCCTGGGCTGCCTCAGCTGGATACAGCTGGTTCCAGCTGGTTCCAGCCAGACACAGCTGGTTCCAGCCAGACACAGCTGGTTCCAGCCAGACACAGCCGGTTCCAGCTGGTTCCAGCCAGACACAGCCGGTTCCAGCTGGTTCCAGCCAGACACAGCTGGTTCCAGCTGGTTCCAGCCAGACACAGCCGGTTCCAGCTGGTTCCGGCTGCCCACTGCAGGGTGTGTCTGAGCCATGGCCAGGGTAGGGGCACCTCAGGAAACACATGTAAGAACAGAGAGAAAACACCACAGAGAAAGAGAGGGGAAAAACAAGTGAGAGAAACAGCTGTGAGACTGCCAAAGTGAGCGGAGGAGGGGGAGGAGGTGCCACAGGCACTGGAGCAGAGATTCCCCTGCGGCCCATGGAAAAGGCCATGGTGGATCAAAAGGAGGATGATTCCTGAAGAAACCACAGCCTGTGGAAAGCCCATGTTGGAGCAAGGTAAAAGTGTGAGGTGGCAGAAGCTGCAGAGCAGCTGTGGATGAGCCCCAGCCCCCATTTCCTGCACTGGCTAAGGGAAGAGGTGGAGGAGTTGGGAAGGAAGGAATGAAGTTCAGCCTGAGAAGAAAGGGTTCTGATTAATCTATCTTTGTTTTTCAGAGTCCAAACATATTTTAATTGGTAAAAAAATAAACTAATTTTCCCCAAGTCAAATCTATTTGGCTCATGACAATAATTGGTAATTAATCTCCTTCCTGGGTATCCTGACCCAGGAACATTTCTGACTTATTTTCTCCTCCCATCCTGTTGCTGAGGGTTAGTGAGTGCTGCAGTGTGACACTGGCCAAACTCCATACACCCATGGAAGTCATTTGCTTACCCTCTTCTGCTACAGTTGGGCAGAGGAAAGGGAAAAAATTAACAAAGGGCACATGGGTTGAGATAAGGATTGGGAGAAAAAACACTCTAAGGGCAAGACAGGTTCAAATTTAAAGATAAAAAGTAAATTTATTATTAACAGAGTCAGAGGAGGATAATGAGAAAAAAAAATAAACCTTTAAAACACATTTTTCCCTTCCAACCCCTCCCTCCTTCCCACTGACAGGGAGACAGGGTGTGGGGGTTTTTGTCAGTTCATCAGTCACTACCTTCTGCTCCCCAAGGAAGAGAAGTCCTTTTTCTTTTATACCTTGGTTTTCTATTATGCTGTGTGGTCCCCACCATGGTCAAACTGTCATCCCAGAACTGTTGTGGTATATGTCACTCATCCATGGGGTGCAGTCTTTTAAGGATAGGCTGCTCTAGTTTGGAAACAAGGGTGCTCTCTTAATCTCTGGAAGCAGGGGCCCTCTCTCTCTCTATTCAGGTCTCTCTCTACACCACAGCTTTCTCTGACATCCACCCCCTCTGGCGTGAACACTCTTCCTAGGGGCTGCAAGTGGATTTCTTCATTCCCTGTAAGCATCATGAGTTACAAGGGAACAGTTTGTTTTACCATAATCCTCACCATGGCTTGCAGAAGAATCTTGGCTCTATGATTGAAGCAGATTGTCCCCCTCCTTTTTTTCCACTGACCTTGGTGTTGCCGAAGTGTTGCTTGGTATTGTTTTCCCTCACGTGTCTTCACTTCCTTCTCTGACTAGAAGAAAAGCTGCTGCCTGTAGGTACCATTTTTATTAAGTTTCACTAATTTAAAGATTTTTGCAAAGTATTGGAGAGCCGAGAAGTCGATCTTGTCTAAGCTCTGCATTGGGGAATCACTCGTTATATTTCCACTGCGCACCACCATTGTCTGGGCAGCAGTGGCTGCTGTGACACTGGTGCTACTTAACGCCTCTCTCCATGCGAGGTGCCGGGAAGGGGAAGCTGCCACTCCTGCCGCTCCTGCCCTTTTACCTGCACTGCAGCTGGCTAGGAGTGGACAGGCAGGCAAGACGTAGAGGCACATAGAGGTAGTCTGGCAAATTTTTCTATTAAAGACTTTTCTGTAAGCATTTTTTTCTTACAGAAAATAAGATAACAAATAAAAAACAAAGATAAAACAATATAAAGATCTTGATAAAATACATTTCAAGTTGATGTACTTGAAGTTTCCTCACATATTTGCCTTTTCTTATAGTTACAACCCACCCCAGAAGATGAGGGTGACCCAGTTTCTTAGTAATAGAAACCTTGGGGGAGGTTAGGGTTAAGCAAAACTGAGTGACTGGTGTTTATATGTGTAGGGTTTATTTTAGAACAATTGCATTGCAAAGGAAAGCTGGTATGTAGCCTTTTTGATTGTTATTAACTTCAGGAATACAGCAGTGTAAAAGCATAAAATGAACATTTTGAAAATGTATACAGAAAAGAAAGAGAAAATGAGAGGATGAGAGTAGAAAGATAGAACCGCCCATGGATCCAGCAATGAGACTTGATTATCCATCTCTTGGTCAGAATCATAGTTGCCATCTTGGTCTGTTCCAGCTGGGGGAAGCCCATGAAGCACCAGCTCAGTGGGTTAACTTAATTTCAGCTTTAGGTGGAAGACCCAGGCACCACCCCTGGGGATGGGCATTTTACATTATTGCAACTTCATGGGTTTTGCAGAGTCCTCTGGTGGAAGCCCCCAGAACTGAGTCTAGGCATGCTTCTGGAGTCACTGGTTTATGACAACTTTCAAGACATTGCCTCTCATGTCAGCATGGTTGAGCCAGTTATGCCCCATCAGAAGGGGCGAATACCTTCAGGCCAACATACAGACATCCTCTGTGAATGGAATTGTCCAATGCCTTCCTCAGGGAAGGTAGATGGGAGGAAGTTTTAGAACTGAGTCAGTTGTGAAACAGAAGGACATTAATAGTAAAGAGCACTACCCTTCCTCTGCAGGGTCTGCTTCTTACCTGCCTTCTGCCTTACCTGCCTGCCTTCTGCCTTATCTGTCTCAAAACTCAGCACACATATAACTCTTCTTGTCCCCCTTGGGTGTGTGGGTGTGCAAACCTGATGCCTCCTCCACAAATGGCAAGAATGTTTTAAGTCATTAACCATTAACATTCCAGTCTCTCAGAATTGTAAGTCTGCAAAATCTTTCAGTGCATTGACTTAGGGCATAAAATAATGTATTTGTCTTTGTTTATTGCAAAGTACAATGCCAGCTTAAAAAATGATCTTCTGGTATTTCAAGGAGGATGCTATAGAAAAAAAATTATTTGGCTCCTAAGAATCCATATTGTAGGAGTGACACTCAGAATCAAAGTGGGTTGGTGTAGAAATCATACCAAGAACTCAAGATGTCCACTCATAGCTCAGATAAGTTCATTTGTATGAACCAAATTCAGACCAAATGGAGAAAACATGAATGAGGGAGAAAAAGCTGTGCACTGATATAACTTTTTTTGGTCTTTTTATTGTGGGGTCTTTTTTTGGTTCTCCCCTGTAATGTGAAGTGTTGAGGCTAGCTGCTTCTGACTCAAGCTGATTTTCCTTTCTTCCTCTACATTGCATGCTAGTTTCCTGTAATTTAGCAAGAAATGTTAGATGCAGAAAATACTATAGTGCTATCGAAAAAAACCCCAAGCCCATCCCTTAAAACAAGAACTCTTTGAATCACTTCTCAAAGAAGAGAGAGACATATAAGATTAGAAAATACATTCCTAAATTAATAATGAACTGTCAGAGAGTACACTCCAGATGTAGGGCAGAAGAGATAACCACTCTTATTTATTAAATAGAACAAGAGGCACATTTTCATAAAAATTACAATGTCTGGAGAAGGTGAGAGAACATACAAAAGCATGAACATAAGCTGTGGCAAGCCTTATGGTAGTTCTGCAGTTTGAAGACTGGGGGGAAAATCAACCTGGTTATTTCTGGAACTGGAGTAAATGAGGTGGAAAAGAATAGGAATATTAGGTTGACAAGTACACAGCAGGTAAAAAGATTAGAGCAAACAGCTAATTACCACATGGGAGACAATGTTGCTTAAAATGAAAGGAAGAAATTTCAGAAAGCTTTTTTCTGACTTGTATTGCCTTGACTGTATGCCTTTATCTGTATTTAAAGCTCTTCTTGCTTTGATCTCTGACTCTTCTCTTTGCTTTCCAAAGCTCAAAATTGGCAAGAGATGGGGAACCACCTGACTGGTGTAATTGAGGCATGGAGTTCCTCTTATGTGTTTTTGTATATGAAAGTGGTCTTTAATAAACCTAATTTTGCAAAGAACATCTAGTTCAATGATACTGATCTACTAGTGTTTTGTTTACAGTTATTTATCTTTTGTAATTCTGGATGCCAATTAATGAATTATAACTTAATTGTACCATAAATTTCAAGGGCAAGTTGTTTGGTTTTTTTTTTTTTTTTGCTTGGCTATTTTTTTTTAAAGACACGGATTTTCTTAACCCCCTAGAGCTTAAAAAATGTCTTTTTTTGGTGGGCTTTTTGTTTATTTCTATCTTTTTAATAATCTGTTTCAATGTCTAAGAGGCTCTTTCAAGGTGAAATTTGAACAAAAGCAGGTTTTCTGGCAGGGTTATCCTATACATACTCAATCTTATATCCCTATTTCATAATACAGAAATTAACTAGTGATTAGCTAAACTACCAGTATAGATTTGTTTTTGTGGGACAGTGATGGTGTCTTATATCCTGCTTATGAGAAATTAATCATTAAAAAAACAACTCACTATTATCAGCCAGGTCCAAAAAATTGTGTTTAGTGATGTTTCAGTAAAGGACCTAAACATTTTTCTTCAATCAATTTTACCCTCAAAAATACCCTGATTTTGGGAAATTATCTTATAAACAATATTGCACTGTAATTATAGCTTATAAAAAATTCCATTTTATATGTAAAGGTAAGTCTATTAGTAAGAGGGGAAATACAAGGTAAATTTTTTTTGAAGCTATTAAATGGGAATATGCTGGTTTTGTTTGTTTTCTAGTCAGTTAATGTTTATAACACTGAACAAAGGACATCCATGGTTTTTCTGAAGCAACACCTGGAGGATAGACAGGATAGTCTAAGCTACGTCAAACTGTAGGAAGTATCTCTGAGTGAGTCAGGGCCTGAGTATCTACTTCTAGGTGCCCTAAATTTACCTGTCTTCATCTTAAAATGAGTCCTAACACACAAAAAAAATTGTCTTTAGTAGGTATAAACAGGTCTTTCTTTCATGGTTTTCTGGAGAGTGCGTAGATGTGTGAACATAAGAGAGTTTTAAAGGTCAAGGACATGTTTGAAATTTTGTAGTGAATGTTTAGAGATGCATGCCCATAATGTGCTTGCAGTTCAGATGTAAAAACGTGATGTTTATCTTAATGTTCATCACATCTACTGATGGGCTTTATTATAAAAAAATGTTAGTAATTTGTGCCATTTTATTGCACAGGTTATCTGGATTTCAGCTTCCATCATCTATTGTGAGCACAGGATCTATCCTCACCCTCTGTTTCACCACAGATTTTGCTGTCAGTGCCCAAGGCTTCAAAGCTATCTATGAAGGTAAGAACTCTTCTTACTGGGAGTTCACTGTACTTAATACATGTTTTTCATGTTGAAATGTGATGTTTCAGTTCTGCTTGGGATCTGAGTAATTGGCTGGTACAGCATTAACTGTGGTGTTTATTTTGTAGCACATTTAAAATGCTACTTTATCACAGCCATAATTTTGAATTTTAAATTTAATTTACACTGGTACTGCAATTTTTGATTGATTTTTATTTTTTTTAATGAAATTTGTCAGGCCTCCAAAGCTGTATTCAGAAATGGATTCATCTAAATGGTTTTCTTATTATTTCCTAAATTATTTTTTTTGAAGCATCTTTAGGCAATATCTAACTTCAGGGGTGTAATGATAAAAATGAGAGGAGATACAGATCCTAACTGGTCTCAAAAATGAATCACTAATCTTGTTGTTGTGGAAAATTAAAAAGATGACAACAAAAATATATGTATATATAAAATTATAGACAAAAATAACAGTTGAAACTTACTCTGTAGAAGGTGTTAGACTGCAGTGATGACTCAATTTTTGTTAGAAATAAGGACAAGTATTTCTTGTGTCTACCAAGGATTGTGCTCATTAAACTGGAATAATACTTTTTGTATAGCTTAAAGTATTACTGGTAATAATTAATAAATAATTACTGGTATTAAATGGTTTTATGAAAACTGCAGCCTTTGATGGGGAAAGTTAATAGGTACAGTGATATTAAGTCACTTCTTTGTTGAATTATAAGGGTGTTTTGGGTGTAATTCAGGATTTCTTTCAAACTGAGTGTGTGGTGTTGCTTGGTTGTTTTGGGGTTTGGATTTTTTTACTGTTTTTTTTTTTTTATTCATGGAAAATGCAGGGCTTCTAATACTTAAAGTTATAGAAGGTTCATTTTCAGATTACTTCTCAAACTCCAAGTGATTTTTTTCTGTGGTTTCATAGATCTAATCCTTGACTGATAGTGTTTATTCTGAAAAATTTGCCTACAATCAGTTAAGTGCCTGAAATGTTTTTATTGATGCAGTTGAACTGAATCTAGAAAGTAGTATGGTTTGATGGCAAGTGAGTAAATTCATTACATTGGTCACCACTTTAGAGGAAATCACTGTGTCTTAGAGACCACAGGTACCTTCAAATGCTTGGTGTGCTTTGATCATATTTTTCTAGGACTGTTGAAACTTTACCTCCCTTTATTGACAGTGACAACGTCTACTCCATATTGATATGTATCTTTCTTTCATATCTCAGTAATTATAGTGTGTTTTAGTTATAGTGAAATTATAGTGTGTTTTAAAGTCTCTTGAATTCAATATGCATATTGTGGGGATTACATAGATGCGAAAAACAGGGGCATAAGAGGTGTCATGAGTAGCTCAAACTTTTTTGTCTCGAGCTTTTCTCTTTGAGTTGGTAGCTCACAGTATGTCTCTCCTTAGTAGCTACTCCCCCTTCCTTTTTTACCTCAAAGCCTTATCACCTGGTAAGTCAGGTAATTAGTCTCTTGGATTTTAACTAATATGGGGACTGTGAGAAATGACTAACTATCATTGGCATAGCCTTTATAAGCTTTAATAGGTAAATTGAAAATCAGAAATCATGAACACACTAGGAACTGTTTTTGTTGCCTCAATAGGAAGCTGCTTTCTATGCACCTCTATTATTCTCTTCTATGAGATGCATGCAATAGCATATTTCATCCTTTTATGCAATCTGAGCAGTTTGTTTTTCATATTGAAAAGCACAGCGAAAAAGGCAAAAGGACATCTCTTGACTGTCAGCTTAGGAACACATGCATGGAGCCACAGGCTGTAATATAATGACACTTCCTGCTGGCCTACTTTCTTGTAAAAACCCCAGCAGGAAGAGCTGTAATTAACAGTGACAGACAGCACCACTTTCTGGTTAAACAACACTGCCCCCTTTCAGATTTACGGCTGTAAACCTGGCATTGTCAGTGAACTTTAAATTGACTTCATAATGTGACATCCAGCTCTGGAAAAAGTGGTGAATGTCACTCAAGTGACGGCATTTCAGTGTAGAGACATGCAGTGGGTACCGATGGTTCTAGAAGGAATTGTAGCAGTGAAGGGTTAGGTGATTTTTTATGAAGTCTTGGAGTGATTTCTGCTGCAATGGCTAGCTGATTTAGCCACAGTTTAATAACTTGCATAACTGCTCCCTAGAACACCTGTTTTTAATAATGACAACTTCTGGCTTCTGTGTCATATGTGATTTTAAGACAGGGGTTCAGTTCCCCTAGGACAGGGGAATACAGACCAGATATTACCAGTCAGTAAAACCCTTTATAATCACTCTGCCCGCTACCCATCCCCAGCTAGTTTGCCTTCCTGAACTATATGGCTATCCATGGTTTTGGCCAGCTCTTTCATTCTTCTCTTGAGTAAGAGAATTACTGTTCAGTTGGAAGCAAGGGAAGCATTGAAGTGCTACTGAATGCTGCTGCCAGCTGAGAGTCTGGGATATTATGGGCTCAGGATGCAGAGTTTGAAAAACTCAGTTGGGCACTAAACCAGGAAACAAGGCAAGCAAACCACTTCAGTGGGGATGGAATGGCTTCTGAAGTTATACCCATACTTGGTATCCCTGTCAGAGAGAGAACATTACATCCCCATCTCTGGGCTAAGATTCTGATCTCTGCATTTTGCTTAGTATATTCTTCATTTATGACCTCAGTTCCTGTGCAGCAATGACATAACTTGATCCTTTGTGCTTTGAAAATGGAGAAATAAGAATGAACCACATTATGGCACTGTATGCCCTTGAAGATTGGTAGTATTTATGTAACTTAACCTGCTGTCACCCATATACCATGTGGATATTAACATTAACTCAATCAGATCTTTGTGGCAGTAGACCAGAGAGTTTAACAAGACACTGTATTTGGGCAGTTACCAAATTCTTAGGCTGAAATGTAGGTTTCTTCACGGAATCATTCCTTCACCAGATTTCTATGTGTGATTCTGAGATTCTCTAATATTTTTAACTAATAATACTTTAATTTTCCTCAGTGATCTCATCAGCTCTCTAAGTTATGTTACTGGTGGAAACCTGAATTGTTCTTATTTTCTAGAAATAAAATTATCTGTGGAAGTTTCAAACATATAATTATACCAGTGAAAAGAATTACGAACTTCAGAAGTAGTAAGTTCAGTTTATAAAATTAGGCAGCTTAAAACATTAAATGATTTATTGACCATTACAATCACTCTTTCATATATAAACATAATTTTTTAGCAATGGAATTGGAGAATTGAGGGATAGCTCCTTTTTTGTAATATGTGGTTGTTTTCTATAACTGCAGTAGTTTACATCATAGGAAATATGTTTAGGCTTTGCAGGGACTGCAGAAGGAGAAGACAAAGTACTTGGATTTGTGAGATTTTGTTTAATTCCCTGGTAAAATCAGTTTAATTCCTACTTTTCTAAGATGAAGTTAACAAGCCATTTTTTGAAATGGTGCTTTGAGGGCTACATACAGAATTAAAAAAATCAGCATTGCTTTATCATTGTAGTAGTTTTCTTTGGAAAGTCAGAAGTATTCCTTCCATACAGAAAACTTATGCTTATGTTTGGCAATAGACTAATTCTCTTTAAATTACAGTATTAGAACCGTTATGCATATTTATAATTTGATGGTCTTCTATTAAAGTATCATGGCCTGCCATTCAGGGAAAACAGCTGTCAAGGGGAAAAAATTTAGTGAAAGTACAAAACTCATTTTGCAGTGTGTTCCTAGTCATCTACATAAAATGAAACATCATGGGGTTTAGCTTATATTTGGATATACTAATGTCTGCTACTAAACATTAAGATGCCTTCTAAGGTTAGCAATCCTTGGTCCATTTTAAGTTTGTTTTTTTTTGTTTGGTTTTGGGTGGGTTTTGTATTTTTTTGTTGTTTTTTTTAAATTATTTTTTTTTAATCTTGGTTTAGTGTTTTTTCTTTTGTTTTGTTTCATTTTTTTTTTGTTTTTGCTTCAGCTTTTTTTTTGGGGTGTGGATATATGTAGTTGTTTCTGTTGTTTCTAAACACATTTTTGTAGTGTAGAATTGGCGGACAGTGTTTAAACAACAGGCCAGATGTACTGGGCTTGGTGTTTATTCATAGCTTTCCTTGACCTCTGTTCTACAGCAGCGGCTATTCCTTGCCACAGAAGGAGCTCAGGAAGAAAGTCCTTCTATTCTACTTGCCCTCAGGCCATATTTCCTTTTTTCTTTTGTTCTCTGATTTCTCAAAGCTTTCTGCTCACACCCAGCATTAACATTTATACTGTCAGTCACCTCATTCTCCCTTATGAACCTTCGCAAAGCTTCTTTTCAAATCCCTTTTGACATCAACAGCAGAAAGCAGTGATGCACTTCCATGGTGTATAGCCTTTGAAGAAATTTTCTTGTTTTTTCACCTCTTGCAAGTCTTGTTCTTCCTGACTATCTGTTATGTAGTGGGGGAATGTTTTGTTTTGGTTGTTTTTTATTTTGTGGTGGTTTTTTTTGTTTTTTTTTTGTTTGTTTGTTTGGTTGGTTGGTTGGTTTGATTTTTGATGTTGCTGTGTTTGGTTGGTTTTTTTTTTCTATGATTCAATACTTTTTGGCTATATAAAATAAACAAAAAATTTGTAAAAATTCCCCAACCAACTTAGTACGATTCTGTGAGTTTGTTAAGGTAATTTTCCTGACACTGTGATTTTTTCCAGTCAGCATGGACCCCAGTGAAGATAATGGGCCTCTGGATCAAGCTGATGTTTTTTGGGTTTTGCTTGTTTCCCTGCCTCAAGTACCAAAGTACCTTTTCTGCACTAAATTTTAAGAGTAAAAGTTTGCTTGTCATTTGGTCAGTGCTTGAAGTGCTTGTTGTCCATGAGTGTGGTTAGTGGCTGTGTAGTTCTTCCAACAAACTGTGATACAATGATGAGAGTAGTTGCTCTCTGAACATGGATGAATAATCCAATGAATAATTTGAGGCAAATATTTCAAATTCACAGTAGGAAGCTAAATTGGCAAGAAAATACCAACTTTATGCAACTTGTATGCATAATGATTCCCTGCTATTCAGTGTGAGATGAGTAGTCTCCTGAATCTTCAACCATTGCCAGCTAATCTCTGTGGTTTAGTCATGGGTGCTCTTTTATCTATTAGACAATATTTAATTTTCATAGAATCATAGAAGATTGGAAGAAACTGTAAAAATCATCTATCTCAAAACCCCACCACCACCATGGGCAGGGAACCCTTCCATCAACAGATTCAGTTATTGGAATAATTTTGATTGTTCCAGTGATGTGAAACTTCAAGTGAATGACTTGTGAACATCAGTGGATTAATATATCCAGCTCTGAAAAGCTTTAAAAGATTTTAATGAGTATCTAACGATGAAATCAAGAGTTGGGCAGTTCATTTTATATTCTCTTATGTGGGTTTTGGGAAGTATTAAGTTTGTCACTCCCAAACCTGTAAGTATTTTTTATTCTGCTGTGTTTTTTGGAAAAAGAAGTGTAAATTCTGTAAGTTTAATCTTTTTAAATATTAAAGGCACAAACTGCCTTTTTCTTAGCTTTTCATTGGTAAGAAAACTTAACTAACATTAGTGCTGTGGTAAAAGCTGCTGCTGTTGTAATATTGACAGTTTTTTTCTGTTAGTGTAATTTGCCATAAGATATATTTCTATTTTTAATTAAATACCTCTTGCTATTTTGGTAGCCTATTTTTTTCAAACTGAGATTTTTGTTGAACATTTTATCAATATATGCTTGTATATGCACACAATGAAATCAATCAAAAACTTTAAATAGTGAAAGTAGAGACTGAAAAAGCACTTTTATTTTAAGGCTGAAATTTGTAATTGTGCGTCTCTGGAGTAGAAGTGATTGTTTTCTGAGATGAATTTGTGTATAGATTTCCTTTGTCAACTGCAGTCATTACAAAGGAAAATGTGGGGTTTTTTCTTTCTTTAGAAAATTTTCTTTAAAATAGCATCTTTTTATAATGATATCATATGACTGACTGCTATTGATGACGTACAGGAAAGAAATCTTAATGCAGTTTAAAAAGCCCCCTAATATTTCGTGGATCACACCATGCCAGAATTAGTAGCAACAAAATCTCAGGGCAGTAGAGGTCTAGCAGGGGTGTGAACCTGTTCTGTAAGACCTCAGCTACCTAATCTAGAATATCAATGATTATACATGTCAAAGGGGTTTTAACAATATCAGCTAGAGAAAGTTTTTTTAAATTCTTCATATATTCAGAAAATTCCTGAAAAATTAATTGCTGTGTTTGTGAGGAGAGATGGGTAAAATATTCTGCTGTGTTCTGAAGTGTATGAATGAGTTAGAGAAGCGAAATTTCTTTCACTTAAATGTCACATTTCAGCAATATTCAAAGGACCAGGAGTCAGAAATCTTGAATTCTATTTCCTTAAAATGTCCAAGGGCAGAAATTTCCTAATAAGAAGTTCTAGGAAATTCTTTCCTAGAAAAAAAGGCACTGTACTGAAAATTGTGAGGGAATACACCCAACTACTTAAATTGTCTGAAAAATTAAATTATATGGTGTAGGTCTCTTTATAAACCCCTGGATTTTGTACTTCAATGAAGAATAACTTTTACCTTATGTCATGGCCATTATGTCAGTCAATATGTAAGCTATGTCAGCTGTGTTCTGCTTTCCAGCTTTCACACAGGCTCAGTCTTTCCAGTTTGATCCTAAATGAGGGAAAGACATCCTTCCTCTGGCTGATAGCCCTTGCAAAAGGAATTACATGTTTTAAGATGAGTTCTTGGAACTGTCTTTTTGTCTGCCTCTGACTCTGCAAGGGATTATTCCGTGCTTCTGGTGACTTACTGATCCATGTAAGAGCTACTGTGATCTTTGTCCTTGGTCAGTGAATCAGTAACAAACACAGTGTTGGTGGTTCATACCTTGCAATGATTTAGTGGACTTGTAACCTCCCTCCACAAAATTCTTCCTCCTGCTACTATTTGAGATCACAAACCTAAAAGGAAAATATTTTGATAAAAATGAACTTATTAGAGAGAAATATTAAGGAGTTGGTCCTCTGCTACTGTGAAGTGCCAGTGCTATAACAGAGCAGCATACTCTGCATGGAAAACAGAAGTGGAAAGTCGGTGTTGTAAAAAGGTTTTTTTTGCACTCTCTGTGCAGCCTAAATAACTTACTACAGTGGATTCATGCTACTGCTGTATCCTGAGAGATCATCATCCCAACTGTGCTGATATTAATATCCCGTTTCATGTTCTTTCTTGTCTGTCTTCACTGATGTGTGTTCGTATGACTAATATTAACTTGTGAAAAACACTTAAAGAGTTTTTTTAAATGTCACAATTATCTAAGTGCTGTTATTGCCTCATCTGAATGAATATGAAGGTTATTGTTGTGATTTAGCCACAGGGGGCAGCTGGGCATCACACAGCCACTCGCTCACCAGCGCCACAGTGAAATGTGGGAAAGTATTGGAAGGGTAAAAGTGAAAACATTTGTGGGTTGAAATAAAGACAGTTTAATAGTTAAAGCAAACACTGCATGTGCAAGCAAAGCAAAGTAAAGATTTCATTCATTGCTTCCTATCAGCAGGCAGGTGTTCCGACATCTCCACAAAGGCAGAGCTTCATCATGCCTGTGGTTACTGGGGAAGACAAATGCCATCACTCCAAACATCCCTGAGCAATGGCAGCCTTAGCCAGACTCCACCCCTGCCCTTTTGATTGCTGAGCATGACACCATATGGTATAGAATAATCCTTTGATCAGTTGGGGTTAGCTGTCCCAGCCGTGTTCCCTCCCAACATCTTGTTCACTTCCAGCTTAGTCATTGACAGGACAGAAAAGGCCTTGAAATTGCTGTAAGCTCTGCTCAGCAATTTCTGAAACATCACTGTGTTATCAAAACTGTTTTCATCACAATTTCAAAACCCCATTCTAGCTACTGTGAAGAAATTTAATTCTGTCATAGCTGGAACCAGGGCAAATGTGCAGCGTGATCTAAAAGTCCCATAGATCAGTGTTGTAGGTAGCTTAAAAAAAGAACCCCAAACAAACAAAAAAACCCCAAAATAAACAAACCACATTCCTACTGGATAGAAAGAGACTAACTTTGTGCCTCTCCTATTCAAAATGCTTGAGTCCTTCTATTTAGACTTTAATTTTTAAGTTAAAATATATCCTTTTGAAGCTGAAATAGTTTGATAAACAAACAAGATCAAAACTTCCATAATTCTAAAATTGTGGTGATTTTTTTGTTTTTTTTTTTTAGTTCATCTATCTAAGGAATTTAAGGAATTTGTCTCTTCTCCAAGTGCTTTTCTAGAACAAGACGTGCAATGTGACTCAACAGAGTTGGCATTTCTGTTCCATTTTACAGCCAAATGGGATCTGGTGGAAAAACTTTTTGTTCATAGCCTTGCAGATTTGCTAGAGATAGAATTTTAGCTAAGCAGGCTGTGTCCTTCCCTACTCACTCCATATTTGTTGTAAACAGCAACTGATATCACATGCCAGTGGTTAAAGAAGAAACCTTCTTTTCTGCTCAAACTCCATTTTGCCTGAACTTTCAGCTCTTTTCCTTTTTACCAATGTGGAAATCAAAATACTGCCAGCATCTTGTGCATGTTGCCAAACTTCTCACAGGAGATTTTTGATGCATTTATCCCCCGGCTTATATTTGGTTGAAAAGTTAAATCCTAATTTCTTTCCTTGTTACTGGATATACTCAGTAGGGTTAACTTCCCTTCAGATAGTCCCAGATTAAATACAACTCTCACCTAGATTTCAATGAATCTGACCATGACTTTGTTTATTTGTAAAGCAAGTTATTTTTTTCCTTTGGCTGGAACAAATTAGGGGAAGTTGTAACAGGCTTTTCAGCTCTCAGATAAAAAAAATGCATTTCCAGCCATACAATTTCTGATCTGTTGTAGTCGTTATATTGCTTATATTTTTTGTTATCTATTTTCTTTAACTTAAACTAGTATCACTTTTTATTATGAAAACTATTCTGCCTTTATAAAAAAGTCTCTGCAGCTTACTAAGAGTTACTGTTGATAACTACTTTGTATTTATTATGAGTCTGTCTGCAACGGCAAAGATGACTTACGGATTTTATGTCTTTTGTTGCAAAAATAAAAGAAAATGCAAAAATCTCTATCTCATCTGAAATAATTGTTTCCAGATTTTTATTCTTATAAACTGCCAGAAGGTGTAGTGTGATGCTGGGTTGAATCAGTATTTCTGGAATAAACCTTTGTGGGTTATTGGGATAGAAAATAGGAAGTTGGATTTGCTCTGTTACTGTGCCAACAGTTTTTACCCTGATTAATTAGTGGTTGTATAATTTGCTGTGTTAGATGGATAGTTAGCATACAAATACAGTCACATACCTTGCTTTTCATCTTCTCTTGTATAACTAAACCATTAATAATTGCACTTTGAATTACTTTGTTTTTCATATCCCTCCCATATATTGGAGGCTTCATTTGCATAAGTTTTCAAGTTTTTATTTTGCAGTTGGGATAATAAGGCTGATAGATGGAAGTTTGCAACAAAATATATTCATCAAAACAGGCATGTCTAAATTTTCACTAAGGTGTTGATCTTGCTTACTAATGAAGACAGTGGTCACTAACTTGTTAGCTGTGAAGAAAGGGACTAAGTTGCTTATAATACATATAATGTAAACACTACATTTTAACTGAAACCTTTGAGCTTTGTCAAATCTATCACATGATCCTCACCTCCATGTTTTTGTACTATCTATTGGACTACTTTGTGTATTGAATATCTAAATACTGTTTATTCACCCAAGTAACCTCATTAACTTCATTAGGTATATATGTTGCTATAAATGAGTCTGCAAAACCATTTAGAGTACTTGTTAACTCTATATTTTGTATTTGTTACTTTTAACACTTTGAAATCTTTTATCTTATGTATACAGTAAGAATTCCTAAAACATTTATAGAATTATTTATGCATGGCATACTTTCGAGAAATCTTGCCTTAAAGTTCTTTGAAGCTGGCTTATAGGATTGACTTGAAAAGGACTATGGGAGGCATGGAAGGTCACACAATCTCCTTGACTGTATTAGATCTGTGCCTTTCTTGCACTTGCTTAGCAGCAGAAGGAACATCTGTGTTGTGTCAGTGCATCGGAAACCTGAAGTCACAAAAAGGTTAAAGCAGCAGTTTTGGATATGCAAAAATCTTATTTATGGAGAACACGTCAGCGTTCTTTCTGTGTGTATGTATGTAAACCGGAAATTGTTAGACTAGTCAGTCTTAAGTATCTACTCATTAATAGTCCAGATGAAGTTTTTACAGAAAAGGAAAAAAGAAGCAGAGGGCAGTTATAGCTGCACAAACAATTATTGGTTTCTGCTCTTTTTCCTAGTATTATACTTATCCTTCCCCTGCTCATCTGCCTCCACTTGTTGATGTTTTCTTATCTTCAGTTTATGATGCACTTGAAGTTATTCTTACTTAAAATTATTTCTCTTTCTTCCATAGTCTGGAGTTCAACATCTCATCCACACTTATTTAATATGGTGGCCCATGCATGTTAGCTACTACTCCTATGTTTTTTTGTTACTCCTAAACACAGTTTTGTCTGGGTTTGCATTTCTGTAGTCGACTATGAGTGGATTGTTCAAAACTGTGGGCTCTCTAGTGCCAAGCCTTTGTCTCATTTCGTATTGTTCCTGTACACGTATTTCCCTGGACTGCATCCTTTATCTCTGCTTCTCAAAGACTCAAAGCAGGCTTGTATTTCTCTGAACAATGTCATTGTGCCTGTTGCAAAATACTTTGTTCTGCATAGACTGCTACAGCTCTTAATTTAAAACTCTGGTTGTACCATCAGAAAAAAAAAAAAAAAAGAGAGAGAGACAAAAAGAAGAGGAAACCAAATTAGCCTTAGACAGCCAGTCAATTAGAGAAATTTCTACCACAGCTAAATGAGGTAAAGAAAAGCTGCAGGCAAGTTTGAGAATTTCATGCAGGGTGAGCCTGACTGTAGCAAGAATTGGTCCTAAGGCCTTGCAAGCCCTTTACAAAGCTTATGGTCTGTTACTGAGGATGTCAGTGCTGGACTACAGGGCTTCACAGTCATAAAACATGGCATGCATAAAACAGTTACTTCTCATGATATAGCTTTAGTTTTCAAAATTGCCTGTTTTAATCAAAGTTTTCATTAGAAGTCTCCAGAGAACTGTTGACTGTGGAATCCTTTCCTGGTCCATGTCCTACTTGGCAGCTAGGGTGACCCTTGCCAGACTAGCTCCCTAAATTTGTGATAGCTGGATACAGAGCTATTCATAAAATATTATAATAATTAAATAAAATCATTAAATAAAAGCCAATTAACATTAGAAGCCTGGGTTAACATTAGAGAAATAATCTTGACGCAGAAGTGTCTGTTTGCCTTCTTTTACTTTCCAGTGCAATTTGAAGGACTACCTTAACTGACTGTAAGTTGAGCATTTTAATCACAGAATAGTTCGGGTAGGAAAGAACCTTAAAGATTATCTAGTTCCAACCCCCTGCAATAAGCAGGGACATCTTTTACTAGATCAGATTGCTCAAAGTCCTGTTAAGCCTGACCTTGAATGCCTCCAACAATGGGACATCCACAGCTTCCCTGAGCAACCTGTTCTAATGTCTCACCATAGTCTTGTAACTAAAAAAAAAACCAATGTTCTTATGTGTAATCTAAATCTACTAAATTCTTTAAAACTTTGTCACTCTCCCTAACACTTCAGACCTTGTTAGTGCATTTCTCTCCATCTTTCTTATAACCTTATGTATTGAAAGGCTCTAGTGGGATTTCTCTGGAGCCTTTTCTATGGTGAACAACTCAAACTCTCTCAGCCTTTCTTTACAGGAAAGGGGTTTTGTGGCCTGCCCATGGACTTGCTCTAATGTATCTGTTATGTTCTTGTGCTGGGTCCACACAGCTGGGTGCTGCATTCTGGTTGGGGTCTTACAGGAGCAGAGTAGAAGGGGGCAATCCCCTGCCTCACCCTGCTGGTCACACTGTTTTTGATGTAGCTCAGGATATGGTTCACTCTCTGGCCTGTAAGTACACATTGCCTGCTCACACCCAGGCAATGTATACTTACAGGCATCCAGGCATCTTATTCAGCACTATTCCTGGATCCTTCTTCCCAGGGCTGTTCTCAATCCATTCATTCCTTAGCATGCGCTGATATCAGCAAGTGCCCTGACCTTGTTGCAGAACCTTGTACTAAGCCTGATTGAATTTCGTGAAGTTTTCATGGGCCTATTTGTCAAGCCTGACAACATCCTTCTGGATGACACCACTTCTGTCAAGCTTATCAACTACAACACTCAGCTACGCACTTGCTAAGGCTGCACTAGATCACAGTGTGTCCTTAATGAAAGTATTGAGCAGTATCACTCCTGATATGACCCATGAGGGGCACCTCTTGTAATTCATCTCTATTTGGACGTTGAGCTGTTGACCACCATCTTTGGATACAGCTATCCACCCAAGTTCTTCTCCATTGACTGGTCCATCCATCAAACCCACATCTTTCCAATGTAGAACCGTGGAAGTTAGGGGCGATTGCATGAAACATCCTGCAGAGGTCAGAGTATTACCCTGGGGTCCAGGGACTTGAAAGATGAGAAAGGAGCACTTGCCAATGAAAACAGAGACAAAAAAATCATCAAGTAGCTCAGACTCCTCCATGTCTTCAAGATGAATTTTGTTGCGGAAATAGTAGTTAAACATTGGAATGGACTGCCCAGAGACCTGGTGGAGTCACCCTGGGGGAGTTCAGGAAACTCATGCTATTTAGTGCCATGGTCTAGTTGACAATATGTGAATCAATTAAGGGTTGGATTCTATGGTGTTAGAAGACCTGTCCAACCTAAATGATTGTGTGAGTCTCTGATTTATTGGGGGAATACAGTTTCTTTTGTCTTCCTTTCGGACTAATATATCTGCAGAAGCTGTTTATATTGTTCACAACCCTTGGCAAATTCAGCTCCAGCTGTG
This sequence comes from Pseudopodoces humilis, assembly GCF_049639895.1. Taxonomy (NCBI): domain Eukaryota; kingdom Metazoa; phylum Chordata; class Aves; order Passeriformes; family Paridae; genus Pseudopodoces; species Pseudopodoces humilis. The sequence goes on from NC_142202.1 coordinate 92,123,651, forward strand.
CCTTTGCTTTCTTGATCTTGTCCCTCCATTCCCAGGTTCCATGACTGTATTCTTCTCATGATTTTTGTCTGCTTCTTAATCTAAGATTTAGACCATGTACTCTGCTTTACAGAAAGTTAGCATTTGAACTGAAAGGACCTTTAGTAGAAACATATGCTTTGTTTCAATGGAAATCCCTCTTACTTTAAACAGTTTGAGAATGCTATCTTCTTAGATAATTTTTCATTCTTCTACATGTTTGAGTTCTTTGGTTCATTTGAGTTCTTTAGTTCTTTGGAAATCTTTAATTTTGGAAACTGGAGAGAAGTTGTGAAACTTTCTAAAACAGAGCAGGTCAGGCTTCCTCTCCCATTTCTGTTTTGAGATGAAAAACTGGTTTAGAAGCAGAAACTCGTGAGAAGATGGTATCTCTGCTGCAAAATGTGTTAAGTTTTGCTTACTTCTTAAAATATGCAGACAATTTAATGTACACTATATAAGCAGCTTCCTGGTGGCAGCAGATGAAATCTTTGAATTTCTTGTGTGACTGTGGGCACCTTATAAGTGAAGAAGTCTCCTGAACTGACTGGCAATTAAATTTGTGCCTGCCTGGGTATTTACCTTCCAGTAGAGTGAGGCTGTAGCAAAGAAGCTGTGGGGTGTTTTGTTTTTGTTTTGGGCTTTTTGTGGAGGTTTTTTTGTTGGTTTGTTATGTTTTTTCCCACCTAATAGCTTCCTTGGGTTTTAAAATTTTATTCTGTGTATTTGTATTTAAAAATGTCAATTGTAAAAAAGTACTGAGAAGGAGCATTCCAGGGAAAAATTAATCAAGCAGTGAGTGATTGGACAGCTGTAGTACACTGCAGTTATCCTCAATGCTATCAAGTCAGCTCTTCTGTAAAGCAAATGGTAACAGTGATTCACTGAAACAACATGGAACATATTTCAGTGCTGTTCATCTCATCAATCTTCACGTGGACAATAAGAAAGCTTTTCCAGCATTGTGTTGTTGTGGTGTGTGTTGCCTGGTTGTTTTTTTTCCCTCTCCCATCAAAACATTCAGTTTCCCAATTACTACCAACTTGACATCCATTCCTGACTTTAATAATGATGAAATTTGCAGGCAAAATAGGTTATTTAGCAAAATAAGTCTTTAAATGAAAGAAGACCCCGATCCTCCCCCCCCTCCCCACCCCTGAATGTGAGAAGTCAAGTATGAGTGGAGTTCAGTCTGTTTGCAGATAATTATTTTTCTGGGAACCTCTACCAGAATTCTATGACAACTGCAAATTCTGAGATTACGTCTCTTTGCTCACTGCATGCTTGTCAGTAGTTGGGCTTTCTTCATGTTTAAAATGTAGGTTTTAAAAAAAATTCAGAACAAAACTAAAGTTAAAATTTTATTCTTTGTTACATGGTTTGCAAAATTAAATGTCATAATCACCTTTTAAAGGGATAAATCAGAGATGGTTTTAGCAGTGCTTAAGTCATACTCAGCACTTCAAAGCCATTTTATGGATTTAGCTGCCCCTCGTATTTTCTTTTGGTTATTTTTAAGACTTAGATAATAACCAACAAAAAAACCTAAATATTTTTCTTTAAAGATAAGCCCTACATTATAGGAATTTGACTTTCTGTTTGGGTCATGTGTGTGATGGTCTGTGTGAGAGATAAGGGAATGTAAGTGTGGAGAAAAGAGAAAATATATTCCTTGTAGGCTTAGTGATTTCAAGCTGTTGTTTGTGAAACACATGACCAATTCAGAAATTAGTTATTTATACCCAGGTTTTTGAGATTTTAATTTTTTTTTCCCCTGGAATACTGGTGTGAAAGATAAATACAAGAAAAATGTACTGGCTGGAGTTTTTTGTTTGGGTTTTCTTTTTCTTTTTTATTCTATTTATTTCTATTTTCTAATGATTAGTTGGGTTTGGTTTTTTAAGGTAGCAGTAGAACTGACTCTAATTCTTGCACACTGAACCTATAAATGCTGTTTATTGTAAACTGTTCACTCAGAAAAACAAAAGTGGTAGTGGCATTTAAAAAAAACAAACAGACAAAAAAGAAACCAAAACAAGCACAAACCAAACTCAAAAAACAAATAATAAAACCTATACAGCAATTTACTAAACTCCAGGGAAAAAATACAGAGTATAACCTGAATACAGCCTTTGCTAAAAATTAGTAAAATATGAGAGGAGGGTAGAAGAAGTATTGCTCTAAACTTTGTTATTTAATAGATTTATTTATTTACTGTTTGTTTGTGTGTGTATTGTGCTACACATTTGCTATGGGACAGGCAGAAACAAGGCACACGTGGGTTTTTTTTATTTATTTGTTTGTTTGTTTTTCCCTCCACTCCCACTATTATCAAGTGCAGATCCATTAGAGTTTAATAAAATTGTTGTATCTACAGACCCATGTCAAAATAATACCGCATTAGGAAATTTAGGAAATTAGGAATTTAGGAAATCACTGGTTGTTTTGTGGGCATTTTGTAAAGAAGTTTACAATTACAGTCTTGTTGAAATAATTAATGGTCATGACTTCTACGTATCAGATGTCATATATAATTCAACATCTCACAACCATTAGTGACTAGCAGCTAACAGAGTTTCCTATGACCAAGGCAGTCCATTTGTAAAACTTGTGTGATTGTGCTCAGTCAGTTTAAAACATTTTGTGGAGCTCCCTATTCCTACAGGTTAGTATGGTGCAAATTACAAATTGTAAAATCAGTGGACTTACATCATGGAAAAAAATTGAGTTCAGAGAGTTCTCATATTACTGTCATTTTCAAAATACAGATTTTTTTTACCATATCTTAAACTGCTGAGCTCTCTTACATCACAAACAACTGTTCTCAGATACTGCTTATGTCAGTAACTTGTCTACTTGTCTAAGTGTTTTTCTTCAGATCAAAATTGACATCATGTAAATATTCAAGAGTAGAAGTAGTAATTTCTTTCGGTCAGTGGACTTCTGAGAGCAATAGACCAGCCTAGATTGGTATAAGGGAAAAAACACATTTCTTTACTTGTAAATCCATGTGGTATATTCTAATGGTAGCCATGAGAATGATGGGCCAAAATTAGAGTCTTATTTTGTGTCTTAAGTGTTTTTCTATTTTTGTGCCATGATAGGTAAATTTTAGTTCAATAGAAGTACAATGCCAAAAATGTAGACTTTAAAAAAAATAGGTAAAATTGATGCCGCAAAAAAGTTAATTAAACTGTGTGTTGCGTTTTTAAGTGTCAAGACTCAACAAAACTAGTAACAAGGTTAAATTACTTGTGATACAAAATTGAAAACAAGGTGTAGAAAGTGAATTAATGAGACTGTAGGTGTCAATAAGAAGGCATAAATCCTACAAAGTCCAAGTGTTTGATTTGAGATCATAGGAATAAATGGTCTTGGACCTGAACTTGTGATCACTAAAAGAAAACATTAAAATTAGCGGGTCTGCTTTTACAGTCTAAAACAAACCATTAATAAGGCCAGTGTTAAGTTTACCTGGTGTATACTTATGTGAAGTAATTTCATGAATATTGAACATATTTTTAAAATACCTCAGGGATTTAAAATATATTACAAATTGTAAAAAATCCTGTGACATTAACAGAGCAGGTAGTAAAGGCAAAACTCTTAAACCACTGTTAATATCATGTGAAGTGACAAAAGATAGGCTAAAAAGTTATGGTACCCTAAATTGCAGCTCATTAATATCAAATTAATCATCTTCTGATGAACTGATAGAACTGAAGAATTTTGTAAGGGAAGAGAAGAAAAATGTTAAAATATAATAAATGTGAAAACTTAATTTAGATTTTTTCTTATTTGGCTTATGTTGGGAAATAGCTTTCTTAGAAATTGTAACTGCTTTAGGGACACATATTGGAGACATGAAATTGGAACTATTTAAAGCTAATTAAAAACCCGAAAGAGCAATTTTCTTTATCAATACTTAAGGAACTTCTTAAAGTCTAGACAGTTTCTAGGAGACTGTTTAACTAAGATTTACTTTTGCATTACATTGACACACATGGTAATGGAAACCTACATGGACCTGCTGGGATGGGTATGTTGCATAGAAAACAAGGTTGGAGCCCATTCCTCCCCATTACCTTTTGACTAACGTTGTGAATATTTGGGTTTTTCTGTGACAGAGAAGCAGCTCTAACACTCAAGTCCACATCCCTCTGATATCACAGCTGTATCCAAACTGAGCATGATTCACTTCAATATTCAGGTGACAGATGCCATGAGGTACTAGTTTCAATGAAGTCTTAGCTGCTTATACTACAGAACTTTAGGTTAAAGAGGGAAAAAATGTCTGCAACAGGTCTCCCACTCCACAGATGCACAGAAAGGAAAAAATGGTTGTGAAAAATAAGTACAAATCTTTGGAGAGGGTAAGATCTGCACTTGTGGTTGCAGACTGTGTATCAGCTCTGTGGCTGAGCTTGGGTTCTTCTCGTGCAGTCTTTCCCCTGTGGGGAACATGAAGTAGGCAGCGAGCTCACTGACACAGCATAGCTTTCCTCCCACTGGTGGTTTCAAATATGCCTTTCCCAACTTGCATTGCACATTGCCAGAAGTGGTTATGTAGCTATAGAAGAAAAAGCTCTCTATTCTAGTAAGTTAGTGAAACAGGGAGCTTCCCTCCCAGGTTAATTCAAAACAAGTCTGTCTTGTACTGGACAGGAGGCAAGGAGAGGACAATTTGTATTGTCAGAACTTTTGATTGCATTGATCAAATGGTGTTTTGTGTGGGTTTTTTTCAGTTTTTTGGTTTTCTTCACTGAAAAGTCAAGCAGTAACTGCAGTTTAGATTAATGTAATTTATAGAATATTGGTAGGAATGATGAGATCACTTACTATGGTTGAGTTAGACTGACACGTGACTTACCTGAAACAACTTCTGTTTTACTAACAAGCAGTAACGCCTTACACAGACTTCAAAATATGTGTGTATATTCAGAGCATTTCTACTGGAAATTAACATCTGAAACTATAGTACCACATCAAGGTAGTCCAAATGTAGTCCTGTCTTATTATTTTCTATCTAAAAACTTCACCTGAACTTTTCTCTTTACATTCAATAGCTGAGTGGCTAATAAGTGGCTAAATCCTGGATTGGTCACTTCACTCTGTCATCAGCTTCTTTCTAGCTATAAAATTTCAATTAGTTTGACTCTTACAGGGATTTTGAAATATTTTATTAAAAATTACCACAGCAGAATAAGAGCCTTACTTTTATGTTGTATATGGAGATATTAAATCTAACCTTAGACCTGTAAGGAACTGAGACATGTAGAAGGCTTACTTTTTTTTGCTACTGAATTCTAAATGGCACACCATAGCCTTCTGAATGTTGGCTGGAAAAATCTAGTGGACATTGCTTCTAAATGGTTACAGTCTTCTCCCTAGCCCATGCAGGCCCTTCCTTCAGCCCTCCTGCTTCGTTTTTTGCTAATGGTCCTATGTAAAGCCTCCATTTCCTAGGACTTTCATTATTTTTGACTTTCTTCTCCCTGATGACCTCAGGTGACTTCATCTTAATGTCTGAATATCCAAGAAAAAAATAGTGTTTATAATCAGAATTCATTTGAACATTTTCCTTTCAAGGTGCCTAATAAGTAATAGTTACCTGTAAGGACACATTTCTGTGTACCTAGAAATCTTTCATAAACTGAATTAAAATGAATTTTTATTTCAATTCTGTACAAAATTCTATAAAGCTTTATTGTTTTTATAAGCCTGATGTAGTTAGTCTTGGATATCTTCAGGGTTGAACCACATCTAATATGTAGTGTCTATCTAATAGTGGAGAAATTACTTTAATCTTAACATTCATATTCCTTCTCCTGGTTATTTCTGTTGTCAGAGATGTTGAAAAGACAAACAGGGAGGTAAAGATGCTTGTTGTAAGCAATTGCATGGGTCATTAGTTAAAATGAGCATTTAAATGGATAAACGATGCCCGTTCAGATTACAAACACAGAACTAAATTAGTAAAAATGCATAACTCAGCACAGTTGTTTTATGATCACTATCTGGGTGTTCAACCCCTAGCTGAAACGTAAAACTGAAAATCTTTTAAAGTACTGTATCATATAATTAAATTTTGTTGTTATATCATTTGATACATTATACTACACTACCTGTCTGATACTTATATTTATACTGAAACATGTTAGAATGAATAATATATTACTTTTTATATTTAGGGAACTTAGGAAATAACACCAAAATAGATGGAAATTTATACCAGCCTTCTGTTGCTTCAAAAACTAGAAAGTCAGCACACAGTTATAAAAACACACAAGCATAGTGACATTAATAAATTAATTCCAATATTTTGAGCTATGTTCTTGTTGCAAAAAAGTCTTTGAGTTTTGATCAAACTCTCTGTTTCTTCACTTATTTTTCTTCAGATCTTCATGTATATTCATATAATCATAAATCAAAGTGTGCTTGTAATTTACTTAATTACTTGTCCAAACCTTTTTTTTTGTTTAAGTGTATTTTGAATAGCAGGAGGTTAAAAATTTTAACTTGTAATTAGGTAGGTTTCTTGTTTTACCTCTTTGTGATTGTTAAACTAAATATGGCATTGATGTCAACTCTACTTTTACTGAGAGGCTACACAGACCTAAAATAGAGTAATCTAATCTTCTGTGAGGACCCAATCAAAATACTTGACATAGTGGTACAATTTCTTTTCCTGAAGTTAAAAATTGAGAACAAACTATGGATAGCCTTAGAGGCCTTAATGATTTGAATGATACAAAGAGGCCCTTGTGCAACTGTTGATGGGCAGTTCTCATTCTGACATGAAAGTGGACTTCTCCTTGGTCCCCTCTTACAATTGAACAGGCCAGAAACCAATGAAGCATATGGTGATCCTCTGTTCTTTCTACAGGAACTTTCACAACAGCATCAAACCACCAGGGGATAGCAGAATGCCTCTTCTGTGGAATCTTCCAGTGGAAGATTGCCCTTGAAATGCAAAGATCATGCCTAATTTTCAGGAAATGTTCCATTTTGAGAGGTGTTGTATCTGTTCTTTTTCAGAGTAAGTAGATTGCAGTCTGTTGGATGAGCTATTGTAGACACTGAGCATCAGGAGCTATACAGAAATACTGTTAGGTCAGTGGCAGACAGACTACAGTTTTTAAATCAGCAAAGCGATTTGCCACCAAATGAAGTGATGGGCTGAGTGAATCAAAAAATATCTCTGCTCTGGACTGAGAACTACTCAACACTTTTGGAAGCAGCCTGAGGAAGAAAAAGGTACCATTTCATTGCAAATCACACTAAAGTAGCTGTAAGAACAAGATGTAACGGTATAAGCATAAACAAATAATCTGAAGGAAAATAAACTCTTTGAACAAATAGGATGGCAGTCAGAAAAGCAGTGACAAACTTTTTTACTTTTATATTAATCAGAATCTTTGCGTGTGTACTACATATTTCAGGAGAAACTAGCTGGAAAGTGCTACACTAGGAAACAGTTTAAAAGCTCGTAATGGATCATGAGTGAGCATCATTTTACGGGGGAAATAAAACAACGCTACAGTTAGAGGGAGAATAAGTAAAAGAATTCTGAAATATTCTTCTGCATCTTCCTGCTAGGGGCTTGCATCTCACTCTAGGCAAGACAACTCCAGAAACATGGAGACAAAGAATTTCCACAGAACAGCAACAGAAATAATGAGAGGCAAAATGAGTTAGCTGAAACTTTAAAAGGAAATAATTCTCAAATCGCAACAAGAGTAAGAGTTCATAGTCTTTGTATATGTTAAAAAAAAAAAAATAGTATGAAAAGGAACTAAAATTAACTTTCACTCATCTGCTCCAGGCAGAAAGAATAAGCATCATTGAATTTTATCTTAAATATAGTTATGAAGTTCCTTTTTTAGTAGTGTGATAGTTAAAATTCATTTACCTTCATTCTTGAACAGTCATTGAAGAGCTGCTGTTCTAAATAGTGTATGTGTATGGAGCTGCACTAGGAAACACAAGCTAAAATAGAATATTTTAAACTTATGAGTTGTCTCTAGTTAGATACCAGAAGTTTTTTACACAATTCATTGTTTAATTTGTGTTATTATGATGAATTATGATTATTGTAGTGATTCATACTTTCATGAAACTTCATGTTTAAAAGAGAACAGAAGTAGGAAAAATCTTCAAATTACCTTGTTTCTGTCACAGTTCAAATATCCTGGAACTTCAGCTTCTTGTGAAATGGAATACATTTTCTATAGCTTCAAGTTCTTGATACAAGTTCTTTGTTCAGTTTGACAGTGTCTGATGAAAGCCAGTCTTTATTTTTTCCAGTTTATTTGTATGGGATTTGCATGGCCAGGTTTTATGGGGCAGATGCAGCAAGGGTTAACCCACCAAGTTATCTTTCTTATTAAGAGCTTTAATTACCACACAACTATCCTATTTTAGCAGGATTACATTTGTAGTAAATGTATGTTAAACTTAAGAAGACAGTTGTGTTTCTTGTGACCAAGATAATATCTAGGTATTTACACAGACAGGAAATTCCTGACTAAAATTGTCATTCTTTAAAACATGTAAGTTATTTTTAAGAACTATTATAAATGTGTTCATAATAACACCTAAAGTGTAGCATGACAGGGAGTAAAAGTGTCACAAAGAACTTCCTGCAGTTACATGGAGTTAGTATATGAGAAAAAGAAAATAATCTGGTGTTGTAAACACCTATTTGGTAATTATATTATTAATTATTTAAAAAATTAATTATTTTCTAAAACTATTCCAATTTATTAGAATAATATAGAAAGCTTCTGCTTGTTTCCTTTCTGAAGGATTTGGAAAGGGAGAATAAAAGCTGATGATTTGTATTTAAGTTGGTCCAAAAAAACCCTATTATTCTAGCCATGCATGTTGCAATAAAAAGGTCAGTTCAGATACTACCAGATAGGAAAAACTTAACTGCAATGTAGTTTTTTATTAGAAATATATCTAATAAAATTTTCAATTCTGAGTGTCTATGCCTAATTATGGGGTGATTTCTACCTTACTTTAAATTTCAGACAGGTTTTTCTCAATAATTAGTGCTTCATCAAATTCTGTCAAAAGCTAGGCACAAGTATGCCAGATTTCTGTAACTGACCTGACATGGTATCTTGGAGTACTGTTATCGAAGTAATATGCTTTTATCTACCCTGTACCACAAATAGTTTCTGAAATGTGTAGGAATAGATAGAAAAGAACAGCTTTTCTGGGAGTAACTTTGGGAAAAAAGATAATTTGAAGTCCTCTTGCTTCAGTTGCTCAGACAGAACATGAAATCAAAATTTGAAAATGCACATAAACATGACTACATGAAAAAAGGTGAACTTTTGTCATCATTTCAACCCCATGGGGGGATGGGCAGACAATGGGAAGGTGGAATGTGACAAAACTTGTTGGCTGAGAGTTCATTTTCTTCATAGTATCTAATACCTCTTAAACTATCTCAGCCAAAACTGGCATAACCTTTTCCTGAGTCATTAATCTTTCTTTATTCCCTATACTTCAGGTCTGGCAACAACTTAAGACAAATTGCATTGTCTCTAAATTGATCAATTAAGTTTTAAGCTTTCAAAACAAGTATTAGCTAAATCTTAACGCTCACTGATGCTAGTAGAAATTCTCCTGGCAGATAATGGTTAGTACTGTATTTAGCTTTTTTGAAATTTACACTTTTAATTGACAATTTTTTCTTAAGGAAATATTCATATGCATTTAAGTATATGTGGGTTGTGTGGGTGGAAACTATGCCTGCTAATGCAAAATCTTTTTTCTCCTTAGGATTGTAACTTTTTTACTCCTGTCTGGCTAATCCTTGTATTTGAAATGACACACAAGGTATATTGTCAATTGCAGCATAAAGGGAGATAGTATATAGAAATGCTTTCCCAGCTGTCCAAGAAAACAAAAGAAAAAAAAATCTTCCTCAATTTCATACTTTTTTTGGTTCTAAAGACAATGTATGTGTATTATTTCACATGTCTTATGAACATAGTATCAATGCCATGTAGGTTTTATTTGGTAATTTCTATGAATTGATGTTAAAAGACTTGTGTAGTTCTTTTTATTTTGTTTTGTTTTTTGTTTTTTTCTCACAAGGATTTAAAAGTTAACATGTATTAGTTATCTTGTTGTAGGAATGCCTCTACAGTATTTTCTCTGGTTGCTTGTGCAATGCTAATAAATTAGAAAATTACTCTAAAAATATAGGTTTTGATGATTTAGTAGAGGTAGTTTCTGTAGTTTTACTCTGCTACTGCTTTCATATGATTCTTTAATTAAACAACTCAGATCATCTGGTTGAAGTCCATTAACATTTATATCATTTGAAGATTATTTGCCACAGCAGGATGCTTCTCCTTGTGTGAACTGGTGTGAAAATTTACGTAAAATAACACAGACAGAGAAGATCAATTAAGTTGGAAAAGACCTCTGAGATAACAGTGTCCAGTCTTTGACTGAACACCACCTTGTCAACGAGATCGTGGAACTGAGTGCCACATCAGTTCTTTCCTTAAACACTTTCAGGGACAGTGGTTCCATCACTTCCCTTTGCACCTGTTTCAGTCTCTGATCAGCTATTTTGTGAAGAAATTCTTTCTAGTGTCCAACCTCAATCTCCCCTGGTGCAGCTTAAGACCGTGTCCTCTTGCTCTGTCACTAGTTCCCTGGGAGAAGAGACTGACCCTCCTCGCCCAGACTACAACCTCCTTTCAAATAGTTGGAGAGGGCAATAAGGTCACCTGAGCTTTCTTTTTTCTCCAGCCAACCCCAGCTCCCTCAACTGCTTCTCACAGGATGTATGCTTCAGACCCTTCCCCAGCTCCATTGCCCTTTTCTGGACTCACTCCAGCGCCTCAATGTCTTTCCTGAAGTGAGTGGCCCAGAACTGGACACATTCCCCTAGTCCTTCTGGCCCTGACACAGGCAAGAATACAACTAGCCTGCTTGGTTACCTGGGCACACTTCTGGCTCATAATTTGGAGCCAGCAGTTTCACCATTTCAGCATTCTGTTTTAAAAGCAAAAAGTTTATGATGCCAGTTTGTTTTAGAATATTGTATATAAGTATTTTACTTATACAGGAATTTTCCATAAGAAGTAAAATAGGTTGGATATGGTTATTTCAGCAGCGAGCGTAACACTCCCAGCTGGGAAAAGTGATACAGCAATGTGGCCTTGCACTCATCACCAGGGTGGGGCATGGAACTTCAGGGAAAATGACAGCCAGTATTTCACCACTCATGTATTATTAACATATGCAGGAGGAGTAATGACAACAACCTGGGGGCATTCAGTTTGCTAAAGTTGCTATTTAGGTGGCTTTGATACTGGAAAAATTGCAAAAAATGTCAACAAGGACAAATATTAAATTTTTCACCTGTGATAGATTAAATCCTTTTTCTGGTTTGGTGTAGGGAGTGGTTGGTCAGGTTGCAGCTTAGCTGAGACTTGGTGTCCTGGCAGATAGTCAGCAGAGCATGAGTCAGCAGTGTGCATGGTAATGATGAAGGATAATGGCCTAGTGCGCCTATCAAAAAGAGCATAGTCAGTAGGTTAAGGAAGTAATTTCCCACTCCTGATCCATGCTGTATTTAGTGTTTATTCACTTACCTATAGGACTACTGCATCCAGTTTTTGCTCCCTTAACACAAGGAAGACATTAACAGACTGGAATGAGTTTGGTGTAGAGCTGCCAGTCTGCTCCACTTACCCTGTAAGGAGAGGCTGAGGCAACTGGGCTTCCTCAGCCTTTCAGAAGAGATGGCTTCAAGGGAACCTGGCAGCAGCCCCTTAATCCAATACAGAGACATTTCCAGTAAGTTAGAGCTGAGGGAAACAATGAGAGGGAGAACAAACGGTCATAGTGGGATACAATGGAAGTTCCAGATGAATAAAATAGGAGTTATGATAAAATAGTCAAGCCATGAAACAATGAGTTTTAGTCTTCCGGAGTTTTCAAGACCTAAGGAGAAAATGTCCTCAGTAACTGGGACTGAACTTGTTGACTCTGGTTTTTATGAAAGTAATTGCTTGCATTTATGCAACACACTGAAGTGTGTCTGTCCTAGGTGTTAATTTTATGGTAAGCTGATTCGTTCTGCTGAATGTGGATTAGATGTTTGTTGACTGTAAAGAACATTCAGATAGTCTGTGTATCTGCAGGTGTCTTCATCTGTTTCTTAAACAGTCTTATCTCTAAAAGTAATACAAATCTAATCTGGGGAGATTGGACTCCCTCTTTTAAAGGAAAGAAACAGATACCTCTGAAGACCTTTCATCTCGGTCTTCTTTGTAAACTATTTTAGGTAGTGAATCATTTTTTGTGACATTTCTTTTCTGTCCCAAAAGCCTATATATCAAAAAGGAAAATCACTTTTAGATTTCAGCTTTTCTCTTATCAACATGAAGATCTGCAAACCTGATTTTCAAAGATCTTAAGCATTGCACAATTGCTTAAAAAATTATATTTGAAAAGCATGTCCTCATGTTCAACTGAAAATTGTATTTTTTATTTTGGAAAATTTATGATAGAGTCTGTAGTCTTCCAACACTGGAAGTGTTTAAGTGGAAAGACTGTGCACTGATGAACGTTCTAACGCTCACTCAGGTTGACCCTTTTTGGAGCAAAGTGTTTTGCTCCAAAGACATAACCTTTATACTTATAAACAATTTCATGTTTCAAAAGTTTTTTAAAGAAAATAACTGGTTTTGGATAATATGGGGACATAATTTGCCATTTTCCCATTTCATGTAGGAGAGGAAGACTTGGTTAAGTTATTTATTGAGGGAGAAAAAAAAAAGATGTAGCACAGCAGTTTGTGACAATTATTTGCTTCACTAGGCTACTTTGATTGGCTGAGCAATTATCTCAATTAGGGGTAGCTGCAGTTAGGGCCGAGTACCAAGTTGTGCTGGTGCTTGCATCAGATAGCATGCTATAAAATAAAGGTGTTCTGGTAATTCCTAATTGCTTTGTTGTAGAAGATGAGGTATTCAGCAGTAGAAATTGTCCCTATTAACAGATGGATGGAGGACAGATTTGTGATGGCAAGTAAAATGGGCCTGGCATCATATCTTGAAATCCTGTCGAACTCTACCACTTACAGTACACAGTAATGTCATCTGGGAGCTGCTCTGTGAGACTGCACATCCTGAGTAATTTGGGAGCTGCTCTTCCAAATCAGTAAGTGTCCTCAATGTCAGATGACTTCACTAGAAAATAATTCTCTTTTAAACAGATAAAATTGAGATTGTCCTCTTTAGTACTTACTATATAGGGTATAGAAATGCTAATTAAACATCAAAATTTGTTACTACTTTTTAACATGGTAAAAAACTTTGCTGAGATATATATGTTCAAGGCATGCATTTTTAGCATATTATAATTGTGTTTGTATTCTACACAGTGGCTAATGGAAAGTGGCTTTGTAACTATTCTATCAACTGTGAAAAGATTAAAAGATTAATATAGCACTTTATGTAAAATAATTAAATGAATTTTTGTTCATCCAGAACATAAATAACCATTTTACTTATTCTTATTTATTGGCTATTTAGAAGTAGTGCTTTATTTCTTGATAAATATGAAGTATTATTTAAGACATCCTTTCTGTTTATTATGTATAAGTTGCATGGACTTCATTGACTATTACATAAAACTTTGCTTTTGTACATTGCATCATCTCTACAGCAACACAAAGTCTTGTTTAAAAGTGTTCTTTTAATAAATATTTGTGGCATGATCTATCTTATATTGAAAAGAATTTCAGTGCTCTTGGTATTTAATGTTTAGTCTTGCTTTTCTTAATAAATTATCAATTAGTTTATCATAATTAACAAATATTTTGGTAATATACATTAAAACTGCTTGAGTACTAGATTTTCATGTATAAAATGAGTGTTTTTTGTAGGCTGTTGTGAGAAAGTAGTTGCAGGTGCTGAGAATCTGCTCTTAATTCACAGGCCTTGTTTTTGTCAGCTGGATGGGTTGATTTGGGAGGTCATTTGCTTTCATTCATATTCTCAAGAGAATCAGTTTATGTCACTGAGTTTTCTTTGTCTATTTTTTCCATTTTACCTCCCTGAAGAAACTTTTAAAAGTCAGTCATATAGCTCATTTTTATTATGTGTAAACAAGAAACCCCTCAAAAATAATAATATTCTCACCTTCAGTTCCCCAATAATGAAGGACACTCAGTCTGAGAGGCAGCAGTCACCTGCTCCATGAGATTTTATTCCTACTGTACAGCTGACAAATCCTTATTCCCCAGCCAGGCTCAGCAAATGTTACCTGTTTATGTGTAGACAAACTGGGAGCACAGCAGCCAGTGCTACTGGAGGAGAAAGTCTCCAAAGACTGTCAAAAGGAGCTTGGCAGTACTTTTGACAGGGGAAAGAATGAATGAGGTAGAGTACTAAAGGACACTTAACCAAATACTTCAGGAAACCAAATTTTTTCTCAAACCATTTGTTTCTCAGTACTCTGGCAAAATGGTTGTCTAGAATAACTTTTGTTCTTTGAGTTTTAAAAAAAAGGTAAGACTTTCCAATCTTCTTTTGCTATAATATTTCATGCTGAATATATGAGAAAGCAAAATTTCACATAAAATAGATTGTAAATTTAGAATTATAAAATATTGATTTATATTTAAAGATGTATAGCTACATTGCTTCTGCAACCTACTGCAATATTTTTCTTTATTCATGTGATCCTCCCCCTGTATAGTGCTGTGAGACCATTAAATCTACATTTTAACTAATTCATAGACCACGCCAGAGACAATTTTCTGTCTCAGAGCTTGATTGTTGTTGTGCATGTGACTTGCATGCTGGTGACTAAATTCTTCCTTATCTCCTAAAGCTCAAGCACTTATTTACATAACAGCTGTTATGAATATTGCCCAGCATATTCCAAAGTTGTTTTAGGAATCAGGTCTCAATTTAACAGTAATGTTAATATACCAAAGCCGGTGTCAGCTCTGCCTAGCTTTGTTTGGTTTACTAGGATATGTGTGGCACAAAGGTGTGGGTGTAAGAACTGGTGTAGTTAGGAGTAGATAATATTGCCTCTTCATATTCAGTCTATTGTTAATTCTATACTTTTCCAATTCTTCTTCCACCCTAAAAATAAACATCTTCGTAGAAAGTTCCTACTCAGTGCTGATAAAATTTTTGATGCACTAAATCGGTGGGCAGGTGAGGATGTCATCTGTGTAGCACCCCTCCCATTGCATGTAAAAAGAGTATGGACCAAATTTCGCAACAGGATTGAAACATACTAGAGGTCATACTCATAAGTATCCTAGTTTGAGGTCAGAAGATTTAGCAAGTCTAAATTTCTTCTGAGGTTTTCAAACCTTGACAAGAGCTGTAAGAGGGCACTGTGTCCTAAATCTTTACTGTCCCAGTGTCCTCTAAGTTCCAGAGATACCTCAAGACATCCTAAGGTTGTTCGTCTGGCCTGTTCAGCTAATAAATTACTCTACTTTTATCAATATTAAATTTTTACAAGAGGCTTTGCAATTCATCTAAATAATAAATAATAAAAATAAATTATTATATAATAAATATATAATATATATTTATATATAATAAATAATAAAATATTCATCTAAAATAGTAGAATTAAATAACCAATTTTGAACAAAAAGTGCTATTCACGTTTTTAAAGCAGTTGTTATTGGCAAAATGGTAAAAAAAAATATCAGTCCAAAAAAGAAGAACCCAAAATCCCCCAGCAGATCCAGATATATCTGTTTTTTCTCTATCTAGATTAACCTGCATTTTATTATCATGAGGTTCAGATTAAGTATAAGAGCAATATATAAATTTCTTAAGAGTCTGTGATTTACATCTTTCACATTCCATGTAAATTCAGCAATGTGACATAAGCCCAATGTTGTCTACAATACTGTAAAATCTTGATCAGCAAGCTTTGAAGGGGACATGAAATGCCAGGAAAATTCAGAAGGCGCCGTGGGAGGGAAAAGAAAATTCTGTTGGGTAAGACCTGCTGTGGGATGGCACATCTACAGTGACTGACAGAGCAAATAAAACTACTAACCAATGCCTAACAAAAATAATTCTGTAGGAAGCTCATTAACATCACAAAATATCTGCAACATAAATTAATTTAAATGAAAGCGTATCTGGATGTATATACAGTGACTAAGGAAATAAATTCTCTGAAACTTTATCTCAGCTGTTCCATAAGCAGCAGTGGTGTGTACACATCAGTGTCATGACAATTCCTCAGCAATGTGTGTGAGTCTGCTGGGGAAGACATAGTCTGTTAACACAGAGAATGATTTGCCACCAGTGGAGGATCATTTAACATTGTTGGTGGGAAGGAATTGAGTGCTGTAGGTGCATCTAGAAAGCAAGACGGCAAAGCATCTTTGCTGTGTGTCAGTAACCATGAGATTTAAGCAGTCTCAGAGATGTGACAGAACTGAAATGTAGGTTATGCTTTCTATACGTTGAA
The DNA here is from genome assembly GCF_049639895.1 of Pseudopodoces humilis. NCBI lineage: Eukaryota > Metazoa > Chordata > Aves > Passeriformes > Paridae > Pseudopodoces > Pseudopodoces humilis. Next base: position 92,140,169 of record NC_142202.1, read on the forward strand.
GGGGCTGAAAGATGACTTCAGAAGTTTGGCAGTCTAGTGTTATGACATGTATGCAGTATGAATGCCTATTCTTCATGGAGGGTAAGAGATTCTAATGGCACTGTTATGGATTGCTAGTCTGTCTGTGCTGAAACCATCTGAGAATCTGAGCTGTTCCTGCTCACAAGGTGCTCTGTAAATTATTATGCACCAGCTGGCAATGTGCCACATCCTAACAGGATGTGTATCAGCAAAAGGCTATTTCTAGAGTTTTATTCTGGGAACTGCTTCATCACTCAGAGTAGTGCAAGGATGCTCCTTTTAAAAAGTAATAATATGCAATGTCTTCCATATTATTTTATACATCCTATGTTGCTCCCAGTTAACATGCTTAGGTGATTTTTGGATGTCTCTCTTCATAGACAATAAGAATCCTACTCCCAGAGACTTTTCATATGGAAAGTGCTGTAAACACAAGAGAAAGGATTATCCCTTCAATAAAGGGTTGACCATAAATTCTCATGCCTTCTAATCATGCTCCAGGGAATGTAACAGCATGTAACTTTGCTTTTTGTTGCTACGGTATTGTTGAACAGAATTTGATTGGCACATTCCCAACAAAATATAACAAAACAGTCTGTGGGCAAGGAACTTTGCAATTCATGAGAAATAAAATTTTATACAACTAAATGTCTCATCACTGACTTACACTTCATATTTCATTTGAAGTGTGATTCTGCTAACAAAACTAACTCAAAAAATAATGTCAAGAGATCTATTTTCTCACTATATATTCATTGCTACCTTATTTCAGTATCAAACCCACTTTTTATTGCATTTCTGTTAAGAGACTAGGATAAATAGTACGTAGGGAGCTCAGCTCTGTTTCTTTATGTGTAGTGTCAGCAGAATGTCAACCAATTTCAAATTGTAGTTCCAGCCAGCAAGTATACTGAAGGTTGATTGTATTCTGTATGGGCTCAGAAGGGATTGTTTCTTTCACGGAAATTCATCACTGATGCTGATGTGAAATAGGACCCGGATTGATTGGAAATCACAAGCAGAGATGTGACACAACCAGGTTTTTATTGTAATGTGTAACCTGATTTTCCCCTCTGCCTGTCTCACATGCAGTGTGATTTGAAATTAGTACAAACCAGAGTGTAGAAATTGTGAGCCCCTCCTAAGATTCAAAAATATGAACGGGGAGGGAGGGGATGAGAAGCATAAAGTAGAAATGAGCAAAACTCTCTTTGAAAGAAATACTTCAAAATTCTCAGGTATGTAACATTTTATATACCAATTTTCAGCTAAACTAGCTTCAGCACTCTCTTGTTAAATTCTTTGCTACCATATGATGTTACATTTTGAAAAGACTGGAAAATTTGAAGTGTCCCTTTTTTTAGCTACAGGGTAGTTCTGCACCTCCTACACTGAGCTGGCATTGTCCTGAAGCAGTTTTTCTTCCTCAGCTTCGCTTATTTTCACGCTGTGTTTGAGAGTTTTTTCCCCTCCCCTGTTTTGGGGAGGGGAAAAAAGAGGGAGGAGTTTTTTTTCCAGGAGTATTTGTACTTCATATTTACAGCTTCACATGCAATCAGGAAGTGAATATTTATTAGTGTCTGCATAAACATAGAAACAAACTCTTGATGGAATTCTGAACTATATAGGTAGTACTTAAACAAGTAGCTTAATGATTTATGTTGACCTTCTATTATTGCCATTTCTCACTTTTAGTGGTTTAAATACGAATGTAAGATACATTATCTAGAACAATAGAGTGACTTATAAGCAGTACTGTAGAAAGCATCATAAGACAAGATGAAAGATTAGTCTTAACTGAAAAAATATAAGAAACTGAAAATTAGGATGCAATGGTTACTGGATGTTGATCTCACCACAGTAATGACTTTGCTGAAGCCACATTATTTTCTGCAATTTTCTATGTGTGATATGAGGTAACGGCTTGTGTCTTCTGAATAGAATGGTCGTAAATTGAAAATACAAACAAAGCTTTATATATTGGAATAGATATTTTACAGTAAAACTCTAAAGATACAGATGAAAAATAGTTTCTAAAAGTTGAATGGATTTTCATCAGTTAGTTTTTTTGTGTTTGAATTGAAAAGAAAAAAATTGTAGGTAACATTTTCCTAAGAAATATACCTGTAACTTTCACCTGTGTAAACAGGAGTGGCAGTAATTGGTAGTTGAGGGAGATGAAGTATTGTGGCAGAACTCTGGTTTATTATACCAAATGGTGAGCTTCCAGCCTTTCTTGGACATAGAGTGACTATAGGTTTTGTCAGTAAGTCGCATGCAGAGATCACATATTACCAGACAGACCTATATGCTAAAAAAAGGGAGAAGGCTTGGCTGGAGTATTTCTTGATTTACTTTCCCAACCAAATATCTACAGTTTTGTTAAATGCATTTATTTATTTTGACAAAGTAATTTCATGCAATAGCTAGTCTAGTTGTTTATCGTGCATATGGAATAGTGGTTAGGTTTTTTGTGCCTTAGCTTAAAGAGTGCTTTACCTTAAGTATTGGCATATAGCTGATTTTGTAAAGATTAAAAAATATGACTAAATAAACTGTGAAATATACCAGTACTCAACTCTCCTAAATAGTTGGTATTTTCAGAAAAGGTGCAACTCAGTATAAATCTTTTTATCCTTTTGTTTCTTATCCAGTAGTGATTTCTTTATTTACTTTGCCTTTAATTCCTGAAGAAAAAGGGGGTGACAGACTTTAGAGTCTTGATACAGTTGAATGAGCTTATTTCCACCTTAAAAAAACCTTTTAAACTTAATGCATGGTGCTCCCACGAATTACCCATTTGTTATAATTTAAGTTCCTTATACATAATAGTGATTCATGAACATGGCGTAATCTCACATTTAAAAAAAACAAAAATATTGTGTGATATATACTACTTCAGTGAAAATTTTCATTTTTAATTGGAGGAAAATGTTCCCATCCTTTTTTCTTTTCTATAAGGGAGAAAATTTTGTGCCATGTCATTACCAAGTTTCCCAGGTTTTTTGTTTTTTTTTTTTGCTTTGATGAATTTGTCATAGTAAAAGAATGCTGGTAGCATGCCAGAAGATATGTGGTTTAGATTTGTCTAACAACCTCTGTAATGTTAAAATTTAGGTGTATTGATAAACCATTGAGAAAGACACATTTCTTTTAGATTTAGCTGGATATTTCTGTCTCAGAGACTTGTTGCATAAACCTAATGAACTTGACGTAACAGAAAACTAGAAATGGAAAGGTATGGAGGGGACAGTTGGAGGACAAGGTCATGAATATGGTCTTCAAATGCAAAAGACAGTAATACACTCAAACTCCATCAAGAAAACTTGTGGTTAGTCTTCAGAAGAAACCTTTCAAACAATAAGGGTAAAGCGATTCTGAAATGGGTTGCATGTAAAAACTGATGAATCATCTTGGTGAAACTAAGATAAAAAAGTTATCCACCAGGAATTACATTGTTGTGTTTCATTCTTTCTTGCAAAAAAAACCACGCTGCAAGATGTTTTTTGTCTGTGTTCATAAAGAAATTAAAAAAATCACTAAAAACCCTCAATGCTGAATTCTTGTCCAATGATTTGTACCCTCATATATGTTAGAAATGGGATTCAAACCAGACATATATTCCTTGATTTTAACTGTGTCCCTTAGTATTGTTAAAAGTAACCTCGTAATTGCTTTAGAGTTGAGGGGCTCTTTTTTTTTTTCTTTTTTTTTTTAAGAAGGGTACTGCAGCTGTACACATTGAATAAAGACTGGCAAAAATTTACTTAGTGCAGTTTCTCAGCTGATGGAACTTATTCTTTTGCACAGGTACGTAAATATTAAAAAGCAAAGAAGAATTACTTCCCAATAATTTAGCTGATTTAGATTCTGAAGTGCTATCACTTCTAAAAAATATTTTATTTTGGGAATTTTTTTAATATACAACCTAAATAATTCCTTTCCTCTGAAGGAATAATAGAACCACAAAAATACTTGGAGTTGGAAGGGCCCTTAAAGTTCATCTAGCTCCAACTGCCCTGTCATGCTACCCACCCTGATATTGGTCAGAGTCCTATCCAGCCTGGCCTTGAGCACTTCCAAGGATGGGGCATGCACAACTTTCCTTGGCAATCTGTTCTAGGGCCTCATTACCTTCTGGGTAAAATATTTTTTTCCTAAGATCTATTTAAAATCTCCCCTTGAATTAAAACCACACACTTCTGTTATATCACTGTCTGCCTGTGTGAAAGCTGTTCTTCCCTATTTTTATAGGCCTCTTTTAGATACTCTAAGGCTGCATTGAGTTCTCCCTGGAGCCTTCTGTCCTGCAGTCTCCACATGCTGTGCTCTCTCAGTTCTGTTGGAGAGGACTTCTGCTGTCTGATCATCTTTGTGGCCTCTTATATATCTTTGTGGCCACCCATATATTTCTTGCACTGAGAACCCTGAAGCTGGACACAGCAGTCTAGGCGGGGTCTCAGAATACTCCCTTGACCTGTTGGCCACTCCTCTTTTTGTGCAGCCCAGCATGAGGTTCACTTTCTGGATGGCAAAATGCACAGTCAGTTCATGTCTGACTTTTCTTCCACAAGAATCCCTATGTCCTTCTATATAGGGCTGCTCTCAATGACTTCTTCTCCCAGTCTGTACTCATGTCTGTGATTTCCCAGGCACCTTGAACTTGGACATAATGAACCTCATTAGGTTGCCACGGGCCCATTTCTCAAGATTGTCTAAGTCCCCCTAGATGGAATCCTTTCCTTCTGTTATGTCAAATGTGCCACTTCGCTTCCTGTCATCTACAGACCTGGTGAGGGTGCACTGGATCTCACTTTACTGTTGATAAAGATATTGAAGAGGAACAGTCCCAAGCAGGCTTGAGGGACACAACGCATTACTGGCCTATGCCTGGACATAGAGACATTGATCACAACTCTGTCTGTGTCTGTCCAGCCTTCTATCCTTCAAACTCATGTGTCTCCACTTTCAAGGTAAAGTGCCATGTGGAAGTGTGTCAAAGGCCTTAAGGAAACCTAGACAAGTGATGTTGCTTGTTCCTTCCCCTTTTGACTGCTGCTGTTACTCTGTCGTTGTAGGCCATCAGATTGGTCAGGGACTATTTACCCTTAGTAAAGCCATGTTGGCTGTTTAGGATCACCTCTTGTCTTGTATGTGGATTCAAGCAACCTTGATTCCATGAAGATCTGCTCTGTGATATTCCCAGACTCAAAGGTTAAGCTCACTTGTCTGTGGTTCCCTGGGTCTAGTTTCCCAGGTTTTCCTCTCCACTCTTTTTAAAAATAAGAATGATGTTTCCCTTTCTTCTGCCCACTGGGGACTTCACCTGATGACCATGACATTACAGATACTATGGGAAGTATAATATCTTTAGTAGAAGACAATGCATGCATTATTATTCACTTGTTTTTCAGGAAGCACATAGAAGTGCTATTGCCCACATATGCAAGTTAAAACTAAGCAACATTAAGTATGAGGGTAACAGTATAAATTGTTAGGATGTTATTAAACTTCTTGGGTTAGAGAACAGTAGCAGATGAATCTGGACTTTTTCTTCATCTGTTTTCTTCAGTGCACAATTTGACCTGCTTCAGGAAATGAATTCCACATGAAAAATGTAGCTTTGCCTGCACAGCATCATTTCTGATAATTCTATGTGGTTGAAATTTGGGAGTGAAAACACCAGTCAGCCCCTTTGAGTTGGGTTGAGTTGTCAGAAATGGATGTAATAATTCCTGTCATGGCATGAGTTAAATAACACTGTGCAATTGCTGGAGTGCATATCGAGATCTATGATGAGAGATGTCCTTATGGTGACTAGAATTTGAGGAAGTCCAGTGGGGAATCCTAACAGCTAAGCAAAACTCTGGGGCAAGTGAAAGCTCTCCCAGACTTACTGTGACTTACTTGTGACTGAACCAAAAAACTTGAACCAAAAAACTTGAAGGAAAAAGTTGTGTTAAAATTGGTTTCCTTATTAAATCATCCACTCAGAACTTATTACAAGCCAAAAAACAAAGCCAGTGTTAAGATGCATGGAAAGATACAGAAAAATAATGCTAAAGATTTTGTAGATTAGATTGTATAAGAACTAGATTGCGTTTTTTTCTGAAGTACTATTGCAGGTTGTCTGCTGCTTTTAGAAAAAATATCTTAAAAAAAGATAAAAATAACTGAAAGCACAAAAGATTTTCTGTGCAAAGAGACAACATGATTATGATAATTTAATTTCAGAAAAGATTGCAACAGGAGGAAGCAAGATACTTACCCTTCCATATACTGAAATGTAGGACTGACAATGTAAAGGAAATAAATATAATGAAGCCAAGAGCTTTAAATTATTTGTTACAGAATACATTTCAACCTGTGCCACTCAGAAGATATAATCACCTAGGACTAGTTATCTATATACAAGCTAGGATTTCTATGACAGAAATATAAGCTTTTAAAATGTATAGTAACAATGATTTTTTTTTTTTTGATAAATGATTTGTAATTGTGAGGCATCTGACAACTGAACTTGTCAGAAAACAAGACAACATACATGATAAATCCTGGTGATGTTTTGGAATTAGAGACAAAGGCTGTCTCTTCTGATGTTGGGGTTCAGGACCAATTTGTTTTCTCCAAATTGCTGGATCTTCTCTGACAGTCTTGACTCAGTCCTGAGTACTTCTTGTGCATAATAGGGGAATTCTCTCATTCCCAGCACTTTTGCCACAGATGATGTCAGATGCTGACTCCTGGAGGATGGAGAGGAATACAGCGGACATGGTCAGATGATGCTGGTTGAACTCAAACTCAGAAACAGGCCATAGAAATGCTAAGCTGGTTAATTGATGCTGTAGTTTCAATGTTTGCTAATTTAAAATCTAGAATAGGGATGGGTATATAAGGGCTGAATTGCATTTGCCTCATCTAGAGAGAATTAACAAGGACATATTTCTCAAATTCTGTTGTCTAGTCTATACATAGAAGAGTTCTAAATGACCATGCTTTTGGAGTAAAAGTTTTGCAAAACAATAGGTGCTTTGTGTAGGTAACCCCTTCAAAAAGCTGCAAATGCAAAAATTATTTTCTCTGTTTTGTGACATAATTTTTTTAAAAACTCATGATTCTTGAATATGAATCTCTAGTGAATGCGTTTTTAATAAAACTTACTAGCTTTTCAGTCACAGACACTGGAATGTTTTTATGCTTTTGTGTCTTGGAAAAAGTGAGGAATTGGTGCCTCAGGGGGAGAAAAGAGTATTAGAATATTGAATTTTTTCTTTTTATCTTTATTGAATGTCTCAGTTCAAAACCTACATTTGAAACGATTATTCTGGGAAATCATTTGCCACATGTGACATCTTGAAATAAGGTGAGTTTTTGAACATCTGCTACAATGCATAACAAAAGTATGTTTCCAGGACACAAAACTTTACAAGATAAGACAAATCTATGGTGTTTTCCCTCTGGAACAGAGTAATTATAAAGAATGGTTGCCATTATGGTAAACATATAGATCCTAAATTGTGTTTCCTTACTCCTGTTTCTACGAGTGAAAACTTGCTTAATGATAAAATCAATATTGAATAAAGAACAAAATAAATATACTTTTCTTTGATATTTATACACATAGAACAAGGCAAAAAAGGAAAACTCCATTTGTATCTTTTAAAAAATATGATTAATACAAAGAATATTAGCAGCAAGTGATTGCACAGAATTCTACAGTTCTGATAGTAGCTCAGGTACTGGCATGAATTTACACACCAGAGAGATTTAATCCAATGTGGACCAGGTTTTGCCTTGAACACAAAACTTTACTAAAGTCTATGAGCAAAAAAAAAAACAGTGAGCAAAGAATTACAGCATTTTTTTCTAGGGTTATAATAATCATGAATCTGATATTCTTCACCAAGTGTTAAGTAGTGGATTTTTAGTGTAACTATTGTGTTTAACAAAAGGAAATTGCAGTGCTGACAAACATTGAGTTACTTTGATCCTGTGAGGTTGGTATTCAGTGGACCAATAAAAACATAGAAGTTACACAGGAGAAGAACTGGCTGGTCTTGTACTCTCACCACACTCTAGGAGGCAATACAAAGGAGAGGAAGCCAAAACAAAGATTCTTTGACTTTCTACTCTGTGTATTGTTTCTGATTTCCTTTGTACAGAAAAAAAGAACAGTTATATTTTGTGGTTAATTCTTGGTAAGTTTGATCTTAGGAAATGGGCATGGAAGGACTGCAGTGGACAAAGCTAGTGTGCTGATAATGGTGCATAGAAATGAGATGTGCAAAAATATATTTATGATTATTTCCACAAACACCTCAGTGTTGGTCATGCATGTATAAATTACCTTCCTTAATATAATGTTATTCTTGTATGTGAATAACACAAGGGTGCAGTGCACATAAAAAATATAAAAAAATCAAATTATTATCTTATGACTCCTGTTTGTCTGCCACTGCTGAAATTAATCTCCAGTTTCTAGAAGATGTAGAAGATAATGTAGGAATGTCTGCATGATGCTGTAGCATAGTGTAGAAATCTGCAGTCCAGAGGAGAGCTCAACCAGGAAGCCCTGTGCCCAGAGGTTCTGTGCAGCTCTGAGCCTGACCTGACAAACTCTGTGCCAAAAATACTGTCAAAATGCTGGGGAGAGGAGGGGATCAAAGGAGCACATCAAACTAAACTGTAATATTGCTTTCAAACCTAAGCTGATTTATTTAGAGCTAGCTTTGATGTCTTTTCACTCTTAAGTATAGCTCCAGAATGTTTTCATACATTAGCAACTAGAAAGCTCATCATATATCCTACCCATTTCTTAATGTTTAGAGGAGCTGTAAATTGAGGATGTTTATTGACACAACACAGAATGATTTTTAAGCTGGTAAAAGAAAACATGTCTGAAGGAAGTCTCAATATACTTTATTAAAATAGTATTAATTCTTACTAGGAGCAAAAAATGGCATTTTGAAGTTTTTGTTTTGGGGTTTTTTTTAGCAGGAAACAGAACATTTGGAATTCTCTTTGGGAAACAGAGTAAATGACTCATTTAGTTTCCTTTAAATAATGTACATCTTGTATACAATACATGGTTCTCAGTTCATACTATTCCATAGAGCGTTAAATTATAGCTAATAAAGAATGTAGAGTGAGAAATATTAAATGAGGGAGAAAAAAACCTCAGAAAAAACCTAGAAGTCAATGAGAGATCCTCAAAATGAAGAGAGGCTGAGTTGCTGAGGTGTGCTGTCTACTTAATGCTTTGTACCAGAGTGATGCCAAATGCTGCAATCTGATTAATTTAAATGGCAAGCATGAACATCCTAAAGTTAGTATCTTAAGAAGAAGTATGTAGTACCTCCTTAACAGTTTAGTTATTAATTTCATGGTTTAGGAATGTAATTTCCAAAACTAATAATGTTTAGATTTCATGACTTTTAAGTATTTAATGTTTTTTTTTAAAACGTAGTTTGAGCAGGCAAGTAGACTATAATGGAAACAAGTGTCTTGCAGAGAGGTGACTTAATTAAACCTATAAATACTATAGAGAAGATATTAAGTTACTAATTAATATAATGAGCAGTAACCTCAGTACTAGTGAGAAAAAAAGGAAAGCAATAGAGCATTGTATCAAACTGGTGAATCTCCTCAGTATGTTGCACATGAGCATTGCCTAGAAAGAATTTCTCAGTGTGTCCTTTTTCCTGGCAGTGTTACTGAAAAGCAGATGAGCCATAATTAGAACTTGGCCATAAAGGAGAGAAAAGGTTTTTTTTAATCATTATACCACTTAGATTTACACAAATGAGTAAATCAAATTCTGTTGTGTGAATGGTAAAAGTAAAACCTGTCCAGTACAGCTTAAATCTGATAAATATTTCCCTTTAATTGTTTTGTGTGAACTGCTGACATATAATCGACTACTCTGCTGAAAGCAAAGAAAAAAACCTAGCAAGTATTTCTGTATATCTTTACTGCCACAGCATCCATCTACTTTAGAAGAAAAAAAAACAACTGTTTTTTACAGTACTTTATTGCCATTTTAACAATTATCTCCAAACTAAAGAAGGTATGAAGCCAACTGGTTGAAAGTAACACATAAAACCAGAAGCTGACCACTATCAGCATCTTTTTGCTGGTAAGTCATGCATGCATCCTGCCATCACCTTTGTTTTTTTCTGTTGGCAGCACAAAGTGCTTTCAGCTTAGAATACCTAAAGGACAAAATGCAGTAACCTTAGTTTACTAACACTATCCTTTAGATGGTGGAGTACTGCACAGTGTTCCTCAGAGTCTTAGTCACTAATCTTCCAAAATGACTGACCTTTAGAAAGTTTGTTAATAGAAACAAGGAATTAGGTGTTGAAAGCATGCATTCAGGTCTTGAGGACATGTATTTACATGTGAACTGTGAAAAACCTTCAGATGCTCAGAACATTCTTGAAAATAGAGACCAATAAACCAACTGTTCAAGACATGTATCTGAGCGGATGTGATCCATTTAATATTAGGGTTCCTGTTCAACCACCTGTTTCAATTCCCTTGAATAAAACTCTCCAGAGTTAATGTGTTGGTTATATTTGTAGGAAAACCAGACCCCAAACCTAGTCATTTTGACAGCTGGACAAATAGGTCAACACTTCTTGGCTTTTAAACAACATTTTCTACCTAATGCTTGAAAACCGACAGGTACCCAGACGACAGTTCTCATGTACAGTATTTTCATTATTACTAGCAACTGCTTTCACTCAGATTCTTGGTGCTAATCAGGACATTAATACATTGCTTTATCTTCAGTCAGTCCTCTGAACTTTGCTATTGTTGTAGTATCACTCTGCAGTTTGCTTTGACCAATTGTAGCTGACGGAAGATCACTCCATGATCACTTTGAATCTCTTGTTCTTCCAGCAAGTCTCATTTGTATTTCAGAGTCATGTGTCTGTGTTTGGAACGTGTGCATTGAACAGCTCACCATGCAGTCCTTGCCCTGAGTGTTGAGAAAGTGGGAATGTGCCATCCCCCTTCAGCACACTGGAGAGCTACCTAGGCACAAAATCTTGCAGAACACACCACACTTCTCTTTGCGACTGGAAAATGAGTTGTCCAGACCTGCATAACATGGTTTAGCATAGTCATACGTTATTCTTGGAAGACTGAAGTAGTAGGATGAAAGGCAGACTGGTGTGGCACAGCTGTTGGAAGAAAAGGCATAAACAACACGTGTTCCACTAACCATGAACTGTTTAGGCAAAGGTATATAATGAGGAATATTGTAAGACTTTTGTAACCTGTAAGACAATTACACTGTATACATGCTTTCACTTCCTAACCAAAGAAATTAATCATTGTGTTATATTCCTCTCACAAGGTACAGCACTACACTTATTAAAAGGTACTTGTGTTACAGCACTTTTTTTTTTTTGGTGTGTACTTTGATCCAAATAAATATTTCACTTCAAAGTTCTGGAATTAGAGGATTAAGGGAAAAAAGGAAAAGAAACTGTATTGCTTGTAGAAGCAGTTTAGAACCTGCTGATGTTAAAAGTTTTTTATGGAAAACCAATTCTCACATAATTTAGGGGTTCTAGTGGATAAACTTCTATTATATAGGATACTTCCTTAATATTATTCCTTATTGATATTTACTCAGTGAAATGTTATCTCTAGTCAAGCAAAAGTTGCTTTTAACAAGAAGTCTCTTTAGAACATGTGAAACTAGCCAATTCTTTCCAGAGGTTGTCCTGGTAATTATGCCAGGATGTTGGTGGAGTTTTTGGGGGGTTTTTATTTTATGTTTGGGTTTGTTTTGTTTTCTTTTAATTTATAAATTATATTATTTCTAGTTATTTGGCAGCTTAGAAGCTGCAACAATTGTCTTTGGCAATGGATATTTGAACAGGATTTAACTTTCTAACAGCCCATTCCCTTTGGTGCATGTATTGATTATTGTTTTCTGTATGTAAAATTCATTTAAACATAAAAAGTTAATATTGGGTTTGTGCCAATAAACTCTATGAACCTTATAACAATATGTCTCTTGCAGAAAACAGTTAGGCAGGTGAAGGAATCGGATGCAGAGAAGTTATATCTTGTCTGCAATTCCATGCACAAAATAATGAAATCAATAACTCACATCAACATGGTGTGTAACAGTTTTCATACTCATCTGCTAAAATGTGAGAATTGTTTTCTACTTAGATTTTGCTTGTATATACTGCATCACAACCAATGATTGAAAACAGACACTGACATATTCTGGAGAAAATTATAATCAGAAGTGTTCTTTCTTGGTATTTAATCAGCATGCATCTCTGTTCTCTGTCAGTCTAATTTACTATTCAGTTCCCCCTATTTTCTAGAGACTAATTTAAATATGAAACATATACACACTTCTGTAAATGGTATAAAGCCATCAGTCTATCACACTGCCCTATCATAGTTATTTTCTGCAGTTACTTTTAAACTAGTGGGTTCCTCCAGATGGTATAAAACCAGTGCACAGAGGAACACCACTGAACTGCTAGGAAGTTGAAATGCTTTAAAAACTGTTTTCATTCCACTGAACAAGTCTATTAAGTTAATGTACAGAGAACAAAAAAAAAGAGTAAAGCTCATTAAAGTACAGTTCTCTAAACAACCATTTTGTACTGAAGCAGTCAGTAAGGGTTCTACAGAGAGATTATGGATATGCCTCTGCAAAGAGAAGACAGCTCATTATGCTTGTGCTCAGAGCTCACCAGCTGTGAACTCTGTATTTAAGAAGCTATGTAGCATTGACCCAAAAAAAAAAAAGCTCCATAAAAGCCCTGTCTGGCTATCTTTATACACATATAATTAGCTGTTGATTCTTCAAGGAAGCATACCTGCAAGTCTGGGTACTCTGAACTCCTAATCTATTCCTGTTCCAAAATACAGGCATCCAAATTATCTGATCTGAACTATTGTGAACTATGCTTCACAAATTCTGGGTGTTGGCAAGTGCTGGGAACCACCGTCATGATAACGCAGAAGTTTCTGTCACATGAGCTCTAGAATTTAGAAGGAATGTTTTTCATTTGGAACTTTCTTGCATATGCTACTTTGTTTTGTCAGGATGTGCCTACTGAAACCTTCACAAAGCATTTTGACTAATGAGATGCTTCTTAGGTCTGCTTTAGATGCTTTTTAGGTCTACTTTAGACCCATTGATTAAAGCATTTGCTTGGATAATGGAAGATGGTCTCACACCTCTTCCTTATAGAGTATATTATAAGGAGTGGGAATAGAGGTAATAGGCATCTCAGGTGCTATTTAAATGACTCTTATGTAAGACTCTTAGCTATTCTTGCTGTTAAAGTGTTCTGGTTTTCACACTTGAATATTTACTGATCCGTAAAAAAGAGTGAATACAGCTGCCTCTGTGGTAAAGTGGATTAGGACACATGTATTAAGGCATAGTTTTCAGATCCTCACAGTAACTAGATTTTCATTAAATACAGAACAGACTGACTTATAAATTACTTTTAAATACAAGTTTTTGGGATACTCTCTTGGAATTCAACTGTTCCATGCAATAATGCAAAAGAGGCAACTTGCATATGCTTGGTTTGGTTTCGTTTTTTTTTCCATCCCATTATATAAGCTAAATGGCTTAGCCATGGAGTTACTGGGATTGAATACAGGCGATATTTTCACTTTTTGAACTAGTTCTCTGAGAAAATACCAGTTGGTGTGGCTACTTAATCCTAGATGTGATTAATGACTGTGAGGGCACCAGGGAGGGAGAGGGTTCATCCCAGTATTCTTTTCTACAGGTACAAGCTTTGGTATCTTCCTGCTCTGTATTGCTATGCTCTTACTTATCATACTAATCTTCATAAGCTGCATAAGCTTCATATTTAAGTGCCCAAACACATGGTTAAAGATTACAGTTGCCACAGGATACCAGTGGCCTTGCAGTGATAAAACCAAACGATTTTTGAAGGTGGCTAAAAAATGAGCTTGATCCAGTTCTCATTGAACAGTGGTAATGCGTATGTTAAGTCTAGATTTCAGAGTTCAGCTTCCAAATAAAAATATGCGGAAAACCTACTTATTTGTTGGCCTCATTATAAGTAAGTTTTAAATCCTGATGTTGGAACTGGCTCCTAAGCAGATTCTAGTCATTGCTAGCTTTTAATAAGTTACATCTACTAGGATATTATGCAAGGTTGCAGTGTGGTATACTTTACAAATGTAATGAAGTCAACCTCAGACCTTGCTACAACATTGCTCTTAAATCTGTTGACAAATGTGGAGTGTTCGGCAAGTTATAAATATGTGGAGCGAAGTGCTCATTTTATACACTGAAGAGATTCTAACAACAATATAATAAACAACAAAGCATCAGTAATGCATAATGTATGATGGTCCTGGTGACAGTTTAGCTGGTTTTTGGTTTTTTTAATGGATTAGGTGGTATTATGTACATACTTCAGCCAACACAGTTTTTTTTCAGATGATTGTAGTAGAAATTTACACTGATTTATTGACTTATGTCTATATATTTTTTTAAAGTGCCTGTGTATTATTTACTCTTGATTGTTTGTTATTTGGAGACAGGAAATTTTTTGATTGCTTGTTTCCTCATTAAGTTTTTTAATATAACAAAGATAACAAAACACTTTTGAAAACACAGTTCTCTTGTCCAAATCCAGTAATCCAGTATGCAGTTTCTCTTTTCTGAGAAATTGACTTTTCTCTCTCTTGCTCTGTCTTTCATGGAGAATATCTCTTTTCTTGTCTTGATTTCACAGAAAACCAAAAGATGACTTTATTAATAGATTTTATTAAAAAGGGGAAAAAAACTCTCAGAAATATAATGCCATTGATTGATTATGTCCCCTTACTGGAAGAAGTCTAGAGATTGCTGAGGCCTGCATTACTTGGTTTAGTTGGCAGGGTTGTCTGAAATAAGTCTTCACAATGAGTCTAGAATGTTCTGTTCATGTGCCAACATTCATTATTGTTTCTTAACAGGTTGTAAATCAGTACTTCATATTTTTTTCTACCTTTTTTTTTTCCCAAGGATGTCATTGCTGTAATTTGGTGAAATGCATTTTATCATTTACAAAATACAGCCTTTGTATAGTTATGTTTTGTGACACTATAACAGGTTCATGAGACTATAAAAGATAATATAGAATTTTATAGATAATAACAATATTAAGTAAATATTCTAGTTTACCAGATTTTTTTGGTTAGATTAAGACAGTAATGGTTGAAACATACTGTTTGATTTTTTTTTAATATAGAAATGGTAATAAAACCAATTAAACTGTACAGCTTAAAAAAATCAAGTCAGTTCAGAAACTCTATAGCCAAATATGAGGATGAATACTGAAGATTAGAATTGCTACTATAGCAAAATTAAAAGCATCAAGCCTTACAATTATTTTTTTTTTTTTTTGGCTGGATAAACAAAACAATTCAGATATTTCCCACAATTAATGGTGAACTGAAGGTTGTAATGGAACCATGAAAATGACTAGAGTATGTTGAAGATGCATATACATATACACATCAGACAAGTTTAGCACTGTGGAAAAAAAAACAAAGGAATTTTGGGCATTTTATCTGAGAAAAAAGGAGGAGAAAAAGAAAAGTACTTTGCTGTTGGTACAGTCTCTCCAAATGGTCAATTACAAAGAAGAATGAGTGAGGTAACTCTTATTTTGGAAATAGTGTCACTGAGTTAACAGAGATGGCTGCAATGCCAGCAATGCTACTGTCAAAATACTGCTGCTGTTTGTCAGGCTGTTTTGAAAAAAAAAAAATTGGTCAGTTTCCTACACATCTTGTTGTGCTTTTGAGATACATTCTGCGATACTGAGCTCGTGGGAGACATTTGTTGATTTGGAAGCACAACATGCTGGTACAGGTTAATAGAGCCCTGTGCATCCTCACTTTAGGTAATTTATATACATCTGAGATATGAAGGTTTCATGCTTTGCTATTCATATTTAGAGAAACTAGATTTTTCTTTGTTTCAGGATGTGATAAGCGACTTGTAATAAAAATTCTGTATACTAAATTATTTTTTTATTGACAGTCCTCAGTTCTTACTTTCATACTATGTTTTTGAAGATCAGGAACATGCATGTGCTATCGCAGTCCTGCAAAAGCTAAAAGTATTAATATCAGTTTATGTGTTCAGCATAGATATGATTCTGCTCACACAAGAGGCACAAAACCTAAATGGCAAAGCAAGGAACAGAGTGTAGATTGTTTCTATAGTTGAGGGAAAAATACTGAGAATCGATCTATTTTAACACCCCAGTCATGTTCTGAAGGTGTTTGTTTTTTCCTTCTCTTGATGAAAAAGTTGTCTAGGATGACTTTTACATTAAGTGCCTGCAACCATTAAGGAAAAACATGGACTATATTGCCCTGGAAAGAAAATGGTGCTATTTCCACATAAGAATAGAAAGTATCAGCCTAAGTCTCACTACCTATTTTTTTAGTCTATATTCCCTGCTTCCATTACTTGTCCCATTTTCAAGTCATAATGTCTTTAAAGTATCAAGTGACTCAAGACATTGATGTCTGGCCACACTTTTCCCACACTCCAAGTTTCTGCTGTACGTTGGTGAAATAAACACAGATAAAGTATACCTCTCTTTTGTGTATGATAAATTTTTGCATCTGCAGGATACCAATCAGTGGAAAAATGGAAAATTTTCAGTTTTACTGAAACTATATTTATTGCAATCAATCATCAAAGTTATTATTCTCTTACTTCTAATTTTTCTAATTAGAATTAGAAATGTAATTTTCAAATTAGATTTTTTCTAATACAATACATTTAAAATGTAATTTTTGTTTACCGGGAGGTTTTTTATTACTTAAAGACACTTGCATGTAATGCATTAATAGAGATGTTCATCCTCATTTTGGAAACATATACAGTCCAAGATTATGCAAAACTATTTATTTGCACTAATTTAGATTCACAGCAGCTGTGAATTTTATTTACCAAACAGATTCTTGCATGTATAAATAGTTAAGGAAGTGCTATATTTTGTGGCTGCAGTTTTATTTTCATGATGGTCTTTGATACATTCTTGGTTTGGTTGTTGAGTTGATGGAAACCTCTAAAGCTTTAAGGCTTTAAGTGTCAAGGTTTTAAAAGTTCAGGAGGTTTCTTTTTCACTGAAATACTCACTCGTAACACTAAAGTAATACACATTTATTAAATCTCTCAAAAAAAGTAACTCAAAGTGTAAAATTTTATGCTGTGTGTAAAGGTGGGTTTTCATAACTAACTGAAAATACAATGTGAATATGTTTATGGAAAGTTGTGATCTAGGGGTTTTTTCAATGGGAGTAGAAATATTGAGTCTGGATCCAATCCCAAGTATCACTTTGAAGTCTTGAAGTCCATTGCAATCAAAATTGTATGTCAACTTTGCAACAGATGGCTATTAAGATAAATAATAGATTAAGAAAGCACAGTCAGAGGAAGTACACTAGTAGGAAAAAAAAGTTCAAATTATATGGTAATAGGAAAATAAATATATTTCCACCTTTCACAAATGGACTTCTAGTTTTCTTCTAGCTGTTTCTAGTAGCTGTTTTCATGTATATTTTATCTTTCCATTCCACCTCATTAATACAATTTTTGTGATGGTTAAGGGGGTAAATAGAGACTAAGGGAAGCTTAGCAAACCAGAGAAGCTGAAACAAGATAGCAAGTTCTCATGCTATATAAATGTTAGTGGTTTTAAACTTTCCTAAATCCTCATTTAATTGTTTAGATTTTATTTAAAATTCATTCATTTGTCTAGCAGAGAATCTCCTTTCACATTTTACAGGTCATTTGGTATCTGATAATATATACATATTATATATTATGTAACTATTATTTATATATATATATTTTTAAGTGGAATATATGTCTAAATTACACTTCAAGACTAGAAGAGTAGACAGCAATAAATACCTGCTCTGTGTCCCATACGACCAGGCTTTTGCCATTTGTTCTAAGCACAGAAGAGCAAAGAGAACTCTGTGTGATTAAAACTGATTGAACCATGAAAGGTTTGAATATACCAAAACCAGATTATTAAAACCAAACAAGGTTAGATGTTGATACCAAAAAATTAATATATTTTAACTGATAGTAAGAGAAGTGAAAAAGAGAAAGAGAAGAGAAAAGAAGAGGAAAAAAAGATAAGAAAAGAGAAAAGAGAAAAAAGAAGAGTGCAGAGGCGAGACAGGGAGAGTGACAGAGATGAAGTAGAAATGTATCACTGCTCCATGGCTTCCAGCTATGTCTCGTAGCTTCCCTCTGACTGGTCTTCTTGGTGGTGAGGGTCCCCCACTGAAAAATATAGAATCCAGTGGATTAATATACATTGAGGGGAGCAGGTTTGACAGTGCTCCTAGCAAGACTGTGAATCCATTGTATCACATGTAGTGCTGTGGTTCAGGGTCTGGGAACACAACCCCAAAACCTCTCCTGCTCCCCAGTTGGTGTTGGGGTCTGGCAGCAGGTAAACCTGGGGCTGTGACATGCACCCCAAAGGTGCTGGGCTGGGCCCCACTGTGGATGCTCTTCCAGGTGCTTTGAACAATAGTGTCCTTCCTTACTGCAAGTTGCCTTAGGCAGTTTAACCCACAGCTCGGAGCCTCATTCAGGGTGTGGTGGTATATCATGCAGTTTTTACTATATGATTTTCCTCCAACAGTCAAAAGTCCTTCATAAAGATGTTAAAGCCATAAATCATTTCAGTTTCTTTACACGTGCATCTCATAACATTACCTGCACACTCAGCATCAAAGTTTTTGGAATATATTATGGAATATTTTGAGTTGGAAGGGATCCTACAGATCATCTAGGTACTACCCGTTGCCATTGACAGGGACACCTTCCACTAAACCAGGCTTCTCAAAGCTCCATCCAGACTGGCCTTGAATACTTACATGGATAATGCATCTATCTACAGTTTTGCTAGGAGTCGTGGTTTTAAACCAGTAACTAAAAAAGATTACTTATTTCTTGCTGTGAGATATGGATTAGAACAAGAGCAAAATAGGCATAAAACTTAAAAGGAATAAAGAAAGTTTATTAACAAACTACAGTAATAAGAACACCAGAATAAACTTCCAGAAAACCCTTTTTATCTCCTACTACCCACCATTCCCTTGTTCATATGACAACAGAGACAAAAACTTTGGAACTTTGGTGATTAAAACAGTCTCAATTCCTGCTACAGTCTTTTCATCAGTCTTTGTAGAGAAACAGAAGTTTTCTTCTGCTAATCTATGGAGTTTTCCACAAGAAAGCTATTTCTGTTATAGCTTTCTATTTTTCTGATGCTAGCTGCTCAGAACTCTTATCATCAGAATTCACTCCTCCCATTTCACATCACTCTGAGGTGTGTATGGGCCATGAGTTTAGGGATGTCATTTTAAGGATGAATTATTCAAAGGCAAAAGTCTTCTTCATCTGTCTCTGTGAGCTCCACTAGAAAACAGTTTTCTCATTGCCCCCCAAGGCTTCAAATTTTCCAGTACTTCACTGTATCACAATTACTCTACTTTTTACTCAAAATCTACACTTTGAACACTCCATTCCTCCCTACATACTCTACCATGAATTAAAGGAGTTATTTCAGGACTTCGTTGTTTATCTTCATAGCTTTAACAGAAAGATATTTCAGCTTATAAAGCATCTCCTTATTCTCTACCTTTTCTGAAGCTTCTTTTCTTTCCTGTCACTGGTAGTTTATAAAGTTTCTTTTCATGTTGATTATTCTCTTTTTCTCTCTCTCTGGATAAAAAGATTAATCTGCAAGTCTCATCTGGGTAATGAAAGGGTTAAAATCTTGCCCAGGCTTTGTAGATGGTTCTGTGATCTCTGCCGGAGCAGCGGCTGGAGTTGTCTGCGATAGAAGATTCCTCATGGCGGCTCTGGAGAGTGTAGTCGCCGCCTCAGCCTGCCGCAGGTTCAGAGCCCCTTTCTTTCTTCACTCGGCAGTCTCTGGTGAATTCAGTCACAGCAAAACCTGCAGCCGAGCTAGAGACCGGCTTGGCCCGGCCAGAGCCCGGGGCAAGTCCCGCAGGCCCCATCTCCCGGCCGGGAGCCGTGGCAGGCCCGGCCCAGCCCCCGCCCGGCCGCATGGCCGGGCAGGGAACGGGAGGCCAGCTGGAGCTCTGTTACCTTTCACAGCCAGGAAACAGAGAGAACAAGAGAGCTCTGGCTTTACATCTTAAGGTAGGGTTCACAAGTTGATCTCACTTTTCAATGGTCAAAACTGCTGTCAGTTCCCAGTAATGACTGATAATTGGTCAGGAGAGAAAACTCCCATCAGTCCCCAGCAACTTCAACTTCTTTAGCTCCCAAAGCCACCTTAAAGGTAAAGTCACCCCATGACACTAGGAAACCTATTCCAGTACATTACCCACCCTCACAGTAAATAATTTCTTGTTATAATATCTATTTTAAACCTATTCTCTTTCAGTTTAAAGACAATCCCCCTACTGCTGTCACTGCATGGCCTTGTAAACTCCAGCTTTCTTGCAGCCCTTCTTTAGGAACTGGAAGGTGTTATAATGTCTCCCCAGAGACTTCTCCAGTCAGGACAGCTTCAGATCTCTCACCCTGTCTTTATAGGAGAGATGCTCCAGCTGGCTGGTCATCTCCATGGCCTCCTCTTGATTCCCTCCAGCAGGTCTACTTCCTTTTTATATTAGGGCCCCCAGTGCTGGACGCAGCACTCCAGGTGGGGTCTCATGAATAGGGTAAAAAAAGAAAAAAGGAAAGTATGTACAATACAATGCAAGTAGAGTGTAGCAGACTTGAGAGTCTGATCTTCAGAGGTGATGGAGAATGAGAGGCGGATCCAGAAGAGGCTGCACAAATCATTGCAACATGCTAGCCATGGAGTTGTAGTCCAGCTGTCTGAGAGACAGGACAGGTTCTGATGGTTATAAACATATTTCTGCATCAGTGTCACTGAGTTCTTTTGTTGGAGAGGTCCTCATTTCTAATGTCTACAGCAGGAAAATCTTCCTCCAGAAATTACTGTTTGTCAGTATAAGGGTATGTGGTTTAAAGAAAAACTACAGAAAACCCTGTATGGAATTATCTGAAAATCCTGGTTCAATTTTTGCTTTGTCACAGTTTATTTAAGGAAGGAGTCATGTGTGTGTGAAAACAGAATAGCATCTTGAGTGAAAGAAATTTATGCATAATTGACAGCATATGCCATCAGTTACTGTAGCTGAATAACTTCTGTAACTTGGACATTTTCAAATGAGAGTTCTGTGGAACTGATTTTTTATTTTGGAGCCTTTCATGTTATTAACTGGTGTGACAGAAGAAGCAATGAATAAATTTTTTCTAGTTAAATATACTTTCATTTACATTTCAGTCTTTATAAAAAGTGTTTATAATGAACTAATTCTGGAAAATGTTATCATGATATTTTATTCATAATAAGAACATAAACAGAGCAGTGAATATTATGGAAATATTTCAAGTTCTGTTCTCAAGATTTGTGCATTTAGAATAACTCTGTAAAGCTTGCACATTGAGAGTTGGTAAAAATTTTCATGTATTTCTTTGCCTTTTTCTTTTTCCAAAACATACCAATCATTCTCAGTTTAGTGTTGAGATTAAAGGGAAGTGATGAATGATGCAATATGTGTTAAAAATGTACTTATTTTGGCTAAAACAGCACTGTATGACATTTACAAATCTTCAGTTTGAAGGCTTGGATTCTTGCAATGCTTTGCTTCATGAATAAGTGGGACTCCAGTATGCATCAAACATTAAACAGGATGCTGAAAATTTCTGGTCTTTTTCTGTCGCAGAAAAACCTTCCCTGTCCTTTATTTTAAAAAAATTAATGTTACTTAGATTTTACTCCTTACAAGAATGAAAACTAACCCAGAATGCTTTTCAGTTATTACATCAGTTGTTATTTGTATAGAACATAATATTGGAATGGAAGGTTGAAGTGCGTATTTTTTTGGATTGCTCCAATTGAAAATTCAAACTATTACATATATGAAGACAGCACTAGTTTTATTCACAGTCTTGTGATCATCACACATACAAACAGTGATTACTTCAACTGAATTCCTGATATCCTAGTCTAGCATTCCCCTATTTCAATAATTAGTGACCTGAAGCAGAAAAAAGAAGGCAGAGTGACTTCTTTGCCCACTGATGCTCCATGTAGCTGAAGTGATAAAATGTAATTTGCACTTCCATTGTGCATGCTGGATGCATGGTTTTTCTCCGTTTATATGGAGAAAAGGATCTTTTAAATACTGTCAGTTATTTGTAATTGATGTTGAAACACAATTTGGCCTGGTGTTGATCATGTTACTGCTATAATGGCATATACCTGATGAAAACTTCCTGGCTGGCTTGTTTTTCTTCAGAGGTGTGCTTGTTGAATATTAACTTGCATGCATACCTTAGCACATCTGGGCTTTTTGGTCTTCTGTGAACCATTCCAGTAACTTGTTAATTCCATTAAATATATGGCAAGATAAAGATGGTTATTTGCAAACAAAATGAGGGTGTTTTATCATACTACAGGTATTTGGCAGTTGCCTTATACCAGTCTAATATTTGCCTTATTATAGTTTCAGACTCTATAACTTCAACACAAATGCCAAAACAGTAATAAAAAGAGAAAAAGCATATTTCAGAAACTCTTAACTTCAAAAGCTTAGCTATAATTTAGATTACTTACAGGAAAAATGCTTTAATTTCTAAAATAACAGTGATGTTGGTTTGTAACTTTACAATAAAGAAAAGTCTGTTATCAGTTTTGTTTTCTTTTCTGAAGTAAAGAAGACTCTTACACAAGCAGTAGATTTTATTTTTTTTTAATGGTTGGCAAGTGCAGCTTCACATGTTATAAAAATACAAGTGTAACACACAAAAATAGAGTATTGCTCTTTGTATCTGAAAGTTCCAGATAAATATTTAGTACATTAGGAGAGGAACTGGCAGAGGTGTAGAATTTTTATTTATTATTATTATTCTAGCTCTCAGTTTCTCCAAAACTGCAAGTAAGAATTAAGGTTTTATTTCTTTACATGTGTTTGGAGGGATGGGATTTGTCAAAATTTGTGCATACTAGCTGTGGAGATTTTCACTGTAGGTTTTATCCTTCGGAATAATCTTTTGCTATAGTTTTCCATATTGGTCGCTTTGAATCTTTGGTGAATCTTTGAACAGCTTCAAACCTGTTCAGCAAGGTTTTAGTCCGGTATTGGTCACAAGTCCAAAACACAGCACCATGTGGGCTGCTCTGAAGACAATTACCCCCTGCCCAGGCACACCCAGCACAGTTTTACTGATATAAAAAGATGCTGAATTTCTCTGTGTTGTGGAAATCTGTGAGTAGTGAAAAGAGCCTAACCTATTTACTGACCCTTATTAAATGTAAGCCAAATTTTACATTTTTTTGGCCAGTCAATCAGCCATGTACATCTACAACACTGGGCCCAGGAACTGTGCATACTATAGACTGTAGGGGATGCAGAGTGCTTGAGGAAGGAACCCCTAAGACACAGTGTCTTAGAACTGAAACTAAGAACACAGAAATATCAGTCAAGCACAAATACCTCATTCCACTTGGCAACTTTTGGCACAAAATTTTTTTCATGGACCAATGGGATATGAGGTTTCATAGTTCCAAGATTTTAGGAAGCATGTTTTATATCTTGAGTTGAAATGTAGTCTTCCCTTTTCCACATAATTTTTTTTTATAACTGCTAAATTAATTTAACACAATGGGATTGTTAAATACACCGATCATTTGCATTTATCAGGGCAGGCAAACAAAATAGGCCAAAATTATTTAACAGCTTATTACCTCTACGGCAGTAGTTCTGCTTACCCAACTTTGAGTCAAATATTCCTGCACCCTCCCATGCATAAATTAGGCTTGCCCTTTCAGTGAGCCATTCTGTGTGCCAATCCAATGGGATGCTAAGCTAGCAGAAGTCTGATTTGGGTCCAACACAATGAAGAACTGCATGGCCAGGAGCTGGCAAAGGTTGACTGACCCTCTTAATATCAGCAGGCTGTTAGGTTGGTCTCTGTGTAGTAGAGTTTATTTAAGCCTTCTGTCTCTAGTGTACAAATGAACTAGAAATGCCAAGAAAACCAATTGCAAGATTTCTAAGGAGTAGAGTTGACAGTAGTAGCTGTAGGAGGCTGGATAAAAGGGTGAAATGACAGCCACTCTTAGGTGTCTGGAACAGCCAGGCTGCTCAGTTGCTCTGTACAGTCGGGAAAGAGAGTGAGCAATGCCTCCAAAGGCTGATTTGAAGTATGTACATTAAAATCCTCTCTAGTATGCACATCATGATAAACATCACTCTCTAAAGAAAACTAGCCCTCTTTTGCTGAACCAGGGGGCTTAAGGAGACTAACCTCCTAACTTAAGTGTTTTAAGAGTTGGGCTATGTTAAACACTTTCCAATTTTACTGAAAAATTTCAAGCTAAATAAATTTATATCTCATGGGTAAAGAATAGAAAATGAGAATCTGATTAATATATTCAGCAGAATAAAGAATAATTGAAAACTTATATCTGAAAGCAGAGACAATAAGTAAGAAATAGAATAGACTTAAAACACAAACTCTCCTTGCACCAAGTAAAAGTACTAAGATAAATATTTTGAAAGCAATGCAGCAACAGGTCTTTCCTTACCTGAAGATATTGTTTGAGTCCTTTGACATCATTAACATTTTTCCTCCTTTTCTACTGGAGATTTAACCTGATAATAAACTTACATGGCTGTAAAAGGAAAGGTAGGAAATATTTGTCACTCTGCAGTTTTAATTCTGATCTTTTTGATGTGATTGACTGAAAGGAGCCTTTACTGAGCACTACTAAAAAATGGTCTTTGATTCATGTGGTGTGTAAAATGGTTTAATTACCACTTAGTGGCAAAGCAGTGATGCTGAAATTGCCAACAACTTTACTGATTCTAAAAAATAACCCACCCTATAATTTTCCCAATAAAATATGGCAGAATAATGTTAATAATTTCATTAAAACTTTCTGCATATTTTTATGCTTCCTGTGTTGTGTGCTTCAAAGACTTGTAAATCAGATTTGTTGAAAAACTGTAGCAGTAATCAATAACTGTAAAATGGAGGCGTTTCATGAAGCAGACCAAACTGCTTTGCATGAAATGTGTCTGCAGTAAATTTTACTTCCCCTTGCTTCACAGATACTATCTTCCATTGAAGATTGCAATAAATCAGTTTATGTTAGCAGTCATATAATAGCCTTGTTAAAATTACTAATTATTAGTGGTATAAGTGGGGTTTTATTTCAAATGAAGTTAAATTTAGTAAATTTTAGTAAAGTAAATATAATCTAATCACAGGTACCAAAACCAAGAACTTTTGAGTTTTAACACTATTGCTTTGGAAAACACAGCTTAAATTCCCATTTTTTGGTTTTGTATATAAAACAAGGAAAAAGTATGCATTTTCTTCATTGTCCCAGCTGTTCCAAATGTAATTAATGAGTATTTGATACACAGACAAACTCCAGCAGAAAAAAATCCTTCAAAATACATCAGCTGCAAAGATATTCTGTATTGTTCCTGGGTCTGTGTCCCTGCACAGAGCATATTATGAAATTAAAACTTAGTCCAGGCGTTTCTCTTTATTATTTTTTTATTTCTTTTATCAAAGCTTATTTTCTCCTTCCTTGTAACAAAGTCATAATGCAGAATTTAGAGTAGAGTAGATTGAAGTCTGCTTTTAAATGCTCAGAAAAATCAGCCACGGAAAAACTTTCAGGTCTTAGGAAAAGCCAGCTGTTCTCTGGTGGGCATCAGTCTCAAGGCAGGATGAGGCAGATTGGTTCCTAAATTAGTAAGAGCACTTAGCACTTTCTCTTGGTTCTATGCACAGTCAGCAGAAAAGAAAAGATGCCTAATTGCAGGTGAATTAGATTAATATGGAGAGATCCATCATAGTGTTTAAAGGAATTAAGTTAAATAGTTCAACTGTCATCCTAAGCACTGTTTCTCATAGGCCTTTTAGGTGAAAACAACGGCTATTTCTGATCTTTCTTTACATATGAAAAAATGCAGGCTTGAGCTTATTTCAAAAGTTTTGCAGATTCTTTTACAACAGCAGAAGAACAGTTCTAGTGACATCTTCAACTGTAGAAATACTTTTTAATTTAAAAATGGTTTCTGCAAAACCATAACTGCTGATCTTTGCAACTTTTTTTTTTTTTTTAAATTTTTAACTTCATTTATTGAAATCCACCAATTTATCACTGTTTAACATCATTGGAGCATGCTAGGGAATCATTTGAGAGAGGAATACTCTGGATGTATATACAGCTCTAGAAGTGCCAAAAAATGTCAAAAAGCACAATCTTTTATTCACAGGGATTTTAGTTCTACCTGGTACCTGGGCCATCATTTTCTTATTCTTCTGGAGCTAACCAAGTGATAATAATTTAACAACACTTTTAATTCCATTATCTGCTTATCTTCTCTCTGTCCTAGAATGCATATGAGTTTCCAGAATGTATGAATTTGAAACACATCAGATAATTGAAAATTAATGAATATGGCTTTTCTGGAACATTCTTACTCAAAATCACAGAAGATAGCAAATAGGTTATTGAATTCTATAAAATAGGACTGCAAGGGAACTGAAAAAATTACTGAGGCCTTTCCAGGATCTCCAAGAGAGAGCGCTAAGTGTGTGTTCTAGGAAGTGCTCACATAATATTAAATTCACAATCTACTCTTTGCTTTTGAGCATCTTCTGTATGGAAGGGCTTTCTATTATTCTACCATAAATTAAAACTAATTCTTTCTGTTCTGACTGCACTAGCAATAGAGAATGAACTATTATGATTCCGATTTCTTATGTTTCTGGAAATTGTTACTTCCATCAGAACTGCCGTCTTTCAGATATGTAACCACAGTTAATTCATTTTATCTTTGTATTTTGTAGATCTAATAGAGTTTTGCTGATTTGTCAATGAAAATACTATGTGAAGCAATGTCAGAGTCATTTAGAGCAAAGATATATGAAATGTTTTGTTTGTTTCTTTCTTTTGCTCTTCTGAAGTGAGGGAAACTCTACTGCAGTGTACATGCAAAACTACTAGTCAATGTTTAGAAGACTCCACTGAACTTTGGACTTCAGTCTTAGATGTTATATGAGTATATATTTCAGAAAAAAAAAACCCAACCTTGGTTCAAAGACTTCAAACAGATGACAAAGACAGAAAGAGTAAGCCAGGCACAAAACAGGAAAATTTTGTGCTCTGTGTTGTGTGTTGGGTTAGCAGCAGGGTTAGGAAACTGCAAGTGAACTGGTCTGTTAAGCTGTTACGCTCTCATAGAAGGCAAAAACAGTGTTTTCATTCTGCATCCCTTTTCAAACAGATGTAATTGTCTGCTCTGAAGAATAAATAGCAGCAAAGATACATAGAGCTGAGTTAATGTTACTGAGATAACCTTAACATCTGCCTTCACTTTTGGCTTTCTCATATATTTGAAGTATACTGAAAAATTCAATATACTTTAGCTCTCTGTCTTGCTTTTTTAATTTCTTTTCTGGAGGTGCCAATCAGAAGATGATGAAAGGTGAATAGTATGGAAACAAAGGTTCTAGACCATCTTTAATATGAATCAAGATGTTCTACCAATCATTATCTGAAACAATTTTTAAGACATGAGAGCATTCTTCCTAGGAAGTAGAGAAGGTCATATGTTGTGTGGGAAAAGCATTGTCAGATTGCTGCACAGAGCAATGCAAGGATGAGCACTGAGAGGTGATGAGGCAGATCTCAAGCTGAGTTTTGAAATGGGACAGAGAACAGAATAGAACTGCAGTCAGGAAAGGTAGAGAGTAGAAACTGGAGGCAGCCTGTTCTTAGGAGTTGTGCTGTGCCCTGTCAAGAGTGAACTCCTTGAATCCTACAAAGAGGTATTGCTATACCTCCTGACAATTGTGACATTGATCTCTCTCTTGATTCCTGCAAGGTGCTAACAAAGCATCCTTACTAAGGTTTCATCTTTTATCATCTGCCCTGCTATTTTCTTTATTCTCTACTGGACTCTCAGGGAGATGCTGACAGGATTTCACAGAAGCATAGTGAGAGAAAGTACTTCTCTGACCAGGGCGGAAAAGTAGAGGATGATTTTGAGCTGGTATTGGAAAGGAGAGAGCTGTCATGTTAGCATAGAGTTACTGCAAGATAGCTGAATTTAAGTCTTTTAATTTTACAGAAGACTTTCTAAAACAAAAAAATCTCAAAACACAAATGGATGTCTATAATGAAAACAGAATATTTATGCTGTTCTTTCTACAGAGCATTTTTCTCTCTTCAGTTCACAGGGAAAGATGGCAAACCATTTCATGGCAGATCATTTACTGTAGAAAATGCACGATATTATGTTAGGAAAAAAAAATTCCCTCACTGAATATATGCTCCGTCAGGGTAAATTCAAGAGGTTATTCAGTCTTCAGATGAGACTAGAGTGGCAAAGAAGTAAATGTTTGTCAGAAGACTGTTTCAGTTTTCTGAAGAGTAATTAACCTATTTTCCCCTAGAGATAACAATTATAGCAGTTTGCACAGCGGGCACCCTACCTACTTCATTTGTATGTGCTTACCTTGCTTTTCGCTTGTCTTAAAATAAGTACAATATCAATACAAGCTTTAAGAGAATTGTTATATTTGTCTTTATGCATAACTCTATATTTGATAAGGGTGAGTGATTTTTGCATTGGTGTGAGTTTATACAACACTCAAAAGTTTCCACAGAGAGAGTAGGTGCCATGAAAGTGCTAGCTATTGAAAAAAAGTGAAAATGTTGTGTCTTCACTTTGTTTCCTGTTTTAATTTTAAATTGAAGAAACAAGCAAGCAAGATCATGGGAGATTCAAAAGGCTCCTGAAATGGCAGTCTTTTATACAAAGCATTTTCATCCTCATTAATCATCATTATCAAGTTGATAAAAACACTGAAATCTGGCTTATTGCTGAGTGTTAGCAGTAAGATGTGGAGCAAACCAGGCATGTGCATCTCCCCTTTGGCATGATAAAAACTATGAAATTGAACTTTTTTACCAGATCTGGGCCATGTCCTAGCAGAACAATCCATAGTGGAAATGCTGCTAGACCATTATTCTACAACTACTTTTCAAAAAATCTATCCAAATTAATGAAGTTTGTTATGTTTTTCCCCTTAATTTATATGTGAGCTAATATTTGAAAGTTTTAGTTCTGTGAACATGTGCAGGTAAGTGAAAAAATGCTAGAGAAAATTCTGCTTTTTGCAGATTACAAAAATTACAGAATTTTCAACATTGTAATTTCTTGACACTGTACTTGCATTTAGAGAAGTTTTTTGTAGCTCCTATTTCATATAAAAGAAAATCCTTTCTATCTAGAGAATACTAACCACTGATTTTCATATGAAAGTAGTTATTTTAGATATTTTCAGAACTCCTATTATGTGCCGCCACAAAATATATATCTGTTAATTCTCTTCTTCCCTCATGAAGAGGAGACATCTCACAGCAAGTCTTTAAATATGTAGTAATGTGTCTTTCATTTTGCTAGAAACACTTCTGAAGTTTGAAGCATCTAAAATGTCTGTAAAGTTGCTTGCTCATGATTATGTCTTAAATCTTTCATAATTTGCCTCTACCACATATGTGACAGAAGCATTCAAGCTAAAAAGAAGCCTGTAGATATTAGGAGTGCAGCTGAAGGAAATGTATCTAGTGGTGTAATGTGGTCATTCCAGATTGTTAATTATGTGTGCCAAGAAAGAAATTTCCTATAGAGAATGCTGTGAAATAAATTCAAAAATTATAGAACTGTTTATCTAAAGCACATTTCTTTGTCTCCATGTTTAGACACAGAGGTCTTTATAGATTTTTCTTTTGAAAAACAGTTTTTAAAAGGAAGCTGTCTTTTCCAATAGTAGCAATTTTCCTAGATGTAGAATTGCAGGTACCACATTAAAATACACAGGTATTAGTTTAATAGCATCAGCTTCTGTAAAATCTTGCAAAGGAAGAAAAGTTAAGGTCAATAAACTATGGACATCCAGCAGATCTTGACATATTTTCACATGCAGTGATTTATGTGCTGTTTGTCACAATCCTTTCTCTTGATAAACGTGTTACATAAATTACCCATTTCTTCTCCAGATCAAAAACTGGTTTCTGTGTCCAAATAATGCTACTGTTCCTCAGAAGAGTAGGTAGAAGGGCTTCCAAGGGCAAGAAGGTTATTCTTTGCAAGTGGCCCTGGATTTAAAAATTCCAGAGAATTCATAAGAAAGGAAATAAAAGAAATTAATGTAAACACATTGAATTGCCAATAAAACCATCAAATCAGACTTTTTAGTCTGTTTGTCTTTCCTTTTCTCTTTTTAGTATCACTCCTTTATAGCCAAGATAGCTGAAATGGAAACATTATAATAAATGGAATATGTTAGAATGTAGATTAGGTTTTCTTACTTTTCTGTGTAGTAAATTGTTCAGTAATATTCAGATTCTGCTATTAAGTATAGGACTCTACAACGTGCTTTGTTTTTTACATTTCAGTTTATCATATTCAGTACCTCAGACAACCTAAAGTATGTTTTCATTTCAGAATGAATTCCTTTTCTTGTTGTGATTTGTGTGAACTGAAGACAAAGACGGGAAAGATGAAGATAAAAGAAATGTAACCATAATGTAAACAACAGATTCTACTGATGAAACTGATTCTTTTATGTTTTGTCTTTCAAGTTCATTACATAAAACTCCGTATTTTTCCCTTCCCTTGGAGAACTTTGTTGTATGTTGTAGCATATTTCTAAATCCTCAATGGATGTTTAAAATTAGTCAAGTATGGACTGCAATAACTTAAGGACTGTCTAACCCTCAACATCTGTTTTGGCACTCTTTCTGTAATTTATCCCTGAATAGCATGCATTTAGAGAATTAATCTAAGAAATGTGACAATTCTTAGTAGTAAGGTTCAGAAGATGAAATAATTGGCTTTGCAACCAATTATCTCTAGTTGCTCTTTTAGAATCAGGATGACACTGGCAGCTGAGTCAGAGTAACCCTTGAACACTACATGACCATGATACTGCCTGAAGTATCATAAGCATGAAGATCATGTAAAGCTAGCAGTCACTTGAATTCCAATCCTTCCATCCCTGCTTGCAGACAGCAGTTTCAGTCACTGCATTTGGAGTCATGAAAAAAAAAAAAGTCTAAATCAGGTTTCTATCCATTTTTTAGTTCTAACCAGGGTCTCGCTGCCTGGATTAGGTTTTGTTTGACATCTTCCAGACTCTGTAATACAAGAAATGTTATTGAGCATGGTATCTTGGATCAAGCATAATGGAAAGCTCTTAGAAGTACCAACTTTAGCTTCATACACATGAAAGAATGAAAAATATACAAGTGATTGAACAGCCTAATTCTGGATCATGTTCAGCACAGGCACAGAAGTTCTAAAGTTTGGAAAAGCAACTCCCCAGTCATCTTTGTTTTCTTCAGTAGAAGCCTATCTATTCCATAGATATCTTGTTCATAATAATTTATTAAGAAAACATTAGTTATATTTTTTTCCACTTTGATTACAGGTTTGTACTAGAGTTAAATACATTAGGTGTTATGTGGACATATAATTGTTTCTCAGCTATAGAAAAGATTAGTGAAATAAAAAAATCTTAGAAAGAAAATCCATACTCTGCGTTAATAGGTACTCTGTTTATGTGAGAAGTTCAAAAGTCATCTGTGCCTAAATATGTATATATGATACAGTTTTAAAGCACTATTTCCATCTTAAAATAATATTTTAAACTTTTACAGTATAGCATTGTCTGCTCATGCACTTCAGAGTGCCATTTCTTCATATTAAATAATACTTGAGATCTGTTTTAGTTAGGCTCTGGCTATCTATGGCTGTTCAGAATTATTGCAAAAATAGGAAACACACCTGGCTTTTTTTTTGTATGAAGTTCTTAGATTTTAAGAACTGGAAATTCTAAGAAGAATTAGATTTCAAGAAATGCATTATGTTGATGGATGCAAATACATTTGAATATTTTTAAATTATAAATAAGTGGTCTGCTGTAAAACAACACTTAAGTAAAATATTCAGAAAGCTACAGAGCTCAGGTGTTAAACTTATCTTTTCATAAATTTATACACTGACAGACTGCTATTGGGGAAAAAACAAAACAAAACAAACACTGTTTAACTCAGATTTCCTTTCTTTATATCCTCATTATTTTTGTGTCTATTTGCCATTTTACAATAGTCTAAAGTGTCTTGGGAACAGTAAATTGTCCTGTAAAAGAAAGAACATGGTAGGAAAGAGCTCCCAGGTATGGCTTTCCGCTGTCTGTACAGGCATGCGCGTAACACTACTGCATCCTGTAGCAATTGATTTCTGCTAGAAAACTTCAACCTGCATCTTCCAGTTTGACATTTTCTCTTGAGAGCATGAAGGATTTTTTAATTCACTTTAGATTTTTACAATTCTTTTTTTATGTATCTGGAGGGGGCAAATACATGGGAAGGAGAGGCTTGTATCATCAAGTTGTTCCTGTTAAAGTCTTTCCTTTATCCTAATTCTGAACAAAAATATATGCTGTCATGTATTGCATTTGATTGCAGAATGACTATTGTTACAGAAAATACAGAGTAATACTTAAAAAGGAATTGACACCAGGTCTGTTCAAATTACACCAGGGATTCCATAACAGTTTGCACTGTTAAAATTATTTTCATTAAATTTGCACTATATTTAGAAATTTCTAGATCTTAACTCTTAAGAAATTTAGAGGGGTTGAAGATTTTACCAGTATATTAACTGATCTACAGTCATACTCTGAAATGCTCAGGTTACATTAACTACTATATTGGTGGAAGTCTTCATTACCTTGAAAGTGAAAAATCAGACCATTTACTTGATAAAAGGATTTTTTTAAAACTTACATTCTAGAAATTTACATCTTTAAATACTGGTGATCATCTAGATTATTGTGCTATGTTATTCCAAATGTATCTGGAAATGGAGTCTGTTCTATAATTTCTGAAGATGACAAGAAATCATGATGTCTCTTTGTCTTTCCTATAGTTTGCTGTAATTTTTAATGGCTCAGTTATTGCTTTACTTCTTGGTCTTCTGAAAACCAGCAAATGCCTGTGGTTTTTCATACACTTCACATCATACTGCCTGAAACAGAATTATTTAAATTCAGCTTTCTCAGTTTTTCCTTATACATATATTGTTCTGTAATAGATTTATATCTCTACCTAATTTTGTTTTTACAATATGCATTTCTTAAATTTAAAATCATTGTACTTTCCCTCTTGATTCATAATGCACAAGTGTAAAGACTAGTTGATTTCCTATGCCACCTGATGTCATCCACATTTAAGTAGCTCCTGGTTTTGCCTGAGGGAGATTGAATTTGGCTTAAAGAGTTTCAGTTTTAAAATTCTAATTAAAATTAACCCTCAAGAACTCCCTTTTGAAGAATTTCACCTTTTGTAGACTTTTTTTTTAAAATCTTTTCCTTAAATTACATAAGTGGGCCGCCTCAGCTGAAATCCATCTAGTTCTGGAGAAAATAGTAAAAGGACAAAAATACTGTGAAATCATAACAAAATGAAACACTGTTTCTATTACCAAAAAATCTTCATAAATTATATTTTGTCATGATCTTTGCTTTACTAACTTTTCATTATCTGTTCATCTCTTAGTTCTCAGAAAGAATCCTACTTTCAGTAAATAGATTGTAAATCATATATCAACCTCTAGAAATTAGGTATTAATTACATGAAATGGCTATTTAATTGGCCTTGAAACTTTGAAAAATTAGAAAAAAATAATGGAGAAATTTTTATTTTTTCAATTTAATGATTAGCTTTTCTGTGCCTGAAATATCAGTGGAAAGATTAAGAATGCATAGTTTGTCTAGTCAGGAAAGAAGTTCTGGTTCATGGCTGTTCACAGTGTTTGTTGTCAGTGAGTGAATGTGTCACAGGAGCTTTATTTTCTCTGTCTTTTGCTGTAGAACTGTCAACTTAATTCTGTCATCCAAAGTGCTCAGCAGACATATATAAAATATCTTTCAGAAAAGCCATGTGACAGTTTTCTTGGAGGATTGTATTCCCTCTAGGGAAGATCTTTCAACACCAAATTGTTTGTAGTGCCATATGAAAATCCTCTGAAATCCATTGGATTTTCAATGAAAATAGAAACTGAAAAAAGAGCATGTTTGGCTTGAGTTATTAATTCAAAAGGCAGTCATATAACAGTCCTGATGAAAAGAATTACCTCTGTGACGTGCCAGCTGAGTTCAGTCTCAACTTCCCCCATAGCTTGTGTTCTCTGATATAGCGGCCCTCAAAGTTCAGTGGTATCTTTGATTTCTGTAAAGAGCCTGAAAAACGGCTCTTTCAGCCTTTTGCAATTACTAGCACAGAGAGCACTTTTTGACTGAAGTATAAAATATGGAAAGGAATTGCATTTTTTTTTAAATGCCCATTATGGTATGTATTCATACTGAAAGTGGCAACAACTTTAATATAGTGGGTTTGTGACTTAATCATTGCTGTGTGCTGTATTTTCTCTATTCCTTTTCTCTTGAAAAAACAAACTCTACATTGATAGGAGAGATCAGGTATTTTTGGATTTTAATCTGTAGCCAAAAAGTGAAATAAAATAGTTTTTTTTTTTTTAATGAAGATGCCAAATTTAAATTTTGCCAAAATAATTAATATTGTACATGATACTAGAGAAGGAGAAGAAAAAAATACAAGGAGAGAAAAATATTTCTGGAACTAAAGACAAAAAACTAAGATTTGTATCACTAATGTAAGAAGTTCAAAATTCATCTGTGTCTAATTGCAGCCATGATATTAAAACAGGTCCTCTCTGAAAAATAAATACCATTGCACACTATCTTGCATATTATTACATTTAGTATCCCTCTGCATAAATAATTCAGTCTTCTGTGGTTGGAGGCAATGTATGGTGAATTCTGTCTCTCATTTGTAGCGGAGAAAGTGCATAGAAAGTATAAACCATTGCTTCATGTTTTTGCTTTGCTCTAAAGAGATTCAATCAGCAAGGGCGAGACCAATCATGAATGAAATACATTTTTGGAGAGGACAGTTCAGTACAGTTTTGGATCCATCCTGAGACAGACTAGCCTGTCTGGTTTTCACCATACACAGACACAAATAAAAATAAAACTTTGCCTTGGGAGAGAAACCCAAAATCTGATGAAGTTTCATTAATTGAGAACATGCAGGCAGTCAGCTGAAGAAGTATGCTGCCAAATCCCTTCTACCCTGCTAATTACAACACAGGTTTTTCTGTAGTCTATTAGAGTGTGGCCAAATTCTAGAACAAAATATGTGATTGACCATATCAGTCAGCTGTCTAAGTCTCACACAGAACTGGAATTTTAGGAGGCTGTGTTCTCTTATGGTGTAACTTGGATAATATAAACATCATCTTGTCTGTCTGGGGTTTCTTTGGTTACCTAGCCTACAAAACTATATATTGATTTTCACAAACCTCTACAATTTTAGTGCCATGTGAACATTAAAGCATTTGATTTGAAACTCATACTCTTCAAGAGTAGGAAAGTAACAGAAGGTATATTTTTGCAGAGTATTTGTCTCTTAAAACGTAGTTAATACTTTTCAACAACACATCATATTTGTAAGAATCCCATCTGATTTCAGAATCAGGCAAAGACTGAAGTATTTTACTGCCAGGAATTAACTGAAGATAAATATTAGAGGTTTATTTTTCATTTGATTGTTTTTGTCTGTTTACTTGTTTGTCTTTTCCATTCCAGCTCTAAAAGAGAGGAAAGGAGAATTTCTGCCAGTCAAAACTGAAGCGCCACAAAGCAAAAGTCTTGCTATTCCTTAAATCTACAACTTTCTGAAAAACTTAGCTGTGGCTTAGTTTCACAACAATACACAACAATTGTGAATGCAGCATAGTTGGAAGCTGAGCCAGGCCATCTTACAACAGTGTGCTGCTCACACTTGCAGTTTCATGTGCCTGAAGGCAGTTTAGCAGTGCTGTAGCCATTCTATCTAGTTTTAGTAGTCTAGTCCTTAAAATTATTCTGTAAGTAAAACATCCAAACAGAACAATAAAATGCACTCTTATTTATCATTTGGCATTGTTTTGCCTTCAATGAACTGAAAGCAGTCAGTGGCCATACCTTCATTCTTACGTGTTCATGTCAGTAACTAGTTATTTTCCCTCGTCATTTTAAAAATTGAAAATCAACCCCAAATCTTCATTTCTCACAAGATACAGAAAGTCATAAAACATTGAAATTTGAGGTTAACTATTTTATACAGATGTAGTAGGATTTACTTAGTAGATACTAAGTTTTGTTTATGTAGGTACTAAATTATGTTTATGTTCCTTCTGGATGGTTAATGTGATCTTGTGAGAATTGCAAATAAGATCTTCACTAATATATTACCCATTATGACACCCTCCTGGGTCATAGGGACTCAACTGATTTTACTGCTGTGTCTAGTCAGGTGTTCTCAGTTACATTACACAGTGCCTGAAAATAAGCCAAATTAATACTGGAATTGTAGAAGTTTACTCGATGTCTACTTAAGAGAATTATTAAAAGTAAATTGTTGCCATCTTCCAATATAGTAATAGAGAGAAACTTGTCAAAGATATTTTTTTCTGAATCCCTTCTTTCTGAAATTTTGATTCCGTTCCTCCCTACAATGATATCAGAAATATATTTAATGTATTTTTCTACCAAAAGCAAGTTTGTTATTTATTGAAAAGCCAGAAGGGTGTTTCTTCTGAAAACTAAGTTTGAAAAAGCAGATGATCTATTAATTTACATAAATGCATTTGTTAATGAAAATACTTATTTCATGACATCTTTAAATATTATGTGATAATTTTATCATTACTCCTTTAGTTTGTCCTGTTATCATCTCAACTTTTCTTTGATTGTTTTTATAGAAACTTTTGCATAGGTAAAAGTAGCTACAAATTGGTATTTCAGAATGTTGAATACATTTAGACAAAAGTAAAACAAGATCAGAAGCATTTATGTAAGCAATAATATACTTTGGTAGCTAAGAATAAAAATATTTAGAAATCCAAGTTAAAAAATGAGACATCAACTGTAGTCGTTTCTTTAACTGTTGTCTGCATTGCATTTATCATTATATCTTCACATGGCTTCAGTATGTTGAAAAAATCAGGAATGATTCATGTATGTTTATCATTTAGGATCTCAATAAAGTTCAATCTCTGAGAAATTACTATTTGATTTTATTTTGAAACTCCATAATAAACCTTAATATAACATTTTTAGACTTACACTACACATATGTTGTTGCCCATGGTTTTGAAGTGTGACCGCACTGTTTTCACTGAAATCATCTCAAGGAGAATGTTTCAAGTTAGAGAAAACAATTAAACATGTATCCATAAATATTTTGCCCCATAATTGAAGGGTTACAGATGCTTTCTTCCTCAATAGCTACTATTAATATTTTTAGGGACATTGTGTCTCAAATCAATAGATAAGCTTGGAGACACGGGGGAGAGCTAAAGGTAAAAAGGACTTGTAGCAGAGGCCTCAGCCAGTTTGAAAGGCTGCAGGGAGACCTCCTGCTTTCATGTTCATTGACATGAGAAGATGTTTGTGTTAGCATAGATATGTGATCTGAGCAAACTGGAGACTTTCTGTTTTAAATACTAGGGTTATGGTTATCTCTTCTTAGACCATCAAAGAAAGCAGAGAAAAAGAGACCTAGGGACTGAATTTTAATCTCTGATTATTCTTAGAGGTGTCACCGTTATCTCTGCAAGTTTGAATATGATATCAGTTTTGTATTAGAGATTCCTTGTTAGTCCTTATATGTATATTTTCTTCAGATAGTCTATCATCTTGCATAATGAGCACAATACTTCACAGTGTAAAGAAAAAAAAAAAAAAATAAGTCCACCAATCTTTTGCAGGAAAAAAATGAAAAAAATGCATTAAGCTTCTTCCTTTTTCTTCCTTGTCCTTTTTCTGTCTTTCTCCTGACCTATTTTATCCAGTTCTGACAGGACAGGAACTTTGAAAGATTTCTGTGCATTGTGCTTTTAAAGAAAAAGATGAAATCTTTCCCTCCGTTGTTGGAATGAACTGATCTTGGTTGCCAGTGTAGGCTGTAATAAAGTATAGCACTACATTTTTTACTTTCCATCTTCTGTTGTATGGTATTATTTTCCTGATGACAAGTGTTCTGATTTCAGAGAAAAGGAGCTGATAGCATTTTGAAGTTTTTTCTCACGCATTTAGAATTTCAAGTGCATATGCAACTAAACTGTATGAGGCTCAGGTGCAGCAAGAGTCCAAATTCTTGCTCTGTGTTTGCTGCCAGCATAGGGAGAAAATGTTATTTTCCCCAAATCAGAGTAGAATTGAGTGCTTGTGAGATCATTTGTTATGCCTCTTGGTGTAAGCAATTAAATTCATTACAGTTGTTATGGCAGGATAACTGAGAGCAGAAATTTGTCAGTTCTCTGTAAATTGAAATATGCTCTTAGCAAAATAGAATGTCTCATGAGAACAATAATTCAATAATTTTGATAACCTTTGATAGAAATGTTTATAAGATAGTCTAGATGAGCAGGAGAGGTTGTGAAGAAGATACAGGCCTATAGCAACCAGTCATGCTCAGATTAAACTCCTGCATTTAATAAGCCTGCAGACAACTCAATGATTTGGAATCCTGGGTATACTGAACATTTTGTGTCCATGTTTATAAAGAGTAAACCAGCCACTCAATAGAAAAAGACAAAATTCTATAACTTAAACTTACCTAATTGTACTGCATTGTACTTAGAAGTAGACTGTATATTTCCCTTGAATAATTTAAGAAATAATCAAGGATATTGTGATTAGTATTCATTCAGTCCTTCCAAGTGGATACTTAGAATAATTTTAAAATTTTTGTTTTCTAGATAGTGTGGGATGAAGAAATATGCAGTATGGTGAGATAAATTGTATGTGAAAAGTGTTTGAGCTAGTAAATCTCTTTTTATTGTTTCTTTGGAATTTCAGGAACAAATCAAATTAAAGTTGTTCAAATGTTAGTACAGTGCATTTTTCAGGCTAAAGAAATGGTAGTTGTGAATAGAACTATTTCATCAGTGCTCAAATAGTAGCATTTGAAAATGATTAGGTGTAGCAGGAATACTAAAACGCAACAAAAATCCTCAACACCTCCTTGGCAATGTGAACACATGCATACATGCAATTCTAAAAGATTTCTCAGTTAAACAGAAAAGAACTCTTTCCATATATTTGGTTTAGATGCAAAATTTTTATTCCATTCTGTCCTTTGTGTTCCCTTCTAGATACTCTAGTCTTTGGGAATATGAAATCCTGCAACTAAATTCAATACAGAAAAGTAAGAAATGCAATCTCATTTGAAATGGAATTAGATTTCATAAATGCAACATGCTCTTGAATCACACAGAATTACACAATGGTTGAGGTTGGAAGGAACCTCTGGAGATCACCCTGTTCACTTTGCCTGTTCAAATAGAGATAGCAGGAGGTAGTTGCCCACAGCCATCTCTAGAGGAGTCTGGGGAGGGAAACTCCATGTCCTCTCTGTGCTACCTTACAGTAAACCAGTATTTCCTGACATTGCGTTTGTTAACACCTATATCTCAGTTTGTGCCCACTGCATCTCGTCCTTTTACTGTGCACCACTTGGAAGACTAAAGAGGCTCCAGCCTCTTTACACCCTCCTTTCATCCTTTCATCTACTTTTATGCATTAGTAAAGTCCCTTGAGCCTTCTTATCTTCATGCTAAACAGTTCAAGCTCTTTCAGCCTTTTCTCATATGAGTCTGTCAGTTTTCTTAGTGGATTGTCTTCAGTGCCCATGTCTCATGTCTCTCTTGTACTGGGGAACCCAGTAGTGGGCTGAGTAATGAGGTGGAATCACTTCCCTCAACCTACTGGCAACACCCCTCCTAGTGCGGCACTCTGTCTTTCACCTTTTGTGCCAGTGCAGTTTGTGTTCAGCCTGAACCAGGACCTTCAGGTTCTTTTCTGACAGGCTGCTTTTCAGCTGAGTGTCCCCCAGCATGTACTGGTGCATAGGGTTATTCCTCCTCAGGTGCAGGGCTTTGCATTTCCCAGATGTTAAGAACCTGTCAGGTTGGAAAGGAACACAGAGGTCTGGTCCAGCCTTCCTGCTCAAGGAGGATCATCCTAAAGTACATGGCACAGGATTGCATCCAGACAGCTCTTGAATATTTCCAGAGAGGGAGTCACCACAACCTCTCTGGACAGCCTCTTCCAGTGTGCAGATCTTCATGAGGTTCCCGTCAACCCGTTTCTTCAGCCTGTCAAGGTGCCTCTGGATAGCAGCCTGACCTGCTAAACAGGACTCAGTATTCAATTCACTTCATTGTCTGGTTAACCAGCCTGTATATCACATCTTATGTTCTGACAGTTTCAGAGGCTGAACTCCACTGCTGTCTCATCATCCATAGGCCAATCACTTTGTCACTGAACTTTGTCAAGTTAGGCAAGAAGAACTTTGTCTTGGTGAAGCTGTGCTGTGACTACTCATGATTTTTATTTTTGTCCTTAATATACCTGGAAATGGTTTCCAGAAAGGTGCCCCTCATCTTCCAGTGATCCCAGTGTTCAAGGTGATACTGACTGGCCCGGATCCTTCTTTTTACCCTTCTTGAAGATGGAGGTGGTGTTTACTTTTCCAGTTTTCATGCACTTCTCCTTTGATACAGAACTGAACATTTGCAGGAGTGTCTAAACAAATTTTAGTATCTAGCAGCTAAATGTAACATTTCAGTGTGTGGGTAGTAACATGAAAACAAACCCACAAATTTTGAAATAGTGAGACACTGAAATACGATTAAATAAGCATAATTCCAAAATAGGTCTGAGGACAAAAAACTTTGGGAAATCAATTTTTTGTTTCTGGAATTGTAAGGTTGGGGTATTTTTCCCCAGCATATTATCAGCTAAAGCTAGAAACTTGTGGTCTCCTTGGGAGGTGGGTAGTAGGGAAAGAGCCTTTTAGCCATGTATTCACTAGCATATACACACTACTTTGATATAAAGCTCAGATATCAAAGAAAAAAAAAGAAAACTGAAATTTGTGCTCCAGTATGAGTAAATGCATCTTTCTGTTCATGTGATAGTAAAACAATATCCAAGATTGACAGATGTTAAATATAAAATTACAACAGCCTTTTCCAACCTCTATTTGTATTCATAGTTTTAACGTGAAACATGCTGGTTTTTGCAGGCTTATATATGAACAGAATTATCTAGTTTGGACATAGAGTACTAATAGCTATATTTTGAATTTGAGTTTTAGTGGTGGTATTCTTTGGTGTGCCTTCTACCTGTTTACTTCCATCATGATTTCTGTCTTTGTCTAATTAAAAATGTATATGGCTCAAGCTGTTGATGTGGTTGGCATCTGTTTCAGATTCATTTTTACTGACGGCAGGCTGCTGCTGGCAAGCACTCAGCTTTTTAATCATCAGAAATACAGAGACTGTCATTCCTGTCATTGCTCTTTATTTTACCCTGGAATTCTGCATTCGATGTACTGCACTAAAACCTGTGACAGATGAAAAGCATGACAGAATATGCATTATAAGTTTCCTAATTATAATTTTTAAACAATATTAGAATTTATTGACAAGTTATCATAACAAGTGTAGAAATGCTAGATAACCCTTGGCAATGGCTAAGCTTTAAATCTCATTTCAAAGATTATAGAATGTCTGTGCATATTTACATAGATACTTCATAAGTTGTTATAAGAGACAGAATAATTTAAAAAAAACAAGCATTTGACTGTTAACAGTATGACTCATTTATCCTTATGTGTGCTGCAGTATCTTTCCTTTTTGTGCATCACAATAGAAAGGAATGTGTGTATGTATGGACATGTTAATATGTACATAAACAATTCACATGTATCATTAGATAGACATTTAGACTTAGGGTTCAGCATGAAGTTTGAAACACTTTCTGAAGTGTTCCATTGTTTGAAGCGTCACTTTTTCCCAATTTCTGCACTATATGAAGTAGAATATTGGGTCTTAATTTAGTTGAGCTTGCTTAGCATAGTACAGAATTAAAAAGGCGTATTCTTTGTGATTTAAAATATTAATGCCATTTTGCATGAATGAAAACGATAGTCTTTCCTATTCACTTTCCTACTATTTTGTTTTGCATAGAGATACTTCCTTTTGAGATGATCCATTGCAAAGAAACCCTTTTTTTTCCTGAACCCCTAGGGAGTCACTTTAGTTTTTGGCACCTAAGAAAAATAGCAAATTAGTAGCAGTAGCTTGGAAGCAATATTTGGAGGTAAACAGTAAGTGTTTATGTAATAGTAAGAGCTATTATACATGGACTTTCTCCTGCTTTGACACTCTTTGTATGTAATTTGTTCTCTTACGCAGACTATGCTGTAGGCATAGATTATGTCTTGCATACTGGCTGTTCTAGGAACAGAATCACAGAATAATCTGAGTTGGAAGGGACCCACAAGGATCATCAAGTGAAACCCCTGTTGCTGCACAGCACCATCCTGAAGAGTCACACCATGTGCCCAAGAGCACTGTCAAAACACTTCTTGAACTCTATCAGGCTTGGTGCTGTGACCACTTCCATAAGAAGCCTGTCCCAGTTCCCAGCCACCTCTGTGTGAAAAACCTTTTTCTGATATCCAACCTAAACCTCCCCTGTCACAACTTCAGGCCATTCCCTCAGATCCTGTCACTGATAACCACAGAGAAGAGATCAGTGCCTGCCCCTCCTCCTCTCTTCACAAGGCAGTTGTAAATGAAGTGAGTCTCCCCTCTTTTCCAGGCTGAACAAGCCAAGTGACCTCAGCTGCTCCTCATACAGCTTCTTCTCAAGGCCCTTCACCGTCTTTATTGCCGTCTTTTGGATATGCTCTAATAGTTTAATATCCTTTTTTATAATGAAGTGTCCCCATCACTGCAGGTGAGGCTGCCCCAGTGCAGAGCAGAGCAGGACAATCCCCTCCCTTGCCCAGCTGGCCATGCTGGGCCTGATGCCCCCAGGACAGCGCTGACACTCCTGGCTGCCAGGGCACCGCTGACTGATACGGAACTTGTAATCAACCAGGATCCCCAGGTCACTTTCTGTGGCACTGCTTTCCAGCATCTCATTCCCCAGTCTGTCCATGCATCCAGGGTTGTCCCATCCCAGGTGCAGAAACCAGCACTTTCCCTTGTTGAACTTCACATGTCGGTGATTGCCCAGTCCTCTAAATTCTTGTGGTCTCTCTGCAGGGCTTCTGTGCTTTAAGGGAAACAACAGCTCCTCCCAGTTTTGTATCGCTTTGGAACTTACTCAGTATCCCTTCCAGTCCTGTGTCCATGTCATTTATGATGATGTGGGAGAGAACTGGGCTAAGGATGGAGCCCTGTGGGACCCCACTAGGGACAGGTCACCAGTCTGATGTCACCCCAGCCACACTGTCACCATATGTGCCACAACCATGAGCCAGTTGCTCACTCATCATGTGATGTTTATCCAGCTGAGTGCAGAATGCTTTGTCCAGGAGGATACTAAGAGAGTATCCAGAGCTATGCTGAAATCCAAAAAGATCATATCAAGTGGCTTCCCTTGATCCATGAGGTGGGTTACCTTGTCATAAGAAACCAGGTTTGATAAGCAGGACTTTCCTCTCATGAAGCTGTGCTGGCTGTGACCACTGACTGCGTTGTCTTTCAGGTGTTTTTCATTATTCCCCAGAATAACTTTCTTCATAACTTTACCAAGCACTGACATGATAGTGAAAGGCCTTTATTTTCAGGGTTCTTTTTCTTACCCCTCTTGAAAATCACAACACTGTTTGCCAGCTTCCAGTCAGCTTGGACCTTTGTGGGTTTCCAAGACTGGTCAAAAATCATTGAGAGAGGTTTTACAATGACATCAGCTAGCTCTTTGACAATCCTTGGATGAATCCTATCAGGCTCCATAGATCTGTAGAGATCCAGCTGGAGC
Source organism: Pseudopodoces humilis (assembly GCF_049639895.1). Taxonomy (NCBI): domain Eukaryota; kingdom Metazoa; phylum Chordata; class Aves; order Passeriformes; family Paridae; genus Pseudopodoces; species Pseudopodoces humilis. The sequence goes on from NC_142202.1 coordinate 92,184,306, forward strand.
AGCAGTTCCCACACAGTTTCAGGGTTGACTTGGAGTTGGACATTCTTGTAGTCATGATCCTCCAGCTCAGGGTGATGAGACTGCCTTGGTGCATCATCCTTGTTGAAGCAGAGGCAAAGAATGCACTAAGAACCTCTGCCCTTCCTCTGTTACTGTGTGTGGGGTGGCTGTCCTCATCCTGTGATGGGCCGATTATTTTTTCTATTGCTTTTTGCCAATAATATATTTGAAAAGACTCTTTCTTGTCCCCCATGTTTTTGGCCAGCTTCAGCTCCAGTTGAGATGGATTTTCTCCCTACAGTGGAAAGCAGCATCTCTATATTCTTCCATGACACCTTATCTTGCTACCACAAGGTAGCACACCTTCCCTTTCTGCCTTATTTGCAAGAGAGGATTCCTGGTCAACCAAAACAGCTTTGTGCCTCACTGTCTCGACTTCTGACATTTGGGAATTGCCTGCTCCTGTGCCCTTGGGATGTAGAGCTTTAAAAGTGACCAGTACTTATTGACTCCCAAAAACAAAAGTAAAAACATTTTCCCAGGGGACCTTACTTAATAATTGTCTGAACAGCCTGAATTCTGTTCTCCTTATGTCCAGAGTTGAGGTTTTTCTATCACTTTCCCTCCTGTCAACAGAAATTTTAAACTCAGTCACTGTGGTCAAGATGGCCACCAGTCTTTGCCTACAAGATCCTCCCTGTTGACTAGCAATAGATCAAGGAGGGCATCTTTCTGATCCAGCTCCCTTAGGACCTGTTCCATAAAGTTGTCATCCAGTGTTTTTAGGAATCTTCTGGGTTGTAGCCTCTGTATGGTTCTCCCATGTAATTTCTGGCAAATTGAAGTACCCCATAAGGACAAGAACAGTTGATTTGGAAGCGTCCCTTAGTTCCTCATTGAATAATTTGTCAACATCACTGTCCTGGCTGGAAGGTCTACAGTATACTCCCACAATGACATTCACATGATTTGTTTGCCCCTTGAGTCTTATCCAGAAGCTCTCAACTGAACCATTGCCAACTGTGAGCTCCACAAATTCTACCCCTTCTTTTACATACAGTGCCACCCCTTCACCTCTTCTTCCCTGCTTATCCCCTCTGAAAAGCCTGTAACCATCTAATGGGGAACTCCAGTCTCAGAACTCACCAGAGCAGGTTTCAGTTATGCCACTGATGCCAGATTTCTGGACTGGGCCAAACCCTTGACTTCCCCTTGTTTGTCCTTCATGCTGTCTTCATCAATGTAGAAACGGGATCTCTTTGCTTTTCCTTACAAGCTACACAGTCTGCAGTCTCTGTTGGTGGCTCCCAGATGATCAGAGAGGAGCCCTTTCTGCTTGCCCTTCCTGCACAAAGTGCCATGCAAAGGGCTGTGCCATGCCCTCAGTGCCATGCCCCTGTTTGCCTGTTCCTGTTGTGCCACACCCTCACTGCTGTGCCATGCTCCTGCTCACCATGCTCTGAACCACTCACACTCCCTGAAGGCATTTAAATCTCCCTCTGTTGCTCACAGCACCAGCTCCTTGCCTGGTTGGATGCTGTGGACTTAGAGGTTGTGATAAGGCTTGGGCATGTTGCTTCCCCTCCTGTAGAGCTCAAAGTAATAGTAATAAATGAAAAAGAGTTTAATTTTCAATGTAATCTTGCCAGCTGCTGTAAGATATTTTGAAAAACCACCTGTTTTTTCAGCATGAGGCACATTCTACCATTCAGACATTTTAATTCTCTTGGCAACCCAATTTTAGTTTTGGTCAGAAATGTTGAAAAAGAAACTGCAAAGCTGGTGCAGCTCTACAGAACAGTTCAACAGCCTGTTCACAATCTGCTGAGGTACTATTAATTCCAGAATAAAATAGCAGAATCCTGTCTGGAAGACAAAATTAGATGGCAGACTGTATTTTTCAAAGAACATGGGGTGTGCTCCTGTCTGTTGCTACCAAAATGAGAGGCCTATATCTGTAAGAAATGAGGCTTGTCTAGCTGATTGGATGGCTCTTTTAGTGCATTCTGCTATGTGCTCCAGAAGTCAGGGCTGCTTCTTGTTTAGTTTCCTGGCTTGTCTCATTGCCTTCTAGAAGGTCATCTGACATTGTCAGGTTTTCTTTAACTGGCATATGAGCCCTAGATTTCCCTACTTACCTCAAATGTATCATTCAAACTGTCAACTAGCCATCCAAATTATTTGCTTCTGACCTGGCCTCTGCTAGCAGCTTTATGGACTCAGCAAATATCTACTTGTACCTAATTTCTACTCTACTTTCTCACCCTTATGTCCCTACTTCAAATAGTACAATAGCCCTCGTAGAGAGCACCTTAATCAAACCACCCTTAACACCACTGCTCTTTCAAAGCATCTTTGAGACTGACTTAGCTGTGAGGACGGGACTCATGAGTTGTTCAGAGAAGTGCCACACACTGGTACTTTCTGCAGTGAGGGGAGGACAGTCAGGAAACCCACTTCAGAAAATCCCTGAAGATAAAAAGAACTTGAATTGTTTCTGTGTAGAGTGTCATTTTTACTATGCTCCATGTCCTTACCACCAAGCAGAAATAGCACAAAATGGGAAGAGGTGAAAATTAAATATGATACAAAAAGACAGCACTTCCTTATCCTGTTTTAGTAACTTAAAGCTAACAAAGTCTCAGGACACAATCTCAAACTGTGCTAAGGGAAATATCGGTTGGATATTAAGGAAAAAGGTTTTTACCAAAAGAGTGATAAAGGACTGGAATGGTCTGCCTGGGAACGTGGTGGAGTCCCCATCCCTGGGTGTGTTTAAAAAAAGTCTGGATGTGGCTCTTGGTGCCGTGGTTTATTTGAGGTTTTAGTGCATGGATTGGACTCAATGATCTTAAAGGTTTCTTCTAACCTAGTGGTTCTGTGTGTGATTCTGTGTGCATCTGGCAACATAAATATGTAGAAAATAAAGTATCATAGATAGTAGTGGATTTTCAATGTAACAATTCATTTACACAGCCTGACAGATCAACATCTGAGAAAACAAAAATGGGAAAAAAATAATAGCAAATAAATAAAATAAAAAATATAAAAATAAAGTGTTCTTAATTCAGTATTAAAAGCAATACATAATGTCAAAAATGGATAGTATCTATTGCTTTCTTAAATATTTTGCAAGACTTCTGTAGCAGTACTTATGTCTAGGTTTGTTGACAATATTCAGGAAAGGTTCTAAACCACCTCTGCTATTGTTTATCTAATCCATAATAGCTCTTGTGGATGAAACACTTTAATCAACATGTTTTTTATCAAAGAAGGCACAGCCTTCTAATTTCAGGATATGAATTCAGGGTGTGAATACTTAGTGAGTAGAGGTACCTCCCTGCATTTCCTGGTAAGATATCTTGGAAGCTTACTCATACCCTCAGTGTTTGCTATTAACCAACTGTACACTTGGCATTCTAACAGTACTTCTGCATACTCATGTTGTCATACCATTCCCAGGTATCTGACTTCACAAGAGTTGAAGACTCTTCTAAATATAGACCATTTGAGTAATTAGACCTTTGTAGAAAGAGAAAGAAACAAGTAGAGAGATTCAAAACTATACGAAAAAGACTGGAAGTGATGATCTATTGGTGCTGCTAGGAAAGCAAACATCTGTAAACAAAGACTTATAAATAACCAAAGAAGGATAAAATGAGAAATCCTAATCTGTTTCTCTGATGTGAGGGCAAAATTACTGGAGGTATGACTAGTTTAAATTGCTATGGGAACTGTGGAAGAGAAATAATTTTGTAATGGCAGGACAGAGATGGACAGATGTGGAGGTGACATTTGCTCACAAATTTCTCATCATTGTAAGAAACATGCCAATATCATGGATTCTAATTGATTCAAATTACTTATTCTTCATGGTAGATTCTCTAGTTGCAAACCTTTAAGTAGCCAGTGTTGTGCGAGCTTTAGAGGCTTCACAGACTGTCTTTCCTGAGATATTGCTGATGCCATTTTGTTGAAGTAATCTGGAAAAGAATGTCTTTCACGCTCTTTCAGTGAAGTTCTTCCTTTATAAACTTACATACGGAGTTTTAAAAGTCACAGTGGTGAAGCATGCAACTTTGTAGGGACTGCTTTATTATGTCTTAAAACTATGCATCTTATTTAAACCCATTACATCCCATTTTACCTGCTTGGATTCTTTATTGAACCTGACTTATGGTATTTTCACAGATGCTTGCAGCCTTACAAGATTCAACCTTTTATTTATTGATATGTAGAGACACAGACATTCACTGAAGCTGCTTTTATTGTAATGTCTTAGCAAACGGATTTAATTTATTTCAGAATGTAAGAGTCCCTATTATTTTCTTTGCAGTGAAGAGATTTTGTGGCAGAAGAGGCTGCCTCTGAGTTTTTAGATACATCTTCCCAGGCTTATTGATTTCAGTTTTCTAATATTAGTCTTCCTATTTCATTTATTGTAGTTTAAAAAGTCACAGCAAACAGAAAAAAATATTTTTCAAACTGGCCCAGTATGTTCCCCTTTCTACATGAGATATCACAGCACGAGAAGACATTCAGAGCATATTTTAGGACTGCAGAAGTAAAGTAGTAAGATTTTGCTGTGGATTGAACTTCATAATATTGAACTCATCAGTGTGGTTTTCAAGGGATATCTTTCATTGGCTTACATAAGGAATCTAAAAATGAAATCTGCAGACAGCCTTATTCAGTCAAAAATCTTCAAGAAAGATTTCTCATGTGAAAGAACATTTGATGGTCAACTCTTCCTCCTCCTTCCTCTTTCCCAACCCAAATTCCACTATAATATACCTTCTGCCGTTCCCAGCACCAGTGGCACAAATCTACAAAAATGATGATGTTTCTACAAGAGAAAGTGAGTAAAACACATTTAGAACAAGGAAAGAAGATGAAAATGCAAATGATGCCTGTTTTGTGTCAGCACTTCATGAAAATCAGTGTATGCTGCTATCAAAAAAAGTGACAAAACGATGGGTACTGTTACCAATTTGAATAAGCCCATAATTTACAGGAAATAGGCATGTTTCTCATGCTTATATGTACTTCTTTCAAGTTTTGTACTCCTACGCTCCTTTTTCCTGTATTTAGCGAAAGGCGTTAAACTTCTGCTATATTTGAAAAGTGTGAGGGAAACAATGTGCACAGCTCTAACAAGGTTTTATTGAATCCAGTGCATCATGAGAACCTGACAACAGTTAAATCATCAACATAATCATGTTCTTATTGCAACCATTCCTAAAACCCTTAGAAATATGTATTTTTGAGTCAACTAATCATTTTCTGTAGTCATCATATCAACCATGTCTTGCTAAAAACTTCAAAAATCTGGTAAACTTCAAGTTGAAAATTATAAAACTGAATTAAGAATGGCTTTTTATTTTTGTGCCAATAACAAAATAAAAGGACGACAGCTAAAAAAGTCAACTTTTATATACTTATTGAAAAGGAAGTATGTAAATTTAAATTTGTTTATGTTTTTTCTGAATTCCAAACAGGAAGTTTATTTTTCTGAAATAAAATTTAAGAATATCTCAGAATCATATAATCACAAAATCAAAATCATAGGATCAGAGTGATTTGGGTTCAAAGGGACCTTGAAGATCATCTAGTTCCAACCACCATGCCATGGGTGGGGATTTCACCCACTTAATCAGGCTGCATAGGGCCACATCCAGCCTGGTCTTCAATACTGCACAACCAAAACTTATTTAGAAGTCTTTAAACCAATGTTTTCAACAATTCATTTGAAATTATACCAGAGTTTTTCAAAATTTATATTTGCATTTTTTTTTCCTAACCAGCTAAAAATATTTTTTTGTTTTATGTTCAGATTGATAAATGATTTTGTTTGCTTTAGAAGCTTGAAATTTGGTAGAAATGGTGCTTATCCTCAAAAACATTCCTTACAGCTACAGATCTCTAAATACATACATGGTTTTGAGTTGACTAGAATTCAGTGTTGTTAAGACAGGTCAAAATTAGTTTAGAGGAAACAATTTGATTAAATTTTTTGCTAATTTTAATTTTATATTTACAATTAAAAGTACTGGTATTACAGTAATGCTCCAAGATTGCAGCCAGGCTCTTCATTTGTGTGATTTGAATATGCCAGATGTAGCTGAGAAACCACAGGCCAAATTCTGAGCAGAACGAAATTAGAAACATTTTAAGATCTTGTGCAAGTGGTGAACAAGTCTATATCTATGCTAAGAGATAATAGGTTTGTTACACTGTACCTTCTGTTAGAAGTAAAATAAGGCTACATATTCATTTGTGCCTTTATTGTCAGAGATGACCATTCTCTTGTTTGAAAGTTTTAAATAATGGAAAAAAAATTTTTGAAGACAAACTATTAATGACTCAGATATTGTGGCATTTAATATGAACACAGAATGCACAGTTCTTTGAGTTTATTTCATTAGAAAAAGTCACTCAATTCCACTGTGGCTGTTTTCATGCATGAAATGTAATAGTGAGAAATAAGGTAACATAGGAAAAAGTCCTTATTTTTCCTATTCAAATAATAAAATAGAAGGGAAAGGATCTTTATCTTCCATCAAAGAACCAAATGTACCTTATAGCACAATACAACTAAAAGTTTCACCACTAAATGTACCATACCTTTTTTACTTTTGCTGTTGTAAGCAGAGGGCATGAAGATTATTGTCTAATTTAGTGTATCAATTGAAATAATCAGGAAAACGACACCAATTGAAAATTTTAATGTTCTATAAAAGTATTGATTTTAAGGTTTCTCACACACAAAAAGTCCTATTTTTTAATAACATCTTCAGTTTGAGTATTTCTGTTTAATAATTAATGCTGTTATTAATAGTTATTTACACTAATTAATAATTACTTTATTTATCATTGACTAGTATTAATAACAAATATTAATGAAAGAAATTTAAAAACTGTTAGCAATTCTGCTAGTTTTACTTAGAGGAACCTACATTTGCCTGTTTTGAAAAATTTCCTGAAGTAAGCATCCAGTATCTTAATAAGTCAGTGGAGAATAGTCCTAATTTATGAGATGATAGATACTATAGTATCATTTATAATGATAATTTATTTTATACACATAAATCACAATGGCAATCTGCATCTGAATCTGAATGACAATCTGAATTATGTGTGCAAGCAACCATGCTTCAGGAAGGTTACATGAGTAGGAGCCTAAATTTAGGTAATAGGAGTCAGGCTGGGAGGACTGAGCCCAAATTTTTATAAAAATGCACTTGTAATAATCTTCACAAATCTGTTTTATATTTAATACAGTTTACATAGGTCTTCATAGAGCAGTTACCTTTATGATAAATTACTCAGTAGGAAAGCCACTTAATTGTATTGGGAAGTATTAAATATTACTAATGTTCTATATGGAGAAAAATGTAATTCCTTCATGAGATACTACAAATTCATCATGTGAATTTAGTCTGGTTTTGATGAGATTCTGTCACATTTGTAGAACTGAAAAGACAGCTTCTATATATACTGGTACTCCAAGCTTCTACAGGATTTTCCTTTATAGTACAACATAAAATTGCTAAATTCCTCCCGATGTTTTATGGGGAGGCTATGTAGTGACTCTGTCATGAAGGACGTATGCCTGTGTTTCTTTGTGATATACAGTTGTGAAGCTCTGTAATCTGTTTGACTGGCAGGTCACTGAACAGACTGTTAGGGTGGTCTATTCTACGAGAGGTAAGGGCTTGAATGAGTTTTTCTGAATCCTACAGAGATAGGTTTTAAGTTTGTAAATATTTATCAGGTGATTATAGATATTATTAATAAATATGTCAGTGTTCAGAAAATGTACTGGAGTCTAAAGACAGTCTGCAGTGTTAATCTAGGAATTGTACATACAGTAAAAAACCTGTAAAAAACCAAAACCCACCAAAATTTCAGATATTTGAGTTGCCTCTGAGCTTTTGAGGAAATCTGGATGCATTTTTTTCCAAATTATCTCAAGAAATGAATGTTTGTCTGTGTCTAAGAAGGAAAAAAATATCACCAAAGTACTATGACACTGATCTTTGTGGTACACATTTAAGCTATCTGTATCCAGTATAGTATCTGTTCATATATGGAACTTAATAGAACTTTTTTTGACAATGAATAAAAAGAAACTTTGGGAAGCAAAAGAGTTAAAAGCTTTTTTCCCCTCCAGTTAGTAGAAATAGTGAATCTCATCTACATTCTACTAAAACCTACGTGGTACAGAAGATATTGTTTTTATTTGTTTTTTGATTTATGCTTCTAGTATAAAAAAAAGAAACATTAAGCAGGAAAAAGGATGATCTTATAGATTAGAGTATGTTTTCACATCTAGTATCCTCAGTATGCAAGAGGCAAAAATTGCCTCTGATGGTCAAGCTAAAATGGCAGTTCTGGCACTGCTCCTTCTTGCTTGTCATGGTCCTCACTGATGTCAGCGCAGAAATATTGTAGATAAGCCTATGGAGGGACAAATCCAATGAAATTGGAGAGTACTTTAAATTCATTGGGGATGTAAGATGCAATCTCCCGTGAAAGTAATGAGATCTGCTCAGAATGGTCTCTGAAAGATCCCACAGAAACAAAAAAAATTTACACATAGTGTTCCAATTTCAAACTTAGAAGAGTGCAGAACCTTTTTGGGTTATGATAAGTAAAAAAGTATTTGGGAAGAGGGGTGTAAGCTTTTTTAGACATTAGAGAATTTATACCTTAAACCCAAAAACACTTGTACAGCAGAAATATGGTTCCTGCAAGCAGGAATGTACTCTATTTCAATACTGTAGAAATATAAATACATATATATAAATATAATACGTTCACTGCAATCTGATATTATGCAAACTGTAGAAAAATTTATACCTAATATTTTATTTCAAATACTCTAAAAAGTTTGTACAGATTTAATATTTTTTCTTAATTTTTGGCAAAGAAATTCTAAGCTCCCTAAAGTGCTGTTAAATTTTTGCTGCTTAATAGCAGTTGAGTGGTCATTCAGGAGGCAAGATATGGTTGTATCTAAACATAAAATATAAATATATAAAATAGAAATAAATAATAAACAATATAAATATAAAATATAATTATCTAAACATAAACATTTCACACCATTTTGAGAAAGTTTTAATCTATTGATTGTATTCTCTTGATATTTTATTCTTCTTAAGATATGCTTTATTAATGGAGTATAAGTAACCAACTTGAGAAGAATTTGTGGTGAAAATTAGGAATATATATTTGAAATAAAGCTATTAATGAAAAATAATTTCTTTTTTAATAACAAAATATAAATATATTTGTAACTATTTTGATATTTTCTTCTTAATTCTTCTAGTTAATTTCTTTGAAAATTGTAACTCTATATGTATGTTATATGTTGTATATATATTTGTTATATATAGCAAAAAATGATACCAAACTAATGCCAATGTTTTGCTTTTTTCAAATGAATGTAGTTCAAAATTTCAGATAACATTCACTTCTTTATTTTGACCAGATGCAGCGCTTAAGATCTTTAAACTGAGTCCCTTATTTAGTGACTTTGAAGATTGTTTGCTGATTGTAGTTCTGGACCCCAGGTGAAAGAGAACCCTTTAATATGAGCCTCAAAAGCTCAGTCCATGCAGGTTGGCTGGGCTAAAACTGCCCTCGGACTGAGTGGGGTTTGTTTACTCTTCCCTCGTTGTAACAATATCTTGCTTGCTGCATGGCGGTGCAAGGTAGTATTAAGACTTTCCAGCATTTAAAGCTCTTCTGAAATGGTTCAACAAAGACACTTAAAAGGTGTTGGGCATTTTAGCATGGATTTGGAAAAATGCTGAATAAGAAATTCACAAAACAACAGTGGTGTACTCAGAGTAGCCACAATATAGATGTGGACAAAAGATGTTTCAGTTTTAAAAGTTTGAGAGAAATAACATTGTCTTATACGCTTACTAAAACTATGCCATAATAGAATCATAGAATGGCCTGGGTTGGAAGGGACCTGTAAGGTAATCTAGTTCCAGCCCTCCTGCTGTGGACTGGGGGGGGCTTCCACTAGACCAGGTTGCTTAGAGCCCCATCCAACTTGGACTTGCACACTTCCAGGGATGGGACATTCACAATATCTCTGGGCAAGCTATTCCACAGCATCACTACCCTCACAGCATAGAATTTTTTCCTAATATCTAATCTTAACCTACCCTCTTTGTTTAAACCCATTCCTCCTACATGCTTTTGTAGGTAGTCCCTCTCTGTCTTTTTTGTAGGCTCACGCATCCTATAGGTCACAAAATGCCAAATTTTAATAAGGGTGTTTTTCTGCTATATTATAAATAAGAAAAAAACAGATGAAACAGATGACTGTGCACTCGTAGTTAAGAAAAAGTTACAATCCCATGGGTGCTGTAATGAATTATTAAATTAATATTTCTGTAATTTGAAGATTAATAGAAGATGAAAAATATGTGTGGTGTCATATTTTCCAAGTAAGAAACAAATAGTCTTCAAGTAGTGAAAAGCAGATTAGTGACATTCAAATTATATCAGAAAAGTGATGTCCACAATAAGAATTTTTTTTAATATAACTTAGTCACATCTAAGGGATATTATTGAAAATAACTGCATTTTATGAGAACTATAGAATAATAAGCCAGAAGAGAATACTAACAATAAAAATAGGGTCATAAACTTCAAATAAATAGCACAATAATGTCAGGCACCTCCAATAAAACCTTTGAGATCTAAAGATAGAATTTTACCTTACAGTTTATGTCCCAAGGTCAGCAAAGTGGAGTACTTTGTCCTACATTCCAGAAGTGGTCTCTTTACTCATTAACAGTAGGGAGCCATTTAAAGTGACTTACAGGAAGGTACTCATTGGTTCTGCTTGGTTCTCATTTGAACCCATTTAAAAAAAAACCTGTAGTTTAGTAAAACATGGCTCTTTTTTTTTGTACTTTTTGGGGGGGAGTTTTTTGGGTTTTTTTGGGTTTTTTTGTTCAGTAATCTTAGAAAGTATTTATAGCCTGGAAATTCAAAACAAAATGTTGATTTGACTAAGTTTTTTGTATTAAAGGCAAATGAAAGGCAGATAACCTGAATGGCAACAAAACCCAAAGCAAACCCTATCACTTTTATATGTATATATATATATATATATATATACACATAGAAAGTCACTGGTTTATTCAAATCGTTTCTTGGTACAAATGAATGGTTTTACATTGTAGATACGTGAGCCAGGATTCAGTTTCTCCTCCTGATCAAGCTAATATCAAAATAATTGTTTGCTAACAGTTGAAGTTAAAAGAGGGAATAATTTCTTACCTAACTGTAACATAATTATCTAAATTACAGTTCCTGTGGCCCATGGATTTAGCATATCATCCTTCATGTGGCAAACCCCTGACATTTAGTATCAAGATCCTAGTTTTACATTACAGAAAAAGGAAACTTTGTGATCTTGTGCCACTGCTGATAAGATTCCTACATAAGAGATAGTCACTGCTAAACTCATTTATACAATATACAGCATAAAGAAACCTTTATTGCAGCTATTAATGGTTTTAATAAAGAGCTCTTGCTTTTATTTATGTCATTTGAAAGATGGGATACAGATGTGATTTAGGCGTCAAACAGAAAATTCTTAGTCCAGATTTAACTTGGCACCATGACAACGTAATATGAGAATTTTATGATTACTTTTAGGTTTTTGAGTGCTGAATTTAAATAATTTAAAAATTCAACACTGAGTATGTATATTCTGCACCAATGTCTGCATTAAGAATTAATCTCTGCTATCCTTTAAAAAAACCTGTCCTGTACCTGAATTTCTGGACTTTTCAAAAATCTGTTTAAGTCTGTTATTCACTTGGTGTGCTTGTTTCTATGAAGCTGTTTTTCTAGGCTGCTCAAATCCTTGAAATTTTTTAATCCCTGAAAGTCAAAAAAATTGTGTTTTCTAATACAATTGTGCCAAATAACCCTGTGTGTCTATTAACTTAGGTTTACCATTACATGTATTTGAATTTTTATAAAATGAAATATTATTACATATGTTACCTACTTGGAAGAGAAGAATACAGCAAACACGTAAACACAACCTGCACATATGATAGGTATAGTTAATAGAGCATTTTCACTTTTACAAGTTGTTTCAGGAATTAAGAAATCAAAAGCAGAAAAATATAAGTTCTGTGGGTCTCTATGCATTGCTAACGCTTGCATTTTTTAGCCTAGATTCCATGAATCATAGTGATGTTGGTATATTTGTGTGTAACAAGTTTAAGGAAAGATTAATTAGCTCATCCCTCTAATTTAAGTATGTTTTAGTTGTGTGTTTAAAGTGTCCTTGGGTAGCAATTCCAATTTTTCTAATCTAGGTATATGCTAGAAATTAAAAGGAAATAAAGGTTCTAGTATTTTATCAGCCAAATTAAAGGAAACAGCTAAACTCCATTGTATAAATAGTCAAAATACATCAAATCCTTCTGGAAACTGGCATCCCTTGTGCTAAGTGTGAAAAAATACTTTTAGGATAGAGGAAATACCTGAAGATTCCAATGTTAGCCTGATGCAAGCTGCAGAAGCTACTGAAGCCACAGCTGACCCATAGAAATGTATAAGTGGAAGTGACAGATCATGATGTTTTCTAAATGTTTTGATTAACTGTTCTAGTACCAACTTTCACTGGAATTCTCTTTAGATAAATAGTTGTAAAAAGACTGTGACTTGGGAACAAATTTTGTTATTCATCTTATTTTATCAGGATGTGTTTAAAACCTCTGAAAACCTTTTGATTTCTATGTTGTTTCAATTTTCTGTTATGAAATGCTGACCTCTCAGATTGGGAGTTCACTACGAGGCTGTAGTAGTACTCCTTTATTTCTTTAGATTATCATTTCAGTAAAAAATAAAGGGCCAAAGGGAACCAACTGCAATCTCATAAAAAACAGGAGCTATGCATTATCCACTAGCAAACAGAGAGAAAGGGCGCTGTGGAAGAGGTTCTGGCCTCTCAAAATGTGGAAATTAAGATTCATCTGATTGTGAATAATCACTACAGTACTGTGAGAATTTCTTAAACACAGCCACTTAATGAGAAGTAATCTTAAGATGAAAATCAATTGTAGAATTTCTGCTTAATATAAGTACAACCTTTTGCAGACTCCATGTGTATTTGAAAACTGTCTATACAAAACAGCTAAGAGGAATCTGTATCTCCCTTACCCACTTTTTAGATAGGTTGAATTTTTTTAATAGAATTTAAGCTTTGTTATCATTCTCACTGAGCCGAAGAAGAATGGCAGTCTGATTATTGAGGTAAAAGGGGCTGTGTTAGCTCTTAGGTATAAATCAGAAGATTTGAAAGCTGTTCTACAGTGTAAATTGCAGATGTGTTGAAAATTCTATTTCTGATACTGTTGGGGCTGTTAGGATAAACTTATGTATTCAAATGCTTTGTAGATAATTAAAGCTTGCAATTTATTTAGTGGAATCATTATTTAATGTAAGTATTGGACATGAGTTGTGAAACATTGCTTTTATTTCAGCTGGTTTAGGTTTACTTGCTCTGAGAGTGAGTAGTAGTGAGGACAGTTTTTTTCTTTTAAACTTTTTGGACCAGCTGAATCTCATTCATAAGACATGTTCTCCCTTATTTTTCATTGTGGCACACAACATGCCTCTTAAAATGGAGTTATGTGCAATGCTGGCAACTTTGTCTTGATAATTTAATAAAGGTAAAAAAATAAGGAGAAATTCAAGTCATCATGACCTATTTAAGTCATGTTTAAAACCTTTGACACACATTACAATTGAACTATGATGAAGTTCTCACAAGAACCACCTTTACCTTGCTTTATTTGGTTGAAAGAAAATTTAACTGCATTAAAATTTATGCTTTGATTTCAAGAGGCATTGAGACCTAGAAGCCAAAAAAATTTTAGAATTAAGTATCCCAGCAACATGAAAAATTAGTGTGATGATGGAATGAAAAGTTCTTTAAAGGGAATACAGTCATATGAGATTTTGATTTAAAAATTATGCCAGAAAATGGTTATGAAAAAGTAATTTTCACATCTGTACAATCACATAACCAGAGCGTGCCCAAAACCATTGCCACTGCTATCACAAAATATGATTGAGGAGTTTATTATCATTTTGATATAGTAAATGCAAACACATAATAAAATTTTATTGTTAGCTTATAGCAGCAATAAAATAATTTGAAAATATCACTTCCCTCTTGGTATTTTCTTCTGATGAAATACAGTGAAAGTGATAGCACTTGCCTATACAGATATTCAGTAAACTTGAGAAGTAACCAGTATCAAGTAGTATTATTCTGGTGTAGAAATAAATAGAAATTTCTATTTAAAACCAATAAGGAATAAGGATTTTCAAGCATGTTTGTGTTTTACTTTTTGTTATTCATTATCTTTTCATCAGCATATTATGAGTAGTAAAAGGAGGACCATATTAAAATAATTTAATACCATACCTTTGGAAAAAGAAAACACCTTGAAAAGACAGAGACAACTTACATTACTTCATTTTTTCTTTAATACGTGTGTAAATTGTCATGTTCATAAAATACTGTAGCATTTAGAACACAATATCTTTTAAGTTCTTCTCTGTCACTAGCAGTAGATATTTCTGTTTGTCTTTGGTGGATGCCTTACTTCTTTTAAACAAGCCTTTATATATGCTTTCATATCTCTTTATTACAGATTGGGGTGCATGGGGGGACGGGGGGAGTATCTGCACTCACATTTTGAGGCAGCAATGCAGATTTGATAATCAGTTTCCCTTTTCAGTGTATACCTTTTAAATATGTGCTGTGCACCACACACAGTCAAACCACGAGGCATGCTCACAATGAAAGCAGTAAAGGTGTAATCTTCATTCAGATGTAATTTATCTCACTAGTTACACGAGCCAGGGATGACTCACTTAAGGTGCAAAATTTGGCCTTTAAACAAAAGGCAGATTTTGATGTTGTGTTAAATGAGGATTATTTGGTTTTGACCCACTGGATTTCTAATTCATATCAGAAAACAGAAGAGATTTAGAACCTACTTAGAATATGTTTTATAATTTCTAATCTCTGTGTATCAACTCATTTGCATCCTATCTTCATGAAAAATGCTGTTAGAGTTCATCTTAATTCTTTTCATATAGCATATTTCCTGTAGTTTTAAAGCAAAAACACTCATTGCAAGAAATTGTATAGTTCATGTTGCTTATTTTTAACAACTTTGTTTTTAAAAACATGGGGAAGAAATTCTGTCAAATTATTGCAATTTTCCTCTATGTATTTTCTTTTCCAGGGGGCTCAAACCTATCATGCATATGTTAAAATTAAGCTAGGGACTAGGAAATTTGGCAGGGAAATTGTTTGAACAGTATTTCACAACCACCTGCACTTTCCTGTTGTGAATTTTATTCCAATTGCTAAAAATATACTTGCCATTAGCAGTGATTTTAGAGCTATCAGTATATCATCAGTGCAGGCAGGAGCTCTGAGAGAGGACAGCTAAAGAGAAAGATCAGTATTATGACCTCCTTGTTGAGAGTTTCTCTTTTCATCTATGCAAAGTACATACTCCAAACAGGGAGCTGTGCTGCCTTGGAGTATTCCTTATAAATGATCTGTCTAAAGAAATAGGAAAGAAGATCTGGGTAAAATCTGGAAAGGAGCACAGATATTACTAAAGCTCATACAACATTTACCAAAAAGCTGGTTATTGGAATGTCAGGTAGAAAATCAGGTCACAGAATAGTTTTCCTCTAATAAGGAATTCAAAGTAATTTGAAATTTATAATATAATTTGTATGTTTAATTTGACTTTGCAAACTTTTCTTCAGATTAAAAATTAAAGTTAAAATAGGGCCTGCAAGGAAGAATTTAAGTTAGGTTTAGCAATAAAGGCTAGTACACAACTTTTGGTGATGAAATGTTTTTCTTGTCTGATTTTTTCCATTGGGTGCACTGCCATGTATCAGTCATCATCACATTCTAAATCACACTATGATCTTAGGTCCTATTTTAGCAAAAAAGCGAGTACCTAGCCAATAACTTATATGCCTATAGATATTTTGCAAACATTTGGAAGTGCATGTACCAAAAGGAAATGTTTTTGTTTTAGTTCTTAGATTAGCGTTTTTAATTCTTAGAAAGTTCTAATATGTCCTCATTTCCCAGGGCAGTTCCATACAGCCGTCTGGGCTCAACCCTTCTCATTCATATCAGTTCTATTTTTTGCCTGAGACACTGTGCAGCAAGGAATGACAAATTAATGCTCTAATAAATAGGAATGTACCTGTTTTGTTTCAGGTTCACCATTCTGAGAAGGCATTGCAGGCTTAGCAGCTTCTTGTGTAGCTTTAGCCTACCTTTGCTATGCGAATTGGACAGGTTGCTAGCTTGGGCAAAAATCTCACTTGGGGATTTGGCTATGCCCTGGGTTAAATTAACAAATTTAGGCTGAAAATATCTCTGAAAATAGGTCATAAGCTTTCCACTTGTGAATGAGAGCTAGAGTAGGGGCAGTACCTTGCTGCTGTAATTAATGCTACAGGAAAGATACACCTTTCTGAAATGCTCAAAACATCTCTGTGTATTTAATAGGCTACTTGATTGCTACACAATCCTGTGGTAAGGGCTTCAGTTGCTGATTTTTTACATGATTCTTTTTCAGCAAGGAGCAGAGTCACTGCTTTAAAAAAAACATAGGAATTATCAACTGAAAAATCCATGGGCTGGATTATGGGGCATCTGAGCATTTGTAACATTCATTTCCATTCATCTTCAAGATAATATGTAAACTATTAGAAATACTAGAAATACCAATACCTCTAAAATTGCCTTTTTCCAGTAATTTCTGAAAATACTTTCAAAACATTGTTTTTGTGGATTTTTAATTCCTGTCTACAAAAAGCACTGTGTTCATACAATGGAAGAAATCCATAAGAGAGCAGGAGCTTTTAATCAACTCTTACCTAAAAACTAAGCCAAAGGGTTTTATACCATGTCAGAGTTGACTTATGGAACTTTTTTTAGAACAGAGTCAATTCAAATTCAGTTCAAATATGCACAGACTTACAAATTAATGGAAATCAAATGAATGATTTACAAAGCCTGGTTTTCCATGGCCATTTTTCCTCACCTTTTGTTACATAGGGTAGAATCTATGCCCCAAGGGTCTCTCATAATCTTGTAATAGGCATGGAGCTGTTATACATGTTTGCTCTGAAAGTTTATGTAGTTGTCTACATATAGAAATTAGGGAAAAATTGACTCAGTGTGAAATCTGATCTGAAGGTATGTCTTTTTCTTGATGAACCAGATATCTTTGAATTTTGACAGAATTCTCCAGTATTGAGAATTCTGACATTTGGTGAGTGTCTTCAAAACAGTGATCAAACTGCTGTGCTAAACAAAATCAAGGGTGGGATGGGTACTTCCTTGTTTTGTCAGTTTTCTAAGTATTCCACACACACAGTTAAAATTAGTGTGAAATTGCTATATGTAGTACAGGATTAATACATTCTTGTCTGCCACTTTACCTGTCTGGTGAAATACCACTCTATTGTATGAGTTACATTCTGGCATCCAGTGAATATTTGAAGTAAATTCAAGAGCACATCATGAATTAACATTTATGAACATTTACTAACCTAACAGATATAAATATGATTGTTTGAATACAAGTATACCACACCAAGGTTAAATCAAGTTACCTGCACATTGTTTATTATTATTTTATCTTATTTTATTTACAGTTTCTGATTCTTTCTGTGACCATTAAATTAAATGTCTCTAGTTAAATTAGCTCCAGTATGCAATGGCAGCAAGAAAATAGATTCAGTTTGTCAAAGCTTTTTGAGTTTCGGATTGAGAGTGATTAGAAAAGAGAAAGAGAAACAATCATATAAAATGGTGGTAGTAATATTCTTGCAAGCATTAACTTTCTGTGCTATGTCCTTTTGAAATGAGAAGTGTTGACTATGATTGGGAACTGTCAGTCCAAGCTTTGTCCTGTAAAACTGCCAAAGACTTAAGAAGATTTAGTAAATGCAGAATGAGACAGATTTTCCATTTAAATTCTAGAAAATTTTTTCTTGGCTTGGTCAAGGTAGTAGGAAGCATTTCCATCTATCAGAGTTATGTTATGTTATATGTTAAGAAAGTGCTTGTCTAAAACATACCTTGTTTATAGTGGAAGATTTGGCATGTCTTAATGAAGTTTCTTGGAAAAGTTTTGTGTGAATATTCACATGGGTTAAAACAGATAAAAGTTAATATTCTGCGTTCTCATCTTAAGATGTGGACTTTTCTGAATTTACCTCTTGCTTGTTTACTCAATAACAAATGAGTTCAGTGTCATGTTGATGCAGCCTGCAGAAATACTTGAAATCTCAAAATATGTTTTTGCTAGAAAATGGTTTCTCACACAGTTCTGATTTCTGATTTTGAAGAGTATGCTACATCTGAATGTTATGACATGGTAAGAGGCAAACCTGGCCTCACACAGGACTGTATTCTCAAATCACATTATTTTTTTGTTCCAGAGGGACTATATTATTAAGTGTAATTTGTCTCTTTCCCACAAAATATGATATGCAACTGCTATTGCAGTATTGCAATAAACATTGATCCCAGATGTCTTTTAGAACTTACACATTTTAAATATTTAATTTTGATTTTAGATGCAGAGAATACATTAAACATAATCCCCCTTTTCCACACCCTGCACCAGGTAACTAACAGTGCTTTATGAGAGTAAGTACTTCAGGTCTAGCCGACTTCTTTATAATAGTTATGAGTCAGATTGGAGAAAATAATTTATAACCATTAGTTCAGATGATAAAGGTGGTGCATCACATTATTGGTGTGTGCAGTAACTTTTTTCTTTGGCTATTTAGGACTTTTTGGTATCTGCTGCACTATCATAGTAAAGTGACTACAACAGTGTATCTGATAGTTATCCCACAGCAATTCTGTGTATTGCTCACAGGAGATGGAATAATTCATGCACTAAATAGAGACCTTACCTTGTTCCTTACTTCATGTGTTTACTAGTAGCAAGTTGCAGCCCCTCTATTACCTTTGGAAAAAAAAATAAATATTGCAGGACTATGGCAATGTTTAGTCCCATAATTGTTTCTGTAAACCTACTGCTTCTTTCAAGCTTAAGACAGGTCTCTGCTGCCATAATATCTCCTTCTCTGTGATCTCAACACCCTAAATTTCTCCTGGGTATGACTTCATTGCTTCAATTTCACTATTTATCTGTGTGCAAGAATTCAAACACCTCAAACAGAGCAGTCAGTCCCATAGTAGTATCCTCTAGACTCACATCTCAGACACTACATTGTTCTGTACTTTTGTGCAGCATGAAGGAACCTCAGAGATCCCATTGTTTTTGAGCTACTGCTTCCTGTTTTACAGAGTCTTTCATTCTGAAGGTACATTTTTATCTGAATTAGGATATGCATCTTAAGTTAAAATATCTTATTTTTGAGTTCCTGTTGCTTCCTATCTGTTCTCATTCTAACAGCTTAAACACAAGATATTTTTAGCCACTTATTAGCATTCTACAGGCAGTAATATATTTTCCTTTTGACAGACCCGTCTGTATATTTTATGCCATATTCTGAATCACACACTGGTCCAATCTTCTGCAGCATCACTTAGTTCACATTCCCCTAACCTGAGGTATCTTGGCTTTTCCATGAAATGAGACAAGAAATAAGCAAGATTTAGAGCATGGATGTAAACAAAATAGTAGGTATTACAGGGGATAAGGTATTCCAAATGCCATGAGAATAAAAACTGTCTCTTGTTGAATGTACTTTGAAATGTGTATACAAAGTGTTATTTCCTCTATGGTGACTGTTCTGATACTTAATGATTCATTAAATACTTTGTCTCCTTTATCTAGTCCCAAGGTTATTGTACTTTATTGAATTCTTATTGTCTGTTATCTTTATGAGAGGTTATTTTAAAGTGGGCTTAGAATACTGCATAGATGTTCGTGATATTAGATACTAATACTTTAAATAAGTGCCATGAAATTAAAAATGGCAGTGATACTTATGATGTAAAAAATTGAATGGAGTATCTTCTCTTAGCTATGACAGCAATAATTGTAAATCAAAATGAGTAAAAAGGTTACAGCACTGCAGACCAGCCACTAATTCTAAAGAAAATAAGCATTTCCTCTGCAATCAGGAAAAATCAGTAAATTTTATTCTGTGCTCTTTTATTACTAGATTTTGTACTGAAGCTGTAGTCACATTTATTCTAAGATCTTCCTATAGAAAATTCTAGTTATCTATAACTGCTTAATAATATAAACAGCTATACAAATAAAGTACAAAATCTTAAAAAGGTAAATAAATCAGTGAGGAAAATTAAACCTTAAAACAGGGTTGAAAATGTTTTTAATATGATCTAATGAATTTAAATTTAAAATTTTAGCCTTAATCATGAAACATATTACAGAGAAAAAATTAATTATATTTATATTAGGAGTGTGTAATATTTAAATTTTAATTATCAAGTTGTTTCTGTTTTTCATTGGAAGATCTGTTTCAAATGTGTTTAGAACCAATTTATCAAAACAAATAACATTTATAGAAGAAGAAAACTTCTTAAAACCTCAAGTATGTGTTTAAAAGTGACACATATAATTGTGGTACAGAAGATGCCCCTGTGGGTGACAAATTCATGACTATTGTTTAGAAACTGTTCCAGTTCTGTTTCATGTCTATCTCTCCCATGGAGAATATAAAAAAATATCAGGCAACTTGGGTTTTATTCTTCTCAATGCGAGTCTGATAGCTCCCACTGGTATAATAGTTTAATGGTCCCAGAGAATTCCTGAAACAGCAATTGATTTTAGTCAGAGCAGCTGAATTCCCATATTCTTCCTTTACCCCTGGCTTATTTTTCCTGGTCATCTCCTTCTAGCTGCTCACTTCAAAAGGAGAGAGACAGAGATGGAAAGTGCTCCTGTCTGTGGGATTTGACACTTGCTAGAGATGTGAGAGTCTTGAACTCTCTGATGCTGAAAGGGGCCAGGAGATCAAATTTTCTCAAAATGAGGGATCTAGATTGTGAAGTTTTAAGTGGGCAGGACCACATGCATGAGGATAACAGCAGTACCACATTAGCTGACACTCTGAACACATCTGTCTCTTCAGACTTCTCCATGGGGTACTTTCTAATCACAGATACTTTCTAATCACAGGTACTTTCTGTCTGATTTAGGGTCACAGAAGAACTCTCTGCAGAACATATGTACCACAGCCCTTTAAAAGAAGCCATGCGAGGGGATGTTCTTGCAAGCCACCCAGGTTATTTAGCCCTGAAAAGCAGACCAGATAGATTTCTGTCTGAGCTCAGTGTCAAAGTACTTCAAATGCAGTAGACTTTATCATATATTTTTTATAAACACAAACCAAAATATTTGGAAACGAAAATCATGAAATGTTTCTCTGTGCTAAAGAATATTGTATTAAATGGATATGAAAAAATAATCCTAAATTTCCTCTACTCTTTTACAAAACTACTAGTATCTATCTTATTTTTTGAAATAGCAGGGTATTGCAATATGTATTGACTATGTGAACAAGGGACTGTAACACAACAAAGTGAAAACAAGAGACACCTGAAATGTGATCAAAGTGGATATGAAAATATATATTATTTTTCCATTAAAGCAATTTCTATAATCAAAAAGAATATTAATATCAAACCTACTTTTCCCAGTAGTTTATAAATGTTTTAATAATTACATCAAGAAGGTTTAAAATTATTGTGGTTCTTTATACACTCAGTTTCCTTACTTTTGATTCATTGAAGATTTTCTTCATTCTTGCAGAGGAACCTACAGTAATGCTTCAGTTCTTACAAGATAACCTTCTTAGGGCAGCCATGGTATAGAACAAACGATAGATCTTGCCTTTTCAGCGATTTCAAATCTTATTATGTAACAAAACCAAAACAAAAAAAAAAACCCCAACCCAAGCAACAATAACAAAAAAGTAGCAGTACTTGAGGGTTGCCAAACTCTTTTTTTTAATGTGTTTGGCAAGCATGACACTATTTGACTCTTTTGTTCAGTAAGATAATACTTTTTAAAAATAGTTTAAAGGAGCCATAAAGGATGAATTGGGAATTAATTTCCTTTTAATTTCCTTTTAATTTGAGTGGAAGATCTTAGGTTTAAAAGATTAAGTCTTTTAAGACTTAGATGCAACATTGGATGCTGAGTAAAGAATGTGGTAACAGCAAAGAGTATTTCACATACTGTGCTGGTTTTGGCTGAAGGAATTTTCTCCACAGTGGCTGGTATGGGGCTGTGTTTTGGATTTCTGCTGAACATAGGGCTGATAGTACAGAGATGTTTTTGTTATTACTGAGCAGGGCTTACCTGAGAGCTAAGGTGTTTTCTGCTTTTCGTGCTGCCGCACTTGTGAGGAAGTTGGGGGTACATGGGAGGTTTGGAAGAGACCCAGCTGAGACAGAAGACTCAAACTGACCAAAGGGATATTCCAGACCATATGGTAGCATGGTCTATATATATAAAGTGGAGAGAAGAAAGTGGAAGGAAGGTGTCTGGTGTGTTGTCATTTGTATTCCCAAGTACTATGTACATGTGATGGGGCCCTGCTCTCCTGGAGATGAACACCTGCCTGCTCTTGGGAAGCAGTGAATAAATTCCTTGGTTTGCTGTGCTCGTGTGTGTAGCTTTTGCTTTCCCTATTAAACTGACTTTATCTCAACTCACGAGTTCCATTCTGATCCTCTCCCTGACTGCTCTGGTGGGAGTGAGTGAGCAGCTGCACGAGGCTGGCTGAGGTTAAAACACAGCACACATTTGTTTCTTTGGCTTTGGATTTACGAAATTAACATCGAATTTAATCAGAAATTGTTGTAAGGCAAGAAAAGACACTGAACAAACTTGGGATAAGGAAAGAGAGAAGATCTTTGGAGAGCAAGAGAAATTCCTGTGGCTTTCATGACAGAACAAAGACTTCCTCTTCTCTATGGGTATATATTCTTTGTCCTTTTATTTACTGCATGTCAATTCAATTTTTAGTTACACTTTTCCTTTTTATTCTTCTCTCTCATTCCTTCAGCTCCATGAAATTTCACTATGGTCCACTTAGCTCACTGTGGATTGGATTGTATTTTCTATATTGCAGTTTAGCTGAGAAGCAATTTCCAATGCCCAGCCAAGCTGCAGCGTATGGTTTTCATCACATGAGGTGTCATCATAGTCTCTCAGTTCAGACCTGTTGGTAGCCCCATTAACCTTTGTGGGAATATGTGTCTAGTTTCAAGTACTCTTGATTGATAAATGGATTTATATTAAGACTTAATAAAACAAGATGAAATTCATATAAGAAATGGCTGAGGTCACTTGGTCTGTTCTCCCTGGAGGACACTGAGGGGAGACCTCACTGCAGTTACAGCTTCTTGTGAGGAGAGGAGGAGGGGAAGGCACTGATCTCTTCTCTGTGGTGACAGTGACAGGACCTGAGGGAATGGCCTGAAGCTGGGAGGTTTAGGCTGAGTATTAGAAAAGGTTTTTCACACAGAGGGTGGTTGGGCACTGGAACAGGCTCCACCAGGAAGTGATCACAGCACCAAGCCTGACAGAGTTTGACAAGTGTTTTGGAAGTGCTCTTGGGCACATGGCGTGACTCTTGGGGATGGTGCTGTGCAGGATCAGGAGTTTCACTTGATGATCCTTGTGGGTCCCTTCCAACCTTATTCTTCATCCTATAAACCTGTAATTCTTTCTCCATGGGAAAAGACATAAACTATCTCAGATCTGGAAATCTAAACTACCATGTCTAAATATGTATAGATTCATTAAAAATTTAATTCTAATTAATTTGAATGTCAGTATTGCCGAGCCTTTGCATGTAATGTTGTTTTAATATTCATCAACATTTTTACATGTATAAGAAATGCATATACACAAATGCAAACTTTTAGAAAATACAGTAATATAGTTCTCTAAAGATTGAGCAAAGTGCATCCATTCTGCTGTATTGCTTAGACTTCTGTTTTTGCACTGAGAGGATATGGACAGGACCATTCCCAGGTGAACTAATTCTGTCCCTTCTTAGGAGATTTTTTTTGATTGGCCAGGCACATTGAATTCCCCCATGGTATTAGAGGCTCCGTCCTCAGATTTTGTCGTAGACTGGTGATCTTTGAGGAATGGCTAAAGGACAAGTACAAGTGAAAATATAAGGAGGATGTTTGATGTGTCTTGAAGAAAGCATAACCTTCTCTACACGTATACAAAACAGGTTTTCTTTGCTCCATATATTTCCTAATGAGATTAAATTAATTAATACATTGTATTAATGAGATTAAATTGGATATCACTCCACCACAAATGATAGAAAGATGTCCTCTCCTCATATGCCATACATTTTGTCTGAATATATATATATATGTGTGTGTGTCGAGATGAAGAATGAGGGATGGGACCACCTTGCTTTGAGATGATTTATTGCTCAAGTAGCCAGATAAGATATCAGTCTCAAGGGGTGAGTTTTAGAGGAACAAAAAGTTAGCCATAGCTCAAGGAAGTCACGAGTTTCTTCTTTGAACAGCAATATAGAACATTTTGGTCCAATAGACAGTTGACACAGAACTTGTTTTCACTTATTAACCTTTACTTAATTTTGCTGCACTGTGTCTCTTTCTAAGCTGACAGGTTACGTACTCATACACACCTCTATTACAGTTTCTAGATCTCTAACCTATTCTATAACTCACACTATTACAGCTTAAACCTCAAACTATTTTACTTAATATAATTTCTTATTTACTCTAGGCATATTCTTACTTATAGGACATAAGTTTATAATTTCTCTACCCAATGTCTGTGTTCCTTCATCATTACATTAACCCAAGCTCTTTCTAAGGCTGCAGATTGAACCCTTCAACATCTGTGGAATTTTCCATTTTTCCATTCCCAAAATTTATGTATATAGTATGTGTTGATATGGGAAAGGAATATCCTGATTTTAATTCAATATTTTTATAAACTTTTTTTGAAATTATTTTCACTGAGGCCCTACCAAAAAAGGAAAATTTTGTTACATAAATGACTGCCGTACCAATATATGCCTGCAAAACACTACTATACCATCAGAACACGGCTGATCCCCTCTACCTCTAAGTATTGCAGTGCAATATAACTGATGCTGCCCTACACTCCACCATCAGTCTTTTAAAATTATTGATTTGTTTTACTGAAAATTGACATGTAGAACTAAACTAGCTGCAGTGGAGGCTTAATTCAGTGACTTGAAAAGTGGCAAATGAGAAATTACAAAATGGAAGCAGTGTATTGCAGCATTTACTGCATTTTAATAATTCAGTGCATTTACTCTTCTGCTCATGATTTAAATAGGTATATCTTTCATGCACATCTATTAATCCTGAATTGTAAGAATATTTCTATATATTAGAATATGCCCTGAGGCTTCCCTTTCCCCTCCCCTTCACTGATTCTTTTGGTCACATCCTTCAAGCACCTAAAAAGGAAGCTCATGAGGACATTCCCTGGCATTAATCACAGCAGTATAAAGCATGGAGCTATTGATTGCTTATAACTGCATCTTTTGAACATTCAGCACCATTGTGTTCACAACATGATGAATGTACTTGCAGATGGCTTTGTCTGTAGTGGTCATAAACTCCAGTTAATGGCTGAATTAATTTATAGTAAAAGAATAATTCCTTTTGGGCTGTTCCAGGGAATAAACTACTCGTCACATTTTTTCTTTTCTGAAAACAGCAGTCATAATTCAAGTAAGCACATGTGTCTGCTTCCCAAAATGTGGAAATGTGCCTTGTATAAATAAAAGTATTCACTTTTAAAGCCATTATCTGAAGAGTTTCAGGAAACAAGCTGACATCTGAATAATCATTTCATCTTCTGAAGTGAAATAATATTTTTCACATGCATGCTATTAAAAAATAAAAGGACATGGCATTCTTTTTTAGTGTTAGAGGAAGATGTTTTTAGAAATCTCCCTGATTTTTTTATTTTTTTTTTATTTTTTCTTAATTCATCAGTGAAGTTTCTTGCTTTTTGCCCAAACAAGCAAGCAAAAATCAATCTCAGAAATGTCTGAAAGAAACTGGTGAAATCCCTCATGGAGAGTTAACTGACTTGGAAATGAACAGTTTTGTGGATTCTAAATCTAGAGGCATACCAAATTAAAATCAGGCTTTCTCAGTTTCCCTGATGATCTTGGAGTTATTTTTTTCCAATCTTAATCATTCTGTGATTCTTTGGATGTTCTGTCTCTGTTAGTTCTCTTTTTCCTCTTCATTCCTCCTGAGCTCAAAGGGAAACACTTAATTGTGATCTTTCAGCCTTTAGTCACTAAGGTTTGTTTTTTTCCCGTTACTTTACTGCCTAGTAATTGTTTTTGCTGTACCTACCCAAAATAAACAAACACATCCCCCTAGTGAGACTCTGATGTCGCCCTCCAACAACCCTGCTGTCTGGTACAGTTTGGAATAATGCCTTATCTTCCATGAGTCTCTGCTGCTGTTTTTGCTTCACTCAGAGAAGGTTAAATGAATCAAACACAGTGTCATGGTGTGGATTGGAAAGGGAAGCATGCACCACAGGAGCCTCCCCATAGCAGCCTGAATGGATGGCAGTATAAGCAGCAAGGTGTAGCAAAATGTACTCACAGAAGTAATACTTGCAACTATTTTGATGGAGAGAGCAAGGTTTTAAGCATGTCCCACTGACTGGTACAAGAAGTCTAGAGCAAAAATGCTTCATATTTGCTTTCTTGCTGACGTTCATTATCACTAATCAGCAGCTGTACTGCTTTCACAACTGCCTTGTACTCTGGTTCCCAGTATGAGAGCACTGACAGCACAAATAGCTGTAGCTGGTTAAATTAGCAATATTGCAGAGCATATTATTGGCTGTTGCATTATACTGCTGCTCCTCTATTTAAATGACTGAGAGACTGAATTTGTTTCCTGTCTTAAGATACTTTATAGTTATAAAAGGGGAAATATGTGAGAAGATATTTTTTCCTGTCTGATTTTCATCACAGGGCTTTAAATATCCTGGTATCCCACTATATTTTCTGCCCCTGGAGTTGACAACGCATGCATTTTTACAGAATAAATCAGCTGGAATCTGGTGGTTGTGCTGGCTAGCATTCTTTTTGTTTGCTTTTTATCACTTGAAATTCTGACATGAAATCCCACTTTTTGAGAACAGGAAGGTTATGTTTGTTTTTTACATTTTACGTTAATTTGTTTTTGCCATTGACTTCATTACACATAGTAAGACATTGAAGGAAACACAACTTCTGAAACAACGGTGTAAAGTTGAATTAATCGGTATTCAACTATAAAAAATACATCATGGTTGAATTATTACTTTCAGAAAACCTTACAGATACATAGAAATGTGTAATGTAGGAAAATTTGAGCTTAGTTGAACTAGTAATTGTATTTAACCTCAGCCAGCACCACACAGCTGCTTTCTCTCTAGCCCCCTGGGACGGGGGAGAAAATCAGAAAAGTGACAAAACTCGTGGGTTGAGATAAAGGCGGTTTAATAGGTAAAGCAAAAGCTTTGTGTGCAAGTAGAGCAAAATAAGGAATTCATTCACTGCTTCCCACAGGCAGGCAGGTGCTCAGCTGTCTCCAGGAAAGCAGGGCTCTGGCACACCAGTGGTGAGTTGGTACAACAAACAGCGCCTCTTTCTCTTCTCCTCAGCTTTACATGCTGAGCATGACACCTCTGCAATATCCCTTGGGTCAGCTGGGACTGGCTGTCCCAGCTGTGTCCCCTCCTGACTGTGCACCCTCATCCTCTTTGTTCTTGGGGTGGGGTGAGGAGCAGAAAAGGGCCTTGGCTCTGTGCAAGCACCGCTCAGCAACAATGAAAACATCCCTGCATTATCAGTGCTGTTTTCAGCATAAATCCACAATGCAGCCTCTGTGAAGAAAATTCTCTCCCAGCCAAAACTAGCACATTACTGAATGGATTAGAGATGAAAATCTGTTCCTGTTGTACCTCTAAATACCATTGAATCAATGACAGGCTGACTCAGCAACGCTGCTCTAGATTCTGAAGGAGCTGTAAAACGATTATTCAGTGGCACGGTAAAAAAATATCAGATTAAAAGAGTGAAATCTGAGCAACTATTAATGAGCACATGCATTTATAATTAATATGTCAAACTAACAACTTCTTTGAGAGTTGCAAGTGACATTTAATAAACACTCTACTTCATGCAAATGGAGAGGTGGTGATAGTAAAGAATGCAATAAAATGTGGATTTTTTTAGTTGCATGCTACTTCATTGTCTACTGCATCTTTTGAAAGGAAGGTAGTAGAAAAACATACTAATATATTTAAAAGACATAATTATTTTAATATGTTCACAGTCCTTTACTATTTTAAAATCTTGTCTAGGAAATCTACTAGGACTCACAAAGCAAGCAAATGTAAAAATTTGTGTGCGCTCAGCAATGAATGAGGACAGTCCTGTGCATTGGATGTTGGTTATCTGGTCAACAGAATGACACTGGGATGTGCAGTTTTGAGTAAAGGTGTTTGCCAGCTTGAAAGAACATATTTCTCAGCTAGCCAAGATTACCTTCCTATGTGTAATTCATAATGTCATTCATGCCAACACATTTTTATAACAGTTGCTTACTGTGAGTGCCCTGTTAGATATGACATTTTCAAGAGCATCTCTCAGTCACAGGAGTTAATTGTTTTTCATGGGCATCTTGATTGTCAATGGATTTGTATATCAGTAGCACAAACATTACTGAAATTGAAATACCGAAAACTATTATGTTACCAAAATAGAAATACAGAAACCAGTATCACAAGCATTAAGGAAAGCCAGTAATATCACCTTAAAAAGCCATCTGAAATCTGACTTTAGTATACCACGGATTATTCTGACCAAAATTATGGGACACTTTTTGAAAAATTGTTAATGATTCTTAATTGACTTATTAAAATGTTTTTTGATTTCAGCTAAGAATAATTTTTGTCTTGTAGCTTGGATGAAAAATTTTATGCTAAGTTGATATGATGTCTTGCTCTAATGAATCTCAGTTGAGTCAGATTTCTGTTACTTACCATGTATTTCAGGGAATACAAAGGCAATGTGAAAATTACTCTTGATAACCTTGGTTACCTTTGAAAATGTGATATTATGAGCAATTATAAAGAGGTAAAAAAAGAAAAGAATGCAAATCAGGTCCTTTTTATTGCTGGCAGTGGTTTTCAGCATGAAGACTACTTTGAGTGTTCTGTATAGTTGGATATGTATTTTACTTCATCATTATGAAGTGTGAGGTTATTCTATTTAGTTTTAAATGCCTTAAAAATCTCATATTTCTGTTTGTAAACTTTTTTATTAGTTCCAGCAACAACACTTTCATTTTCAAAATGGTGAATTCTTTGAGATTGTGTTTATTATTTTCACCATCAGACAAAGAACTTGCATGTTTCTGTGAATTTTACGTAAGTATGTAAATATATATATATATATATATATGCATTGAAATTCAGACTACCCATACTGTACCAAAATTGGGATCTAGGTAGGCATCTCGACTTGAAAGAGAAATTCAGTATCCTATCCTCAGACACTGCCTACTCTGGTAACACTTTTAGCTATTCAGCTCCTGCTGTTGGACTAAACATCTAAACTTGCATGTGCTCAGAAACGGGCACCACCTCCCACCTTTAGACCAATATAGAAACTGAGTAGGAAGAGACACAGTCTCCACCTAAATCTCCAATCTCTTAGGCATACTCAGACTATATTTAATACATTGATAACAGTAAGTTCAGAAAAAAAATGAAACAGAGATGAACTTTCTCATTCATGCTATTTTGCAGAACTACTCTATAATTAGAGCAGATTCCTGTTTGAATGCTTGTTTTACAGTAAATTTTGAGGGTTTAGGTCTCTCAGACTGTCTTAATGCAGATCTGAGACCACAGAACAAGCACTAACCAGAAAAAAACAAGGTGGTGACCCAAATGTTGATAAAAAGATGCTCTTTTGTTGACATTAGTAATGAGATTCTGACTAAGGAGTGTGAGAGAATTTGGGGCAACAGACTAGCTGCCACTATCAATTTATCCTGTCCCTTCTGTAGGACTACCTCAACTATTAATCTTTCACCTCTTGAATTATTGCAGTTACAGGTGTAAACCAAAATGAATGGCATGTTTCTGTTTGCTTTGAAAAGCTGGGTGGTAATCTGTGATAATTTTGGAGCTGCTGGTCACCTCGTATGTTCTACACTTGAGGGCGGACAGGCTGTTGACAGCAGGAAGCCTTTGCTGCAAATACATTAAGGGTGGAAGACATCCATAACCATTTGAGTAAGTCTGTTTTCAGGTAACAGAGGACAGTTCTCAGGAATTTTCTATTTCACAAGCTGTAGGGTAGCCATAGTTCCAAAGATGGAACGAAGGCAAACAAAGAGACAAAGCTTGGATTGTGGGGTATATTTTGGTGAGCTGGAATTCTTTCTCTGTAACAAATTTTTTCTGAAAAGAAAGTTATCATACAATGAGTTTCAAATTCACAACCCCCATTAATAAGAAACATCTAATAAACAGAAGTAGACTTTTTTTCTCTTTAATAAATCTTCTAAAAATTCTTAAAAAGTATTTTTAGTAACAGAGAACACCTGTGTCATATACATGGTAGTTCTATTGAAGAGTTTAAAGGACATTAGCTAGTGAAGGATTCTTAGTAAGTAGGAAAGATTACTGTAGTCACAAAATGCATAAGAACTAACCCTCTTTACTACACAGAGTATTCTTTATATATTTATATATACACATAGAGCTTAATATACACTGTTTATTTATATATATATATATATAGTGTGTATATTATGTGTATATATTACATGATTTAAATCCAACCTCTTTACCTGAAATGTGATTAAAATGTTCACAAATGCTTCAGAATTTTTTATCTATATGCTAAAGAGGTGTTTTCAGTACATATGTTGGCTAACACTAATTTTAAATATGGTGAAGATGTTCTTTCATGTGACTTCTGGAAGGACTGTGTGGAACACACAAGTGGGACAAAATACAGTAAGGGGACAATTTTGGTTTGGGCTACCTTTCAGCACAGTTTTGAGACTTTAGTACTCTCCTGTCAGTGTTACCTGTAGATAATCAGATCTCAAGACATGTCCTTGTTTTGCTTTAAATTATGGGAAAATTTCATGGTGACACAAAAAGTTTAAATGGGAAAACTTCACTGTCATACACTTTGTGGTTATTTTTTTTCTCTTTTTAATAATTCTAATCCCTGGTGTATAAGCATATGCAAAACACTTTCTAAATTGAATAGGAGTCTAGGAGCATAGCTAAAACATCCCTAGTTTTCTAAGCATTTGGGAGTGTTTAATCATATTTTATGTATTTTTATACAAAGGCAGTGGAAAAAAACCCCATGCTTTATTTTAATGTCTTTCTAAAATTATCATCTGTATAAGCAAAATATTTCGTAATTACTTTATAGTCTACAAAATACTTTTAAAATTCATCTATAGTATCTACATGTCAGATTTGCAGAACATACTCCTCGTCTCTGCAAATTAAAGGGCTGAGAATATGGACACTTAGAGTCTGATTTAGTTAAAATTATCCCCTGCAGCAGAGGGTGGGTATCAGTTCTTCACAGCTGAGAATGATTTTCATAATTGTGCAGCACTCAGCAGCTGCAAAATCCCTGAGGATGCATGTTGCTCCTCTTCCAGGGCAGCCTGGGTTTGCTCTGCCTGGCAGAAGCAGTTTGACCCTTCATTTCTCTTACAAAGATCTTGATGTGGGTTTCTGGAGGTGCCTGGTTTCCTTGGGTCATCAGAGGAAAGTTGTAGATGCTACAAGAAATGCATGAATTTTTTTTCCTTACTGATTGACAGATCCATTTAGAAAGACTCAGTGAACCTTTAAATAATGTATATTCTCTATCTGCCTCTATATTGGTGGAGATAATTTTCTGACACATTGCCATCTAGTGGCATTTCTCTCATGAAGCCTATTACAGGATGCTAAATCCTTAACTCTGGCTGCCTAATCTTTCCTTCAGTGGCCAATAGTGACATGTTACCGATGTATTTGAAAGAAAAAAAAAATAAAAAAGGAAAAAAGAGAGAAAATAAGAGTCGTACTTTTAATTTTAGAAGAAAAAAAATCAAAATTAAGAAAGCGGTTACCTGCCTTACAGCTGGTTTTATTTCTAAGTAAAATATTATTCAGGTTTTCAATTAATTATTAAGGAGAAATTTAAGAGTACTAAAGCTAAAACCTGTATTCATATGAAATTGCAGCTCTCTTTTTCTGAAAAGAGCCTGAAGATAGGAACTTTTAAATAGATCTGACATATTACTCTAATCCCTTGGAACTGTGTTACTTGCTTGTGGGCAAATTTTAAAATATCAACTTCTTGGTCCTGATGATTCACAGATATGTTTAAAACATGACTAAATAATTGGTAACTGTTATTTCAAAGAGAATGATCATTTTTCCAGGAGTTTTGACTCATTTGCTCCAACTAATTTAAAATTACATGAACTGAAAATACAGTCGTTAATCACAGAAAAGAAATTTCAATCACTTTAACAAAAACAATTTGTTCTGATTCATTTTAATATCAGAAGTGATAAAGCTATTTCATCAGAAATTAATTTAAATATAATTGTAAACAACAGAATTTTTGCATAGGTTTTGTATTGTGCACATTTATGCTCATTTTATGCTCATTTATGCTCAAGTGCACATATCCCCTAATCTCATGTGTTTGTTTTTATATATATATATATATATATAAACACAAATTATTTATGTTATGTTCCTATGCACTGTGGAAATCCCTGACTATTCAATGTCACAATTAGGATACTAACAATTGCCCATTCAAATTTAATTATTCTAGATAATTAAAAGATTTATTCCCCATTCCTACAGTAATTCTGTCTGTGACAGCCTTTGCAAAGGCATTCAAGAACCAATGCCAGAAAAGCTTGGACTGATTAAAAATGAAGAGAAAAATAAAAATTTGAATCTAAATGTAGAGTAATATATGGCTTGCTCAAATATCTAAATTTAATTTTTAATTGTGTTAGAAAAATGTAGTAGCTGGAGCATCCCTACTATTCTTTGAATGTATAAAAATGATTAATAGTAGATGTGACACACATATATTGATAACATGCAGTTGGTAACCCATTGTTTGATGATTGTGGACTGTTTTCTAAGCATTTCTATCTAGTATCTAAAACATTTGAAAATTCAATGATGTCTTTTGAATCTCTTTGAGCTTCATAACTGCTAGTATGGTTACAAGTTTGTCTTACAGTCAGTTTTTAAGGACTTAAGCCCTATTGGAAACCTGTGTATTTCTTTATTAACCATTAGGTATTTCATCATGAGGTTGACCTTACCTCATGTCAGGATAGCAGGAATGTGAATAGCACACTTTCCTTGACGTGGGTTGGAGATGATAACATTATTTGTGGATAGCAAAGTCAAATATGAACAGCAGAACTCACCCAATCCTGTCCCCAGGACAGTTAGCATGCTAAACTACTGGTTTTTCATCTACATAGCATCAAACAACTGCATAGATTTCAGCAGAAATATGGATTTTTGTCTATTTTTAATAGAATGATATATGGATACAGACATGTATTCTGCTAGCTATAGATTAGCTATTAATATTTTGAATGAGGTGGCTGTGTGCAGGAACTGGTATAGACATGAATAAGGTGTGGTTAACGCTTTTTTAACTTGGTTGTATTTTAATAAAGTGAAATTATAATGCTATTGATTCAGAAATTCTAGGCAGCTTAATGCAAACTGAAACAACAATGTTAATATAGTGCCAAATACAATATGAAATTATTGCTCATAATTCAAGGACACAGTAAAAGGGTTGTAAATGACATGATAATCTTTGATACTTAAAAGGATTAAAATACTTATACTGTCACCAAAACACCTTAATATTATTTAGACAACATGCTGACTTGAGTACCTTGAAGCTTCTTATTAACATTTATACAAATGAATCTGTAATGCCTATCATTCAGTGCTCATTTTGGTAAGGAAAATGTCAGGGTGTTAATATGAAGTGACATAGCCTTGAGTGGTGCTGAGGGAATTATCCACTCTCTCTGTAAATACAGTTTTATTCAGATGAAACTCAGAAAGGTGAAAAGTGTCTTGAGAAAAGATATGTGTCTGATGTGGAAACAACAGGAAAGTTTTCTGACTCATGACAAGTAAAATAGGAAATGAGCTATGTGAGTGGAAATAAAGAAAAAGGAGCAGCAGTAATGCAGAAGGTTCAAGGTAAAGAGAAAAAAGATATGCTAATTTCAATGATATGGAACTTAAGAATGCATATCTGGAGTGTAGTTCAGTGCAATTCAAGGAGTAACGGTGGCACATAGCTAATGGGTTAATTGAGAAGGATTTATGGCCCAAAGTATGAGGGAAAGGCACAAAGTATAAGGTAAAACTTTTCCTCAGGTAGAATGGGAAGGAAATTATTTCTCAACTTCTGAGTAAAGTTCTGCTAATGCCGTCTGAAACCAGCCTTCATCTGAATTTTAAATTCAAGATAATGCAGGAAAAAATGTAACTATGTATCCTAAAATCACAGAATATGCTGATTGGAAGGGATCCATGAGGATCATGGAGTCTGACTCCTGGCCCTGCACAGGACACCCGAAGAGTCACAATATGTGCCTGAGGGCGTTCAAATTCTTCTTGAACTCTGTCAGGCTTGGTGCTGTGACCATTGCTCTGGGGAGCCTGTTCCAGTGCCCAGCCACCCTCCGGATGAAGAACCTTTTCCTGATATCCAGCTTAAATCCTCCCGACTCATCTTCATGCCATTTCCTTGAGTCCTGTCACTGGTCATGAAAGTGAAGAGAAAACCGAAGTGAAAACTTGTGCCTCCAGTTCTCCTGAGGTTGTTGAAGATTCCAGTGAGGTCTCACAGAGAATGTTGGAATACACATTAGTTGGAAAAGGTAATTGTTAAAATCCCCACTAAAGTGTTGTTTAACCTTTTGGTGTTCATCATGGGAGCATTAATAACGTGAGAGTAGGAACTATTTTTATGTTGACATTCAATTTTACATTTTCCATGGTGTAGCTACTATGTAAATTGTGTCTGGAAACCTGGCATATGTTTTAGGTAGTAGGAGAAGAGTTCAACAGCTGAAAATTGAAATTGAAGAGGAAATGATACCCTGTCATCATAATAATGCTTTGGATTGGTGTTTGGTAAGAGAGGAGTCTTAGGGCTTTATAGCTTCTGGTATTGGCTGAAAAAAATTATTTGCAAGGTGGCATTTTGAGCAAAGGACAAGTGATGGTGTGTGTGTGTTCTCAGATTGTCTTCTCAACATGCAGATTACCCAAGTCAGCATGACTGTGCCTTTCCTTCCAAGACTAATTTTTTACTTGTTTTTCCTGTCCTGATTATTTGGACAATATTTTAATGAATCTTTTGCAAGACCCCCAGTACAGTCTCTTCTATAATAGTTTGAAAACAGTATTCTCAAATCTTTGAAATCCAGTGAGATGTGGAACATATAAAACTTTTACATCCACTCCCAGGAATGAAGGAACAACTCCTTAACTACTACTATGATCTTGTATAGCCATTGTGAGTGTTCACAGAAATGTTTTAAGTGACCATAACCAAATATATTTCAAAATATTTCTCTTTTATCCCCAAATTCTAAAATTAATCTTAAGATTTTGAGACTTTTCTGAAAGAATTGTTGATTGTGTTGACATGATAGATCAATACTTCCACTGACTTGTGTTCCTGGAAACTGCTTCATTTATCACCATATTATAGCTTTATAGCTTTTTGTTAACTTTGTGCTCTGAGATATCTTATTTCTTCACTTATTATTGTTATTCTGGAATTATTATCTGATTTCTTCACTTATTATTGTTATGCTGGTATGATTTTTTTTTTTTTTCAGACAGTGGGGGGAGATTATTGTCTAATATTCCAAAGGTACATAAATTATCTCAGTTCTACAAAACCCTTCCCTCTAGATCAAAACAAGCTATGCTGATTCTTGCATCTACTGGTGAATACAGAACACAGGGAAAGAAGAAAGCCCCTATCTGCTGTCAGACACTGCACACAACCTCTGTCAGAGCATGAAGGTATATGTGTGTAGTGATAAAACATTAATATCTTCATATTTCAAAAAAAAACCAACTAACAGCAGCCCCAAACACAAAAATTTCTAACCAGTCAATTTAAAGAACAATCCAACTCACTTGAAAAAAATTAGGTGTAAGAAAGCAACAAGAAATTCTCCAACATAAGCCTTCAGTTTACAAATCTATTTGAACAACCAGAAATGAGGAAGATAAAAACTGAGATAAGAATTAATGCTAAAACTTAAGAGAGGAAAATACACATTTCTGTTAAAACAAATTGTACATGAGATATAATCTCACTTTACACAATACAGAGAATTCATTTTCTTCTTAAATATATCTCAACAACTCCCTCATCCCCACCCCCAACCAGAATCTGAGAAGCCAAATGAAAATATTCATAGGGACAGACAGAAGTTATAAGAGTAGATTTGGTGAGAAAAGGGGTCCCTCTCCAGGCTGCAGTTTGCTAGTGCCCTTGTGCTGTTGACACAAGGTTACTGTAGTTCCCTCTTTGGATGCTGCTCAGATCCTCCAGCACTCAAAGCGAGGTTTGCATCCAAAGAACTGAGCTTCTATTCACGTATCTGGAACAGCAGTATTGTTATTTTGCTCCCTTCATGGTTTTTCCTGTGCCAACCCGGCAGAAAGCTACAGAACTGAATCAGAATTGCATTTGGCTTCCTCGTTAATCACGACAGAGTAGGCCCTGTCCCTGAGGTTGCACTTGAAGTATTGCTCGTTTGTGTTCATGAAAGGGAGTGGAGAAAGATAGTCATCCCTAGAAGAGAAAGTGCATTGTATTCTCTACAAGCTTCAACCATTGGGAAATCATTTTAAGTTATCTGTAATTTCTGTATACTGTTTTCAAAGATGCTTACACAATTTTTGGACAAATACTTGAAAGTGCTTGAATTACTGTAAAATTTTCTGAACTAAATACATAAAGAATCTAAAAATAGGTAATATGTAGCAGATGTAGCACTGCATGTAAACAGAGTACTTATAAATAGTCATATAAGATTACAGCTGAAAAGATTGCCAGTTTATGAACATATGTAAAATGCTGGGAAAAATATGACCATTTTTAATATATTTATGTCACGCAATTCTTTCTGATTGTAAATTTGTTATAAGTTTTTGGAGGGTGATCTTATATAATGTTTCTCAGAGTTTTCTAAGGTTTTGATAATCTTTCTGAGACCAATTTATTGTGTAATTCTTCTTCCAGGAGAAAACATTGACATTTATTTTTCTATATTTTGCAGCTGTTTGAAAAGAAATCTTTTCAATGTTTTGTGGAGGAAATCTTCCACAAATTTCTTGTGGAATTTCTCACAAGTTTCATTAGTTCTGAAGTGTAATGGTAAAAGACCTTTGGAAAGGTCTTTCCTTTTTTCTTCCACTGAATAAGTGCAGCAAACTGTTGTCTGTCATTTTGACATACTACCTGCTTATAATTTCCTAATATATATTAGTATTTCATAAAGGTTCAAGAGAGCCACTCACAAGATGGCTCAGAGAAACAGCTTAATAGTGGCCAGCAGCCTTCTCTAACTTAATTTAGGTTAGTGAATGAAAAATATTGCACCCAGATGAAACATTAGGTTAAATTTGTCAGACCTAGGATTTTATTGCTTGGTCTAAAATTTTATGAAATTTTCACCTAAAAGTGGTGAGCTTAACATGAGTAACCACAAACTCACTTTGTGCTCAGGTTGCTGTTCCTATAATCTAACTCAGACAACAAAGAATTTAAGACAACTAAGTCTTTTCTACTCATCATGAGCTCATGAAAGCTAATTTTTTTATCCTAAAGTAGGTGTCTGAAATCTGCAAGATTGATCTTTACGGGGATCTGTTTCATTAGAAATGGCCTACAGAGACATTAGATTTGAAGGTTTCAATTACATCAAACTAACCGTATTTCCAAATGACTGAATGTTTCTTTACTATGGAAATTCCACTAGTAGGAAAGCTATATATATTTTTTTTGTTTCATTTCCTGTTAAGTATGTGTTTCTATTAAAACAGCTGCAACCTTTTCTTTTCTGCTTTTGTCACTAGTGTTTGTGTTTTAGGGACATCATAGCAGCTTCTGCCTTAATGCACCAGAGGGCCTTAGGGAAGATGACAGGTGCTACCAAGCTATAAAACTGGTGGTAGATTGTGTCTCTGGACAAAATCTCAATCAGAGGACAAAACACAGTATGAGTGCAATGCGTAATGAAGGAATTCAGATGTGCAATGGATAATAAACCATTTCATTCTATGGAAAAAAAGGTATTTCTGCTAGAAGTTTGCAAATGGCCTGTCAAACATGATTTATAATGGCAATTGATTTTACAGTATCATGAAATCCTTTTCAGTAGACTGAAGTTTTCTTTAGGTCATTGTGCATATTTGATTTGTCATCAGCACATCTTTTCCATTTTTTTATTTTTAATTCAGCTTTATATACAGAGAGTTAAATCCTGTTATCTGTAAAATATGGATAAATTATGTGTGAATTAGGGAGGTGAAACATAATGCTTTCCTTGATTTCAGATTTTATTTGTATTACACAAGTTTGAGATTCATTTAATGGTAAGCAGCTGTCAAATTGCATATAATTTTAATAAAATCTTTGTGTAGTACATCACCTTTGCATTCTGCAAAGGCCTTAATTTTATTTGCAAAATCTGGTGCCACAGTTACAGGATTTCAGCTTCAGGGCTCTTAAGAAACCTGTAAAAATTGACAAAGCTACTCAAAACAGTATTATTGTATAGAGCAAAGTCAAAGTATCAAGCTTCATTTTCTTAGGCAGGAAGGATGGAGTAGTGAATCTTCCTAGCAGTTTGAGGAACCATCCTTTATATTTATAAATAAATTCAGTCTCAAATTATTTTTTTTTCTCAAAACATTGCAATACTTCTACTTGTAGGGTACCTATTGCTGGTACAGAAGGAATTGTTCATTACTGAGATTTTTTGGACCTCTTAAAAAGAACTTACCAAACCAGTATTTTTCTAAAGTGAGATTTTCCATTGTAAAAGCCATCTTGACTCTTCTTAATATTCGTGCAAATGTCCATTAAGCCTATTCTTTAGCATAATTCCTGCTGCATAGTCCAGTGCCAGTGTCAGGCTTACAGATTGTCAGGCTTGGCACCCCAGATCTTCTCCAGAACCCTTTTCTTTAAAGAGAAATGCCATTTGCCATACATGGCTATTAAGCTATTTCACTCTTAATATCTCATAGAACACAAGGATAATCATTAAATCCTGAGTGTAGCATTTAATCCTGGTCATGTTCTGCTGCTAATTTTGTCAACTTGTTCTGTAATCTCTTCTACAGTCATTTTAGTTTTAGATGGATTCTCTGATGAACCTCTGTGCAAAAAATGGTATTGAGGTGGGAATCTCCACAATTTTTTCAAAGTGAACATTGATGCCAAGAAGTCATTTAGCTCCTGTGCAATTGCATGTCCATTCTAAGTGTTCCTTTTATACCCTCCTCATTAAGAGGACCTGCAGGCTCTCTGCCAGGCTTTCTGATCTTGATTTGTTTGAAAAAAAAAATCCTCTGAGACTTATTATCACCTCTGAAACTCTTTTACTATCTTTTTCTCCTTTTTTTTTTTTTTGGTCTGCCTTATCTGCCAGTTATTTTCTTCATTTAAACTCAGCTTCAGATTTTTTTAAATTCCTTCCTGTATCTAACAACCTTCTTTACTCTGCTAGTTAGCTGGGCTTTTCAGTCCTTTTGTGCCTTTTCAGTCCATTCTAAAGAGATGGTGTGCATTTGCACTGCTTCCAGTGCAGTTTCTTTATGAAAAGTCCATGCTGTCAGGAGATATTTAATTCTCCAGGTTGCCACTTTTTGATGGACTTTCTTTCCTAACCATTAAATTAAATGCAACCCTGGAATTCGTAGACTTGTTCTGCATTAATACAGTGCCTAAGTACATTAAGTACTCTCCTTAACATATTTTACCATTAGTACTTACTAATGGCATTCATATAGACAATTAGCATGTTAGCAAAGCAATGTATTCAAACTCAGAACCACAGAACCATAGAATGGTTTGGGTTGAAGAGAACCTTAAATATCATCGATTCCCAAGCCCCCCACCCATGGGCAGGGGAAACTTCCACTACAGATTGCTCAAAGGCCTTGAACACTTAGAGGAATGGGGCATCCAAAGCTTCATTTCCAAGAACTCTCTGTTTGGCATCCCTTCCCTCCCATGCCAATTGCACTTCCAATTTGGTGTCATCAGCAAACTTGCTGAGGATGCACTCGATCCCACTGTCCCACTATCCATGTCACTGAAAAAATTGTTAAACAGCTCCACTCCCAGTATTGACCTTTGAGGAACACCACCCATCACTCCTTTCCACTCAGGTATTGAGTCATGGGACGCCACTCTTCGAGTGCAACCATCCAGCCAGTTCCCTATCTACCACGCTGTCCATCCATGAAATCCTTGTCTCTCCACTTTAGAGACAAGGATATTGAGTGGGACAGTGTCAAATGCTTTGCACAAGTCCAGGCAGATGACTTCAGCAGCTCTTCCCTCATCCACCAGCACTGTAAGCCCTGTAAACCCATGACAGAAGGCCACCAATCTTTTTCAGGCCCTATCTGCCCTTACTAAAGCCATGCTGGCTCTCACCAATCACATCCTGTATAAACTCCTTTGAGAAATAGCCATATAGTTAATTACACAGCTTTGGCATGTTTGTCTCATCTGGCACAGAGGATTCCATAACTGCAGCCTTTCTTTCATATGTCAGGTAGAATAACATACTATTGTGTCTCTTTTTGTCTAATTTTTTCACATTATAACCTTCTGTCACTGATGATTACTGCCTGATTGATTGACGGATTGATTAATGGTCAATTTCAGTTTTTTCCAGCAGACCAAAGGAGATGAGGAAACAGTCTTGACACAGTGACTGTTATCCTCCTGTCTTTTCCTCTCTGAGATTGATTACATCTCTACTGCAAAAATCACGGTTTCTAAGTCCTCTGATCCCTGTCTTCCACTTCTGATTATAGTTTTCAATTTAGTTTTAGCTTAACAGCCTGTCAGCCAAATTCACTGGCATGTTCTTGAAGCTTAAAGCATTTTCAGCTTTTGGCTCAGGTTATCTACTGAAATGGTCAGCAAACAACTGAGCTGAATAGAACACCACTACCATGCAAATGCATGAACTAAAAGATATGTGATTGAAAAACTTTAGCACCCTTTCAGTCACCTGAATACTGGTGTTCATGAATATTAGAACAAATTACAGCACAGTGCTAAAAAAGCACCCAGTAAATTGCCTTGAAAAAAATAGTGTTTCCATAATCCGTTTTTCATAGCATTTTAGAAAATGAGGGGTAAAGGTCTCTTGTATATTAACTATAGCACCATGTGACTGGTATTCTTTATCAGTTGCTGAGCAACGGTCATACTCTGAATTTTTAAACTCATTAGCAAGCTGAACAAGCTGGCATTTGGCAGATGTTATTTGATTTTGTTTGGAGGCAAGTCAATGGGGGAGACAGAAGAGACATTGAGCTCATTGTATTATCTTGCTTCTCTTATTAAAATCTCAAGATATTTTAAACACATCTAAGGAGACTAAAAGGAACATCTTAATTTTCAGGTTATTCGCAGAACTTTTATGTGATTTATGTAGCAATATAAATTAAACACATGAGGCAAATTTTGTTAGCTTCAAACATACTTTAATCTGTACCTAACATTTTCCTGAAGTATTTCAGTCATTAGTAATGGCTGAAGTAGCTTTATTTGAATCCTCCAATCATGCAAGCATTTCTTAAACAGTTTTGCCAGCATACCTCGTCCTTGACCAGGAATATTTTATTTTTGTGTTCCAATTGAAGCCTTTTTTAATAGAAGAAATGTCAATTTTTATAAATCTTTTGGTGCTGTGTGACAGCAATGTGATGTGACCATGCATCCACAAAGAACTCGCTCTGCTTGGATTTTAAGATAGTGATGGCCAAAGCTTACAAGTCTTGGCAATGTGCCTAAGTAAGCTTAAACCACTAAAACTTTGAACTAATGAGTTATAAACCAGCAGGGGACCTCTACAGAGCATAAGTATAAGGAAAGGCAGATACTGTCAGATTTGTAACATTAATTCAGGCGCACAGATCTCCCACTCAAATACCATATGTCAGTGTATTGTTTTGTTGACTCATTAATGACAATTCTAGCATGGTTGTTTTTTAGACTGAAACTGATTAATGAACTACTGAAAAGAGAGTAATACTATTCCTTAGTATCTAACTCTCAAAGGTGTCTTAGTTTCTAAGGGTTGTCTTAAATATCCTCTTTGTCTAAGGATTCTTTACCCAAACCACTTACTTCCATGTGACTTAAAGGATCATTATGAATTATTGAATTATTATTGTTGGTTTTCACCTCAGTAGCAGACATGGGGCCCAAGTCAGGTTTTTCACACTTGGCATCAAGATAAATTAACACTAAAAAATTACTCATACTGGCATATGGAGCATGTGCTTTTTAACTCCTTGAACATTATTTAAATTACAAATTTCTGATAGTCTTGCAAGTACTTGCCGAGCAATTCTGGAAACTAATTTTGCCTGACTTCTGAGTATTTTGGACTTTTTTCAACCTTATTTGGCTTGTCACAGATAGAGTCTACATATTCATCTCAACAACAGGTACTAATAATATTGTAGAAAATAAGTCTATCAGATCTACTGGGCTGCTTCTAAGACAAAAAAAGTCAAAACAGTATCTGGGTATATTAGTATGCTTTAGTCAGTGACATAAGGAAACAAAAAA
Source organism: Pseudopodoces humilis (assembly GCF_049639895.1). NCBI lineage: Eukaryota > Metazoa > Chordata > Aves > Passeriformes > Paridae > Pseudopodoces > Pseudopodoces humilis. Next base: position 92,227,392 of record NC_142202.1, read on the forward strand.
GAGAATATCAGAGTAATATCTATAAATTGCAACTAGCAAGAAAAAGGAAATAAATGCATATTGGAAAGTTGGATCTAGTGAAATCACCTATTTTGTTAAAAATTCTTAGGGAACATAGACCAGACTCACAAGTAAAATCACAGTTTATATGACACAGAAAGACTGCTCTGCAATGCGGTTGCTAAGTTAACTTGCTGAAGGATATTATAGATGCTAAAAATTTACATAAGCTCAAAGGAAGGTAGTTAATGGAAGAGAAATCCATTAGGGTCTTTGGCTGAATAAGCTTCTGAACTACAAGTTATTTGGGTTAAAAAAGTGTTAGATACTGAGGAAATGAAAAAGAACTCCTTTCTCTGGTTTTGTACCTTTCTTAGGTACTTGTTATTGGTCACACATCCTTTCACTCTTAGAGTTTACAATCATCTCTTATGCAGATATATATCATTAATTCTACATACATGAATCTAGTATCACAGAGTTGGTTGGGGTTTCTTTTTGTTGAATGCTTGTTTTCCTTTGTTTTTCTTTTGTTTTCTTTTTAATTCCATGTCTCTCTTTTGTAAATTCTTTCTTCTCTGAGCCAGATTGGGGAGCAGAAACATCAAATGCTGCAGGGTGCATCAAGTAGGAGGTGTGTCTGAACTGTGGAGTCACTGGTAATAATCTACCACTGTTATACTGAAACCATTTTTATAGTGCAGAGTGGCTAATAGTTGACCGGGAAAGAATTCTAAACTCTTCCTGCTTGGCACAATTTTGGAGCCTCCTTATGCAATTTCAAAGTTTAGATATCAAAAAGTTTTGTGTCCCAAGTAATATCAGCACAATTTTCACTAAGACTTATAAAGGTCTCTAACACAAAGAGGGTCTTTGACTCTTGAAGGTGCAGCTCTGTAAGGTAGGGCAGACACTGCCAGGTAATTCTAAAGCTTGGGATCTACTTCTAGGAGAAATATATTATAAATTCACCTCATGAATGGAACTGGAATTGTTGTTGTGTTTTTGAAATGAGGAAAAAAATTGTAAAGACTGTCTTTCTAGTTTTCTTCACCATTATCACATATTACATCAGTATAGAAAATAACTGTTACTTGGTACAGTATACCTTTATTAAACATCAGTTCACAGAGTAGTTGAGGTTGAAAGGGATCTCTGGAGGTCATCCAGCCCAACTCCCCAGCTCAGACAGGGCTACTTAGAGCCAATAGCGCACCAGCCTGACTAGAGGGGGTTTGAATATACCTAAGGAGGGAGACTCCATGACCTCTCTGGACAACCTCTGTGAGTGCTTAGTCCTCACTATAGTAAAAAGTGTTTCCTGATGTTCAGATGGCAGTTCTTGTACTTCAGTTTTTGCACATTACATTTTATCTTGTTGCTGGGCACCCCTGCATAGAGCCTGTCTCTGTCCTCTTTGCACACTCACATCAGATATTTATATACTGATAACATCCCCCTGAGCCTTCTTTTCTACAGAGTGAACAGTCACAGCATTTTTGACATTTTCTAATAATAAGATGCTCCAGTCTCCTAATCATCTTAGTGGCTTTCTCCAGTGTCTCCATGTCTCTCCTGTAAGGGACAACGCAGAGCTGGACCAGGACTCCATGTATGGCGTTCCCAGTGCTGAATGAAGGGGAAGAATGGGTAAGACTGGAAGGGTCCATTGGAGATCAATGGAGAAGTCCAACCTCCTGACTCAGTTAGTCAGGGACCCCTATAGCATGTTACTCAGGACTGTGTCTTGACAGCTTTCGAATATCTCCAGTGAAGGAGATTCCACAACCTCTCTGGGCAATCTGTTCCAGTGTGTGATCATCCACACAGTGAATAAGTTCTTCTACATGTTCCAGCAGAACTTCCTTTGTTTTCACTTTATGCTTGTTGCCCATTGCCCTTTGTCCTATTGCTTGGCACCACCAAGGTGAACCTGGCTTCATCCTCTTGGCACCCTCCTTTCAGATACTGATTGACATTGATGAGTTCCTCTCTAAGGTGACTCTTAGGTGGACAGGCCTAGCTGCCTCAGTCTTTCCTTGTGCTCCAGTCACTCAATCATCCTTGTCACTCAATCCTCCACTGGACCCACTCCAGGACCTTCATACTTGTACTCTTGTACTGTGGAGCCCAGAATTGAACACAGCACTCCAGTTGAGGCCTCACCAGGGCATAGGAGAGGGGCAGGATCAGCTCTCTTGACCTGCTGGCAATGCTATTCTGAATGCACTCCAGAACACCACTGACTTTCTTGATCAAAAGGGCACACTGTTGGTTTATGGGTAGCATGTCCATCAGGACCCCTTACCAGCAGATCAGCTCCCAGCTGGGACTGGTTCATGAGGTTATTCCTCCACAGGTGCAGGCCTTGATATTTCTTCCTGTTGATCTTCACGAGTCAGTCAAGGTCTCTCTGGATGGCAGTGTCTTTGCAGATTTTAACCCCAGTATTAACCCCAGTATTTATCCCCAGTATTAACCCCAGGGTTACTTCACTCATCACCAGTTTCCAACTAGAGTTTGTGTGGCATATCATCACACCCTAAGCCTGGAGATTGAGGCAACTCCCACTCCACCTCTCTGTCTATTTATTCAGCCTTAATCATAACTTCATAGTTATGATTAAGTATGCGCAGGAAAGAATTTTCTGAACAGTGTTGGTTTAGAGACATTGATTCCTAGGACAGCATTAGATGAAATTTTTCTTTTGAGCTAATCTGACAAGCAGTATCCAAAGAAATTAATTGTCTTATTTGTTTTCATTTTGTTTCATGTTGTCATCTGAATTCTGAAATTCTGAATTCCAAAATCTTGGACTGGCTGAAAATTCTTGGGAGCATTACAACTTAGCTGTCTTCCAAAAAGGAATTGTGACTATAAGTGTGAATTGGTGGTTATGATCCTGATATGAGTGGGAGAGCCTACTTGGTTCATCAAGAGACAAGAAAGCCAGCAAACCTTTCCTATGCCTTAGGACACAAACATTCTTGGTTGGGTTGTGGAAAAGAGGTCTGCATAGTTTCCTGTGTCTGGCTTGGTGGGCAGGAAGATGAGCCTTGTGCTCTCAGCTAAATTGTGCAGCACTGATTGCCAGAACTACACAGATTATGAGAGATGAAAATTTAGGCTTCAGGGCTAGAACCCTTTCATCCATTGGCTGGATAGGCAGAAGTTGGACAGCAGATTTTATGAATTCTGTTTTATGGCATCTGCCTTATCTTAGGTAAATCCCTTCCTGTTCATACATATTTTAAAAAGGAACATCTTGGGCTGTGTGCATAATATTGAAATATGCACAAACATGCTGTCAGCATGCTACTGACTGAAAGCTTAGATAATTAAACATAGCTGTTGTAATTGCCATTGAACAATTTAGGTGTCTAGAAAGCCCTAGGGCAAAAGAAAATGAAGTATCATAAAAGTCAGTATTTTTTTTAAAAGATGCTTTTAAGAATGCATTTTTTCTTTTTTGTTTTCTTTTTTTTTTTTTTGAAAAAAGTTCTATAAAGAAGAAATCTGCAATCTGAATGAAAAATTCACGGGAACTTATTTATAATTTCCAAACTTTACGAAGCTAATTTAAAAAAAAAAATAAAATCACTTTCTTCACAGGAGACCTAGCAGCAAAAATTAGTTGGGTAGTCTCACCTTGTCTTGAGTTTTTGGTTTTTTTTTTCCAGACTATAAAAAATACTGCAAATGTGATATGATTGGCACTCTCTGCACAAGAGAGGCCAAGGAATAGAATAACGAGATAGTTTGCAGGTCAAGAGAAAAGGGTGAATTAGTGGAGTTGGAGTAAGAAACTTGCACACCCTGGATCCACTGTTTAACTCGGTCAGTGCTGTTAGTCTTATACTTTGATGAACTCTAAATTCACTGAGGAAAGACAGAAAAAATGTAATAGTAGGGCTGAATGAATCCAGGAGAGGAAATGTGTTAAAGAACCTTTCACCTCTGCTGTTATTTCACAATGAAGCAGAATAAAGCCAATCCTTTAAAAAGAAGTTAAAGGGAGTTTTTGAAATGAATCTAGCCAAGGTCAGAAATTCGTATAATTCTTATTATCTCTTCAGTGAGGCCTGAAGAGATATACTCTTAGTCCCACTTTATGAAATTACAAGCCTCTAATACTTTCAGTAAACTTAGGGAAAAATTTAAAAAATTAATTGTAAATTGATAATGAAATAAATCAAATAATGAGTCTTAGTCTCTTGGCTGAGTTTAGTTCAATAGGCCATTGTCGCTTCGATACTCAGGTCATTTAATGTAAAATTTGATACTTTCCAGTGCATTCCATCCAGTTTTTCTTTAAAATATAATTCCTCCTTTAACCATATTTACTTCCCAGAGAAGTTCAAATAACCATATAGTTCAGGTCAAAATCTACATTCATTTTCTTAGGGCAGCTTTATTATGCAGCAAAAGAAATGTGAAAAATAATTCTAAACAGGAATTTTCTTTGTGAGGGAAGGAGAAAGAAATACCATTTCCTTCTTCCTGTGTTCTGAGCCCTTTCTCCTCACTCACTGCTTCTTTTCAGTATGAACTGTTTCCTTTTTTTTGTGGCATCTTTGGCTCAAAATACATACAGTCCAGTTTTGAGATAGTCCTCATAAAATTTTTCTTATTTTATGTGCATTGTTTCTGTTAGAAGTATGGTGGATAGTAAGGACATGAATTAAGACACAGTCCTAATTTAATTGCATTTGGAAAGGTCTTGCTTTCCGAATAATGTCCCTAAGTATTTCAATATATGTCGAGTAACAACATAAATAGGGGTTATATTGCACTAAGTTTTTGAAAGAATATTTCCACTGGGTCTGTTTATTGCAAGAAGCTAATACTAGAGTATCTCAAGGTTATTTCTAATACTTGACTGTTTTAATGATTATTTCATTTGAAGTTAGAGTTCCATTTTCAATGAAATAGTTATTCTGCTTGACCTTATACAGCTTTAAAGCTTAGAGGTTTTTTCCATCAATTCATCAACATAAATGAACTTCAAGATTTCAAAAAATATATGGTCCTAACAAAATTTGGTTTTTAATTTTTTAAAACAAAACATGATCTAGAGAAATAACAACCTAACCAACCACACAAAACCTAGAATGCCAGTGTTCTTCAAAGATATGACAATAATAAAACCAGGTGGAATGTTTTTATAATATGTAACAGGAAATACAGAATAGCACGAGCATAGTTTAAAAGTAATTATTTTCTGTGTTAATTACAAAATATAAGCAGTTGTATTTGGAAAGCATTGAAGTAATTTGCATTACATGTTTTTTGTTGATAAAATGGACTTTTTGGAGTACTGTAGCTTATCTTTGCTGTCTCTAGAAGAATAAATATGTAACTTTTGAATACATAAGTAAATAAATGGAAATTTATAACATCAGCTATAGAATATTTTAGTTTCTGTGGGGGGTATTTTTTAAGTTCATATGGGTGTAGTTCTTTAAAGGACTTACTGTAATTAAATTCAATAAAAAATTGTAGTTCTAGGAAGTGAACTAAGAGAAAAATTATGTAATGAACAATGACAAAATTTGGTAAAAAATTCTAAACGTGAGGCACTATAAGAATTTCAGTGAACACATAGAGGTATGAGATAGCCAAACCTCATTCAAAAAATCTTAGCAATAAACATTATTTTTTCCTATTTTAGGCCTTGTATGGGTGGGTATAAAAACGTATTTTGTTGATTTCATTCCTGCAAATGGACAGATTATACTTGGTGAAATGAGGAAGCTGAGAATCGTGGTCAATGGGAAGGAGGTCCATGGTTTAGTGAACAGGTAAATGCTGTTCACATGAACAGCACCACACTCATAACAGCCTTGTTTCCACCTTTCTGTTTTTCATGCTGGAGCATTCTGAGTGTTACTTACTGCCATGATTCCCTGGGTACCATGGGCTTCCCTCACCGGAATGTTCAAAACACTTATTATTTCTTTATTTACATTTCATTTAACTTTAATCAGCAAGCAGTAACTAGGGTGCTTATTTGATCACTGAATACTTGCTTACATCCTGCTATGTTTTAATGCTGGATTTTGAATTTTGTACTAATTTTCCCAAAAGTTTATTATCTAACTTTCCTTTTAGTGTGAAGACTAAAACAGACTGAACCAAAGAAAGGAAAAATTGTTTCTCTTTGCTTTGGAAGTTCCTAGAGCATTTTTTTTTAGCTCTTAGGAATTATGCCATCTGCTATAAATACTCAGAAAAAAATGTAGTAATATTAGATACTGTTAGTATGAAAGATTTAAATCACCTTGATGGTGCTTTTTTTCTAAGTGATTATAGACTGATAAATACTGAAAAGCATATAGTACCTTATATTTATTTTGGTGCCCTCTTTTCAATGTCTGCAGCTTCTTCTATTCTTAGAAGAGGAATTATACTCTGGATGTTAATTTAGCATAATTTAAGTACTAGAATCACATAGACTATTGAGGTTCTTTGGATTTCCCAGTAATTTTTCACTTCATAGTGACATGGCTTGATTCTGATTGCCTTCACAATGATGTAGAACAAGATAACACCACCAAGAGGCTTGGACTAGATAACTTTTTTTTTCAGTTTTTGTGATACATACATGACAACTGTAGGACAGAGCTGTTAATAAAACAATACGTTTTCTTAGCTAGATAGTGACAGTATTATTGGAATTTATTAGAATTTTATCTCCAAAATTGTGCACCTGTATCTGAATTGAACTCCTGTACTAAGCTGCATGTTCTTTTTTGTTTTTCCTATCAAATTTCCTCAAGCAATTTCTTTAACAAGCTAGGTACAAACCTGTATAAACAAAAACAGAGTTGAGACCAGCATCTGACCTAGTCACTTAAAATAAAATGCACTTGAGAGGTCTTAAAACTTGACCAGTTAAGCTGTTTATTTCCTTTTCTGAAAATGCCAAGTATATAGAAACCTCATGATATATGCAACAATCACTCTACAAAGTATATGGGTAATTCTTCAAAAGTAATGTTATTAGAGCTCCCAAAAAGTTTTCAAAAAAATTTCACTGTAGTAAGAGTAATGATTATTCAGTTAGAGTAAACTAAAGACAAGACAGCAGAATGGCAGCAGTAAGATGTCTTTTGCAACACTCAGACGCACCAGCCCTCACCCTGTGACTCTTCTTGCTCATTCTAGTTCAAATACTTTTATCCTCAGCCCAGAGAGACAGTGGTCTACTGAGAAGACATTGCTCAGTCACAAAGGTCGTAGGGCTCTTAGGTCCTTGGTGTGCACATTATGACAGTGTATGCCATTGGGATAAGTACTTTTTTCCAAAGATTTACATCAAGATAAAGAATGACTATGTCCAACTCATCCAGATACAGTAATTTGACTTTAAGACTGTATGTCCTGATTCTGTCCAGGACAGAGTTAATTTTTGCAGCAGCCATGAGGAGGCAGAGCCTGGAGTCGTGTGGACATGGGTAGGATGTTATTCTCTACCACCTCACATCAGTTGCTAGGAGTGGGGATAAGGGACTTTTGCTTCTGAGAAGAAAGGCATGGTTTTTCAGTGGAGCAAAGAGTGGTGCTGTGGGGAATCTGGCCACCATTATTCATTGTTGTATGAGCATGGTGAGCGCTTTTGCATGTGAATAACCCTCTTTTTGTATACTTTTGTCATAATATTGTTGCTGTAACTGTTTGTTTTCTTATTTCATCGTCATTTCCAGTAAATCGTTCTTATTTCAACCCATGGTCTTTCTCTTCTGTGCCTCCCACTCAGGGGGGATGGGAGTGGTTTTTTTTTAGTGGGAGTACTAAATTGGGGAATACCATTCCTAAACCATGACAGTGCAGATGACTCCTCAGGTCAGATCTGGACAGCTTGCGTGTGTTGTGCATCTCTAGGTACTAGGGAGATTGTGTATGTTTTCTGTCTTCACTTCTGTGGGCACCTCTCTAATTAGCAGAGCACTACTGGAGGACCTGACCTGCAGTCTGCGGAGCAGTATTATATAGGAGTTACTGGTTTATCTGGCCAGCTGGGGAATAATAAAGGACCTTCTAGTCCTTTTCATTAAAAGCTAGGAATAAAAATCCATGGAAAGAAAGCAGGACTAATTACTTACCTGTACGACAGTCAAGTGTGATATACAGAAAACCTAAAGGATGATTCTATAGAGGCTTGTGGTTTTTTTGAGATGTTTAGCAGTATGGAATAGCTGTTATGCTGTGGAGCATTCAGGCTGAAGTATTGTATAGTGAAGACCTGTCCACTCAAAAGCCTGAAGGCTACTTCTCTGCAATCCAGGCCACAACATTTGCCAGTGGCAACTGGCAAGTCCAAGTTTTAGGGGTACTTTCTAGTAAGACTCCGAGAGATAGTGTGGAAACATCTAGTTGTTTTGGTTTTAAGTAGCCAAATCGCAGACTTCATCCACTCTTTCAAGGAGATGAAATTAATTTCTGTGAGAGAATCAGTTCATGGCCTTTATGGACTGTATACCTGTGTACCATATGGGTCCTCCTTAGCATCTCTGTGTCTGAGTAGTTCGCCGTGTCACTGTATGTATCACTTGATAGAATCAGTATCTCATATCACCAAACACTTCCTAGTGTAGGAAAATTACTACATGAAACTTTAATGGGCATATTTTGCCCTTTTCACTGTTCTTTTTCAATACAAAATTATCATGTATCTTTTCAATGAGGAATAACAGTCTTTTGAGTTCTTCGTGAAGATTTTTTCTCTTATAATTAGTAATCCTATTTCTACCCAGCCATATAAAGGGCAAGTGTGTGAGAAATGGTATCATATGGATGAGGAACAGACAATGGTCTACTCATAAATTTGTAATTCTTGCAATAAGGTTGTCTTTATTTTTGTATCCTGCATAATGTGAAAACACATATGACTTCCTCAAAAATAGTGTGATTAGTATTAGGACAGTTTTCTGAACCAGTCATATGTTTCCAGTAGGCAATGATGCTTCCATAATTTAAAAGATACAAAATATTTATTTTTTTTTTAAATAAACAGTAAAAGAAAGAGAAAAATAAAAGAAATGATAGTTGGATGACATATGGATATTCTTCCCATTGCTGAAGAATCCACAGCATACTTTTAAGGATGCTTGTATACTTTAAAAAGTATTATAGACTTACAAAATTATTTTCACATTATGTCTAATGGCAGTTAATGACAAAGCGCGTTGTTTCAAGAGGCCTTGTGAATAGTTCTGTAGAATGTAGGCTCTAGAAAAAACCTTTGTTAACCCCTGTTAAATGATCTGTAAAGGTAAAGCATATCGATCTTAAATGTATTTAAAATCTTATATCTCTTTTCTATTAATTCAATTTTAGTTTGGATCAGGAGTGCATTTCTGAGGTGATTCTTCATATTGTCCACAAATACAGAGCTTTTGTTTGCTTTTTGAAGTAGTCATAAATCATGCAAATTATTTTCAGATGCTAACTAGATTAAATTGCTGTTCAACAGTTCCTAAGTATTTCTTCCACCAAACTAGTGGCTTAGTGGACTTAGTCTTGAGTAAATCTCTGCAAAAACTTATAAGCTTATAGTGGCAATGAAATGGTTTTTTCAGGTGCGTGAAGAATCCTCTTTCCAAGACATCAGGAGTCTGCCATATGATCATTCTCCTCCCCTTCCTCCCTCATTGCATATGCAGACATTCCATATGTGAGGAAAGACTTAGCTGATATAATATAGTTATAAAATAACTCCTGTAGGTTCTGCTTTTCTTCTTTCATAAACTGGTCCTATTTGCAATGTCTTTTTATAAGAAGTGCAAAATAAACCAACATATTGGTACTGCCATAGTGGTTAAGGTGATGGGTCTTTTGATAAATCGGTTTTAAGGCAACATATTTAACTATTTCTTCCACTTTATTAAACACACATTTCTAGAGTGTCTCTTTTTAAATCTCTGTTGGCTTGCTTTTCAAATATCATATTCTGTTTAAATAATTACTGGATTAAAAGGTGATATTTAAACTGTAACTTGATTGCAACAAAAGCATGGAGAGGCAAACATAGAGTGGGCTGATTGTCTTTAATTCAACACAGATTTTATTATAATTTCTGTGAAGTTACAATCTTTTAATTATAACTAGAATTAATCCTTTAGCTAAATATTAGTTCCATCACTATATTTTTTTTAAAAAAATCTGATCTTAAATGAGTTAGTTGAATTTTTTCTCTTTTTCTTTAGTAAACTCTTCACTATACATAATATTTTTCTCCTCTTTTCAATGACATTGATGAAGTGACTGCATTCCCTTTGTGATCATAGAATTAAATGTAACTTGTAAGTAGAAGCTAAACAAATCTAGCTGAACATCATCTTTGGAATTGAATATCTTTCTATTTGCCATTGACTGTAATTCTTCATTCATTAGACATTTATGTATTTGTATGAATACCTACAAACATGTATAAGTACAGACAAACTCAAAATAAGACGATCAGGAAGTAGTGCTAACAGTGTGTAAGATGTGTAAAAGGGACAGGTTATCATCTTACCCCCTCAAAAATTGTGCTTCAAATGATGGTACCTTTAGAATGAACTTGAGAAGTGATGAGCATTTTTGTCTTCTCAAACACAGAAATGAAAACCCAAACACATTGATGAATGTTCAAGAGCCACGTGATGTGGTTCACAGCTAGAATCATAAGCTCCTTTTAAGGATTAGTGGTATGCATTCATTCCCAAGCGCATTGCAGAATGACATGTTTTGCACAGAGACTTTCTAACTGGTAGTGGTTATGCATATTAGATTAAAGAAATCTAAGGAAAGGGAAAAAGAGCAACTGTTCTACATTCTTTATTGCCTTTGTTTGTAACTTGGTCTGCCAATCACCTGACCTTTATTTTGCTACAACTATTTAATTCAACGGGCATGTCTTCCTTTCTTTTTATTAGAATTATATGTTGTCCTTCCAAAAAAAATTTTTTTCAAAATAATTAAGACGGTTTTTGATATCCTGACTTTTATTAAATGTATGAATAATACTTCGTGCTGAATATGAGCTGTGATACAAGTGAGTGAACATATAGCATGTGATAGAAGCCAAGCTGGGAAGGAAAATGAGACACTGAAAAAGAATCCTCAGAGATTCAGACTTATTTAAGGCAGATGAACATTCCTATATACACATATATTTAAATTCTGAATCCTGCTGGGATACCTAAGACAAGGAAAACTGAAGTTCATACTTCTTGATGCCCTCAAGTTTTCTTTTTCTATCTGAAAAATAATTTCTTATTGCTTTATTAATTGTGCTAAACATTAATTTTAAATTGATTTTGTCTTTTCTTAGTTACCAGTTTAGTAAGAAGCATTGGGCATATTTTCTTTTGGAAATCAAGTTCAGAGAGATTCTCTCAGTTTATGTCCATGACAGTACATATTTTTGACCTTTCATATTTCATACTGAGATAAAAGTATTACTGGCTTCTTTTTCTTTTGTTTTTATGGTCATTTGCTATAAGCCATTTCCTTGACCAATTCTAAAGGCCCTATAGAATGCTTAGTAGTCTGTGGCACATACCATGAAGTACAAATGACTGCATATATTAACACACTGCAACTAGTGCTTATTTTAATGTGAAAAATCTATATGAAACAGAGCCAAGTATGCTGTATGATATAATTGGCTCAGTACAACCTATTCTTGTAAAAGTATTCTTCCTATAATTAAAGTAAGAGCTGAATCCTACTGAGTGATTATTTCCTCTGTGATTAGAATGTATTTTGAATCCTATTATAGATATAGTCCTCCAGATCCTCTGACTGGGTTGTGAGTTGAATGATACTCAGTGTTTTCCTTAAAGCCTTCACTTTATGAATCAAATAGCTAGGGTAGAGTCTTACTAGTCATTTTTAAAGCAGGAAAATGTTATTTTTCATATATGCTAAAAAATAAAGCTTAATTGCTGACAAATAAGGTTTAATAAATCAAATTAGTGACATAAATAACAATATTCAATTAATTCTCTCATTTTGGAGATATTTTTACAGTTTGGATATTGGATATTAAATATTCTTTGTGATACTTAGCCCCATGTTTGACTAGTAAGCCTTAAATCTCCAGCAAGCTTAAACTGTAGATGAAATCTCAGCTATCTTCAGAAAACAAAACCCACTGTGAAGCATATTATGTTCAGCTAACTATATAATCCATTGATCTGTTTTCATTTACAAACAAAATGTATATTAAAATTAATTACTAAAGCATATTTTTTATGCCACTGTAAAACTAATAGATTTTACTATAGATTTGAATTTTACTCAAGGGTAAAACTCATCCTCCTTTGATAACATAAAAATTATGTCAAGTACTGTTAAGTGAAACAGTATGGAGCTGAGAATGTAAATCTCCAGTATTTCTCAATTCTGCACTTAAATAAATAAAGTATTTAACAAATTATGTAAGACGTTGCTCTAGACAGTTCTTCCATTAGAAATCTGGCATATCTCTTCAGTCACATCACATTCTATACATTTGATACTACCATTTGATTTTCTACTTTTAAGTAAGCTGAAACTACATAAATATTATTTTCACGAAAAAGATCCTGTATCTCTTAAGCTCCTTTTCATATATGTACTGGGGTAGTGGTTTAGGTGTCCCTAAACCAGGACAATAAAACAGCTATTTTATGAGTGGATTGATCCACAGATTTTAAATGTGATTTTCTGTCAGAAATATTTAAATACTCATTAGAATATTTGTCATCATCTAAACTGCCATCTAGCAATTGTTACAGATCTCCATAAATGAAGTAGATTTCCATAGCTCAGAAAAGCTCATCTAATTTTGCTTTTTAGTAGCTATTTGGGCATACTATATTAAACTGTGTATTTAGTAATTATTATGTAATTATCAGTATCTACAAAAGGTACTTTCCTGGCAGGTACACCTCTTTTGTAAATAAATATTCTTTTTTTTTGGGAAAAATTTAAATAGGTTCTGTCAATTTATTTAACTATCATTCTTCTTTAAATATATGCAGTTACTGTATTGATGATAGCAGACACATGCATTGTTTCCTATTTTCATTTTTGTCTTTGAATAATTTAATGTTTTTTTTATGTAGACAAATATAAGATATGAAATGACAGAAAATTCCAAGTAGGTGCTTACTTTTGTTTATCTGTTCTTTGTGAAACTGTAGGTCCTTCTGGAGCAGGGGGTAGATGAAGCTAGAGCTTGAAGCAGAATTTGCATAAGCAAAGGTCATACAGTTCCCCTCACAGCTTCTCATCGACAGCCTGCTCCTGGATGGAGATATGCAGATTAAACTGTTCCCCTTGGCTTGCCCACATCCCCCAGTTTTTTACAGTCAAGCATATACACTGTCATATCCTCCTTTATGCTGGGAGAAAGAGTAATCTTCAACCTTCAACATGAAACCACTTTTGTGGTGCAGATACTGACAAAATTGTGGTGTTGGTGTTGTAAGGAAGAGGGAAGGAGGAGGATAGTGTCACAGTACAGTAGTTCTTATTACTAGGGACTGGTAGTAAGGATGACAAGTACTCTATGTAATGTTTATTACATAAATACCATAATTATTTTATCTGTGCATGGTGACATAATTTTCAATACTGCAACAGAGAACACTATGCACAGTTGAACAGCTGCTGAATCACTGTAACATGTAAGCCTGTGTTTATGTTTTTCTTGCTTCACTGGGATAATGTAAAGCTTTATTTAAACTTAAATAGAAGTAGTAAGACTACATGCATTAAAATTCATGGCTCACAAAAATTGTCTGCATAGTTCTTACCTTTTATAGACCACTGAGACTTCAATAAAAATTAGCAACATGGCTCCTCTGGCAAAATCCTGCCAGTCGATTAGTAATTTTTGTATCTAATATATATGCATAATTTAAAATATATAAATTCATAGCACTGCAATCACTTGAATTAAAAAAAGGAATAATATTTGAAAAATATTTGAAAAACCAAGACTTTCTATTATCAAAAGTTACTCAAATATGGAATTTTAATGCTAGCAGCAGTGTGTTCAAAATATTATATGAAATTGGTATTGTTTATGAAGGCTTTTGGTATTTGTATTTTCTATTCATCCAAAGACATAGGTTGTTGAGGTGTGACCAGCAGTCACAGTACAATGCTTTAAAAATTTCATAAGAGGATGTAGAAGGCTAGTCAGTAAGTCAGTAACATTGTCTTTATATGTCTGCTAACAGACTGTCCGTAGATTGCTGGGTAAGCACCAAATGCATTGGTAAATTTTGTAGTTTCAAGGTGGCAGAATGCATATTTAATGTATGAAAAAATTTCCCAATTACCTTCTAAATCTTATACTCCTATTCTCATAATATTAACTCCCTCCAATGGGACTTATTTCATTACTAGAATATTTCATTACTAGAATCCACATTCATGGGGATGAAGCCTGCAGAAGGGGCTTCTTCATGTGCTCTGTACACAAGTAAACTATTACTCATTAGTAAAGTACATAGTATCTGGTTGTTTAAATGCTTATCTACTAGTTTAGTCAGAAAAAATAGGCATATATTTTTGCTGCCTGTTTTGTACAGTTGGGATATTAAATAACTTCTATACTGAATTCACAAAATATGGGGAATTGCTTTTGAAAAAGAATAGAAAATAGACTTTTTGAATGGTACAGAGTGCAAAATTGTGGCTGACTAAAAAAATAGTTGGCAGTTCACACAGATACACATATTAATAAATGCTTTGTAAATTCACATCTGTAATGAAGCTACATGAATCTGTGAAAGTTTTTCTTTCATAAGAATCAATAACAACAATAACAATCAATTCATAAGAATCAATAACAACATAAGCAGTAATGCAGAAAGCACAGTGCTGCCCTTAGAGCTTGGCTTCTGATCCTTTAGCTTTGTCATACTGCTGGAATGATATCCAGATATTTATCTTCTCTGCAGTGATATTGAAAATTTCTCAGTATTTTTGGATTGAGCTATTCTTACTTTATTGATTGTGGTTATCTATCTTTCTTGAGATTCAACAGAATGCAAGGGAAATGTGTCTGATTTAAAATACTTGTATAAAATATCTCATTTATTGAGATACACTTAATACATTGAAATATTGTATTCATTGGATTCAACTGCACTGAATGTATATGAATAAGATTACTGCTATTTATTTATGGTGATTATCAACTAGACCCAAGTAGTATTATATCTTTCTGTTTTAATGATTCATGTGAGCTCATTTATCTGTTGCACAGACATAACAAAATTATTCTAGGTTTGACTGAGGGTTTCAGTTAGATAGTGTTTTGTGTGTATGATACTGCAGTTTTCTATGATACAAACAATTTGCCTGAGTTGCTAGATGGCTTTTACATTGTCATGAATGCTTTTTCTGTACCACGCAGGATGTAGTACATAATCGCTTATTATTCTTTGGAAAAGTGAATATCAATGGTAATTCACTTTTGTAATGCTATAGCAAATGAAAGCTTAAAAAATATAAATATGATGAATTAAGTAGTAGAGAAAATAATGTTTTGTTGTTTTTGTTTTTTTATCATGTGCTTTTTTGCCAAAGTAACACTTAATTACCATGCTAAGCTGTGTGGTATATTAGCATACAAGGAGAATAATGCTGTATATTATAATTCTGAAACAGTTTGGCTGCAACAAAATCTTCTTACAGAAGGTAAGCTGAAGAAGAGATTAGATTTTAAGCAAGTTTTAGATGTAGGTTGGCAGTTTCTTGTGAAGGCGGTGCTGCCTGTCCTAGTCCAGGGGTTCAGAGAGCAGCAGTTACCCGGCTGTCTCATTGCTTTGCGTTTGTCTGGATGGATCTGCTCACTTCACAGAGCAGTACTGAGGTGTGTCTCTAGTCATAAAAGGCATAACCATTACCTGTCAAAGGGACAGTGTGTTTGCTGCTGTCATTTCCCATTTTGCTGACAGATCAGATCTTGCCGTAAGAGCTCCCACTGAGTAGAGTCCAGGTCTTGTCCTCATGAACATATGGAGAACATAGACATCAAGGAGGAACAACTCAGGGCCTTTGCAAAATCTACTTGCAGCTATAAAATTATATCCCCTTTTCTCAAGCCTTGCAACCTGTGCTTAACAAATTTTCATCTACTGAGAATGCTGTACTTTAGAAAAAAAAATTAAGTGCTGAAAACCATTGTGGATTTGTTCATTTAGCAGAAGTTTTACAGAAATCACATTATTACTCCTCTCAGTGCTCTGGCTGATTTCTAAGTGAAGGTTAAGTTGATTGTTTTAATGTAAAAATATGGGATGGAATTGCTCCTGATTACAAGAGATCCATCCCTTGCATGATTTCATGACAGATTCTTTCATGCCTTTTGATTTGAAAGGAAAGGAAGCTGGCCAGTCAAGTTTTTAGAATGTGAAGTACCAATAACAATGTTAAATGCTGTGTTAAAGATTGGCAGTGTGGATCATCAAAGCTTTCTTTAATTTAATATCCTTTTTTGTTTTAATAAGGATGACTTGCAAAGAGGAAACAATAAATCCCAGA
This sequence comes from Pseudopodoces humilis, assembly GCF_049639895.1. NCBI lineage: Eukaryota > Metazoa > Chordata > Aves > Passeriformes > Paridae > Pseudopodoces > Pseudopodoces humilis. Next base: position 92,243,925 of record NC_142202.1, read on the forward strand.
ACTTTTCTATCTCATAATGTCTCAGAGTTCTTGCTACCTCTGAATGCCAATATATTAGAATATTAATGTTAATATTAACCAGCCGTTGTGGAGGAGGAGTAGGAACTACATGATCTTTGAGGTCCCTTCCAACCCAAACCATTCTAGAGCTGTAGGACTGAAAACAGTTTCTGAAGCTTTTGTCTGGCTTTGAAACCAGCTGGTACATGTGGTCTCTTCCATAAAAGGAATCCATCTCCAGAGCAGGGCAACCACATTGAAATTCCCTTCTGTGAATTGCCTTGTATTAATGTAATTGTGAATTGGTTTGACCTGTGGGGACACAGTTTGGGGACAGCTGTTTGGCTTCTGTCAAAACCATCCCAAGACTGTGTGAACAAGAGTGATCAAGTGCTGAGTGCTGAGTGATTTAGGCATATTAGCTCTGTTAAATTTAATAATGATGCTGTAATATTTTATTCTTTCAGAGTCTCTCCTGGTTTTGCTTCTCTGGGTTTTCCACTAGAAATTCAAATGTAATATAAGAAATTCTGTAGCTGTGCCTTTGATCCACAGTTGGCTTGGGTGATTTCAGGCATCTGGTCTGGTAGGTGTGCCTGGTTGGGAGTATGCTTAAAATAGATATGTGAAACCGGATCCTTGTAATTAGTGTATGCTGCACCCTATATTACAAAAACCACTCCAAAATTGTTTGTGTTAAATAGCTTCAATATTTTCTGCTTTTCAGGTTTGTCACTCACAATATAAGGCACCTAATGAGTTTTCATAGTAAGAAATCAAGCCTTTTCATGCAAATATATCCTGGTGATATAATTTCAAATATATGACATTCAAAGTTAAAAATTGATAATTGAGATGGATTTAGGATGACATTTTAAATTTGCATTTATTAATTTGGAAGCTAATTTTCCATTTGAAAAGAGTAATAATAATAATAATAATAATAATTCTGTGCTTTCAGGTATTTGGTTTAGGTAAATTCTAAGAATACAAATTCTTAGATGAATCAAAAAATACTTCATTGGGCTCAAAGTAAATATTCTTCTTTACTGCCTAACAATAAATATGACGAAAGCAAATTACTACTAGCACAAATACTGGAAATATAAGTGGTTTAAATTTGTGCATCAGTTTCAAGATGAAATGTCTTATGTCTTGCCTACATATGCATATAAACAAAATCATACATGCTCAGAAAGTCAGGTTTCCATATACTAATTTAGTCTCCTTAGCATTCCCTCCCAAGATTGCACACATTTTATAGGAGTAATTGTTGCCAAAGGACGATAAATATCATTACTATATTATGATCTCATCTTAAAATTTAAAAATCATTAAAATTTATTTCAGTAAAAAATTAAACTACTTCTTTCTTTTGAAGATGGTCACTTGACATTGCTTGGATTTTGAAATAAATACGCTAGGTATCTCTATGAGTTTTAAAATATAGACCTACTAATTTAAATAATTCATGAAGCTTCAAAAAGTCCAGGTAATTTTACCAACAAACTACTTCTTCCCAGATAAATTCCATCTTTGTTATGGAGATTATGGAGTATTGCAAATAGTCTTGATGAAAAATGGAGTCTAATTCAAAACATCCAGTCAAACATTAGCTACATTAATACCATGCAGGACAGTCTTCCAGTAAAGCTGAAGTTACCTTGAAATAGTTTTTTTTAGTATATATTGAAATTGTCTATGAATTTGACTTGTCTTATGATGAAAGTTCTTTTCAGAGTTTATTTAATTTTCATTAAGGTTAGCAGATTATTTGTATGCAGTTTCATAAAAAAAATTGCAGTTTTTCAATGAGCTATTGCTTCCTGGACCTGGAGTCTCTTTCTCTCTGTTTCCATAATCAGAGTTCTTATATGTGAAGCTAAAGGACTATGGACCTTTTTTTACATCTTTATTCTAGGAAGGTTCTCTTCAGTATTTTCCTTCAACAAATCAGAGCACTATAAAGAAGATAATTCTTTCTGTCTTTCTCTGTTATATCTCTAGGAACCTGTGATGTAGAGATATTTCCAATGCCTCACCATCATTCTTTTTCTGCTTTATCATCTATTTCGCATTTCAAGGATTTTCTAAATTATTGTGAGAGAAGCAAATTATTAGTAAATTCAATTTGCAGACAACAATTTTTGAAAAAGCAACCTAAGGGCATCCTGTATAAAATTACACTTTTAGTACTTTGGAAACTGTGAAGTGTAGAATTTCAATAGAGTACATCTCATTTGTTTCCTGTGGTAGAGGCAGACAAGCCTGAATCGTTGGTCACAAGAAGGTCAATAAAACAACATTCATTACCTGGAGAAGTGATGCAGGGCCATCTGTCAACTTCACCTTTTAATAAAATTTCCCAAAAGGAGACACACTGGGGAAAAATATAAAAACAAATGTAACTAGTCTGTTTGACAGTTAGCATGACCTCCAAAGTAACTTTGCCTTCATCTCACTGGGATGTCAGTCACGAGTTTTGCTGTGAGGCTGTTTGCAGACATTATACAAAAGCTTGTGATTAAATGTTTTTTTGGAAATGGTTTCACTTGAGTTTAACCAGATCCCAAAATGACAAATGACATTCCAAAAAATGTCTGCAGGATCAAGCCTTTTTTCTGAGAAAAACGAATGTATTTTGAGATATGTGAAACTCTGTTCTGTCTTCTGCAGGAGCTGACCTTCAAGAAAACTATTTATGAAGGCAAAGTAATTAATTAACTAATAATTTGAAAGTTATTAATCGCCAGGCTGTAAGATACTGCATGCAAGAGTACTTTGCTATATACCCCGTTGATACTCTATATTTGTGTTTTGAAGAATATGAACTTAATCTGTTGAAAATAAAGGAAGGTCAGTGATTAGTGAACACAATTGAATGAGTGCAGTCTTACATTTTAAGTTTCCTTGGCTAAAGCTTTTATATATGACTCTGCTTTTGTATGTAGGTTTGGTTAAGAGAAACTACTTTTTATTTGCTTAGACACATCCCTCTAGATTTTCAGCTGCTTCATTGGCATATGATGATGATACCACCAGCAGTAACTATTCAATCAAGGTTGTTTTATTATGTTCTGTGAAGAAAGAAGCATGTGAAGGTATATTCAGAATCAAATCTAGTATATCAGCAGTATTTTTTCATTGTTTTGTTTGGCAATGTGGATGATTAAATTGGTATTATAATACATTGAGTTTAAAGTGTAAATAAGAAACAGCAATATATATTTCTTAGTTTACCTGTTATTGATTAACTATGAAATAATGTAAATTATGAAATTATTTTTCGTCTGCCACAGTTCTGTGCAATGAAGATAAACAGTCTTTGGTTAGTTACAGAGATGTTCTTTAAGAATTAGTGGGTTTTAAATACTTTTCAAATGTAAAATGTTGCTTCAGAGACAAATTGGTTGTAGGAGAAGTGTTCTCATTTGTGTAAAGTATTAAAGCTGTACTCCGTAAGTAAATGAGTCATATGTAAAAACACAGTTTCTCACATTAGCATTTGTTAAAGGGACATGTCTGTCCCACTCAGTGCATGACAAATCTGAAAGTGATGTACAGCCTTGTTAACATAATCATCATATTTACTGATATACACATTATAAGAAACCTGAAATACCTCATCTGGTTAACTCACTGACTGTTTTCTGATCTTTTTGAAAAAAAACAAAAAAAAACATTTAAAAAGCCATTTAAAGATAATTATCTTTCTTACACAAACACTTTAATCTGCCTTTTATCCTTTTATGGAGGATATCAATAATCTCAGTTATCTCATATAATACCTCCATATAAGTTGGAAGTGTTTCTTGTACTTTTGCAGGTGCAATGTTAGATATGCTAAAGTAATTAGGATGTGAATGCAAACTTCTAATATTTTCTCTGCTGCTGAACTTATCGCCAAATCCTTCCTGGCAAATTTGAAAACCAGAATTTTTACCCCGCAATCCTTCTACTGCTCTCTGACAGAAAAACAAACCAGTCTCCTTAGAACATTGTGTTGCAATTGAAGGGAAAATCGCACTTCCAAAAATTTCTCCCTTCATTGTGAGCCAACAAAAGCCCATTGCAATCTGTTTTCCACTTCCAAAATCTTTTCAAGTGTAATCCTTCCTTGGTTTCACACCATGTTTTAGGGAAACCCACAAAACAAAAATGTGAGACACCATAGTTTTTCCCTAAGATTGTGAATCAGCTTTCTCATAACCTCAGCTTAGTACTTTTGAACATATTAGATTAAATCAGAGTATGTGTAATTTTAAAGATCAAAACAAAGGATTTATGAATTGAGTATACTGACCTTAAAGACTATAAAATAGTAACTTCCAAATTGTATTTGAAATGAATTTGAAATATTGCTTTATTGATTGTGTGACTGCATCTTTTCCATACTTGAATGAGTTTCTGCATAGACTGCCAGAACAATATTTTTTTTGCATATCTTACATAGGTACTGAATAATAGCAAATACTGGCGTGTTCTACGTTGTTTAAAGATGTTTGACAAAGCTGAAAGAGAGGAGAGGGCCCAGCAGAAAATAGGAAAAAAAATATCTTCCATTACTTTTTGTTCTTGCCAGTTACATTACTTTACAAACTGGACAGCTATTTCACCAAAGCTTTTCAGGCCTGGTTGTCAGGGACAGATATTCTGAGAGGAGAGAGACCTTCTTCTGACCACTGAAAGACAGACAGTTATCAGAGGACATGATTACTGTAACTTCAGACTGAATATCCTTTAAGAGCAGCACAGGAAACAATTAGTAGACTTGAAGCAAACAAGCTAGCTTGGATATGAGATCTAGAGTGTTTCTTATACTGAGATACATCTTCTATTTATGTCTCTTCATATCATCATTCTATGAAATAAGGAAATCATATCAGTAGTTCTGTTAAGAACACACAATCTCAGCATTGTACACAAACCTTCCCAGCCAGCAGTATTTGCCTTAGTTATATCAGTAGGAGAAAATGTGACTCAAGGGGTTTTTGTCTACATTTCCCTTGTGTTTGTTGCATAGCACTTGCAATATCCGTTTCTCCAAACTCTTTCTGTTAACTGAGTGAATTCTTTTCAATCAAAAGAAAAAGAAAAAAACAAACAAAAACAAAAACCCCCACATACAAAGCAAAACAAATAAAACACCAAACCAAAACAAGCCAAACCTTACACCAAGAAATCCACAAAAAATATCCAACAGCTGAACTTGACTCTTGCAAGAATTTGTACAGTATCTAAGAGAGTGATCATCAGAATTAGACCGTTTTGTATTTCATCCCCAAAAAATAAAGCTTCTAGTCCTGTGAGGTTGTTTCTAATGTCATAGCATAAAGTACTTCATGCTCTGCTGATTTAAATGATCTTTATGACCTTATGTGATATCACTGTTATATAAAAATCAGAAGCAAGTCAAAAGCATTTTTTCAATTTTTGTGAGAGTATGTTTGTAAATTGTGTCACACCGAGGCAGTTGGTTAATAATCTCACCAGTGATGACTTCTTATTTTTCTCCTCCTGAGTGGTTTACAAGCCACAATGTTTATAACACAACTCCTTTAATTTACAAAAACGTATATTCCAAATTCCATAAATAAAGAATGCTTGAGATACATCCGTTATTTTAGGAACAACATATATTCTGCCACTTACTTTATTTGCAATGTGGTTGCTCTTTTCTGGTTCACATAGCAACAACTTCCAATTTAGGTAGAGAAATACTACAAGTATTAAAAGAAAAGTAAATTAGGGTGTTATGCTTTATCAGTCACTCAGAATATAGGCTAATCATCCTCCATAAAATGAAAAAGTTCAGGGTACTCATCATTCTATGAGCACTCTAAACTTTAAAAATTTAATTTTGAAATCCAGTACTTTCTCAAAAGTAAAAGAAAAATGAAGTTTCATCATTTGAAAAAAAAAAAAAAATTACATCAGTCTTTCTCCTTAATATTTGTTTGGAAAGATATTTCATTACAGTTACTGCTGATACCTGACAGAAATGGTAGGATACAGGACTCTTGGGTCCCTTTACATATTTTGGAAGAAAATGTATTCCCACAGACACACAGTTATAGAAAAAAAAATACACATATTTTGGAGTGTGTTCAGAATATTTAGAAGTATCACATGGTGCCTTTTTGTTCATCGTAGTGGAGGATATTTTTGAGGTAGTACAGACTCCATTGCAGCAACTGTTCAAGATGCCAAAGACAGAATTGCTTTGGTATTTGAACAGGATCTTTGGAGCAATTAATGAATCAGTCATTGGAAGATCTTAAGGTCCAACCTTGGTTCAACAGAACATTATTGAAAAAAATTGTCACTTGTGGTCTGGGAAAGGAGGATGCAGCTTTTTCTCTGCTTCATTTCATTTCTGGGTGCATTTTGCTGAAATACCTTAGTGACAAAGTGACAGGTGACAATCCCTGTAGAGTCCTACCAAAAGCCCAGTTACATAAAGAATGTAGTATAACTATGGAGGTATTTGATATCATTCTTTGTCAGATACTCACTGTCTGACCTAAAGTAAATCTAGAAGTTATGAAACGTGTTATGGAATGGGGGAAAATTACAGGGGATGGTATGGCACAGAGAAATCACAAGATGGCTTACCTAATAAATAAAAAAAAATCTTCAGAACTCTCCTTTTTACATGCATCTGATTTAATAATGACTTCATGGGTTGTTCCTTTTATCCAGTCATTGATAATTCAACTTTAATGGTTTTGAGAGTGTATTAGAACTGTGTGATTTAGAGGCTGTGTCTATAACTGAGAACAGTGCACTAGTGAATGCTAGGCATTTGTGTCAGGATATGGTATCAACCATTGAAGGAATAAAACAATGTATTTCATGGCTAGCGCTTCTGCAGTAATCTATTCTTGGCCTCTTTCTTTTTTTCTGGGCTGTGCAGAAGCTGGTTGCTGCAGCCCTAGGGCAATAGCACCATGTTATCTGTGGCTCCAGCACTACAGATGGGAGACATTCCCATAACCAATAAATATAAACCTGCTCTAGTACAAGAGAGGTTTACCTTTTCTGTTTCTAAGGTCCATGATGAGTCTTCTACCCCTGAAGAATTCTTTATTTCTCTATACCCCCACAGAGAAATGTATGTACTGAATCCTCCCAATCTTGCCATATTAGATTTATCTTCTTTTCGCAGTCAAAACACATTGGTAGCATCGTTTAATATAAGTAAGCTGTTTCAGTCTGATTCACTGCTGTATGTTTACAAAATCTGTAAACTGTAATACCTAACACTTTTTACAATGGCAGTTTCTGTTTTTTAGAGAGCCACTAAAGCTTTACTTTGCTGTGCACGTCTCTATTCTAAAATGTTATTTAGAAGACTTGAATTAACAGTGGATTTTAGAACAGCATAATAATCTAAATGTCCCATAGCCTACAAACTATGGTAATATTATTGCAGACTGAAAAACTCTTTTGCTTATTGGAATGGGACCTGCCAAACAAAAATGCTTATTTTGGTCAATCAGAAAAAGTAAGGTTTTCTTTCTCGTACATGAGTGTTGGTGAGCTGACGAGAAAAAAATGCATCAAAATGAGGAATTCACAGGAGTACTAGAGAACATACACTTCTTTAAGAAGCAGGTCTAGCCATGATGAGCTGATGTTACCAGAAGTTGTAAGGGCTTCTTCAGTAACCATCTTCACTCCAACACAGAGGCTTTCATTTCCTGGCACTTCATAATGATTTCTGAGTGAAAATTCCGTGCTCAACATTCAGTGCAGCAGAGATTTAAATATTAGAAACATATTTGTAATCAGACAAAATTTCTCATGACATGTCTGTGTTTGAACCACTATATGAGGATATAGTAAATATGGTGTATCTTAGACAAGAACTTCATTTGAATTAGATGATTTTGGATCATGAGGAGTTAATCTAATCTCTAATAAAATAACTGACAAAGCAACTCTTGGGGTGGGTTACGCTCCAGGCCATAGTTTAAGTCACATACCATTTTTATCCTCAGACAATTAATTTACTAACTGCTAACTTCATCTCTCATGTGTTGCTAATCTCTTTTTGAATTTCCTCAGTGCATGTTCTTCACATTTAAAATTCATTTGCATACAGAGATGTGTTAAAAAAAAAACAAACTCACTGTTAAAATGGCCCACTATTTTCAAGTGTATTTCAAACATGGCTACCACACTCAGCTAGACTGTGTGCTTACTTTAAGACAACATATAACTTCAGAAATAAGAAAAGAGAAGATGATTTTGTTAGAAAAGTCAAGAATATGAAAACTGGATGGGGAAAGTAAGATTATAAGCAGTTTTAATGGTATTTTAATATCTTCTGGAAAGGTAATTTATTTTTTAGTGTAGAAGACATTTCAAAGTTAACTTTTGCCTTAATATGATGGTAAATTCTACCTACAATGTCTCCTGGTAATTATGTTTAATGAAAAACTGATTATTTGTTATCATAGTGAGCAAAACCTTTCCTTTTCAAAAGACTGAATTGTTCCTCAGTCTAATAAAGAGCAACACAACATAGGTGGGGGAGTAAAAAATGATCTGCTCTTACTGGTTGGGAAGGGAAGTAGAATTATTGAAAGAAGATAGATGTGAATTGGAAGATTAAGGATATCTGAGAGTTTGTAGTGCAATGTAACTGCCTGCACATAGTAGTATTGCTATGATTTGATTATTAAGAGATTTCTTTCCCTGAATTAAGGTACAAATGAGACCATATCCTGAAGTCAAATGTATGGGTTTTTATTTAACAGTAAATGTGAATGAGAGAGGGAAAGAGTGAGAGCGCAGGAGATAGTCATAATCCCATGAATCCTGTGGCATCCTGTTACATCTTTCTTCACCTTGGTCCTCCTGGTTGTGGGGTACCAAAATTGTTCTCCTGGGGGTATCACATTTATGCAGTCCGAGTTCTGGGTGTCTGTGGGTTGTAGATGCCATTGCCATAACGTGGGCTGTCATGTGTGTATGCAGTTGCTCTTACAAGCATGTGACTCTTGACTGTGAAGAGCTAAAAGCTCACTCCAAGTCAATTAAAGCTTTCTGTGAGCAAAGGGAGACCTTCCTGACATCATTAGGCTTTTTACTTGCTTTAGTAAGAAACTTAGATGCCCCATTATTAAACAGCTCTGAAGTGTGAAACTCAGAAACTGAGCTGTTTGAACCCTAATTATATATATGGTGAAGGAGGTCCAGTCTATCATAGAAATGCAATTCAGAGAATATAGCAGTTGAATTAGGTATAATTATACCAATCAGTAGAAAACACAAAAATGAATAGATAGCTAAAATTCTGAGTGAGGTACATGTATGGATCTATAGAGAGAGGTATATGTATGTAGGCTTGGCTGTGTTTACATTACCAGAGTGATTCCTCCACATCCTTGAGTACATTGTGCATCTTTCCATTCCCTTCAGGACATGTTGCTGCTGTGTTCTGTGATGAATTCAAGCTTGTCTGTACATGTTAGGTGTACTGTGAGAAGTCCCTCTGGGGATTTAACTTTCAGGACATTGAACTTATGAAACCCAGCTGGGACTAGGAGGCAGATGAGTTCATGAAAAGTCACCCAGGAGAGAGGCACCCTAGTCCTGTATTGTATGCTCTGGAGAAAGCATGTACAACCACACTTGTCAAACGTTTACCTAGGATATGTTGGGGGTTTTTTTACAAAAATAAAAGTAGTACCACTACTACATCCTGGTGAATTAGACCTTTGAAAGATTTTTGATATCTTTAATATTTAATGATCATTTCAGTCTAGTAATTACTAGATTGCAGAGAAAGCTGGATGAGAAAAAGAAACTGTAAAACTTAAAGTAGGAGAGAAAAAGTTAAGCGTTACTCATGATAAATTGTTAGTATCTTCAAAGCTACCTTAATTAATTCCATGCCCAGAACACTGCTCCAATTTTGATGAAAGGCAAGTCTGAGTCCTGAAAAACTGCAAAAGCTAGCATTTACTTCTGAAAACATAGCAGTTAGAGAGATGATTTCTGCTAGTTGTAAAGTATATTAAACTTCGTTATATGTTGTCAAATAAATAGAAATGCTATCCTCTTATTTCTGAATTAGGTATCTGAATACTTTAGAGCATCTTTATGAATCTCTGTGCTTCATTTTATGATGTCTAGAATGGCAATAATATTGCTTGTTTACCTCCAAAGCATCCATGTTGATGGACACACACAGACATGTTTGTTTTAAGAATTGCAATCTATGATAATAACTGTAATAAAGAAGTAGTAGAATGCGAGTAATTGAAAATATTTGACATTTTGTGTATTTTGAGAGAAATAAATGTAAATGACATAATATATGGTTATATGGATGAAAATTATTTTCTTTGAGAAATGAGACATATTTACCTGTTTAAAAATCAAGTTTCATCTTACAGTTAATGATGTAATATATAAAAATACAAACATACCCCTCACTAATATAGAAAAGTAGAACATAGCTTGCTTGCATAATTACATTTACAGTAATATTTTAAATACACCATCCTGTTCATCTTTTGTGCTCATTAGGTCTGTTCCTTAAAAGAAATAACTACTTTTCTCAAAATGGGAAAAAGAAATCATAAAACACTGACCACTGAACACTTCTATGAAAAAAAAAGAGTAAAATTTTCCAGTGAGGGCACTGACTATATAATAGGCTTGATGTTATGGCAAGCGTATGTTGAAAATGTTTTTTTCCAGTATGTGTGAATATGATTGAGAGCTATACTGTCAGTTTAAGACCAATTATTGTAACTTACCATGTGCTGTTCCCAAAGGGGTTCAAAATGAACCTGAAATACCTGATTTATTACTATTCACAAAGAACTTTGAATGATATCCCTGAATAGTTTGAGAATTACCTTTAATTACTATGAGACAAGTTTGGGGTCAAAATAAGGTTTAGACTTTCAAGAATTAAAAATAATAACAAAAATCCCCAGCCTCAATCATACAACAAAATTTCCTCACAAAAAACCCACAAAACAGGACAAAAAAGCCCGACCACAAACGCTCAAACATATTTGAAGACGTAGTTTCTTCTCTGGGAAATTACCAATTTCCTATCTTTGGACATATGCATTGTAATAATAAATAAATCAGAACAGACCATTCATTTTGACCTCTGTTACTTGTTTTGTGACCATGTGTTTTCTCAATTTTATTATTTTTATACACTTTCTGAGTCCATCTCCCTATAAATAACTAAACAGTTTAACATTCTAAACATCATTCCACAAGATATAACCTCCATTGTAATATAAAAATTCAACCATCCTAATCCTAATGTCATTTAAGGGTACAAATTTCTTGTGATATGATTTGATGTGATTTGATTAGGTGGTGATAGCAGGATGGATATATTACTCTTCCAAATAATGCAATACTTTTTGAGGACTCTGTTATGGTTTTTTAGTCTTATGTGTGACTGTGGCCTTTTCACCAAGGTACTGTTTTTTTTCCTCTGACTTTATATGGTTTTGGGAAATTGCTTCAGACTTTGCCATTAGAGTAACAAGTGCACAGAACTGAAGTGGATTTTTGAATGAGTTTACTGAAAGGATTTTAAAAATAGTAGTTTTGAAAAAAATGTTGCCCTTTAAACTCTTTCCACTCTCTGAATTGTTATTTGTGCTAAGTGCTAAGAAAGAAATGTCAACAAAAGATTCTGCAGTTTTCTAGTCTTTCATGTAGTGGAATCCTTGTAAGTCAATGTTTAAACAAGATATACACTAGCTTCTCACCAACACTACCAAAGAAACTTGGTAACTCCAGTAGCCTTCTGTAGTCCTTTGCTTTCCTTCAGATCTGTAAATCTTTTATGCAGAAGATCCTATGATGAGGGTAAGAATCCCAGGAGGCTGTATGAGAAGGATGATGAAACCCTTGTATTGAATCTCTTAAGAGAGTTCCAAATTTCAGATCTCCAGCAGGCCTCCTGTCATTATAGAGCCCTGTTTGCCACACCATTAATTTCCATCTTCGTTGTAGGTTTATGAAACTGACCAGATACATCCCTTCTCCTACAAAAATCTGTATTTATATTCCTTAAAGAAAAGAAAACAAATATGCAGTAGGCTGTTTTTAGGGATGTTTCTGTAAAGTGCTTCACAGGGAACCTCTCTTTTTCTTAGAAATGTGTGAACTTATACACAGGGCAACTTCTTCATTAGCAGTGATCAGTGAGATGAATGAAATACCCTCTACATTTTCATGCTGAAATAGAAAGGCATTTGTTACTAATGAAGTTTATTTATAATAATAGAGAGATAAATTAAAATTAAGTTTACTTCTATGTTTTATTGATAACTATAATTTAGTCCAATCAGTCATACATAAAACACCATGAAGACAGTCTATGCATCTACACCAAAAATGTATCTACTTCCTATGTTTTCAAGACAGTTATTACTTCATACCCATCATATTGCCAAAAACACACTTATTATTTTTCCACCACACTGTCTTTTGAACAAGTTGTTCAAAATAATATCTAAATTTGGCATATTAAACAAAATTTTCTTGAAGAATTAAGAAAAGCTAATTAGAAAGGAAAGACTGGAAAAAATCTGTTGGAATGTAAAAATCCTCACAGAGTTCTTGTCTGGTAAGCAGGATGAGTCTTGGACTCCTGTGGTATATGAGTAATGAGAGGAAGGCAATTCCAGCATCACTTTGATTCAGAGAGTAATCAAAGACCCATTGAGACATCATAATTTGGCACTGGTACAAGGTAAAATAAACTTGAAGAAGGATTTGTCATTAGGAATCTACTGTGGCATTGGTTGTACTTTGTCAGCATCAGCTTGAAAGGTTATCTGGGACAGGTTGCAATGGCATACATCATCACCCTCTTTTTTCCTTTGTCTGGAAACTGAGAGTATAATTCTGCCACAATAAACATCAGGTTACCTAACTTAACCTTTTCTACCTTTTATCAGAGTACAAAACTTTCTGCCCAGGCTCCTTTAGAAATTCCATCCACAAAGACTTTATTGTTTAATACCAAAGTTACTTGACATTATTTTGATTTATCAGGGTGGTGTAGTAACTCACTTAAAGGCTACTGTAAATAAAATCTTGCTAGAGATAAGTTTCAGAAGAATGTTCCAACTTTCAATGTTACCATAGAGATCATATAATATAACATTTTCCTTCAACAGAAAACCAGATGTTAAACATAGTCCAAGCCTCAGTTTTTGCTGAATTACTCCCCTTGTCACCAGCATCCCATTCTCTTTTTTCCCTTCATGAAGTAGTCATGCAGACTGATCCACAGTTGAATGCTAAAGCACAACATCATCTCCAGTGATTCAGTGGGATTTTACTTCTATTTTAAAAGAAATTTGTGCAGTTACTGAGCCTATTATGAGTGGGATTTACCATGGGTTTTATTTATTTGATGAATTTACAACCTCCCACAAGTGGGATTCTCTCCTGTATATAATACAAGTTCAGTCTTTTGTAGCGTTAGTTTAGTAGCCTATTCCTCCAATCTACTGTCCTGTTACTTTCAGGTTGTAAAGTTATTTGTCCATTGAAGCACACTATTTTTACTTTGTTCTCAATGGGATCTACTATAAAATTGTATGTCTCAAGACAAGTAGCATACTATTGTTTTAGACATGCAATTCAGCTTGTTGGGGATACTCCCTCTACGCTGGCTATTTCTAGCTCTGTAACAATATATTTCCAGCCTTCTGGTTCTCATGTTGAGGGAGCACTACACAATAACCTACTTGCCGAGATTCCTGAACTGATTTTCAAAGTGTCCTTTTGAAATGTGCTGTACCATTGTTAGAGGAAAAAGCATCAGTCTAAAATTTGGCTCATCAGAACATTCTCACAGGCCGTCTTCATCTCAAAGCTCACTGAAGTAGCTGTGGGGTTCAAGGCACTTCCCTGCAGGTTTCAGTGGATTTCCATGTGTGTAATCTCTGCTATTGCTCATGGGATGAAGGAGCAAGGGGTCCTGCTGCCTGAGCTTGATCCTGACCACCAGCACTCCCAGCACAGCACTGCATAGCCCATGCAGTGGTCACTTCATTTACACTTTGTCAAAACATTTCTGACAAACACAGAAGCACTCCCTGGATGCACTGTCAGAAGGCTCTTTGGCTTTATTATTTTTGAGTGCAGTCAAAAGATATTTTGTCTGGGCTTTAGACATTTTGGGTGGGCTGAAATCCCACCCTAGAGGCTGGTGTTTCTTGTCCCCCATATCCATATGTATAACTCAGCTGTTCACTTATTTTGATTAGCTAAAGGAGAAGCATTTAAACAACCAGTCCATCCTTTCTACTCCCTTTACAACAGCCCCTCTTTTCCCTATGTCCTTCCCTCTTCTTGAGGCTTCCTGGCACTCTAGGTGCTCATTGACTAGTCACATTGTCCTTCAAAATATCCACTAGCTTTTCTTTTGAAAAACATAGTGAATAATTGGTTCATACAATCTCCACCTTCTTCAACACATATAAGAAAGTAAAAGGAGAAAAGTTTTCATTCTTTTCTGTTTGTACTTCTGCCTCTTGGAGAGTCTTTTGTTTAAAAAAAAACACCACTGGATCATATGGCACATTCAGTTTTGCCAGTAATCCACTCTGTGTCAGTGTTTATTCTTTTTCTTCCACTTCAATACCATTTCAATCTAGTCTAAAGGATGCTGAAACAGAGAACATACTAATAGAAATAAACATCTTTACAATAAATAAATAAATATCTAAACTGTAACATTAAAAGGGAATTTACATTATTTCATTCTATTTTCATTTGGGTTTTCAACAAAAGTGAAAACAGAGTACCATATTTTTATGGGGAAGATTTTACTATTTTTTTACATTTTACTATTTTTAATGGAAAAGAACTAAATAATAATAATAAAAAATCAGATAATATAACGTAATTTTTTGGCTAGGTTAAAAAAACCCAAATCAAGTCCAGCATGGCTTGCATTACATGATTTTTGTTCATCTGGATAATTGTAGGTAATTTTCTCCCCTCGTATTATACTATATAACACATTTCTTTTGAGTTGATTTAGACTATCTTGCTTCTATTTCATCCTAGAAAAATGTTTTCCAGGTTCTTAACAAAATCTCTTTATTGAATTTGGTCAGGAAATGCAGTCTGAAAAAATGATACACTGATCTCCACAAAAAACTTGTTGTGTATTTTGGAAACTAATCCTTACTGGTTACCAAAATATTCATTAACTGACAAGCAACTCTTTGGCAATCTGAGTTGAAATGGCTTTTTGAGGTGTACTTAAGTGCGCTGGTTTTACATTAATTGATTTTTTGGTGAGGAGGGAAGGACCCAGCCATGAAAGTGATTTCCTAAGAGAAACTGCTAGCAGCTTCCTCTGTGTCTGGTGAAACCAATAGCTGGCTATCTCTGAGAATTGGCGCGTTGTTAAACCAGTAAGAAAGCCAAACATGCCTCTGTGAACACACATGTTAAACATGAACAAACCCCAGGAATTTCTCTCTTGCTTTCAGCTTTAGAACAAGCAATTTGGTGCTGGCCTGGCTGGGCCCCAGCAGCTGCCAGTCTGGGGAGAGGAGGCTGCTGGCCACTGAGCCTCAGCTTGGCTGCTGAGATTGTAGCCCTCCCAGCATGGCCACCAAAGAATCCTCCACCGTAAGCAGCTCCAGCCACTGCCTGGCAGAGATCACATGGCCATCTGCAGGCCATATTAACTCTTAGTGCACAGATGAGACCTGCAAACATCAATCTTCTCTTGAGTGAGGAGAGAGGAAAGAGTGAAGACACGTAGAAAGAACAATATGAGACTTGAAGGTCAGTAAAGAAAGAGCCAAATCCCAGATGGGAGGAGAATGAGGAGATGCCTTAGTCTCGGGCTGAAATTCTTCATAAGCCCATGGTGATGGACTATGATACATTAGAATATCCCTGTAATTCACGAATAAAAGCATGTGTAGATAGAGTGTTCAAAATGTAGGCATGAGCAAAGGCATCGATGCTGATGCAAGCAGATGTTGAAGTAGCTAAGATCGAATGAGAAACTTGAACAGAGAGAGAAATGAGAGTGATGAAGACCCTCTGCCCCCAGGGAGGAAGAAGACCAGAGGTCTTCCCAGAGATTAAGATGATTTCAGATAGGTGAACTCAAGAGACAGATGAAGAGAACCCTTGCTTTTGAACAACCCATCCTTAAAATATACCCCATTAGCCAGAGAGAGCCCTCAAAAACAGTTGTGGGAAAGCTGTACATCGAGGGAAGGGATTGTAACACTGCAAATAGATTTTCCTTTCTCAGGCAGCTGATTTAGTGTGATCTTGAAGCCATGAGAGAACTGTTTCTTTTGAAGTCTCCACTGCATGGCGAGAGACTCCCTAAGTGAACCGACGAAAGACTATTTTAGAGATAGTAAACTGACTGAAAGTCCTAGGTTTTGTCTCTTTATGTTGTCAGTGGGAAAGAAAAGAGGTTGTGGGGGAAAGAGAAGTGTTCTGAGGGCTTATTCTGATTTCTGTTTTTTTCTTTCTTTGAATTATGTTAATAAAGTTTTTTTTTATACCCTTTAAAGTTTGAGCCTGTTTTGCTCTCCTAATTCTTATCATGCAGCAGAAAATGGGTAAATAATTCTAGTAGGTTCATTGGCATTTGCTCCATATTAGACCCCCTACATTAAGTAAGAGTAATACTTTGCTGACTTTAATTGCCACACCTACAGATGTTCTGATTTTAAGAGCTTTAGTTAGATGGTATTTTGTGCTGTTTCTTGATTTTCAAAAATAATTTTTAATCATGGGTGACTGTTTTTGCTGTTTTTTTCTTTGTTGGATGTGTCATTAGCAAAAGCATTTTTCATGGTTTTTATTTATATGGATTTCAGCTTTTTAATGTAAATGCACATATAAGTAAAAAGACTGCTGTCTTTAATAATACATACCATGATGCTTGTACCCCAAAGTCTGTAAAAATTACACATAATTGATGCTGTCATCATCAATCCAGATTTTAAATAGTAGATATCCAATGAATGACATTACATTTATGAAGAACTGGGAATGATGAATGTATACTACTGCTAATGCATTCTGCCATCATGATATCTATTGAAAAGTCATGATTCATTGCAGATCTCTTCAAATGTTGTGCTGGTCTAAACTAATGCAGACAATGTTTCCCCGCAGAAGGAAAATAACTTGTAAAATTAAATTATACTCCTCAATATTTAAGCTGCTATTACAATTTAGATTTGTATATATATGATTACATAACATAAAGTACCACAGTTTCCAAAGACAGTTAAAACAGATAGCTTCTCACAGCTTCAGTCTCAGAGTCCTCTAGCAATCACAAATAAATACAGTTATACTCATAAATCTGCAGCTCCCAGATCTGGTTGCATTCTCCTAGATTCTGTTCTTCATTAACATGACTTCTTCAGTTTATGTGCACTGTATTGATATCACCATGAAATGCAAACACAATATTTAGAGTTAGGTAAATGCAGTTTGTGCAATTCACCTATTCCTCAATTCATATCTTAGCTTTTGTAGTTTACACAGTCACATCTTTCCATTTTAACTATTTTTCTTTTGCTGACTTGTAACAAACCATTCCCACTTAGACTTGAAAAGATATTAGGGAAAGCTTTAGACATGCATTTTCTCTGGAGAAAAAATTAGTTTTCTTTGACCAGTTATGCTGTTCTCGGCTTTGCCTGGTCCTCTGCTTCGCAAAGGACAGCTTTGCCTCTCTTCAGTCTGTCTCCTTCTCGGAAAGTTCTTCTACAGTCTTCATGTGGATACTTCCACAGTTTTTATTACCACACTCTTGTTTTCTTTTAGGCTTCAGAAATGTTCCAATCTCTATTCCTTCTTCCTCCATTATACTTTTTCAAGCTACTCTCTCCTAGTGACGGTACTTGTCACAGGCATTTTTCAGTTGTTAACTACAGTAATGCAGAATTTAATTCTGTTTTGTGTATTTGCAAATTAACTATCAATAATTCCCATTTTCAAACTGACAAATGAACAATAAAATTTTCAAATATATATGGCATGAAACTGAGAATTTTTAAATGTTTATTTTCTACTTTCAGTTACTTATTATTTATTGGGTGTTTGAAAGTAATACCCACATAACTTATTTTAGTTTGAAGGTGTTTTTTTATTTATGTTGAATACATAAAGTATGAGTACAGAAGAATGAAAAAAATGAGTAGTGTGAAGCAAAGTAATCCAGCCCCTGTTTCTGTACAAATTAATAATAAACTTCAAAGGGAATACTAGTATTTTTCTACATCAGCCAATTCTGGTGTAATATGTACTGTCTTAATCAGTTATAACTGATAAGAAATAAAGGTACTGAAAATGATTTTCAATATAATTGGTTCCCCTCCCATTGAAATAGTAGAGGAATATGCCTACAAAGGCAGAAACTGAACTTGGTCTAACAAATTTCTCTGCTAGATAATAAAATGAGATACATAGGGTCTTTCCCCAGTGGCATTGGTATTGTGCTATATGAACCTTGACAAATGTTCTCAATTTCAACCATCAAATTCATTCATTCCTTAGGAAGTGGACATAAAATTGTATCTGAAAAACAGAATAAAATAAAAACTTCATCAAATCAAATGTTAATGCTAGCCATCAAAAATAGATCTAGCAGGAGAATGCTTAGAGTTGTTATTACCAATTATATGTCCTTTGGATATGCTGGCATTAATTTCTAAAAAACATTCTGTATCATATTGTGACCACTGTTAACAATACTGTGCAACAGCTTTTGTAAAAACAGTTAAGTGAAATCCTTTTTCAGTATGATTAAGACACTTTGCTTCCTATAGAATAGAAGTTTGTCTTTTCAGGACAGTGAGTAATATTGTCCAAGTGTTTATCATATTAGCATTGGAATGACAGCTGTTAGCAGATCATAGTAGTTTTATTTTTTTAACTACAGTTTATCCTGAAAAATAGCAGCTAATGGCTATCCAGAAGAGACATCCTATTGCAAATATTTGGTCAGCAGCAATGATCCAGATTCAGCAAAGATGCAACTCAGAGTTGTGTATGTTCAGGCAACTATGATAAAAGAGCTTTTTGCTTTGTGAAAGGGTGACATTTTTGTAAGTTTCTGCCTGATGTTCCATATTAAACTTGATCCCCCACTGTTCTAGAAAATGCCTACACACCATTATAGTAGATCCTCAATATTTTTTTCTAAATAATGCTTATAGTAAAATCACTGCTCGCTTGCCAGAGCACCTACAAAGACATAACTGACTTCTGAAAACTACCCAACCAAAGATAATTGTTAATAGTAAAATGTCGTTTTCTCCAACATGCTGCATGTTCTACATGGAGATTCATGATACCTTTCATGGCTTTGGCAGATACCCCATTTTCTGACACTTTTTTTTGTTGTCATTGGAAGTGAGCTGAGTGTTTAGGTCCTGTAGGCCACTTTGGTCCTCTTTGATGAAGCAGAGAGGAGATACACTATAGATTATATATCAATTAACCTTTTTCTCACAGCAGAGAGTGACCTCAGCCTCTTGTTTCCTGGAGGGAATTAGAAAATCCTGGAGGCTGACTTTTCCTAAATCATTTCCAAATGTAAAAGTAACATAAAAAAGAAGCATATATTTGTAAAATAAATTTTTTATAATCATAGAAATTATTCAAATGGATGTTGTGTTGTGACTATATGAGCTAATTAAAGTCTTTTCTATGGGTCCTTAAACTTACTTAGTTTTAATTGCCAGATTATTGTTGTGAAATGGAAGTGGAGGTTTTTTTTTTACAATTCTCAGAAACAAGTGTACAGCAAATAGTTCAAGCAGCAAGTGATTAACAATTAAGCAAATTCTACTCCAAGTCTATATGCTAGCTGGACTCAGAAGTGTTTTAAATAAAATTGCCTAGTGGAAATAAAAAAAAAAAAGTTTTTTTCTTTATTGAGCAGTTTATTTATTGAGCATATTGACCAAATAGAAACTAACAGATGAAGCCTTGATATAGTGCATGCACCAAACATTAAATCTAGTGAAATAAACATTTGAAAACCTATTCCTTCATGTGGAAAAGGAGCAGACCATCTCTGGAAGGAATCTTTATAAAAATTTAGACCTCCCAGCTTTGCTGCTGAGAAATACATAATTAACTTCCACTCTACTTCTAGTATGAGTAAAACTTAATTTAATATTCTGCTTCAGAAGTGTAGAATATTTTCGTGCCAGTAGTTTACTAGCAGAATTTTCTGAAATTCAAGTGTATCACCATCTTATCAAGATTATTTTGAGACAGAATATTTACATCCTTCTGTTAGTAGACTTACAGTGTTTACATCAACCCCATAATACTTTTGTAAAATCCCCACTGCTGAGAAACTGGGCTCTTCTTTTTCCTTCTTGCTGCGGGCAGTGTAGTAGGTCAGAATGATTTCTGAGCTTGCTCTGACTTCTGAATCAAACATCTCTGCTACTGCAAGCAGCCAGGCTTAATTAGCTCTGTTGTGCTGTATTGCTATTTTGATTTTTGTATGTGTGAGACAGCTTGTCTCCACATCATGTTTTTGAAATTTTATGATAATGTATAAGGGAGTTCAAGGCTTATTGGTTTTGAAAAAAAATACAGAAGCTAAAAATGACTGTCCATCTAGTCCTTCAAGTACTCATTGGAGAATGGGAAGTTATGGACCATCATTAAATATCTAATTGATAAGATACAAAACACATACTAATACGCACTAGATTGTGCTTTTACCCACTTCTATGCAGCTGCCTTAACCGTAAAACTCCTGTGTCATTTTTCCTCCTCTTGTTTTAGTCTGTTTTTTGTATGTGTGTGGGGGATTGTTTGTTTGGGTTTTGTTTGGGTTTTTTTGATTATGTTTTTAGGTTTGCTTTCTTTTTTCCCCTTTTTTTGGGTTCTTGCTTTTGTGGTTACAGTTTCAGTAGACAAGTGCCAAGTTCTCCAGGCTCCAGAGTATTCCAAAGCCTTGTAGCTACAACTGTCTTTCTCATGAGATGTATGGATATCTGTGCAATTAAGAGCAAGCTGAGCTACAGTAGTCTGCATTTTTATTGTTGTTCAAACTGTGGAATCAAATTAGATGAACCATGATCTGTGCAGCATCCTTCATGATCTATAAAACGGTATAATTCTCGTGAACTTTTCAGTTAAGAATTAGATTAAATGTTTCATGGTGTTTTGCAAGATATCTGATGACTCACCAAGTTATGCAATCCTAAATATTTAGAGTTAAGTAACACATATTTTAATATAAAGGTTTGGGACTTAAGAGAATGTCTCTAGTCTTCTTTTGCCAGACTGGAACATACCCAAATGTTAATAGAAACATCACAGGTGTCTACAGACTGTTGCCTTGCACTGCTCTCTAGACCACTGGATACCAGCTCAGGTCTGTTGAACTCTTCCCATTCACTCAGGAGAAGAATTCCTTATGTTCCAGGTTCTAGTTTTGTACTCCAGAAAATGTGCTCTCTATTTATTGGCCTGGCAATTCCCCACTTGGAATTAACTTTATGTAACCTTAAACATGTGCAGTACAGCTGTCTATATAACCCTAGAACCAGTTTTTATTCAGTAAATTTTAAAAAAGTTATAATTCCTTCAGCCTACTTAAGATGTTTGCCTCAGTTTAAGAGGAATCATGTTATGAAAGCACTTCTATTTTTCCACTGCCTTTAAGGAAGTTTAGATTAATTTACATTGTGCATAACAGCTTTTAATCAGATGTACACCATCCTCTGTTTCCATCAAGTAGTAAAAACACCCAGAGGGAAGTAGTTACTTGGTGTACAGGACTAGGAGCTATGTAAGACAAGGCATGCTGATGCTAATCAGTGAGGTCAAATAAAAATGTGTTGAACACATATTGTATAATCATAATATGGAAAATCTGAAATATTGCAGACAGCTGTAAGATGCAATGAGTTATAAAACTCTGTATATACTCAAGGCTAAGCAGAGAGACTTGTGCTATCCAAGTAAGAAAATGAAAACTTCCATGGTGACATGGGGGTTAAATCTTTATATTAAAAAACAGCCCATCATTTTTGGTAGGGTAACTCCAGCATGAAGTCCATGGAATTGCATTACAGCCCAGAACATTATTCATTATTAGAACAGAGGACCAAAATAAGAGTTGACGCAAAATTATCCAAGTAACCATATTGATGTCCTGTATTGGATGGATCATGTCAATACGGACAGTATCCTGACACAGGAGAAAAGGAGATACAGTGATCTGTAATTAGTCAGAGTCCATTTAATTGAGTCCATTTAATTCAGCTCTCTTCCTTTGTCAGAGCTCTTTTTTAAAAATTGCATATTTCATTACAGATTTCAATTTCCTCTCATTTATCTAATTTAACAAAAGAGGTTAAGAGAAGTACTTATTAATAACTCTTTTCTTTTCCCCTCTGCAGTGTTTCAGAAAAAAATATTTTCTGCAAAATTGTACTCAGGAGTGAAAAGATATCAATAATTATGAATTGATTTACATAGAAATAGGCTAATTATTATGTTGACTGATTTGAAATATTCATTGTTTAAAATTTTAAACTCCGGTTTGTATTTTAAGGAGATTTTTATTGCTTTATAGAGTGTACCAGAGCATAATTTCTAATTGGAGTTCCTAAAATTCAGACACAGATGTTTCTTATTATTTTAACAAGAAGATAAAAGCTCTTTCTGTAACACATATTGCTTTTCAATTGATTTTTAAAAGGTTAGGGGGCATCCCTTTGGTGCCACCTATCTTCAGATAAAAGAGGAAAGAGGATTTGGTAAATCATATCTTATTTTGTTCTTTTATAGAATTATGTATAATATTTTTTTTTTCTTCAGCCTTCGGTATTTCTAGTTAATGTAATGATTCCCTACTTGCTTTTTATTTTTTTTTCAAATCACAAGTTAATATTTGGAAACAGATGCAGTAGTTCATCACATCTCTGAAACATTCCTCCATGCAGCAAAATACAGTGTGTCCATCATATATTTACATTAGCTATTTCTTGTGAAAATAACAGTAAAACATTGGAAAAGCATTATCTTGTTTCCTTGAGATTTTCATTACCATGGGATAAAAAAAATTCCAGATGTTGGTGTTTGTAGTGTAAAAGCTGTCTGTTTAAAAGATGTGTAGCGTGTGTGTGATGTAACTTGACTTGTACAGAAGGATCCAGCTGGTGTGGGGAGCTGGCTGCCTCACTCCATTGCTTCAGACTGGGGTGAGGCAGAGGGAGGGATGGGAGGCAAAAACTGAAAGACAAAAAACTCAAGTAACATGCACTTTATGCTACATATCTGAGGTCAAGAATGAGTTAGGCATTTAAAATTCTTTTTTTTTTTTTTTTTTTTTTTTTTTAGGTAGGGTTCAGTTATATTATCATGGCCTGTTGTTAATGTTACAATTCCATGCTGTCCCACCACTTTATGAAAATAGTGCAAATACTGTTTATAATTGCATATAAAGCCCATATAACAAGATTAAATTTCAATATTCTCTCAGGAAAATTTAAAATTACAAATAAATATTACCCTAGGATTGTTCTTTATGCAGATTTCCATGTTAGGGATGCTGTTAGAAATTTTTTGCTCATCTGACTTTTGCTATAGGTTTGTTAGTGAAATAGCTCTACTTTGTAACTAGTGTGTATCTTTTAAACCATATTATCTGATTATAAAAAAACCAAAAACCTCTTTAGTATCTGTCAGCAACATTGTATTTTTTTAAAATAATGAATGGTTAGTCTTAAATGCTTTGAGACATTTATAATTACACCTTAAAGTAATTAAATGATTTGGTATCTGTAAGACAGATGGCTGTACCACAGAAACCAGCCTCACAATTGACACTAATTAGCACCCTTGTTGGAATCTCAGCAGTGGCCAAAATATTAAATGGGTAGCAAAACTAAATTACTCAGCCAGAAAGAGTTTTTCCAAGTTGATAAATTGATAAGAGATTGTGAATCCCTTAATTGCATGTATGCTTGCACATAATTATTTTCTGAAAGCAAATAGGTGACTTCAGACTCCTGTAAAGATAAATATTGTATTTCCTATTAGAGTGTTCCATGTTTGTGTGAACTGAGAGAATGCATTCCCTCAGAAGCTAACAATTCCAAAGTTGTTGTGAAACTACATGTATGTTACTTCTTTCTAACCATATCAGTATACAGTAATTTCTGGGGGCTAATTCCACATGTTATGGCTTTACTTATTTCTTCTTGCAGAATGACTTAGACATAGTTTTTAAAAATAAAGAAATACATGAATGTATCAAATAATACAGGATAGTACCTTATGAAATGTGGTTGTTAAAAATACATGTAAGAACCTTATTAGCTTTCAAAACAAAAAAAACTCACAGAAATACTTGCCATCAGTTTTTCTCAATTTTAAGTTGTGCAGCTTATCAACATACATAGCAAAAACAGTGAAATGAAGGTCCACAGTGAGATGAAGGGCAGTGGCTACAAACTGAAAATTAAATTCTTTCTGGAAAGACCTTGACAGACTATGATAACTCCCTAGTGATACATTAATTATATGAATATAACAAATCTGAAGGAATTTAGGACATTATTTCAGAAATACACTTTTAATTAAAATATATTAATACTTTTAATTTCTTATAACTATGAAATAAAATATAAAATGCTAACTCAGTTACCACAGCCTTATAAATAAGCTGCTCTCAGTCCCTTTTACAGCCTAGCTTATGTTTAGTTGCAGGGGGGAGAAAGGGGAGAAAGTAAGGAAAGACAAGTTCAGTGGACTTTAATTCTGCACTGATGGCAATGTAGTACACAACGAAAGAAAAACTTCTAAAAGAAAGCTCAGTTACTTATTTTTCTTATAGGCATTTCTTTTCTGTTCTTGTTATTAGTTGGGGGAGCTGCACTAAATGATTTGGACGCTGTTTCTCTTCACTTTGGACATTTGTCTCTTCACTTGCCACTTTTCCTTGATGTCTGACAAAACTCTGAACTTTAGCATATGCAAATGCATTAATTTGGGTTTTTTTTTTCCTTTAGTATTTCAGATTAAAAATCCCTTCTAACCAATACTTTTCTTGGATGATTTTCACTTAAAAGAGCATTTTTACAATAAAAAGAATTCATAATACCCTGGTTGCCTGTGGAAGGTGCTCAACTGACATCCCTGGAGTGACAGTATTTTAGCTTGGCCAGCAGAAAATCCATGGTGGTAAAATTTCAATAGTTTTTTCCATTCTTTTTATGGATGGGAGAATAATTCAGTTGCATTTCTGATAAATGAGATGACAGCTTTTAACTGTGTAGATAACTATAGACTTGCTTGTACGGGGACGTTAGTTCCAGGTAGCGTGTCAGTGTTCTAAGTCTTCTAAGCAAAAAAACCTGTGCTTGTTTATAATGAGTCAGTTGAGTTGGGCATATATCTCTCTCCCAGGAGGTGACCCCCTCCAACAAAATGGCAAATGTTTATTCCCTTTTGTGGCTGGTGGCAGTCCCTGTCCCTATTCCCTTTGTATGGTACTCAGGAACTTATACTCTCTCCCAGCTGCTTACTCTCCTGTCCCATCCCCTCTCATCCTTCCTCCTTTTGGTCCTGTCTTCAACTCTGCCCCTCTCCCAGTTCTCAACAACACCCAGCATATTAAACAAAACACATCGAAAACAGAAAACAACAAATAGGAAACAGAACCAACAACTTTCCTTCTTTTATACTCAATAATCTTTTTGGGCTGAAGCAAAATGTTTTTCATCTCTAACAAGACTAAAACCACTTTTCCCAGATCCTTTTAAGAATGCTAATATAATAACTACATAGTTTGGCCACTGAACTCCTGTAGTTCTGAAATCTAAAGGCTTGGCTGATCCTGTATCTTTGAGAGAGGTAGAAATCAATCTAGAGCTCTTGCTTTTGCCTGCTGACTTCTGCACTGGCTCTCAGTGGGACTTTGAAGATGCCTGCTTCTCTTGCTTTACTGATTTTGGTTTCAGCTGTACTAATAATGCCTTATTTATGGAGTTAGCACACAATCGCTAGCAAATTGAAATTCACATAAGAATGCAAACTTTGTGCAAACTTCCCAATTCAGACTATCTTTAGGAAGCAGACTGTGATCATTACTTCCACACTAACAGTGAATGATACCAGAGGCAGCTTGCAGTCCATACTCAGTATATTTTAAAACCAACAATAATGCTTTTGTTGCTGTTTTGTTTTGAGTTGTTTTTTTTTTTTTCCCAATCAGGGCTTAATCTTACACAGAACCCTGAAACTTTGTTCATGGAACTTCATAGACTGAAAGGGGGACTAAAAGTCACAACAAAATTATGACAAAAACTGCCCTGATGACTGCTAAATACACAGAACCTACCTGGGACTTAGAAAGTCCCTGAGCCCCTGTTGGAAGCTAAAAGGCTATTAGTTAGTGGCTTATTATTTATAATGGAATGCTTGCTCTGTTTCTACACTTCTCCCAAAATATCTGTTATTGGCCACTCTAGCCAGAGTAGAAGTAGTGCCTGTTTGATGTGATCCAGCAATTTGTCTTTGTTAGCTCAGATGGCTGTGTAAAGAGGGTGGAGAGAGTTGGCTGATTTTTAACAAATTGGCTTGAAAAATGTTGCCCACATGCTTGTACCAATAAAACTGCAGTAAGAGTACAATCATCTTCATGCTTAACCAGAATTTATTCTGGTGGTTTTGCTAGGGGTTTACTCCCATGCTTAGATGAAGGCAGGTCTCTGCTTTAGGTGTATCAGTGTAGTGGGTACATCAGAAGCTGCTACACGAACTTTTACGATACAAGAAAAAACCAATATGTAAGATGATTTATTTATTAGAATACTCATAAAAGCTCAAGTATTGAGATTCCATGCTATTATTATTAATGATGATAGGAAACATAAAGTTTTGGATATGTATCTTTTAAAATTACTATTTGAAATAAAATACAGAAGACAAAAATAGATTGCAAAATAACATGCTATATACAATATTTAATTTTTTAACTAAAATAAAAATAATGGAAAAGCAGTACTGTGGAAAGGACTCCAGGAATCCTGGCTGATTGAAAGTTGAATATGAGCCAACAGGGCCAGCCCTGTCCTGGGGGGGCATCAGGCCCAGCATGGCCAGCCAGGCAAGGGAGGGGATTGTCCTGCTCTGCTCTGCACTGGGGCAGCCTCAACTTGAATATTGTGTGCAGTTTTTGGTACTAGAATATAAGAAAGATATTTAACTATTAGAGAGAGACCAAAAGAGGGCAACAAAAATGTGAAGGGCCTTGAGGGGAAGCTGTATGAGGAGTGACTGAGGGCACTTGGTGTGTTCAGCCTGGAGGAGACTGAGGGGAGACCTCACTGCAGTTACAGCTTCTTGTGAGGGGAGGAGGAGGGGCAGGCACTGATCTCTTCTCTGTGGTGACAGTGACAGGACCTGAGGGAATGGCCTGAAGTTGTGCCAGGGGAGGTTTAGGTTGGATATCAGAAAAAGGTTCTTCATCCAGAGGGTGGTTGGGCACTGGAACAGGCTCCCCAGGGAACTGGTCACAGCACCAAGCCTGACAGAGCTCAAGAAGCGTTTGGACAACACTCTCGGGCACATGGTCTGATACTCGGGGCTGTCCTGTGCAGGACTGAGAGTTGGAGTTGATGATTCTTTTGGGTCCCTTCCAACTCAGCTTATTCTGTGATTCTGTGAAAACTAAATGGTATATAGAATACAAATACATAAAGTCAAAGATACTTTCCTTGGTGTGCAGGGGTTGTCACAACCCCACAGATGATAGCAGGGATGCCAGATGAGGAATTGCTTATTGTTTCCTGGGAGATTCTTCAGTAATGTGAATGAGACATCCCTAATCTTGTACAATTAGTTCTTTCCATTCAGTTCTAGTGCAAATTCAAGGGTGTGATTTCAACTGTAGTCTGGGAATAGATTACTCATATTAAATAAAGTAACATGAGAACCTTATGTTGTGATCCTTTGCCATGTGTTTCATGGCTTATTACAACGCTGGAAGTGGTAAGATTGATCAGTGACTGAATGATGATCTGAACATGCTATTAAAAAGAGAACCTGTAGCTTAGAGCTTTCTTGTCTGCTCTGGAACTCAATTCCACTGCCTCCAACTGTGACTTGCTCGTTTGTGCAGTGCCTCAGGAATCTGAGGCTCAGGAATCTGAGGCTCAGCCAGTAGGTGCTTCTCAGCACGGTGTGATTTAGCAGATGAAAAGTGTGCAGAATATAGTTTTACTTTAACAGTTTCTGCAGCGATCATTTTCCTGTGGTGTTCAATTATGTGTTTCACAGTAGCAAGTATCTCCAGATTCTGTTTATTCTCCTTCCTTGGAGACTGTCTGCACAC
This sequence comes from Pseudopodoces humilis, assembly GCF_049639895.1. Classification (NCBI taxonomy): domain Eukaryota; kingdom Metazoa; phylum Chordata; class Aves; order Passeriformes; family Paridae; genus Pseudopodoces; species Pseudopodoces humilis. Next base: position 92,272,312 of record NC_142202.1, read on the forward strand.
AGATTTTTTTCCCTGATCGAGAGAAAGAAAATATGCAACGTTGACCGATATAAATCTATAAATTCTTATACAAAACCTGAGTTTATTTCATGGCTCTGCAGGTGTACAGGTATGAGAGGAATTCTGAGCATTTTTACCTTGCTTGCTTCCGTATTCTTTCAGAACTGTACCTTTTTGCACTATGATGGAAAGCATAATAGATAGGTTTTTCCTGATCATGTTGACAAAAATGCTACTGCTGCAGTATGAAAGAATGATCAGTTGCACCTCCTTTCAACTAGGAACAATCAAACTTTCATCAAAGTTTCAGTAAAACATTTGTTTCTACAATATGAAGACATGAATGGAAGGTTTTTAGAGAAATGGGTTCTATTCGTTTTAAAGCGGAGATAAAAGAATGTTTCTGGAACCATTTATTTTAGCTTGATACTTGTTGAAAAAGAAATACTTTAAAAGATTGCCTTAATATCTCAAGACATAATATGGGATTATCTGTAACTAAAACAAGAGATATCAGAGAAAGTTGTGAGCGGGAGAAGTGATGTGCTGACTTCTCTGGGTTAGCCCTAACTGGCAGCCGTGTCCCACTGTGCTGGCTTTGCCCCTAAACCACTACACCCACCCAGACACTCACTTGCTTCTCCTCATAACAGAATGGGGGAGACAATCAGGAAGATAAAAACAGTTTAGTAGGTAAAGCAAAAGCTGCACACAGGAGCAAAGTGGTACACTGGATATTCACTGCTCCCATTGGCAGGCAGATGTCCAGGAAAGCAGAGCTCCATCTCGTGCAACCATTACTTGGGAAAACAAATGCCTTAACTCAGAATAACCTCATTTCTTCCTCATCCCTGGTACCCTCTTCCTCCCCTTATGTATTGAGCATGACATCATATGGTCTGGAATATCCCTTGGGTCAGTGGCAGTCACCTGTCCTGGATGTGGCTCTTCCCAACTTCTTGTGCACCCCCAGCCTCCTTGCTAGTGGGCTGGGGTGAGAAACATTAAAAGCCTTGTCCCTGGGTAAGCGCTGCTCGGCAATAGCTGAAACATCCCTGCGTTATCAGCACTGTTGTCAGCACAAGTCCAAAGCACAGCACTGTGAGCTGAAAAAAAGAGTTAAATCTACTCCAGCCAAAACCGGTACACTGACATTTGTATTTCAACCTCAATAAGAGTCAAACCAAAGCTTCTGATGTTGATAAATATGTTTTTCTAATGTCAAGCAAATAATACATTGTAAATTTATAGTGGCAAATAGGAAGGTAACTTGTAAAATGGGAACTCTTTAGATATTACTGCCCTAGGCAAACCAAAATTAGTTCAGTCTTGCAGCACATACGCATTAAATAATTTTGCATCAAGATTTTCTTACTTGGGGCAACTACCTATATGTTAAAGTTGGTCTGTGATCAAGGGCCACAAACCTAGAAACAGTCTTTTTCTTCGTATATTAAAGTCAGTTATTTAAATATCACATAGAAATATGAAATACTACACAGGAGGACGCATTTTAATATTTATGTAGGTACATATACATTGCTTTTGGCAATTTGAATTGCAGTTTTTTGAATAGATGTTGATAATTAAATGATTAGAATGTGAAATACATATTTCTGTTAAGTAAATATAGTATTCGGTACTAAATATGTAGGATGCTGGTCAGACCATCACAAATAATTTTGCATTAATAAAACTTAGCACTTTGACCGAAAGCAAGCAGCTTAAAGAGCAAGAATACAAAAGGTTTAGTATTTTGGAAATGCTGCTTTTTATCTCTGCTGTGCAAATAACAGAAATCTGACATACTTTCTCTTCCAAGATTGACTTTCTTGTCCAGCTTGTATAAAGAAAGTACATCTCCAGAATTACACATTCAGGGAGTATGTTTTGGAAAAGCATCTTGTAGTTTACTTGAAACAGTTCTCTGGAGTATTGCATCATATTTAAGAAAGGTTTATTCCTTATAAGTATGTAAGATAACATTATCCTTAGGTAGATAAGTGCAAAAGCATGATGCAACTGCTGTATCCACCTAGTGACTTGTCAGAGAGGGATGCAGGTTCTTTTCCCAAGGTTGCCCAGTTGTGCCAGATAAATGAAACACCAGCCTCCTGCCCAAAATCTGAGCTCTCAAGAAGAGCTGCAGTTAATATATCTTCACTATACTACGATGGGAGGTGATGGGAAAATTTAGTTTAAAAAAAAAATTAAAGCTTTCTCAAGTTCCATAATGTTATATGCTGTTGCTTTAAGTAGCACTGCAGCTTATGCATTCAATATGTCAACTCTAAGTATTGACAGTATGATCCTAAATTAAACAATTCAGGGAGCACCTGCACTGATGTGCTTTTCTCTGTTGAGAGTACACAAATTCGAAGCAGTTTTGGTATACTCTTGTCATAAAGCTCTGATCCAAAGCATTGCTATGGCCCTTGCACATGACTACCCATTTAAACACAGCTGTGAAACCTGTCATTACCTCTCCTGAACACACTTTCGAAAGGTTGACATGCTGTACTGCAATTCATACTGCAATGTCAGGAAAAATGGTACCTTTTAAAGTAATGATTGTATTTTAATGACTACTTTCTCTATTGTTTCCACTAAGTACTTGATAGATTTACAAAGCTATTTTAAAAATTGGATAAGGAACCCTTAATAAATGCTCCCATTGTTTTATATGTATATATGAAATTTATTAATTACGCAATATTTGAAGCAGGATGTCTAATTAGTTTATAAATATTAATTTTTCAGTGTGGCTTAGTACAGGAAATGCTTATGAATTCATTTGGGTCATTACTTTGTACTTTATCACCTAATCATATTAATAAGAGTTCAAATTAGGAAATGCATTATTATTTCAAGCAAGACATGGAGTATTGCTATTCTGATGTGACAGTCAATTTAACATTAATAATAGAACTTAAGTTCTCCAGTTTTTATGCCTTTCTGCCTGAACCCAATGATTGGCATATTTAATGTAATCTTACACTGGGGCATAGCTGACCATTGGAAATATTTTTAGCCTCAGCCATCCAATTAAGTATAGGGGATCTGGCATCAAAATCCATCACAGCCCTCATTTGGAATTAACTACAGAACTATGAGAAAAATCATCTGAAGAAAATTATTTTTGCCATATAGAAATGGCAACTATTGGAAAATATTGCTAAATTTAGCTTTTCTTTTGTGGCAGCTTTCTTTGCAAATGTAGCAAAGAACATGTGTATGTATGTATGAGGCTGCTAGAATTGCACGTATATACAGAGCAATATATACCTGCAGAAAATATTTCTCCTGCTCAGGCTTCTGCTGTTTGCTTGAACAAGGCTGTCATAACCCCAGCAGAGCAGAGCTGCCAAGGTGTCCTATTGAACTGAGCAGATAGAGTGAGCAGCCTCCTGGGAACTCAAAACCATTGTTCAGTGTCAGAGACCGAGTATAGACTCTGAGCTGTTGGTAAATGGAGTGCTTTTATAAAGATAGCTAATTTATAAAAGACTTGTGTTAATTTGCTGCTTATCTTGAGTTATTATGATTTTATGCACCATTATCCTTTTTTACATTTGTTTAAATATCTAGTATCTGGTAACACATGGTGTTTCAGTCCTTAGGGGAATGCTTGCAACTGGAGCTGTTTTGTTCTCTGCTCTGTAAATCCTTTGATGTATCCACTGAGAAAAGTTTAATGTTCTGATTTACAAATGAATGATGAGGCACGGTCACTTTTTCTTCTGCTAGGTTGTGGGAAAGTATGGTATTTCTTGGTTCACCCCTGGGGAATTGTGTGAATAGGAATTTATCGTAGACAATTATCTTTGTCTGTGTACAATGCCTGTATGTTCTCTTATATATAGGCTCTATGGAATGGAGAAACTAAGGTGTGGAGGATGACGACTGCAAGATAAGGTTTGCTTTGGACTTAAGGTCACTCGTGCTCGAGGTTTTTAATCTGGTTCACATGAAGGATCATTAAAGCCATACTCTCCCAGCTGCTGGCAGCACTGAAAATCATTTCATAAAACTATGCTTGCAGCAAAGTTCATATACTGTCTGATAAGAGGAGAAAGGGAGACTGAAAGGAATGTGAAGAGTGAATGTGGAACACACATAATAGGAAGAACCAACCATAGCAGTGGAAGAAGGGGAGGGGGAGTTGAAAACTATTCATCCTTGAAGGCTGGTGAAGGAGAATGAGAGACGAGGAAGAGGAAGAAAAATAGAAGGGCAGAATGAGAAATGCAGATGTTCAATGTGAGACTAAATAAACTGATAGAATTTTAGGTATAGGAAGGAACAATTTTATATGGGCACATAAAAACAGGACAAGTTTTTTAAATCTGCATGGGATATGACTGTAATTTTTTCTATAAAACTGTATGTTTTTAATAGATCTTCATTTTTTTTCAGACCATGAGTATTGCTCATTGATGTAATTTCACTTAGAATTTCTTAAAATATTATCTGGTACCAGACAGCTTAATTTGAGTAATCTCTGTGAACAGGAGAGTAGTAGACACAGGTGAAACATTAACATTTTTAATAGGAATGGTGATTTCTATTTTTCATCTTGCAGTACTTCAGTAAGGCCAGTGAATACACATCTTACTTCAGTAAGCTAAATTTTGTTGTCATTCTTGTCCTTATTTTCTCCCCTAATCTTTTGTGTATTCTTCTTGTAAAAAAAAATAAAATGCTGTTAAAATGAGTGGGCCATTCAATAAAGTCATATTGAACTAGAGAGCCATGCTATTAAAAAAAAAAACAAAAAAAAAGGGAAAAAAAATTAAGAATGTATTAGGGAAAATGTTGTGTTACCATTCATGTTCTTTTCCATGGAGTCAGCTAGAAAAATGTTCTCTCCCATCTTGAGATAAAATAGTTTAATATAGAAAGTGGAAAAAAACCCTAAAGAACAGTGTGCCAGGGAACTGCTCTACTAAATTATCGGTGAGCGTCATACAGTAATCAGTAAACATGAAGGACATATATTTAGACCAATCCATGTTTGAAAAATATGATTGAGAGAAAATGTACATCTTTAATGATTGTTCTGTAACTCAATAATTGCTTTTAAAGTGTTCCTCTTCCTGTAGATAAATGATAGATGTAGCATGAACTTGTTTTCCTGAGGAGATGTAGAAGAAGTTCAAAATAATGGATAAGCTCCAAAGTTAGTGAAAGTTGTTTCACATGCAAAGTTATATGACTTAACAGAGGAAGGGCTGCTCTGCTTCTGCTCAGTTTCCTTTCCAGTCTGAGGAAGCCGAGGGTAAGACAAGATGTTGCAGCACCTGTGCAAGGTTGTGTGATCAATCCAAGGATGTGTTCAGCAGCACTGTGCCAGCTCTCCCCCAGGATCCAATGTGCCCAGGCAGTGGCGAGGTGAAGTGGTATAGCCAGGATACCAAGGCACAATGCCAATGGCTGTGCACGCTTCTAAGTGAGGGTATGGTGAATGGTCTTGCTGCCTTGTGATCAAACAAAAGGAAGCAAAGTTGATCCTTGTCTTTGTTGGAGATCATTATTCTTGATATCAGCAACAGGCTGATATTTAACAGTGGAGATATTGACAGTATTTTGCAGAGAGGGGGAAGTATATAAAATTACCTGGCATAATCCAGCTGGTCCACAATAGATAAATTGAAAAGACTGAACACAAACTTTTTTCTTTAACACAATACACTTATTAAGTTAGTAAACCATGATGTTTTATGTAAACTTCATTTCTAAACTCAAGTGTCTCAACAGAGCACTATGATAATTTTCACAGAGCAGTATCTCTGTTTAATTACTATTTAATTGCAATCATTACTGTCTGGGAGGTATTTTAAAATAATTTCTGAGTGAATAATTTGCATTTTGAAGACCGTTTCATCAAGGAGTAAACTAACTTCATAAATCCAAACTAAACACATCAGAATCTTTTACTGCATACAACAGAGTATACTAATTATTATACTGGCAGCATGTGAGGAAAAGGTGACTAAAATTACTGGGTAATTCAGGTTTCCTTCACTAAAGACTGAACTACAGGTCTACTCCTATATATGCTAGGCCTGACTAGTTCCATATTTAAACTTTCTGTAAGGTACAGTATCAAATTACCTTCCAGTGAATGAATATTGAACTCTCTTTCTAGTATATTTTCATACATTTTTTGTAGGACATAATATCAGTTTGGTTCTTCATGATGTTAAAAATAATAAGCTGCAATACTTTAATGCGCTATTGTGTATGAATTATTCAACAGCAAGACAATTTCTCTTAAAAACTTATGATTTGGCAAGAAATATATAGGGCACAAAAAATGACTAGGATATGAGGCTAATGTCAACAGTGGATGCTGCAATGCATGAATTTTATGTACTGTATTATCTTTTTCCTTCCTGATGCCTATCATTTCTATTAACTTGTTAATAAACAAGAAAATGCACTCCTGAGTTTCGCAATCTGATACTTTGGGATTTTTAAGAGTACATGCAGAAGTTTCAATTGCAGCAGCTTTCATCTGACTTCAGTGAACTGTCTAAAAGTTCAATATTTAGTAAAGCTTGTCTGCATTCTTTGTATATCTGAGCATAGTAGGAAGGAAATCATCAGGTCAAATCTGGTATATTTTAAACAGAAATATATCATAAGGCAACACCACAAGAGGTAACAAAGGCTTTTTCCTTAACTGATGGTAATTTTAAACAAACAATACCACAAGTCTTGCCACGAGTGTACTTCAAAATGATAAATAATGGAATTCTTTTCATGGAGTCTCTGATATATTACAAAATTTTGAATTGACATCTTCCCTCTCTTAATATAATTAAAAATATTCAGTGATCCTAATAAAGGTCTGACAAACGGTAATTAGCTGAAATTGCTGTTTGATTCCCTGAACTAATTTAGCAAGCTCTTCTTTAACAATACTTATTCAGGCATGAACTGCATGTAAACACAGCAACTGCTGTATTGCTTGTGAGTATAGGAAGTGGTAACTGTCAGTGGTCTTATCTTTGTAGCATAAATCAATGGTCCTTATATAAAGACCTGACTGATACAAACAAAATAGATGTGAATGAATCTCATATTTTCCCTGCACAGAAATGCTTCAACATAAGAAGCAGAAACTGCCAACAGCTCATTTAAGTCAGTGTTGAGCACGATGGAAATTGTATGAATTCTGTCACACAGAGGATAGAATAAAGTGTTTTCCATGTCCCGTGGAGTGCACACATCATTAGTCCCTGAATATCAAAAGAGAGAGCACAAAAGCCACTGCTATGCTATCATTTGGGTCAGGCTTCTTAGTGGTTGAATATAGTACAGTTTATGGATACACAACTGAGTTGAGCAACTTCATGGAGGCTTAAGCTCCTGAGCCTCCTGCAGGGTTAGATGCTGTGTGTTAAGATCCACTGCATAAAAAGTTTTCATGGTCAAAATTAGTTATCTACCTAGATTCCGTGTACTCCTCTGTTATATTTGGAGTTTTATGTCTGTTGCTTTGATTAAATACCATTTTATAAAGTTGACACTTAAGTTGTTGACACTTACATTTCCACATCCCATTTGCCTTTCTGGGGATCGCAGAAATAATAATAATAAAAGGATCAAGGGCTTGTGACAGCTATAAATGGCTGTCAAACCACATATAGACATACATGATGTTATTGTGATTTTGATCTTAGTAGCTAAAGTCCAAATGTTGCTTCATTTCTTCCACATTTTACCTTTTCAGGTTAAATTTGTGTTCATTTTGTCAAAAAAAAAAAAAAAAGATATATCATACCCAAGGCATTTTGCAGCAGATTCACAAAATCTTCTTGGTTTCTAATATATATCAGTAGTCTGAGTTAATTTCCAAAAAGAAGGCAATATGCCAGGAAATAATTTGCAGGGCTGAACAAGCATTGATTTCTTGATGAAAATAATCCTAAAATACAATTATTGTTCATGGACTCAATTGTTTCCTTTTCTTTGTTTATTTGTATGTTTGTTTGTTTAAATTTGGTAATACACTAAATGTCACTGACTGAGATTTGTGAGACTTGCTGATGTGATTTTTCAGCCACCAGTTCCAGGAGTTTTATGATGGGGAGAATCATAAAATTCATATATGGGAAACCATGACAGGAATCTCAGAAGAATTGAAATACTTGAACTTCTAGACTGAATGATTCATTTAACTGTCATATCTGCTGTAGCAACACTTTCTTCTTTTCCAAAAGCTTATTTGATGACTTTTTTCATGGGGGAGAAAAACGTAGAACCTGCTGGAGCCTTTTGTAGAATTCTTCTTGTGCTAGTCTCTTGCACAAGGGTTGGCCCAGTGACATTTCTGTGCCGCAGAGGGAATGCTGAAATGGTGGGATAGGGTTTACAGCTGCTTCTCAGCACTTTTGTGAATCACCCAAGAAATTTCTGCTTTGCAAAGACAATAAAGAGCAAGAAAGTTACTGATCCTGATCTTGTGCAGTTGACAGATGCAGGGGAGGGAGTTGGTTAACTGAAAGAAGTTGTTAAAAAAAGGAGTCTATGGGAGCACACAAGAGGCTTTCAATGGAAATGTGCTTCAGGAAAATGTGAACTCTGGTCTCAGGCAGAAGCTATGATTATAGCATGAGAATAAACAATTGGGAAGAAATGGAATAATAGAGACACTAAATAGGATCACGTGGTAGACAATCATATTTTTAGTGTAAACAAATTATATCTTAAATGGATTTTAGTGCTTTGCATGTCATTCTCGAATTGCAGTTCAAGACAACTGGCCAGAATGTTCTAATGTACATTTGAATATGTGCTTTAAAAAAACCACAGTACTGCAGGGGTTGGCATATCATTAACGGCAGGAGAAGTGGAAGAGATGGGATATTCTTCTAAAACTCTTTTCCCTACATTTCCTGTACTAAGACAGGTAACTTTGTCTTGTCTTTGCTCACATATCCAAGTCTGTTTTAATTCATAGTATCTGAGGTTTGCAATCAGTTCATTTGCTCTTCTTGGGTGCTGAGGTGAAGTACTGCCTGCCCCAGAGTACAGCCTGCAACTTTAAATTACTTTTGTTTTAATCATTGCTCTGGAAAGTAATTTAACTGCTTCCCCATTGATATTCTATATGAAGGGTTGCTAATCACTTCCAACAAATTTTGTCCAGTTTTCATTGTAACATTCTGTAGGGCTGAAAACCATAGCACTACACAACACAGTTTCTTTTCATAAAACATACTACCAACCTAATTTACTTAACTGCAGGCATCAAAATACATTTTTTATTATCAGAAAGTGAATGTTGTAGAATTCAAAACATTGTATGAAATTGGGATTGATTGACTGTATTTGATGTAATTTTAAGATTATGTTAATATATAAATATTTTTCTGTGTTTAAAATATATATTGCAGTTTTCTTGAAAAATACAGCTAAATCAGTAACATGCAGAGAAACAGTCTTTGGACACAAGTGTAATAACAGTTAAACTGGGATGCACATAAATAGACAATTCTCTTAAGTGAAAATTTTGCTGGGAATCAACTTTTGTGTAATTTGTTTCAATTGACTGATCACATAGTTTATTGATATGTTGGTTTATTCATTTACAGACAGTAAACATTTTGGGGTTACAGAGATAGTGTGATCTGTAGAATGAACAAATATTTTTTTATTTTTAGTTCAAGGAGACTGGATGAAATATGGCCACTTGTCTACCTTTCTATAGGTGATCAAGGTCCTTCAGAAGGACTTATATGAGAATGAGCTATTCATTGTGGCTTATTTTTTAGCACTTTGATAGTGAAGATCACTGTCATTGAATGGTTCCTTTTTATTTAATGTATAACTGGTGATTAAGAAACATACTTGCTTAAAGGGATTATTTTTCTACTTATCATACCATATAAACATTCCTAATTTACTGTTTCTTGTCTTCAGAGTAATTTCATTTGGAGAAGAAATAAGAAGATGGATTTGGATATATTTTTTGGTATGATTAAGTTTAGTCACAGGTAGATATACCAAGCAATATTTACAACACTAATAGCAGGAATGTACAACATGAAAGTACAACCATATCTGTTCAAATTTAGCAGACATGAGCTTTTCACCTGTCACGTTGTGGTTTCTCATGGCAAGAAACAGTATGGATGTACATGAACCCTAATTTGGAATCTAGGAACCAGTGTCAGGTCCACTTTCCACTTCTGTGAGCTTGACAATGAGCTGGTTTAATGCTGGTTTAGGGCAAAAGTCACAATCATAAAATAATTTAGGTAGGAGGGAATCTCTGAAGAGTAGGTGTGGCTTTGAGAAGAATTTGCTTCATAACTTTCTTATGTACTGAAGCAAAGTTGACTGGACAGTATTTCCCTCCATACTTCTTGTGCTTCTTGAAGCAGTAATTTGTGCTCATTTGCAATTGTGCAGAACCTCCCTCTACTTCTGTGATGTGTCAAGTTTGATAGAGGTGGCCTTGTAGTGACAGTGAACAGCTCCCTCAGCACACTGGGGTGTATCCCATCAGATCCTATGCCCTCCATAGTTCTGTCTTCTTCTACTGAGGGTACTGCTTCACTACTACAGACCTCTATTATCCCTGGGGAACTGGAAGACCAGAGGGCAGACCTTTCCCGTAAAAGCAAAGGCAAAAAGGCCTTTGACTATGTTGGTCTTTCATCATTAGATGAAAGACACATCTGTGTCACAGAATGATTAGATCCCTTGTCCTACTGAACACTGTCTTTTGCTGCCTGAGTAATCTGGGTGTAAAAATCTCACTTCATCCAATTCACCTCCTCACTTTTTTTTCCAGTTCCAGCTGTGCTATGATTTTCTTAACTCCATTTCTGCCTGCAGCCCACCACTTCTAAATCTGTCATGTGTGTCCCATCTTCTGGGTACTTCGTTATGTCTTTGAAACTTAGATAGAAGGTTATGGTTTATCCCTGCTTGCCTTTGGCTAGGCTTTCTTTACTTTCCACGTCTGAATTCAGAGAGGAAGGTTCCCTTGGAAATCAAGTAGCGTTGCTGGGCCTCTGCTTTTCAAGGTTGTTGGCAATGGGATCCTGCTAAGCAGATCCCTAGACAATCAAAAATCAGTTCTTGTGAAATACAGGGGTTTAATTCCATTATTTATAATTCTTATGATTTTCTTGTTTCTTCAAGAGTTATGCTTCTCTCTTCAAGAGTTTAAACTTCATAGTTTCATAGTCATTTCAGCCCAGATTGCCCTTGGCCTTCATGTCCTTGACCATTTCCTCTGTCCTGTGGTGAACAGATCCAGCAGAGCATCTCCCCAGTCAGTTTGTCAATCACCTGCATCAAGAAAAGGTCATAAGCACGCTGCAGAAGCCTTCTGTGTTGTTCACACCCAAGATTATTTCTTTCTCAGTGGGTATCGTGTTGGTTGAAGTTCCCCATAAGTACCAGTCATGAACATGAGGTTTCTTTCTGCTGTCCAAAGAAGCCTTTATCTGATTGTTCTTGATCATGTGAGTTATAGGAGGCATTTACAGCAATGTCCCCCCTGTTAAGTCTGATCCAAGGCAACTCTCATCTTATTTCAGCCAGTCCTCACAGCACAACTGTTCCTCCTCATCTTTTCAGGAATATAATTATTTTACACCATGTGGATGTTAAGACAGAAGCTGGGAAAAAAATAAGAAAAAAGACAAAAACAATTTGTCTTTTTACTCATTTACATGAAGTAATCCTCAAACTAATTAAACTTAATTCCACCTTTGTCCTAATCTGGAAAAAAGTACAAATTACATAGTATTTTTTATGTGAACACAACAGATTATTCTTTTCATAAGTAACCTTCAGTTTTCCAGGTTTTTGTGGATCAGAGGATAAGAGCATAAAATTAAGCAATATCAAATCTGATAGGCAACATTTTAATATCAGTATAAACAAGTTAGGCTATGATGTCTTTCCTGTACAGTAAGGAAACCAGTGACGGGTTCTGGTAACATTTATGATTTATTAAGCATCCCACAGTCATGTGTACAGTTTTAAGCAGAGACAAAAGCAGACTATAAAGCAACAGGAGATAGAACATGTGTAGTTCTATAAACAGTGTTTTTTATAGTGAAATTCATTGAGCAGAAACATTCATTTCAGTGTAAATCACATGCTTTACTAAGTTCTTGTCAATTCTTCTATTTCTCTTTGGGTTATTAGCATTCAGTATTGAAGTGCTCAGGCACACACTGAAGTTTACGAATCCTCTTGAGTTCTCTATGCCAATAGGCACCTAAAACTTTAGGTGTAATGAGTATTTATTAAGAGCTGAGTATAATTTGTTTCATAATCTTGATGTTTAAAAATCCACAAAATAACTGTTCTTTCCTAATAGCAGGATCTGAAAATTTTGTTGCTTTTATCACTTTATTAATATTTTGTCCCTCTAGTTTCTTCAGCTGTGTATTTATTCATAATGCTTTAATAAGCAATGCTTTTCATTGACTAAATTATTATTCCATTAAGCATGGGTAAAAAAAGATAATCCAGGATCACAAGAGAACTATGTAATTTTCAATTTTGTATACATAGAAAACTTGGGAAAACGAATAAATTTTCAATTATTATTTAATCTCATTAATGTATCAGGACAAATATGAACTCACAGAGATATAAAAGAAGCCAGTTTACTTGAAGGGACAGTGATAAAGGTATGTAAAATATTCATATTTCCTTTTGCAGTACACTGCTCTTTTTATTTCACCACATGTGTTAGTCAGCTATAGAAATTAGTCAATTAGTCAAAAAAACTGATTGGTCATCCACTCTGCCTGGAACCAAATATCTAAAAACCAAATATCCAAAAAGAAGGAGCAATACCTTTCCAACTAAAAGTAAATTGGACACCCTCATTTGGCCAGAGTGACACTGCCCAAATTCTTGTCTCTGCATACTATAAAAAGTAAAAATGGTGCAATCATGTAGGTCTGTGTCTGCTTTTCCAAGTTAAATGCAGAGCAGACTGAAGTATAGATCTTATTTAGGAAGGCAAAAGGCCATACTACGAAGTTTAGGAACGTAATTATGCATTAAGTCTAATAGAGATCAGAGCACAATAAAAAAGAAAACCACTTCACCTTGCCTCAACAGTGGGGTCTAATAATATCTTTATTCTTGCTTTCTTATTAATTTATTAAATTGTTTTCTATTGATAATAGAGGCTCTTCTTTGATATTGATAGAGGGAATTTGTTTTTCTGCATTGACACAGTTGATGCAGCACTATTTTGTTACTGTGATTTGTTTTTTCAAAGCAGTATAAACATCATGTATGTGTTGTTTATTGTATTACATTTTGTATTTTCATATTGAAACTTGAAACATAGATAAAAGCAAGCCAGAGGTGCAACCTAGCAAAACTAATGTGCTCTGAGGAAAAGCCAGGGAATAGTTTGTAAGTATTTTAGGAATCTCTGAAGTGCTATATATGTAAGAACAAATGATGAAAATCAATATGAGAATATTTTATTATTACACTATTGTGTTTAATGTAAGATTAATATTACAATGTTGAGGGAAAAGTCATAAGGACTATAAATTAAAATATTCCTTTTCAGGGGAAATGGAAATAAAGAACAAAAGACAATTATTCTAAAGACAAGGCAGGCAAAACCAACTTAAGCAGACACTTATCTATATGTTCCTTTCAAACAAAGTATTTGTTAATAAAATTTGTTAATAAAATTTGTTTTGATTGTGTTATTCATAGAAAAAGAAAAAAGAACTTCTAGAACTTTGGATTAACAACATGAACAGAAAAAATTTCAAGCATAACAATTTCCAAAGAACAATCCCATAGAACACAGAAGTTTGCTTCTTCCAAGGAAAGGTGTTTTGATTTCTAAACTATTGCAATTTCAAATTCAGTCTCTTGTGTGCTTAAGATAATAAAAAAGTTTAATCTTCTGCTACTTTTGAAAATAATGCCAGGACTTCAGATTTTACCAAAAATTTATTTATGACAAGTTGCTCCTAGCTGCCAGAACAATGAATCACTTAAATATCTGGAGCTTGATCAAAAAATGAAGTGGTATTAGTTATGTATTTTCAGTAGGAAACTTAGAGGATAACAGTATGTCACTAATTCTCTGCACTTACTCAGTCTTTAGGGAATGACCCTTGATGCTTGGTTCAAGTCTGTACAGCCTGCTTGAAAACCAAAAAAATTAACTTTTGGATGAAGGAATAGTTAGCTTTGGATTCTATTCCAGTTTAGACTTGAGACATCAACTGGCATCTTAAACAGCCTCAGACATTTATAGGCAAACTAAGGAGTGGAACTTAATGCAAATGAGTATGGAGGTAATAACTAAAAGACATTTTAACTAAAATAACTAAAAGAAATTTTATATATGTATGTATAATGTAGAAACATCATTTAATAGAAACTGTGCTATGGAAATGGAAGAAATTTTTGGTTTTAATAAGATGGTATACATGGAAGAAGAGTTTTCTTTTAAATTCTAAATGTACCATTTTTTTCTAAACTAGGATACTGATTAGCTTAGCAGTCCAGGACAATGTGTAAAAAGTACTTTAGTGCTAGTAGTGTCTCATGAGAATGACTACATGGCACAGTCTCTTTTGTGTGGTCTGCAAACGTAGACACAAATGCCTCAATCAGAAGCTACTCTTGCCCCTTTGAAAAAATCAAACTAAAAAGGGTGCAGAATTAAACAGTTTTCCAAAAATATATTGAGCAGCTGATATGACTTGAAAATATAACCTGCAGGTTACAGTTAGTGCTAATATCCCAGAATTACCTGATATAATATATAACTCAAATATTTTTACTTCTGGAAAGGCCATTAACAAGAGTTAAGTGATTGATATGCTTTCCAAAAAATCCCAGAATATTTTATTTTTTTTATAAAAATAAAATAAATAATAAGGGGATACTATTGCTGCTTTCCCAGAGGGTGCTGGAAAGACTTGATGGAGAAGATAAAAACAGTGTTCTGTGTCTGTAATTATTGCTTCTGGTAAATGGCTACTTCCCTTGGTTTTTTGTGGGGGTGTTTATTGAGGCAGGGTGGTTTTTGTTTGGGTTTGTTTGGTTTTTTTTGCTTTGGGGTTGTGGGTTTTGTGGTTGTTTTTTGTTTAATGCTAAACTTCTAGAAAATCCTTTATTCATAACAAAATTTATTCCCACAGCTATTTTTTACCTTTCACAGTTCAGCAGCAAACACAATTTTCTCTGCTTTCCTCACCATATGTGCATAAGCCATATCTATTAAGTACCATCATTTTAACATTTTTCCTTAAGTTTATTAGCATCATTTTTTCCTTCTATTCAAAGGCTGAGTCAGCTATAGTAAGACTGCTCACAAAAGAAATTAGCACATGGCAATAGAGAATTTCAGAGAGTAGTTTTAAAAGAAATTACAGTGGGGTATGAATGAGTTCAAAGTTAAGACACAAGGCACACTGAATAAAATAAACAAATGAACAAATTATAAGGTGGAAATGTATTTTAAAGGTTTTATAGATTTTTCTTTTTTTTTTTTTTTTTTTTTTTAAATCACCAAAGAAAGAATTACTTTTCTTGCTGGAAACCATGTAATTGAAGTAGGTGTGTTAAAATTAAAGTGTCAACAACTAGAAAATTTTCCTCAAACAAAGGTGTAGAAGCTGGCTGAAGTGCTATGGCTATTTAGTCTCCTTCATTATTTCACCCAATTTCTGTGATTCACAGCAGGTAAGTCTGCTTCTTCTTGGCACAACTAAGATATGTGGCCAGTCTAACTACCCTTATTACCCCAAAATATGAATAAGGAACTTATCTCCAAATCTACTGGAAAATTCAGTATTACACAAATTTAGAATAAAATTACCAAGTTGCTACAATAGACTTGTAATATTGGGAAGATCAAATCAAACATTAGATGAGGAGATTACTGTGGAGAATGTATATTAATTGAGTGTGCCTATTCATCATTTTATTAAGCCAACAAAAGTAGTGCAAGAGACTTGCAATACATCGTGAAGAAAGGCAATAGCAACCAGTGTAAGTGTAATGCCTACAGAGGATCCGTTTTCCAGGGGCTGCCTTATTAGCAGTCAGGTACTTAAGCTGAGACTTCCAGACAGTTGTTGGAAAAGCTGAAATTAGTTCACTAATCCCCTTCATTGCATTCCCCTGCTCTCCCTTTTACTGGTGTTTTCATTAAAGTTGCAGGTACATAACCTGGCAATGTATTTCAGATTCATGTGAGGGAATCAACTGCTCGGTGTTTGATACCTCATTGGAGAGGTTTGGGGCAGGAGGTTTAGAGGCAAGGAAACAATCTGGTGCAGGTTGCTTTTCAGTTACCATTTTATTAAAAGATTAAACAAGAATGCACTTCACTAATGCTAGTCCAAAGAGATTACTCCTGATTAAGTCAGAGATAGCTCTCCTACTTTCCCTTTCCAGACAGTGGAAAAAACCTTTTAATTTTATTTTGATTGAGGGCTTCCCACCAGCCAACCCTGTTTCTGCTCCTTTGTGTTATGGCCACAACCGTGACTGGGATCTTGTTTCCAGGTGATATTCAGTATTGCCCCTTTGGCAGGATGTTAAATGACTGAAAGGGGTTCAGAAGAAAAATTCAATACTGACATTGGAAAAAATAAATGCAGGATAAGGTACCTTTTGGATTATTTTATTGTGACTACAAGCTCATCTTTAGAATATGCATTTGGGCTTGAATTCACTAATTATTTTTTTTCTGGCTTGTATGTGATTTTGGTACATAAGAATATGCATACTGCATTTTAATGTGCCTATATTAACAATTTATATTTACAGTTGCAAATATGTAAATTTATATCCCGCTAACTTGTCTGTGGTGACCATTTCCAAGTCCTCTTTTAGCTGCATGTTGTATTTATGCCACCTGCTCCCTGCAGATATCTCTGGTTGCCTTCTTAGCTCAGGGGAGAATTGTTTATTACTGCTCTATACCAGCACAGCATATCTAATGCTTTCTACAAAACACTCCAGTTCACATAGCTCTGTCACACACAGGAATAAATTCATCATCTAGGATGTGCCCTCTCTTGCCTCTCACTGATCTCTACAGGAAGGGAAATAGGATCACAGGTGCTTTCCAGCTTCATTTAAGGTAATCATGTTTGGTCAGCAAGATGATGCCTATTACTGTGAAGTTTTGTTGCACAGCTAGGGAGGATATACATTTTCATACCTGAGTAGGACTGAACAATTGTAATACTGCTTATACACCACCTTTGAGAACAAAACAATTACTAAAATAAATGCACGATCATCACAGGCATTTTCTAGATCTAATTATGCAAAGAAACACTAAAAATAAAATAATTTTTATTCATTTTTCTGGTCATATGCCTCACTTCGCAGTTATAAGTATAGCCAGTAACATGAAAAATTTCATTACAGAAGACAATAGATTTAGAAACATTTTTAATTGCATAGCTTTAGAAGTAAAATGCTGATGCTCTCTCCCTCTCAGCAGAACCAAAACCACACTGTGGATTAATGGATGATGACATTCAGACTGTTACAAGGAATGTATAATCAAAATATAGGCTTAATGACTCCCTGAAACTCAATTTAATGTCACGTCAGAGTTAAAAAGCTGACTGGAGAAAGCTTTTTAGATGAGTTAAGCTTATTTCAGAGAACAGCTATGAACCTCTGACCTCTGTTGCCACAGCGCCAAGGGTAGGTGTGGTCTTCTGTGAGGAAGCACTAGTGCATGCATGGTGTGGCATAGCACAGTCTGCCTTTTCTAGGGACTGAGATTCTAGTAATGTTTAATGGGCAGATAGAGTGCTTTATTTCTCAGGATTCTTGTTTTACATCTATTCTCAGGACTCAAAGTGTTCAGGTTTCACAACTGAAGTGATCAGAAGTGACTGCTGATATAAAGTTTTTTGGGGTTCTTTTTCAGTAAGTTCAGACCACTGGATAACCTAACATAATCCTTAAACTAGAAAGTAAAAACTAATTCTAGTCTATTGTAAAAAATAACTGCTTATGAAGACTTCTATTAGTTTTTACCATCAGTGAGTATTGTAATGGGTTGCCATGAGAATCATTCAGGTGAAAATGATTTATACTGTTCCAAGTTCCTCATTTATGAAAACAATCATAATGTATTACACTATATTGTTCTTGTTTCAATTTATTTTCTTTTAGGTAGAGACATGGCCAAAATACAACCTTTCCCATTTTATACTTACTTTTTAAAATGTTTTGGTGTGAGATAAAGGTGTATAAGAAGGGATTTACAAGAAACAGTTTTGAAAGAAAAAGAAATCGCTACTTAGAATGGACTAAAAAAGGGCAAAGAAGCTCTGAGAACAGTAAAAATTAATTCTATCCCTCATGATGTTATTTGAGTCCTCATCAGTTTTACTATATATTTCTGTTGTCATATACCAGGACCCCATTATGTAAGGCCTGCACCATGACTTGAGTATAAACCTCTGTCTCTACCTATCTGTTCCAAAGGCCTTAAACCAGGATTCCCACCAGCTGTGGAAGACTACAAAAGAAGTGCTCTAATCTGTGAATCCTGAGCCAGGGAAGAAACCTAAATCTTGAAAATACTTGTCTTAAGACCCAACATAAATAAATTAGCTTCTGATACAGGATAGAGTGGTGTTTGGTAACACTTAGTTCAGAAACACTTGATCTTCTCATTAACTCTAAAGGAAAAGTTTGAAGGGACTTCTTTTATAAAAAGGAAAACTGATACAGGACATTTTGTCTTTTGAGTAGATCTACTACCACTGCTGTTGACTGCTATCCTTGATAATTCTCTGTCAACACTCCTGAACTGGCCACAGTAACACAGGAAAAAGGCTTACTCTTCTGAGGAAATTTTGTAATAATCAATGAGACTGCTCATTGCAGAGATCACATTTATTAACTGGGTAATTTTAACTATGGTAAAGCTGTGAATATATTTGAAGGATAAAACAACCTGCATTGGTTTGCCAAGGAAAGGAAAAGATTATGTAGGAGAAGTAATATGCACAGACTCCTGGAAAGAGACAATAGTGTGATAAACTGGAAAGCCAAGATAATACCTGATTATGGACAGAGATCCTACAAAAGGATGAGCAGTTAAGGGCACAGATACTTTCAGGATTGGATGATTAGTAGTAAACCCAGTTTGTTGGTCTGTGTGACAAGATAAGGATATGATTAATGTTCATAACTTGACATTTGTGATACATTGGTGCTTGATCAGGAGGCATTTTCCAAAGGGATCTAAAATTTGTTGATTCTGGGGTTTGGTACTACTTTTTAATTAATTCTCTTGCTTCAGGGCCTTTGCTCCTCACCTGCTGACACCAGAATATTTCATTTCTGTTACTTAATCTTTTTCCTGTTCATTTTTGTTTGGCTGGTTGGTTTGCTTTGATATTGTTTTCCTCTTATTTTTCTCTGCTTGAAGCCCTCGAGATTGACAGGTGAAAATGGCATGTGTGGTGCTTCTAGCATTGTTGCAAAGCCTGTCAAGTGCTCAGCTATCTTCTGTGCTCAAGAAAGAGCTAGCAGTGGATGGGATGAACAGAAACTTGCAGTACTGAAATTTTTTACCTTTTCCTGCAACATGCCATCTTTTCTTTCCATCGTGAAAGAATAATAGCTAAAGACATTCCTTTAGGACTTTAGGCCTCAAATGGACATACCTGAACTTTTCTTCTTTCACCCTATGGCCTACTACTTTTTATGTCACTACTGATGTTTGATGAGACTTCGGCTTGATCACAGGAAGTTCTCTTGCACTGTTCCAGGTTAAAGGCCATTGCACTGATACTCACAATTGAAGACACCTAAAACCTTTCCTGAAGAACCTCCTGATTCTTTTTTATGCTCAGATACATGTTGACCTGGGGATTATTTTGGGTCACAGATGCTGTGACTGTGCTAATGGGGGATGCTAGACCTTTTACAGCTCTGTGGGAGAGACAAAAAGAGTCCAAACTGTTCCTTGAGGGATTTTTAAGAAGTTCTTGATTCAAATAGTCAGCAGTGCAATACTCTGGGATTGAATTTTGCCAAGAAGTTTGGGTTCTTAGGGATGTGCTGAAATTGAGTCATTATCGCAAATCATTTCTGTGGTATGTCTGAGATAATGGCAATTTGATTTTATTGAGTGGTTCACATAGGAATTAAATTCCAGCATAAAGTTACTGGCTTAAGCCAGAAATCTTTTATTTATTTGGTAGGTCACTACTACTATATGTGCTAGTATTATGCAAGAAGATTTCTCCAATGAAAATTCATCTGACTGAAAACTACATTTTCTGCCTAATGGGTTCTAAATTATACATAAACTGTGCAATTTTCAGATGTGATGCAAATTCTTCTGTCACAATGTCTTGTAATATGGAGGCTGTTTCCATTAGAGTGACAATTCTTTACAGACGGACTACAATACCTTCAGTTTCAGAAACATCCACTTGTAGTGCTATCACATACCAACTAAGATTTTTTAAAATATTTCTGCTTGTCTTTATCTTGACTAACAGCAATACACACTGTTAGAAAAGAGTGGACTCTTGTATTAAAAACAACATTTGGTTCTGGGTTTTATATAAAAAAAAGAAACACAAAATATATGAAGATCTTACCATTCAGTTTCATGAATTTATGCATTGTCTGCTTTTTGTTGTAATTTTGTAACCCAGGCATGTGTTTACATAACTGTGCCAGCATGTGGCATCATAGGCAGGTATCTCTCTCTTCTTCATTGGTACAAATATAAAACTGCTGCTGTCAGCCATTAGCATTATGCCCCATTAAAGGATTAGGGAGATGGGCATTTCAGTTCATATTTCAATAAAGTCTTGAAAAATCAAACAACAACAACAAACAATTAAATTTTAGAGAGATTATCTCCAAAAATTAGGGTGTGTTTTTTTGTTGTTGTTTTTGTTTTTTCTTTTCTTTTGGCCAGAGGTAATTATGACAGGCTTAATAATCTGTTCTGTTGGCAGATCAGTGAACAGGTTTGTCTGTGGCAAAAACTAGGGGACTAGTTCTTGTTTAGCACTGGTATATACGGAAAAAGATACCTGGCCATGGAGCAATGTAAGTTACTCTGTGAGCACCAGTCTCAGAAATAATAGTTTTGTCTAGGGTTAAAAAAAAAAGGATTTTGATTTGGCCTCAGAATTGTATGTCTGTAACCCTGTCATGACAAGCAGCACCCACATACTGCGTTATGGTGACATCCATAGGCAACATCAAATAATTTTGCTCTTTCTTTCCCTACTGTACACTCTGTAAGTAAATTAGGACTTGGCCAACAAACAGTTTTCCCAGGGACTTCTTAGATGCTCTTTTATCTGTGCTATACTGTCCTCAAATACAAAGCTAAATGGAAGTGTCATGAAGCTGATACCACTTCTGGTATTCAAATCAAGAAGTAATTCAGTATAGTTACAGTATAAAGTATGATCTGGAGGGTGCCTTGCTCTCTTTGTGTAGGATAGAACTAGTTATGGATGTCTGCTGTGCGTATCAGCTGTGCAAAGACTTAGGGAGGCAGCAATCTATTCTCTTTTTGCACTTCATCCATAAAAGGAGTCATAAAGGGCTAAGAAGAGAAAATGCAGTTAAAAGTCCCTTTTTTTTTCCCCATCTGTAGACTGTTTTGGAAACTGGTGCAAATTTCAGCATACTTTTTCCTCTGTGTTGATTCAGAGCAATGTGTACTCTGTTTAACCTATCTCTGTGCAAGCTGAATTCACAAGAATCTGGTGAATTTTTAAAAGCATCTTGGCACTGAAACCCCTGTGGATATGTATTCTTTGGTGGATACCAGTCTTTAAATCATATTTTATCAAGCAAGTATGATTTTAAATGGCATTCTATTAATGCTATTATTTTAGTGAAATCTGAACTATATGCAGCAGTTCAAAGCTGGAGGAAAGTGATGAAAAAGGAGTACGCAGTGTAAACTTCTACAATGTGTATTAATGTGGCATCTTTTCTGATAATATGGTTCATTTCACATTACAACCTTATCAGGTTTTTGTTGTTTTTAGGTTTTTTTTATCTTCCTTTGATGCTGATTTGATTCTGACACTTCACTTTTATGTGCTTATCCATCTATTCTTGTTTGTATTTACAGCAATTCTCCACTACTTTTATTCTTAGGCATTTGCATCTGTTATTAATAGCAGATGGGATAGAGAGGGACATAATTGTGTGATTCAGCAGCAGTCATGTCTGTTTAATCAGTAGCATCTGACACAGCATGCATTTACTGCATGATTGCACCATCATGTTTGACACAAATGATGGATCGCTGCTTCAGATAAGTTTTCAGTACTTGTTCATTGTATACGATACTAAATTGTACTTTTCTTACATTCACTCATCAAAAATTTCTGACCACAATTCAGCCAGTGCCATCATGTTTTTTAAATAGGCAAAATATTGATTACTTCATAGTCCATTCCTCCTAGGATGGCTGATGTATCAGTTTTAGTTTGTAATGACAAACATTCACATGAATCTACTGTCGTAAACTCTCATTTAAAAGAACTTGAAACATATAGAAGGCATTGTTGCTGACTGATGTCTATGATATTTTCCCTTACAGTAGATATGCTCATTTCATGATCAATGATTACTAAAATTAGCTTTACTTGAATAAATGTGGTTTCTGTTCCCCCTGATTTTTCAGATGTACCAGATTCTATTTATCCGAGGTGTTTGAATTTCAGAAATGTTTATCACTCTTTTATATTTTTCTTCATTGTTGAAATATATTATATTTCATAGCACAGTTTTGAATTCTTTGTTTTCAAGTGTACTTAAATATAGCAAAAATAAATCTCATAAACTTTAAAGTCTATGTCTATAGCATGAAATAAATGAGGCAGGAGTGAATATTCGGGCCCCAAGGACTCGTGGTGGGACGTGGCTCACATGATGTACAGCTAAACAGTGATCCAGCCACCGCAGGGAAGATTTGCACACAAACAGCTGCTGGGGAAAATCTTTCACCATCCACTCAGCTGTCCAGAAAGGTGCATTTGTACTAACAGGTTAAAAGGTGGTGCTGCCAGGGCAGTGAAGCTTGGTGACGTATGACGTTAAGTGACTGCATTGGTACCTGGCATAGTTCTGTCATAGCACTCTTGGACAATCCTTCCAAAGCACAGTCTGGAAAATCCCCCACGTGGGGCCTGCTCCTGTCCTGGAGCCAAGGGAAATGTGTAGCCTTGTTCAGTATGGACTGCAGGGAGCTGACTGCAGGACCTGCTGCAGTTCCTGGGGCAATACCAGGCCCCAAACCCTAGCAAAGAGCATGTAAACAGCTTAGCAATACAGCTGAGTCTGTTAGTGTCTGAGCCAGTGCAATGCACAAAAACTGCACAAGCAATTAACAGAGATTCCTGCTGTGCATGATTGTAAAGGAAATGCAATGGAAAATTAATGTGCTATTTAAGATGCTGCAAAGATGATTAATTTAGTTCTTTCAGATATAAACCAAAGAAACTCAGATACAGTCTCTTAAAACCTGAATATACTTGAAGTTTTCATTATTTCAATGCTGTTCATTGGAATGCTTAAGGGTAATACTTATAGTGGGGAAATATATGATGGAACAGTTGGTTAAAACATGATGCTAACAACACCAAGGCTGTGGGTTCAGTCCCCATATGAGCCATTTACTTAAGAGTTGGACTGTATCATTTTGGATTCCTTCCAATTCCAAATATTCTTTGAACCTGTGAACCATGTCAGATATACTGGACAGAATCTGGGGACGGGAACACCTCGGTTTTAAGAGCAATGACTGAAAAAAGATACTTAACTTCTTAACTTTGAAGTTCTGTTTATTACAAGGAAATTAAAACATAAAAACCAGACATGTGGGGTGAAGCAAATGGAAATGAAAGAGGTGAAGTCAATTTCTCCACTCTTTTTCACTCTTCTCAGGAGTTTCTCAGTTTGCACTTGTCCTACAGATAATATCTGCTTGTTACCTCCCAATCTTTTTCTGCTCCCTAGAATCTGCTTCCTGTTGAGCCTGGCATTTTCCCAGGAATGCTTCAGAAATTTCCGCATGCAGCAGCCTACTGAATAGCCACAGAATTCTGAAGCCATGAGCAAACCAATGAAATGTGTTATCTGTCACAAATCATTTCCCAGGGGATAATGAGTTAACTTTGCAGAGGAGCACACACAAGTTAAGTTGTTAAACTTAAAAGAAAAAAAAATCACAATTTTAAAGGAAAAGAAGCAGCGTCTCAGAGTTTTGCCATACATCAAAATATAGATGTAGATAGGTGTGCATGAACAGAAATGATGTTTCAAAACTGTGAACCTCTGACTTCTCTCCCTTACAGACCCTGTTCCTCCTCAGACAGAGGTATCAGCAGGTAAAAAAAGCATTTTAAATCTGCATAAGGAAGAATATGATAAATAGGAAGGAAGGAAGTCTAATTTAAAGCTACATTTCATACATGGGGACATGGATCAGGTGATAAGGACAAGCCTGAGCCCTTTCCCTCCTTTTGTTTATTGAAGGTGAGCTGGTGGTCTTGTAAGGAACAGGGAAGAATTAGTGATGGTGTTGGGCTGATTCCGCTGAGGCTTTTAGGCTTTGATTGCAAAAAAAAAAGATTGGAAGTGACAGTGGAATTATTGTGCCATAATTGATCATGATATATGCAATAGATACTGGCAGAGGCCTTTTGAAAACAGTTTATTATTTCAATAATACTTACTTCTCTTACTGCAGCTTGTGCATTTTTTAAGTGTATGATTTATAGAAGTCTCCATTAGAGCTGAAAAGCTTTGTGCAGTTGATGGAAGCAATAGTCAAATATTTCAATAACTAGCTTCAGGCAAGCAAAATGTGTGATTCCTGGAAATTCTTTTTTATGAAGGGGCATTTTGCACTACACTTCTTCCTACTCTTGGCTTAAGTGTATATAATTTTACCCTGAGTGAATATGTTGTTAATTTAATTGTAGCAGGTGAAGTAATGTCATTTTATCTTATGGCAAAACATGTCATACCCCAAAGGTGAGGAAAGGTTAGAATTGATTGAACTCCTTTGAACTTTGTGCAAAATAAAGTAATTCTGCATCTATACAATTTTTCAGAGCTACTTCAAGCCATAAAAATTACTAGAACATAGCAAATAATTATTAGCCAAGTTTGTTGTGTATTTTTCCCTATCTTTGCTTACAATTAAGCATAGTAGTAACTTCAAAAAGTAAAATAATTTATGTGCTAGTTAATTTTTTTTTAATATTTAAAGTATATGAACCAGGATAAATTATGTATAGTAGGATGACTGCCCAGAGACTGTGTTTGTAGAAGAGATAGATACTGGCTGAAGATAGACACCTGGGGCTTATCTCAGTTCCAGTGAATTTAATGGTGTAGACCTCAGTACTGAGTCTTGATTGTACTGTTAAGAGTGATACAATGGTCCCATGTGTGATTTCTGTCTCCAGTCAAATAATTTCTGGCACAGTTCAAAAGAGCATTTCAGAGGCAATTTGGGGGTTATCATCTTCTTTTGTATTGTGCTACTTAGCTTAAGGGCCATAAAAAAAGTAATCTCTGGCATGATTATTTTACTTATATATGTAGCCCTTGTAGTACTGGAACACACTTAGCTAATTATTAATATTCTCCCATTATTTCTGATTAGTATTATAATAAAACTTATGAGAGAATGAAAAATTAAAATAATGCTTTTACTATATGAAGGACCTAATAAATCTGAAAGACAGGTCTTGGGTGAGAAGCCATTAGAAGTGTAGCATAAATGTCTAAGAAATGGATGTTGCTCTCTGTAGTAACTTACGGATTAAAGTGTTTTCAGTACTTCATGAAAGAAACCCATGCTTTAGCTCTTGCATTCTAGGTCTTACATTTATAAATGGATACCAGAAACTTGTGTCCAGTATGTCAGGACATGTGGAAGATGAGTATCTGCTTCACTGAGCTTATATGACCAAGGATTATTTTGATGCTAAAGCAAAAGTGGTAAACAGGAGCAGACAGTCTGCTCCTGAGGAGATGTGTGAAGTAGTGCCAAAGACAAAAAGTCTTGAGCTACTAATTGAAGTGCCATCAAAAAAATACGGAGACAGAGCTTTGGAGAGGACTACCTGGATTTTGTGACTGATAAGAAGTGGAAAACTAGGAATATGAGGATATGGAATATTCACTGGAAGCTCAAGTGACTATGTAATGTTTACAAGGAATGTTTAGGGGAGGGGAATTGGGGAGATACCAAGCTGGGGCACGCAGAGGAGGGTATGAAAGAGCTGATCTTATGTAAACTGGGGCTGGATGGTGCACTTGTGCAACTGAGCTTAATTCTGCCAGATTACCACAGACTACCCTGCCTTATTGAAAGATCATAACTGTTTCTGCATGATCTCATTCTCCATCCTGTGTGTGTGATTACCAGCTACTGGGTGAACTGGCCTGAGTGCAGTGGGTGCCAGCTGTTGGGGTCAGACTGGGGTGCAGGTGCCCTGTACTACAGTGTGAGCAGCTGGGGAGCTGGGGGTCTTCCAGCTGCTCTGGGGGAGCAGTGTGTGCCCTGAAAACCAGCTACTAGAGGTACTAGAACAAGCAAGGGCCTCAGCACTGATGGCTTGAGTGGGACCATGGGTCACAGCCTGGGTACTTGTTGCTGGCTGCAGGGACAGTGAATGTCGCTATTACCACCAAAACAGGTGTTCATGGATATTTGCCAGAAAACTCCAAGCTGAACTCATCAGCAACTAGGAGGAGACCCCAGATTTGGGAAGGGTGTCAGGTGGATGGAAGGTCTGTGCAAGTATTTGAGGGTAGCCACAGGTGTGGAATGCTGTGGGAAAAGTGTTGGCAGTGACCACTAGGATGGCCAGCTGGTGAGTTGGGGACCCATGGGGTGGGAAAGTGTCATGTGGACACCCACATGAGTGACTTTCTGTCTGTGCCAGCCCAAGAGGAGGAGGGGATGGGGCTGTCTGTATTTCTGTCAGTCCTGGTAGCATTAGGCTGGGCTGTGAGTGCCTTCCTTCTCTGTGGCAGGCCCTGGTTGTGGTTTTTTTTTGCTTATGCCTGGGGAACATGCACTTGGCTTTGCTGGTGGTTGAACCTGCAAATGGGAAAGCAGCAGCCACATCCATTGGTCCAGTCACGAGACACCCCCAGATGATGGAGCTGTTGGAGGTAGCAGCAGCTAATAGCAACCCTTAACAACATATATTCCATGTTCTGTATAAGAGGAAGGAGAGGACAAAATGTTTAGTCATTCTGGTTAGAACAGCTCCTTGAAAATGGGAAGGTTAGAAAGTATCCATTTGTGTTCACGACTTTGATGAAAGCCATAGAGTGCAATCTGTAACCAGGTAATAGAATTCATTCTTTGGAGTGACTGAAGACCTTGGTTGTTTGTGAAAATCAGGAAATTAAGCTACACTGAATTCTGAAAGGTCTGTCATGTTCTGAAGAACATTCAGAAATAGTGTAAGCTTTTACAAGTTTGGTTTTATTTGTATTTTGTTTATTTGTTTTAAAGGTCCAAACACAATTACTTTGGTGTTATTCTGTAATATAATGAGTTAAATATTGAAAATGTAATCATTAAAATAATCTGTATGGAGGTCAAGATTGTGTCTCAGACTCCCGATGAGCTGACACTTCAAGCATTTGAACTTCTCAGTGCCAGTCATCTGCTCAGCAAAGAATGCCACTGCATGACTGACGGTTCTCATATCAGCACGGGATTGACCATACAGCTCTTTAAACGTGTTGTGACAGAAACAATCTGAGCCAGCTTCAGCAGGGTTAGCACATGAAATTACTGATGTCAAGCCTCAACAGTGCCTAGTGAAGAAATACAATGCTCTTGTATGACCCTCATATTGAGGGAGAAAATAAAGGAATATGTCCTTTCTCTTGCTATTCTCATGGTTATAAGCAATTATAAATTTGTGAATATAGAATCAAGAGAAGGATCTTCTTATCTCAGAAGCATAAACTGCAATCTTAATACATACTGGTACTTCACTAAGTGAGTGAAACACTTAAATTTTATCAATACTAAGTGCAATTGATGTAAAACTTTTTAAAGAGAAGCTGTGGGCTAATTTAGACCTCTTGCTATTAAACAGACATGCTGGTTCTGTGACTGGATTAGTAGAGAGCCAGTCTCCTGGCAGTAAAGAACAGGCTACAGCAGTAAACTGAAGTTAACTGGAGGTTCAACTGCTTTCAAGAGAGACTCAGGAGAGACTCATATACCTGTGAGACAAGATCTGAGAATACAGGTGTAAAATTAGTTAAACTTGTGAATTTCTCCAAGTGTTATTGATATGTTACCTAAATCAGTTTCCTTAGGGAGGGGAAAAAAAAAAATGGTAGGGGAGTGGACAGACCTAATCCCAAACAAATCAGAGAAAAAAAATCCTAAAGAGAGGAAATGCAAGAGTTTGACTAATTTGCAATCCATCCAAGCAAGCCATGTGGCTTTGGCATTCTTGGGGGTGCTATAGCCAAAGAAGGTGCCCTGAGATGAAAGTACCGCATTTGTCTGTGGAGATGTTGTGAAACTTCTGAAAACATTTGCCTGAGATGGGCTTCCTTTTGATTAGAGCTAGATCCTTTGGAGGAGTCATGAGTATAAATTAGAGTTTGGGTTGTGCTGTAGAATTTTTTGGATCCTAAACTCCAGAGAGAGTATGAGGGAAAGTGAACACCTCCATCCGAAAATTAGTCCATATGCTCTTGGGTTCAGAGATACAATAGCCCCGTGAGAAAACACAACATATATTTAACAATTTTAAAGAAGATTGAGACAAATTAGTTCATCTGGGATGCAGAATCTTCTTCTGAATGATGAAAAATTTTATTTCTAAAATGTGATCAAGACATGCTGTTTTATTTCAAATGCAAGTGACTTCACCTGTGTTGTTCTACTATCCTAAAGAATGTAATATTTAGTGCAATTCACTCCTTGGTACATACCCTGTTTGGATTGTTCTCCTCAACTAGCTGTTAACCATCTCTGCTGTGTCTGAAGCTGAGTTGGTTCTGCCTTAAAATTAATTTAAAACCAACCAAAAAATACAGAGGAGACTGTAAAAGTAGGTAAGCTTTAGAGCTATGCTTCTAATGCTCTCTCTTTTCTTCCTATACTACTTCTGTATTTGCTTCTGCCATGTGACAGTGATTTGGGAGGAAGAGCTGCAATTATCTTTATCCCAATAAAGGCTAAATTACTAAGGCAGTAAAACTGAATTCACTCCAGCTCAAGAAGGGCTTGAAATTAGGGGACTTGACTTCCTGGAAGAGTCTTTCTTTGGATAAGTGAAATTTTGTAGTTTTGAAATTTCTTTTTCTTTTCAAGCCTTTTATTTAAAAAATGAAATAAAATACACATTTTGTTGGTATCCCAGTTGCACTATGACATTGTTACAGCATTCTTGCCAGCCCATCCAAAGGCATAAGTATAGAAACAACTGGTTTCTGCTTTAGGTGGGGCAAGTGAAGGAGAAAGTTTATAGGCTTCTTATATGGGACAATTGCATAAGTATATGAAAGTATGACTTTAATAGCTTTAGTACAACTTTAAAATCAATCACAGAAGTAACTAGTGAATTTTATCTCTAGGAAAGAAGTTTTTCCATTAGGTGGGTTTTTTTTTTTTCTGATGGTTGGCAGTACTGTCTTAATCCTGTCCCAAAGCAGCCAGGAAACTACAGTGCTCAATCCAAGTAATGTTCTTTCTCATGACAGAGTAGAGTAGTAATAGCACCTATGTCTGGTGTAAAACTGTGCCATGAAGCAAGCATGATTCCTTTGCAGAGCAGTCCTAGTTTTGTTAATGGTCTGTGCTAAGAACTGTTGAAGGAGAACCTCCAGTCTATCTCCATAGGTACATTTCTGTATTCTGGTTTTCAGCCAGGTTCAGTGCGAGCAATGGAAATCAGAGTCTGAATCTATCCTTCTCTGCTTGAGAATGTTACAAACCACAAGTGTAGTTGTAGAGAAGAAAAGGGAGTTGTAGCTGCAAGCTGGTTCTTCTAAGAAAAGGATGCTTTCATTTCACATTGCACAAATAGCAGGGTTATACTGTGAACTTAAGAACCTTCACTGGTAAGGAAAATAATTTTTTATTTTGATTTAATGACTAAATAGTAAGTTTTACATTGCTTGCATGTTTATAAAAGTCACATTTGGACCTCCTATAGTACCAGAATTTTCAATATTTCCCTGTATAAATATACTGCAATGTAAAGGAAATCATAAAGCAGATTTTATATAAATAAAAGAAAGTAGTTAAAAGAAGTATTTAATCAAGCCATGACAACGGTCATTTTTTGTTTGTGCATTTCCTGTTGCTAGTGTTCAGGGAATAAGGTGAATATATGGGTATAAAAGACTTTTATTAAATCTTGTGTAAGATTTCAACTGCATAAGGTCCTTATTTATTAAAAATTCTTTAATTGTAGCTATGACTGTTGTTGCAACTAACCCTCTAGTAACCCCAGTCACATGTAATTTAGCTAGACACCTTGTAAAATCTGATTGCCTTTTCTAAAAGGATGTGTAATTACACATAGACTTCTCTTTTTGATCATAGCCTGTTCCTTCCATGTAATTACTCAGGGCCTAGACTCAGTTTTGTTAATTTTTCTGTAGTGATAAAGATCTTATAGTATTTGTCTGTTCCTGGGTTTTGTGCAATTAAGTTAGGGAAATTTAAGAGATTCTCTGAGGAATCAAAAGCAGGGTAATACCATGTGCTGATCAGAAATGGCATGACAAGAAACCTGCTTTGTTATACTGTGTCATGGGGAAATTTGTTGACCAAAAATATATCTCTGCTTGGGCCAGTTCCATTTTTCTGGTTGACAGAATGAGTCAGAGCTAACTTCATACATGACATCTTGCTATGGCTTAGCCTTGGCAAGCAACTGAGCCCACTCGTTTGTTTGCTCACCCCAGTGGGATGGGGAGAGAGTGAGAAAATTCATGGTTTGAGATAATTAGAATTTAATAAGTAAAGCAGAGGTGCATACATAAGCAAAGCAAAATAAGGAATTCATTCACCACTCCCCAGGTTCAGGCTATCTCTAGGAAAGTAGGGTTCATATGTGCAATGCTGACTTGGGAAGACAAAAGCCATTACTCTCAACATCCCCTGCCTCTTTCTCCATCTCCCCTCTTTATACGATGAACATGGTGCCATATGGTGTGCAATATCCCTGGGGTCAGCCAGGACCAGCTGTCCTGGCTGTGTCCCCTCCCAGCTTCTTGTGCTCCCACAGCCTGCTCGCAGTAGTGTGAGCAGCAGAAAAGGCCTTGACTCTGTGCACTCACTGCTCAGCAGTAGCCAAAACATCCCTGAGATATCAGCACTATTTGCAGCACAAATCCAAAACATACCAGCTACTAGAAGAAAACAATCTCTATGCAAGTCAAAACCCCAAGAATACCACCTAAAGTTCCCATTACCTTCAATGGTACCATGTTCTCAGTAAAAAATGCTGCACATTTTATTTTGTTTTCTAATTGTGTCTTTAATTAACTTATTTTGAAATTATTGAAAGTATTATTTTGAAGTGAATGTGCATCTGTGGAGATTCTCCTTAGGGACTTTGTTTTTTCTACAATTGGTTCTTATTTTACTTCAAATCCTACAGAACACCAGCTTTTAAAATTGGAAATGTGTATAGTTTTTTAACTCTAATGATAATCTGCTGAACAGTTAGATCAAATCCTGGCTATATGATGTAGTTTATGCTCTATCTGTGTAATGTTGGCCTTGTTAACATCCTTTTATTTTGCTAATTTATACCTCTGCATGCCTCAGAAGTTCCTTAATCATCTCTTTTAGATTGCAAGAACTACAATTATTTTTTTTTTTTTTATTGCTTAATTGGATGTTCTGTTAGTATGCAAGAGAAGCTTCTCTAGATGGTAGAGATGTCACCTAACGATGTTGCAGAGTGAAATACCCTGAATTAAAGCTTTCTCCCCATTGAAGGCAGTAGGATATTTGCCTTTGGAGTATTGTATAGCAACATCAAAATATTTAAGAAATTATAGTATAAATACTTGGAAGGAACAAGCAATCTTTAACACAAAACAATAAGTGTAGGGGAGGGAGTCCTGATTGGAACTCATTTCCAGCTCCCAACCATCTCTTGTAAAGTTTTGATTTTGTGTAGGTATTTATTTTCATCCTATCTAATCTTGATACCACTTAGTAAAGGAAAAGAACTTTCTAATAGAGTACAGAAATAATATTATAACATATAAAATAAATAGTGTATTTATTTATAATATAGAATACTTGCAATAAAGAAATGTACAATGCAAGCTTACTCTGATATCCAATTAAATTTTGTATCAATTACTCTTCCTAGCTTAGGACTATATGTTTTTTTATATCCTATCAATTTGACTTGAATTTATGAATTCTGAAAAACTATTCTCAAGAATGTTTAGCTTAAAAAAATATATAGTCATAGTAGAAATGGCATTAAAATTCTCTCTAAATAATAAAGACACCAAAAACTTGTATCAACAGCAGCCTGAAGGAATATCCACCCTGAGGTGGATAAATTACTTTTTTTCCAAATCCTCAGAGACATGAGAAATAAGGAATTTAATTATTTTCCAATGCATATCCTTTGAGTATTTTGTTGTATTTAGGTTTAAGAAACATAGAAACTAATGCCTTGTTCTTATTTCCCTACATTTTAGAATGAGTACACAGTGATTGCTGATGAATTTTATTTATCCAGACTTTTTGCCAAGAAAGAAAATAGCCACAAATTATATCTATCAGTCTTCAGTCAGTATCCATCTCTAAAATGATTCTATTCTTCTGTGCCAGAATCCCTACCTGATTTTTTTTTTTTTTTTTTTTACTTTAAACACCTTCAACATCTTTCCTTGACAGTAACAATGTGCTTACACTTCATTTACACTTATTGGTACTAGTTTCCATTAGAATTGTATTTTGCATCCATAGACAGCTATTTTAAATCCTTTGTTAGCAGTAATACACTGCAAGCTGTGTTGCACTTCTTTCTACTGTCCAGGAAACCCAGCTCCTTTTTAAAGCACTGAAAGATTTTGGACCAGAAACTCAGCAGCTGTAGTCCACATTCCCCATGAACTGCAGGGGTCATTGTTCAGAATGGCAGTTACAGGTGTTTAGCTTTCAAGTGTATACAAAAATCCCAGATCCTTGATAAAAATTCTCAAATGAAAAGAGATGTCTATTTACTTGAGTATGAATTTGGGAGTTTGAAAATTACCTGATAATTTTCTTCCAATCTTCCTCTACCTTTGATGCTTCCATCTATCTGAGCTAAACCCTATCTTTTAATAAATGAACGTATTTGATGCACAGAATGTGAGTCCCCTGTGGAAGAAAAAATGCTGAAGCTTCCTCTTGCTCTCTTGCTCTTCTTTCTTTCTTTTTTTTATTTTTGTTTGTTTTTTTTTTTATTTATTCTTTTCATTTTTGAAGAAGTAAACACCTGGGAATGAGAAGGAGGAAATAAAATTACACCAAAAAATGAAACAGAGAAATAGTATTTTATTGCTGAATTGAGCTTGGGAAAAATAATTTATCAATCCCTTCCCATTCACTGCAAATGTAGTTGATGGAAAGATTTGATTAGAAAGTACATGTACCTTCACAGAGGAGAAAAACAGAAAAATTATTACACTAGGAGAACCTCAGCAAGAAAAAGTAGCTGTGGAATATAACCAAAATTGCAAGTACAAAATTAGATACACATTTTAACTAAAAGTACAGAAGTAAGATGGCAGTGCTTTATGCTTCTTATAAAGCTTCTCTCCATTTCTGCGAGTTGTGTTTTACTATACAATTCACTGGGTTAAAATAGAGTAACTACATAACACTTGGTACTTTATTACAGGAGATTTAAAGGTCACCTAAGATATTTGATCTAAAACAACTACATGTCTCCTAATTACCTACTGTAATCCTGCTTTTTAAAATTTTTTGAAGAGTTTAAAAGTCCTGTAAGTGGTACATAAGTTGAATCTATATTTTCCTGATAAAACCTCCTGACAAGATCTACAAGTTCTCAAAAGATCTAAAAATTTTCAGAACTAAATATGATTACTGGGAAAAAGTGGGGTTTTTGGGAGGTTTTTTGCTTGTTTTGTGTCTTATCCAGTGTGCAACTCCCATTCCTCTTCTTGTGAATCTGGGCTCCAGTTTGCAAATATCACAAAGGGACATTAGAATTTCTTTGAAGCTGAAAACTCTATCAGTGACTATGTATATATATAATTAATTATATGGACAGATGATGGTAGTTTATAGACACAAGACTACCTTGAAATAATGCATATTGCACACAATCTCACAATTGGCTGCAACTCACTGGAATGCTATGACTTATTTTTCAGGTTTATTACACCGTCTTAATGTTGGCCATAATACATGCAATCTTGCAACAAGCTCCCTCCCTCCCTCCCTCCCTCCCCCCCTCCCTTCCTCCCTCCCTCCCTCCCTCCCTCCCTCCCCTCCCCCCCTCCCCCCCGCCCCCCCTCCCTCCCTCCCTCCCTCCCTCCCTCCCTCCCTCTCTCCCTCCCTCCCTCCCTTCCTTTCCTTCCCTTCCTTTCCTTCCCTTCCTTTCCTTCCTTTCCTTCCCTTCCTTCCTTTCCTTCCTTCCTTCTTTCCACAAAAAAGCCCCAGATTTTAAAAGCTCTGGCACAGGCACTTACGCCACTGTGGAGGGTTTTAGCAAAGCTGGACTGTGGACTCTTGCAAGCTTTCCAGAACTATTGTTTTGTGCTTAACACTTCCATCAGTGGCATTCTATTGCTCCCAGAGACCTGAAACTTTATCTTGCTAACAGACAATCATGAGGCAAATTTTCAACAGGAATTCAATATGGCATACAAGCCTCTTGTCTGTGCCCATAATTGAAAATGAAAGGAATTGGGACCTGTAGTTAAGTCCTGAATTTGTTGCACAGCAAACATAATTGTTACTAATTTTTGATTCACATTCTATATGTCAGGAAAAAAAGGCTCTGTCCTGTCCTTGTCCCTGGTCAATGCTAAGAGTTGTCTTGCACACTGGTGAAAACAAGGAATCTGTATGGATGACAGCATTGCAGTTCTCAAGCCCCTGCAGTCCAAGTCCTTACAGTTTCCTGAAGGAATGTTGATTGATTTTTTTCCTCTCCTAGTTCAATACTTTGTTCTGTTGCCATTGTTAGAAATTCTTGTGCTAACAGAAATTCAGTAGTCTTTTTCAGCTTTATCTCCATTTGTTCTTAGATATGGCATCTGAAAGCAATGGAAGCTAGGAAGACTTTTGTCTGGTTAGCATTTGCAGGCTCATACTTCAACAAGTCCGACATGTAACATGCTCATCACTCTGGCTGTATGGAAAAATAGCAATATAAGGACAGGAGAAGAATTTCCCACCTCAAAAGCTTTAGCCACAGAAAAATTATAAATAACTTTCTACCTGGGAAGTCCTCCAGTAACATACATTTCAATGCGCAGCACTGTGTGGACCTAAATGGAACAGTGAATATTTTGCGCTCCTCAGCTATAACTGTGAAAAGTTAACATTCTTTTGATGAAAATACCAATTTTAATGTGAGTTTAGAAAGGTGAAATTTTATAAATTTTCATGATTTAAATGACTTCAGGGGAAAAAAAATATTCCCAATTTATTTGGTGTTTGTGTCTCCCAGCATGCAACAGACATTTTCTATTTAACTAGCCAAGGTGAGGCAGAGACTGCTCTTTA
Source organism: Pseudopodoces humilis (assembly GCF_049639895.1). NCBI lineage: Eukaryota > Metazoa > Chordata > Aves > Passeriformes > Paridae > Pseudopodoces > Pseudopodoces humilis. Next base: position 92,308,106 of record NC_142202.1, read on the forward strand.
AAACAGAAAATTCTGTCACCAAACCTCTGTTTTAACATAACAACATGATTTTCTGTTGCTTATTTTCATTGCTTTCTGCTGGTCTCTTTTTTCGTACAGTGGCTTACACAAACAATCTATAAATAAGTGAAAAGAACTGATCTGGCTTTGCAAAGGAAAAAAAAAAATCCCCCCAACACACACGCAATTGCATGTTTGGCAGGATGACTAAGCTGCAGTGGGTAACACCACTGAGATGCTCGTTAGCTGCAGCGTGGGAATAAGAACGAAGAGCATCAAGAAAACCAGTTCAGAGAGCAAAATGAACTACATTATGAAACCATAATCTAAAGTTTCTTAATGATACCTTCTCTGGGCTTTCTGTAAAGTAGATTTCTTGCATGGTAGGTAGAAAAAATACCTGGTAAAAAGGGTCATGCACAAATGGGAGAAAAAGGAGAAACAAGAACAGAAAGAAGGTCAAAACCTTATATATACAATTTCACATTATGTTGTTCTTAGCACTCTAGTTAATTACAAAAAAGAGAATATTTTGCAGACTGAATAAACCAAACTTTAAATTGATTTTGATTTTGTTTTGGTTTGGGTTTTTTTTCTAAATTTTTTCTCAGTAAAATGAAGCAGCATCTTTAGAACCTCTGAAATCTCTGTCATATAAGTACATATTTAGCATGTATTTATTGGGTGACAATATGTGCTATTTCTAGAAATGATCTGTGGCCCATCATGGAAATCCATCCTAAAACCAAAAACCTTTGGTTTTGGGGATTTTTTGTAGTCAGTTTTTTCATGAGAAATCTTAAAAACTCCTTCAAAAGCCTTTAAGCTTGAATCGTGCTAGGCTGATATGCCTATGTCCATTATGTGTGAGCACTCTGCTAAAAATCATTCTGCACTGATGGGACAAAGAAGCAGGAATCTAGAGAAAAAGAAGTTACTTTAATCCACTGCAAACCTAAATTAAATACCATGGTGTTAAAATTTTTTCATTTTGTTTGCATTCTATATTAAAAGACAATGAGTAGCAAAGTTGCATTGTATCCCTTTAATTAAATAGATATTCAGAAAAAGGAAATAAAAATATTAAACTACAAATGTCACAGGTTCAGTCTTATGATGACCTGTGGTTGTTCCCAGGATAAGAATTAGATTTCTCAGAGTAAAACCTATAACATTGTTTCACTAAGTAATAACTTTGCAAGGAATGGAAGAGTGGCAGTGAGAGGCCAGATCTCCCTAGATATTTCCTCTGAAATATTTGGTGTAAAATTCCATTGTAATTTCTAAAGCACTTGGCTCCTAAGGCTTGAATTTGATTTGTGTTAGATCACAGTGATTTTTAATGAGTGAAAATTTCCTACCCTGTAATTACAGATCACAATTTCCCTATTTTATTTTATTCTTTTTTTTTAAACCTTACTCTCAAACTCGTTTTGCACAACTAGCCATATGGAATCCACACAAATAATGTTTTGCACCCAACTAAAGCCTATACTGGTCCAATTTGTAGTTTATTTGTTCAATAATGGTCTAATCAAAACTTGACTCTGTAGAGGACTAACTCTCAGGACCATCTGTACCTGGAAATGACATAGATTCTCATCTACCCCTTCTTATAGGTTCTGGATGTTACTGAAACTTACAGACACAATTTAAAGAATTTCTATACATTCTCCAACTCTGCCATTCTTTAGGACTCCAACACCATCAAAACCAAAAGAAACTCTCAATGTTTTTTATGTACTATGACATTCTGTCCACTTTGGTTATCATGGTATATTTTAACCATAAGCACAAAACAGCCCATAGAACAGCAGAAGATATTTTCAAGCACCTCAGTTTTGTCACAATCTTGGCAGAAAAGTTAGTTTTGTGGCTATTTAAACAATGAAGCCATCTGTGAGGCTGATTCCATATCAAAGGAAGTTTACTTTACTGAAATACTTGTTCAATGTGCAGCTAAAGAAGATTGTCTACTATTATCTGTCTAAAACATTATTTACTGGAAGCAACGAAAGAAAGTTTAATGCAAAAATTGTCCCAGAACTAATTAATTTCATGTTTGTTTCTTTACTACAAGTATGCAAGGGAGTAAGGCTCTTCTCTAAATCTTAAAAAATAAATAAGTCTCTTCTACTGAAAACCCCTGAAGACTGTTTCACTGGAGATCGTGTTGCACTTCCAGAGACTTTGCATACAAGTGAGTCACTTGATCAGGCTAAGGAGACATGATGTACACTGTACACTAAAACTTAACAGAACTGAGTCCAGCTGGCACATTAGTATTAAACTTTCTGAGCTGCAAAACAGGATGGCTCTGTCCAGATTGCTTGTTTGGAACAGTTACCAGGCTGTACCAACTTCTAAATCATTCCCAAGAGTTGCTCAGGAAAGTGCAATTTGGCCCAAATAAAACTCGTGCTGTGATCCATCCAACAACAATATAGATGTCTGTCAGTGCCTCTGCCCACGTCTTGACAGGGGGTATATTCTGCTGTAGACAAGGACACCAGCCCTGTATCGACTGCTCACTCATCCCAGACAGGGAAGAGAAAGAGTATCAGTAGCTACTGTGGTAGATGGAACTAAACTTTTGAGGTTGTACCCCTTTGCTATCTGTTAGAGAGCACTTCACTCCTGTTTATTTTATTAATAATTCTATGATACATCCCACAGTGAACAGAAAGAAGCACTAAGACCATCTTTCCATTTACAATGATTATGCAGGGGAGAAATCATAAAATTATCTCTGCTGCCATCTTTGATGGAGTGGGACAACCTGCTCACACATTACCAAGGAGCTTTTGGGGTTTATTTTCAATGCATGCATATACCCGCCTTAATATATCTTAGGTATCCAAATAAATATCCAATTAAATAGCTTAAATATCCAAACAAGAGAAAATTTAAAAAAAAAAAAAGCTAAAAGTATATTCCTACAGGATCTTAAAGAAGGAAGCAAGGATAAAGTCTGAACTGTACTGATAGCAAGGATTGTATCTACACAAATGCAAAAGATTTAAAGAGATCAAATAGGATTTTTTTTTTTTTTTTTTTCCTAATGCTTTCATAACACTCTGTTGCCTGGAGATGTTAACCTGTTGAATAACTGCCTAGGGCATTTTATGGATTTCTCTAGTCTAAAAGGTGCCAATTCTTGCTGCACTGCCCCTCTCAGGTGTAGCCTGGCACATCGATTTGCTTCACATAAACTCTGGGAGAGAAAGTGATTTTATGTATCTCTCTGCTAATACTAACCAGTTAGTTTTTCTCCCCAAAAAGCAGCTCTGTAATCTGCCAGCTGCTAAATGACTGAGAAGTGAAAGCTTTTATATTCATTCATTAATCACACACAGCAGCTATTTTTTTGCTAAACCACTTTTCAATTTACAAAGAGCTTGTCAAGGTGATAGGTAACATCTCAAGAGACGCACATGCTGTGCCTTCATCATTCACTGACATTTTTAATGTAGTTCAAAGGCTGGTTGTGAAATATCTCCCAACAATACAAGAAGTCTTTATGAAACCAACAAAATACTTCAAATTATTAAATGCCCCTTCAGTATGCCAAATATGTGGCATTTTTGGGTATTAAAAATCTTCATGGTTAATTGCAGTTGGAAAATCAGGTTTAGAGTTTGTTGGAATTTATTTTAGATGCTGAATGCTGAAGCAAAATGTGTATACTAATAATGCTGTAAGAATTACTACACATTGCTCCTCAAAATACTTTCACTAACAGCTAAAAAAATAGTGTACTAATTGTATTTTGGAAACCCTATTCTTATGGAAATAATCAATGTGGTACGAGTTTAAAAATTTGTGTCTGACTAGAGTAGGTAACAGCACAGACATTTTTCTTGGTCTTACCAAAATCTGAAGGAAATTTCCAAAATTTCAATTTCAGATGTGCAATTATCAGCAAAATTAAGCAGCATAGAAGTGCATCTTATTTGAAAATAAAGCATTTTGATTTTTTAAATTTCACAATTATTAAATCTTTCTTCTCAAAACAGTGAGTGAGATTTAGAAATCTTATGGGTTTGTCCTTTCTTTGAAGCTTGTAAGTCTCAGTGAAGTGTCATACTTGTACTCATACTATCTTTAATTCTAAGTGTTTAGTCAAAGAATTCACAGTCAGAAATTGAAATAATATACAGACCAGATATCTAAATCCAGCAGATTCAAATTGTAAAAAAGAAAAAAAATGTTGAAAAAGTTATTGTTAGGAATCAAGGGGACATTATTTTTCTTTCAGTATTTTGGTTTATCAAAACACTATTATCACTGATGTTTTTTTGTGAAAAAATGTGTCCTTATAAAACTTACAGAGTCCTACTGGGCAAAGTGCTTCTGGCATTCTCATATGTAAATTAAATAGACATGCACAAAGAAGCTGGTCATAAAGGTTGCCCTAAAGTCAATGTAATTCAGGGTAGAGTTGTGCAGTCAAAGTATTTTCTTCTGACTGATCCTGCACATCCCCAGAGAAAGGTGATTTAATACTACTGAGATTTAAAGTTTCCATTGTAATGGAGTATGGGCATTGGCAAAGAGAATATTATTTAAAACTCTTCAGGCCATCTAACTTTAGTCATGGCCACAAGTCTGCAACCCTTCCCACCAGCACACTGCCCAGCTAGTGACAAAGCTAGCTCACCAAAAGGTCTGACTGCTGGGGCTCAGGGCTTTTCCAGAGAGTTCCTGCCAGCACTGCCGATGTCCCAGCCTTGTTGTGGGTCTGTGCCCAGCCCCACAGCTCTGTGCACCCATACCAGTGCTGGGCCTGTCCCAGGACACAACCCTCAGCACTGTCCTGCCCCCCCAGGCTGTTGCTGGTGAGACCCCTAACCCAGCCAGCCATGCCAACCTTGCAGCACAGATTGTCCTTGCTGCTCTTGATTTCATGTCTAGAACTTGAGAAAACTTGTTCTCTTTCAAGACAAGGTAGGTTGCTTCTTACAGCCAGGGCAGTGGTTTCCATGTAATAATACCATCATAATGTCAGCAATTCAATCTATTGCTTTCACACCTGAAAAAGTCAGAAAATATAAGTTATGAGACACAAATCCAAAGAAAAGCTTTGTTTTACAGAGCTTAAAGTACTGCTGTAAGAAACTCACACACACCTGAAATATGGGTCTGCATGTGGAGAAGGAAAACCCCAAAGAACCTAAAAAATCCACATTTCCTGGGGTTGTTTGTGTCTTCCAGAATTTCCCATGTACTCTATCAGATTATAATAGTATGTATTTAGCATTTTTCAACATACAAAAGTGAGAAAAATACCATTTTAGAGTAAAGGAGGCAAGGCATGTATGAACAGCAGGCATAAAGCTTGCTCAGCAAGATCTTGACCTGAAAAAAGGCTTCATATCCAAAAGTTATGAGTCTTCTCAATTCTGACATAGTTTGATTGCTTGGTTAAACTGCTGCACGAAAGTTTTGCCTGGCTTATTCCCATCGACCATCACAAGTACAACAATGCTGCCATTGCGACATTTCTGGTAGACAGCATGCAAAGGTGAATTTACTTTCTCATAAGTACACACACATTTCTTTTGGGAGCGTGACACTCAAGAGATAATCAAATAAATGTGATTAAAAGAAAAAATAAAAAAATATTGGTAACACAATCATGACAATTAAAAACCCAAAAGCTATAAAAGGAAATATGTAAGAAGATGTTACTAGACCATTTCAGAAAAACACATATACCTTGTGTCAACCAGAAACCACATATCAATGAGAATGGCATGAAGTGTGGTAATGGCTATTTATTAAATTATAGAAACAGTGAAAAAGTACATTACTGTTAAATAAAATTATCAGCATGCAAGCAATACTTTAATCCAATATTTTCTTAACATCAAGAATAATTGACTATTTTTCCCTCTTATTCCACTATGGTTTTGAGATTTCTTTGAATCTGTCAGTTTGACTAACTATTGTAGAGGATGTGACTAAACAGATGATTTTACTTATCTGCTGCAGCCAATGGAATTGAATTATTTCAGGGAATAAGACTAATTCTGTAAAAATCAAATCTCAGCTGTCAAACAGGACTGTTCCTTTTAAGTACAACACTGAATTAACAGGAAAGAAAGTAAGAGTCACCTGAGCAGCTGTAAGGGAGAGCTCAGTAAATCTTGGATGGCAATTACAGGTAATAAGGACCTCTTTTTATTTTAATTCAAAATAACCAATGTACAGATTCATTATTTGCAGGTCCCATCATAAGCTGGGCATATATGCACACTACAGTGATAAAAAATAAATTTTTGTGCACATCCTCCCTTTGAATATAAACTGCATAGGAACTCCCTGAGCTGGCTTTTCTCAAAACAGAAACTTGTTAGATCCTGTTTACTCTTTATAAAATGTAGAATTCTTATCTTACCTATTCCTGTGTTTTATGTGTTATTAAATAACATAGGAAACTCAGGATTTCTTCTAGCACTACATAAAGTAACCTCACAGTTTTAACATATACCGTAAAGTTTAAAATGCATTTAATGGCTTAAGTATTCACAGGAGGAAAGCTCATTTACCTATCAGTTTTACAGCTCCAAGCAGGGCAGCACTGTGTAAAAGATACTTTGTCATTGCTTGCCCTTCATACCAGGCTGATTCCCCTACTGTTGGTGGACTAAGACCTATGAGCTTTTGTGATGTACAAGGCCAGAGAAAACATTACATGGATGGAAGATGTGGACAATATCCTGTCCTACCAAACACTATTTACAGGTTTTAATTGCAGGATGTTATTTTGATAGCTCATTTCTTCCAAGACTTCATACCTTTTAATTTATGTTAATAAGAAATCATACTGACAAAAATTAGAAGTGAAGCAGAAAACCCCAAAAGACTCGTTATAGTCCCCATAAAGATCACTATTTAACTTCAGCCCAAATTTGTAGATTTTCTATAGGTCCATTTTAAAGATTTGTGCTGAAATTTAATAACCCTGAAGCATTTTTATTATTCACTGCATTTCATTAGAATTAGGGTAGAATAAAGGTCTAAAGTACAAGAGGTCTCACCCACAGCCACATGTTCATAAAATCTGAGAGCTAGGAATTAAAACTATCATAGATTAGCTTTTTTCCCTCCATTTGCTTGCCTGTTTGTTGTGGTTTAGAAATGCTACTCCCGAATTTAGTGGCCCTCTCCTCCCCATCCATGAGACTCTAAAATGTGTCTGAAGAGGAGAACTGGAGGCACATACAGCAAAGATGACAAGTTTTGAGGAGAATAACATACTGGAAACAACGATGAGATAAGAAAATGAACAGTAACTGCAACAATACCAATAACAAGAGTACAAAAAAAAGGGAGATTCACACACAAAATGCTCACCCAGCCTGACCTGATGAGACTCACAGCCAGTGGCACCCCACCCTCACTGCTCCCCTGTCTGCCATCCTTATTCCATGAGAAGAAACACCATTTGCAGAAGTGAGAGTGCTCTTTTGTTCCACTTCTGGCAATGACACGTGATGGTTTTGAATAAAATTAGGTTCATAGCCATGCCCACACAGCCCCAGGCTCTGTCCCTTCACAGCTACTGCAAAAACTTAGCCCTGTCCTTGGCTGAAATCAGGGCACTGGTCCAGGCAAAACACTGTGGAGTTAGCAAACCCCATGTTTACAGTGGTAAGGACACAGAAGGAGCAATGAGTGGCAGCCAATCATTCAGTCCCACTTACCTCCCACTTTCATGCCTCCAAGCAGTGCTACACTGCTTATAAGGTACTTTAGATTTCCCCTGTCTTTTCTTAACTTTGCTTTATCTTGACTACTAATTGTCTAAATTCCTCAGCACAAAGATGACTTCTTCTTAATCCTGATCATTGCACTGTGCTAAGAAAGGATTGTGATGTGCCCTGTATGGAAAGTGGCTTTGGGTTGAAAATAATATCATGTTTGAATGATCAACAAGAGGGAAGAAACCCAACACCAGTAAAGGATATCACAACAGCAGGAGATGACCTGACATCTGCAATCTGCGGGAGGGAGGGAGAGAGAGAGAGAGAGAGAGAGAGAGAGAGAGACAGAAAGAAAGACAGAAAGACAGAAAGACAGAAAGACAGAAAGACAGAAAGAAAGAAAGAAAGAAGAAAGAAAGAAAGAAAGAAAGAAAAGAAAGAAAGAAATAAAGAAAGAAAGAAAGAAAGAAAGAAAGAATGAAAGAAAGAAAGAAAGAAAGAAAGAAAGAAAGAAAGAAAGAAAGAAAGAAAGAAAGAAAGAAAGAAAGAAAGAAAGAAAGAAAGAAAGAAAGAAAGAAAGAAAGAAAGAAAGAAAATGGGTTTTGAAAGATTATTGCCTTACTTTAATTAGTAATAAGGGTCTACAGATACGATGACAAGCTGCTGTTAGCTGAAGATAAGTCTCTATTAAATCATCAGTAGTGTACCTATTTCTGAAGCTGATATTTTCCAAATTTAATCTGCCATTGCTTCTTTTCTTGTCTCTGAGTCCTAAGAGGTTTTCCCTGACCTCGAAGTAGTTAGATTTGAGAAAAGAAATGTGGTACATACAAGTCTTGCAGTTTTTATTTATCAAATAATACAGGAGATTAGATGCTTTGCATTAAGCTTTATCTGTTCAGATTTAAAGATTTTTTTTTTCATCTTGAATGTGTTTTGCTGAAACATAAAGATTTTTGATTATATTTAACAAGCATTACTTGGAGTGTATCTACGAGATTTGTATACAATGTCATTGCAACTTTAAAAGTTAAAGAGTAAGCTCATGTCTTATTCTCTTAAAATTACTGTCCTTTCCTCATATGGCAGGTCTTAATAATTCAAAATCCCATTTTATTTCGTAGCAACAATCATTGCAGAGAGTGTTGGGAGCAATAGAAAGAAAATCTGCTTGTGAAATCTCTTTCCAACAGTTTTTATTCACAATTCATCTGTACAGTTGTAGTATGTATCTTGTTGTCTTGCCCTCAGTGTGGTCTTTTTCATTTGTCTTTGTACCATAATTCTCAGCCTGGGTCAAAAAGATTCATGTGTCAAGAGATTTAGGAAAAAATAGTCTTCAGATTGCTAGATGTGTAAAATTTATGTATAGTTGCATAAGATGTATGTAAATATTTTTAATCTACATTACATTTTTAACAGTAGAAAGAATACAAAAAATCTTTATTGTACAATATATTTTATTTCATCATGTTAGTATACCAAGATAATCTTGGTACATTCCTGTGTTCCATCTTTAATAATTGTGCCTTTCCATGTAAAGTGAGAAGTCAATTAACTTCCTTATTCAGTTTTAACCATCTCAGTTTTCAGACCCAAACACCTGTGTCTTGGCAGGCTGACAGGACAGGACATCTGCGAGTGGGTCTCTTACACCTTTGTCTCCAGTTATGTCAGCCAAATGAGGAAGCTTCTTTATTTATTGATAAGACTCTTAATATACAGGGAGTAACTGTTGTTTAAAGTTATTTTATAAATTTAGGTCTGCTTCAAACTAATTACACTACCTCCATTCTCCTCTCTTCATATACCTTCATGGAAATTACCCAACAGTTTATTTTTCCACTAAGAACGTATCTCATTTTCAACCTGCTTGTAATTGTGACTTGTTCTCCTTTCTTTCCTAGCCTGACCTTCAGAGCTAGTACGTTATTTCTTATGACCTGGTGTTTGCCTTGCAGTGTCTTTTGACTTTTTCACTGCATTTTAATCTTAATTTCTCAGACTGTGGCTGTAAAAACCTTCCAGTATTCTCTTAAAAGCTTTCCAGCTCTTGATCACTTAAGGAATCTGTTATGCATTTGCTTCATACTCAATTACTGAAATAACTCTAATTTGAACATGGGTAATCAGATTTGTATGTGGGCCTTCATATAAGGCACTTACCCTTTTGCTTGATAAGTGCCTCTTTTAGCACACAGAGATATTGTTGTTTTTACCCTCGTGTTCCCAGGGCTTTCAAAGACAGGATGGATGATTTTTTTATGAATATAGGTCTTTTGCCAAATGGGATCATCAAAAGTTGTCAGGTTAAAAAAGATACTTTATTGGATTAATTTGTTATCATATGTGAGGTGATGAACTAGTCTTCCAATTGTGTTTTTGTTATTGACAGTTTGGAAGTTTAATGCTGTGGAAGGCTAGTTGAGAAGACAGGAGTTCCTTCTTTACTAGAAGGTCTTTCTTGGAATGCAAAGGGCAGATACTGTGCATACTTCTGATGATTATACTGACAAACTGGAAGACAGACCATAGAATACACTGAACATTTTAGAGGAGATGGAAGGGTATTGTTTTGATATTTTTAAGAAAATTACTAATTAGTTTTCATTTCTGATAGCTGGCAAAGTTTCTGTTTATAAATTTTGCACATCCTCAAATCCTTTTTATAGCCCTGGCCTGGACTGCCATGCTCCACTTGTTCTCCTCTTTCAAGAGAGATCTAAAAACTCAAAATATTGCTTGATCTCAGTTCACCTCTGTGTGTAGCACATCTGAACCAAAATAAGTATGAGGAAATAGAAAGTTTTAGCTGTAACTTCAGATTGCCTTTGCACTTGAGATTTTTCTGGCATTGTTTGTATGATAGTGACTTTTATGATCTTATAACCAACAGCAAGACATTTATTACATAATAAAAGTGAACGCAATAAAAATAAAATCCATCAATCTTTGGTTATTACCTGCAAAAGAAAATTAAAATATCAATCTTAATGCGAAAGATGTATTAAAGTTTTAAAGGTGCTGTATACTCCTAAATGATTTTCATAGCTTTCAATCCAATACAGTTTTGTACATCCTTAGAGATGGACAGACACAGTTGGGTAAATGCTTGTAAAACAAGAAAGCTGAGTCTTTCAAAAGTGTTACAATCTAAGCATTTTATCTAGCAAATATTGCAATGTTTCATGTGTGCACAAATACAGAAAGTAACATGCAACAGGAAAGAAATTTCTTCTGATCTTGGGACTGGATAAAAATAAGATAGCAAGACTAAACATGACAGCTTTATTTCTGTCACCCAATAAAGCTGGGTGGGTTTTTTTGCTTGGATTATTTTAAGAAAAAAATTACAGACAAAAACAGTCTGAACAAAAAAGTTGCCAGCAGATATATAGAGAACCATGTTGAATGCTGCAATAGGTACAGATCTGTGCCCTGTAGACCCTTGAACATTGCATTTGACGCTTTTTAGTGTAAATATGGCTTAATTATCAGGTATTCCATGAAGCTGCACTTTGTATGTTTTTGTTTCTATGAGTAAACACGTCCTTCCTCTAGTGTAAACATAGTGAAATTCATTAATTTTTGATTAAATAATTTTTAAGAAAGATGTAAGTTTTTTATTGGTAACTTGCACACTAAAGATTTCACAAGTTAGTTGTGTCTGTGTGGGTGTATGTGCACATGTGCAAATGACAAACAATTGGCTACTACCCTTCTAGTAGTAGATTCTGATCATGATTATTTGTAACTCGAGAAAAATTTCCTCATAATTGGAGAGAATAAAGGTGAAAATTCTGTGCATGATTTACCTTTAATGATTCTGTTAGCTCTTCCAGTCTAATGTTGAACTGAAAGTTAAAATTTGGAAAAGATACTCAGTTTGCTGAGTAGAAACTTCAGTTTCAATGCCACTCTTGCAAGGAAATGGAGCTGTCTTTATCTCCTATTTGTGATCTTATTGTGTTCTGTTTATAGGAGTTATTATACATACATACATATATATATATATATATATATAGTAATTACCTTCCTCAAAACCTGTTTTCTTCTTCTGAAGCTGTAAATACAGTTGAATATATGTCTTCTATTTATGCATGAAATGGCAAAATGCAACTCTTACTGTAGCCATGTGGACAGGGTATCATGGGCTGTGTCTCACACTTACTGAAAATCTTGACATATACCCTGAAATTTTCTGAAACCCTGATTTTCTCCACAGAGTTTCTGAAGTCCCTCCCAGTGTTGTAATTCCAAAGTTATCATTAGTATCAAAGGAGTATCTCACTTCCTCCTAACTTATGCCTTTTCCTTTGTGTGTAGTTTTGCCTGTGGCCACCAATTTAAGATAATGTCAGAAAACACTCAGGGGACTGTAGTAGACGGACTAAGGACCAGCAAAAAGACAGCAATTTTACATTTGGCTAAACCTAAGTGCAACATGGAAAACTTTTTCAGCTGTTTCAGTAACAGGAAAAATAACAAATACAATACATCCTTGTAAAGTCATGTGAAGATATTGAAATAAATGTAGGAAAAACATTTACTTCCTTTTCTTTCTTGTTTCCCCTTCCTATTTTTCCCAATTGGCACTTAGCTGCTCTCTGAATTGTTGCTGTCAAGTTCCAACTACTGTGTGTGGCCTATATAAGCTGAGCAAGTGGTTCACAGAAGGGTGAAACTGACATAATTTTAACTGACATAAGCAGTTTGAGCTTTTTGCTGCTAAAGCCTCTAGGCGATCTTTGCAATCTAGTTGATGATTGTGACATCTGAGACAAAAAAGAAATGTTATTTCTCCTGAAAATTACAGTCAAATTGAGCTTCTGAATACTAACTGCAGCAAAGGTTGGGAAGTTAATTTTTATAGTTTTATAACTGGTTTGAAATCCAGATGTCTTGTACACGTAACAGTTAATAGGATTTGGACTGCCAGAGACCTCAAATCCTTCAGGACTTATCAGAACGTATCTCAACTTCTTAAACTAAAATAGAAGAAAAGATCTTACCAAATCAGGACATAGCATTGCCAGTGTCACAATGCCATGAAGTGGCGTTGGCAGTGGCACTGCTTGAAGTGAACACGTGAAAAACTTTAAGTATTGCTTATTGCTTATTTAAAGACTCTTCCATTCCAGTGTGGAGACCATAGTAAGAAAACTTGGGTGAAAAAGTCCTTCAAAAGTTTATTCAGTCCAGTGACAGCTACCATTTATATTTATTTTTTTTTTCATTATCAACCACTGCTGTTTAATTTTAGGGGTTTCTCTGGTATGATAAATCAGAAAAAGGTAGATGATGAAGTCTAATATATAGGAAAAAAATAAAGGAAACTCTTCATAAGTGAAAGTAAAGGATTACTACGTTTAAGATGCTGTCAATATATTTTTCAAGTGGCCTGTGTTGCAAATAAATAAAGTTTAACCTTAATAAGAGTCTTGAAAAGGTTGTATAAATAAATAATCTGATACACACCATTTCAGAATGAGTAATTTGTTAAATATGAGTTTATTTAATAATCTTTAACTGAAAATTCATATATCACCAAGCTTCCATTTTTCTACTATTTTTTACAGTCCTGCCATATTGTAGCTTTTTGTTTCTGTCTCATAATAAATATTAACATTACATTTATAGATTGTAATGTTTGGAATGTTTTTCTGGAAAAAAAAAAAGAAAATTAGCATGCATAGTTTGTTTGAATAGGAAGTTAAACCTTTGGCATTTTAGATCATTAATTTTTTCATTATGTATTTTGATCATGCGCATTTGTCAAAAGTTTCTTCTGTCCAGGAAGATAGAGGTAATGTATGAGGAAGGCCTATCTTTTAGCTTAATTTTATGAATAAATCTTAGTTAATATAAAGTGGTACAGATTGATCTGTGGTAGGAAGTGAAGTCTACACAGGTTTTTATGTCTGTCAGAATGGTGAAGATGGACATGCCACTTGAGAAGAAAACTGGAGAAAGACATCCTGGGCTATCCATTGTGCATATTTTTCCTAAGACTAAATATCAAGACTACACAGATTTTTCTTCAAACACTGGAATTACTTTTTTTTTTCCAAAATTGGAAAGGCCTTGAGTGAAAAAAAAAAAAATTATGAAGCGTGGTGAGAGCACTCTAACATTAGTTCCATATAAAAAATCCATTATCTTAAGTGCTTCAGTGTAGTATAGTTTATAATAGTTCTCAATACACAGCTAACATCAAAGTAATGAATCAAGAGCCTGTTACTGCAATCTTATTGACAGCAGACCTCAGTAACTCTACAGACAAATATGGATCTTTTACTGGAAGTTTGGCAGTGAATTTAAAGCTTGATGGATGCATATGATAGCTTTGGAGAGCTAGAATCCTCATAATCCAAAGATTAAACTATTTTGTTCACTGTTAGGAACCTTCAAAGGCTAATTCATCTTAGGTCTAGACTAGAAACAGTAAAGTCTGTGCAGATGGAACTCTGTGTCTATCTTAATATACTTCAGTCAAAATTTTAGAAAAGCACATAAATAATGTAGTTGAATGCTTGATCTTGAAAAGTGGTGAAGTCCTGTGAACTATTACATGTATTATTGAGTATAGCTGTCATTCTCAGATCACTCATTTTTCACTGGGTTTCAGGAGGTTGTGGTAAAGTGCGTGCAAATTTCAGGATGCCAAGTACCATTTTCTCTGGAGTTCTTGACAGAGGAAGTGGTAAGGAGATGCAGGTAAACATCATATTTTAGGAGACTTTTCAGAGATACAAGACTGACTTGCTGCAATACAGTTTCAGCAGTTGTCCAGTGACAGTTGTTATTTATATGGCAGATGTAGATTTTTTTGTGATGTGTTTCCTTGGGAATGAAGTCTATCAGAATTCATAGTAGCTTTGAATAATGCATTTTTTTTTTCTGATAGAACACCCTCTCATAAAAATAAAAGCTGGCTTTTGGATTGTATAAATTTTTGCTGCATGCATCAGATTTTTTCATGAAACTACTTCAATTCACAGTTCTTTGTAAAAATATTTTGATTAGAAAATAACAATGATCTTTTTTCTCAAAGTCAAGTATTCTCCTGTATCAAAGGAGTTAAAAAAATTTTATTTGTTTGACTTGTACTGAACAAATGCCTGGGTTAACCTATCATGACTAAAACAGTGAACAGGGGAAAGTTTGAAAAGATAGAGGTAGCATTTTCTGTAGTCCTAAAAACATATAGCAGTATATGCTGTAGCTGGTAATAGATCATAATTTTCAGCTTTTTGTAATACAAATCAGTATTTTTATTTTATTCCAATTATTCTGATATCTTTATTTTATATGTAAGACTTTATTTATCTGTAATGTTTCTGATATATGTGAATGAAGAAGTGACTTTTTTATCAATGTAAGTGAGCATATCCAGAGAAATACCTTATTCTGTTAAACCTGCTGAAACAGTACAAAATAAGCCAGGTATCATAATGTTTGCTTCTACCTTTGATAGCTATTTGCAAAAAACTAATTAGTTTCCTTAATTCAAGAAATCTTAGATCTTTGATCTGCAATGAGTAGAAGACATGTCTAACTCCTCATTCATTAGTCTTGGGTGATTTTTGTTTTCTTGCTAGTGTTTGTAGAATATTTTGGTACTTTAATAATAAAATTATGTTGTAAGTGAAAGTGTTCTCTCTTCTAATATTTTTTTATGTTTGTTGGCCTTTTCAAAATTTTTTATAACTTGACTTGTAAATTTAGTGTCATTACCATCATCTAAATGCTACCGTGACGGAGTAATGAATTAAGGGCGTGCATTCACTAATTGAGCTTACATGGTATAATGAGGCATAATTAATATTGATATATTGATATAATGCTTTAAAATATTCTGAGGATATGCTTGTATTGAGTAATTAATCCTCTCAACAAGCAGGTTAGAGGCTGGCATGGTTAAGCTTCTTCTGCAGATGTGTATAGTAAGGAGAAAGAGGAAGTAAGGAGTAAAAGAATTTGTTTATCAAACATGTGGCTTCTGAAATTAAACCTGAATTATATGTGACCACCATTTCTTTGATGCACATGTTTATATTGTGTGCTCTGTTCATGACCACTTTAGCTCTCTAGCTCTTCTCTAAGGGAAATTAAAGTTGTACTACTTCAATGAATGGAGTGGTGTTCCATTAAAAACTTTCAAAGTTTGAGACCCAAACCAATTTTTCTCCTCCCCTACACACATTTTTTGGTTTTTTGTAGGTGGAGGAGTGCCATCTTTAAGATGATAACTTGTTCAGACAACCTCTTTCAAATATCTAATATTTACAAATGGTCATTAGTTTCTGCAATAAAAATGAAGAAACTGTGTCCATTCATATTTTCCCAATGTCACTGCTTAGTTATTTTAATATTTTTTGTTTCTTTTAATAAATATTGACTTAATTTACTTTCTAGAACCTGAACTAATGTGAAACTAAGAAGAAAATCAATTTTTTTTATATACTTGAGGCTTTAATTTACTGTCAGAGAACAGTTAATTATTGCATTCTTTTAAACTGCTATTTCACCACCTAAATGAAAACTGTACATAAAGGGCTTTCTACTGCCTGCACCCATAATTATGTTGTAGGAATATCTTTGCAATATTGACAAGGTAGAATTAAATACAAATTTCTTTCACTCCATTCAAAGAAAACCAGCAAGATATGTAGGACACTTTGCTTGAAAATAGATCTGTAAGGAACTCCACTGAAAGACTGTTAAACCAAGAACTGAGTTTGAAATTAACTTTGAAAATGATGGCATCTATTAAAAACTGAAATGTTTTGCACAAGAAGATTCCATAACCTAATTTCACCTTATTTGTATAAGGAATCATGTTTAAAAAACCAAAACAAAACCAAAGCCAAATAGTCAGTTATAATTGTTAGACAAGTATTATTATTTCATTCTGCAAATTTTAACTGTATTTTATTTCATTCTTTCTTTTGACAGTATTACCTAGTCATACATGTGGCAACCCAGGAGAAATACCTAAAGGAGTACTTCATGGAACCAGATTCAACATTGGAGATAAAATCCGATATAGCTGTATCTCTGGTTACATCCTAGAAGGCCATGCCATGTTGACATGTATTGTGAGTCCTGGGAACGGTGCATCGTGGGATTTTCCAGTTCCATTTTGCAGAGGTAAAAATGAAGACATGAAATATCTATTAAATACAAACAGCGGATTAAATAAATTTATTTTGAGGGGTTTTATCCCCTAAATTAAAGTGTACTAATCTCCTGTCTAAAAATTGACACCATTTAAAACTGTAATAACTCAAGCAGTGACACTCCAGAGTTTGCATTCAGAGACAGATAATGATCTACTTATGTTATTTCCTTTCTGTTTACGTGGGACACAGCTATATCAATATCATGACAGGACCTGGCCCCTGGCCAGGAAAAAAGCTTCAGTGATGTTAACTTAGAAGAGCGGTCCAGTCCCTTTGAATCCCACTCCTGCTCAGAGCATAGATAACTTCAAAGTTGTGTCAGATTGCTCAGGGTTTTGCCTAGTTGAAAATTTAATATCTCCATGGATGAAGATTGTAAAGTCTGTCTGGAAACCTGTTATGGTTCCCAGCTGCCCTTATTCTCACATCCAATTTAAGTAAGAATTTTACAGATTATGTCTACTTCCTCTTTTCTGGTTGTGGGTCTATGAAAAGATTCTGTTTCCATTCTGGTTCTTTCCTAAACTAAACAGTGCTATAAGATTTTCACATACCCTCTACTTGTACAGTCTGAAAAATCCTTTTCCTTCAGCCTCATGTCTCATACAATGTGTTCTTCACCATCTTGAAGTTTTTGTGGCCATTCTCTGGGCTTGTTCTAGTCTGTCACTGTCAGTGTTTCTTTTGTGCTGAAGGACCCTGGGTTGGACAAAGCATTCTAGATGGGGCCTCCTAAGTGCCAAGCAGATGAACTCTCTTTAGCTGCTGGCTGTGCCCTTGCTCATGCAACCCATATGAGGTAATCTTTCAATACCTGCAGAGGTGCACCATACACTCAACTTGTGTTTCACCAGGATTTCAGGTCCTTTTGTCAGAGCTGCCACCTAGCAAATAATTCCTTTCTACATAGAATGATCCTGTTCCAGGTATAGGACTTTTCCAGGTATATTGCATTTCTGTTTTGGAATTTCATGAGATTTCTGTTATTTTCCCAGCCTGTTAAATCCTGCCATAAGAGTCTGTCTGAATGGCAGTTCTACCCTTCAAGACATCATCCCATGACATCCTGCTTATCACTTCATAAATAAGTTGAAATCTACTTTGCTGAAGTCCAAGGTGTTGATTCTATAAATTGCCTTTCTCACTTCCCTTAAGATATTCAGCTAATGGTAATTGTGACTACAGCTGCTCTTAAATATGACTTGTCTGCATGTTCTCTGCTCCTACATCAGGCTGGTCTGTCCTGTACATGCATTTAAAAAAAATGTGAAATCAGATATCTAGTGCATTGCTTGCCCTCTGCTATGCTGCCATCCCCAGAGATGCTGGGGTGGTTGAAGTCTCTGATGATAACCAGACCTTGTGTCTGGGAAACTTCTGGTACTTTAACAGTTTTGATCACTGCTCAATCAGATAACCTATAGCAGATATTCAATAATGATCTCTCTCTTGACTTTCCCTTCTCATTCTAGCCCACAGGAGCTTAAGAGCTCATTGCCTATAGTGCAGTAGAGAGAGCTCTGTTAGTTCAAGACCCTACTTTGTGTAAGGTGCAGCCTTCTTTTTTTCCTGCATTAGAAAATCATAGATAGAGTCTGTGTCTATCCATTGGAGCCCTCCATTCAAGTGAACTCTCTCACCACAGTTCTGTGACCATATATGTGCACTTTCAGTTTGCCCAGTTTGTCCTGTGGAGCATGTTTTTTCATACAGGCACATCAAATGGCTTCATGTTGCTTTGTGAGAGGGAGAGAAACATTCACTGCCTTGTCCCCATGTCTTCTTCCCTGGGCCTGTTCTCCCATTTGCCTTTAGGTTTTGGCATTTGTCCATGACAAACTTAGTTTAGAGCTCTCTTCACTAGGTCAGCAGAACTCTTGCCCTGTTCAGCCAGGCAAATCCTATACCTCCCCTCCTGTCCTCATTCCTTGAAGAAGACCCTGTGGTCAAAGAGGCCAAAGCCCTGTTGCCCAGCACCAGCTCCTTAGTAAAGTGCTGGAATCTGATACTTCTACCTGAACTTTTCCCCTTGGATTGAGAACTTCTCTGGCCTCCTATGCTCTTCAGCCTTTTCTCATGCCCTGTGGATACCCTTTTCTGCTACTCCTACCACTCTCTTGGCAGTATTATTTGTGCCCATGTGGGTGAGCAACAAAAGGAAGTTGTTTCATCCAGTAATGGTTACTTGTGAGTAAGGGCTCTTGTATCGTAATTCCTCACTGCAAAGAAATATTTTATACTTTTCTGTGCTCCAAAAAAAATGCAAGGGTTGATAATCAAAAAACTTAAGAAATATTTTGGCCAGGTCTGTTTTTTGTATTTGATTTCATTCAGTACTCAACAGATAATTCTTCTACTAGTGCTTCAAAACAGAAGAAACAAAAATTTTCTAACCATTCAGTGTCTGATTTTAAATGTTTGGTTTTGGCTTTTTTTGTCATTTTACTAAGGGGTAGCAAACAGGTGTCAGAAAAATATACATAAATTCATGGTATCATCAGTGTCTACTAAATATTTCTTATATTTCTCCAGATACTGCCTGTTCTGGCTGTGTTTGCCTGCATACAAATATCTTTCACAAGACTGAAATTCTGTCCATGATTTGTAACTCACAAATTTAACCTTTTAATAAAAAAATCAGGTGTGTTCTTAAACCTCCTGCAGACCTCACATGAAATCCAAACAATTCTGTGTACATTCTGACAAGAAATGAGGATAATAAAAGAAAGGTTATTTAACAGTTAACAGTTACTTAACAGTTATTTAAGTTATTTAAGTTATTTAACAGTTACATGAGCCGAGCCATTGCCTCAGCGAATTTTTAGAATTCATGTGGAATTTGGATTTGATTAGATATTTTAGGCATTCCTTGTTTTATTTCATTTTATCAGTCTGGAACATATGCCATGAGGTAGTCCTTTCCATTCTCTATAACTTCAAGCAAGACATGTTTCCCGATTGTTTCTCTAAGAACCTTGATCTTTTCCATGAAAGCATCTTTTGTTACAGCTCAGTTTCCAGATGGTATTCTTCTTTCTTGTCATCATAAACTAATTTCATGACACACATTCAAGATAATATAACAAGTTAAATAAAGCTCTGAGGCTTATATACTAAAAAATCATAACAGCCTTGTTCTCTGTGGTACATTTCCCTACTTTTGCTGAAGCCGAAAAAATACTACTTTCTGCAATTTTGTTGCATAATAACTCCAGAAACATTAAGAAGCTGGTGTCCCATAATTTAAGCATTGTCTAACTGTATAACTGCTAGTTTTGCTAGAAGAATTCCTAGTGGATGACTAATTCTCCTGGAAGATGTAGACAGCGTTGACTCTTGTATTTTACATTTTCTTTCTCTGGCTGCTGCTCAGTTTCAGATGTTCCCCTTTTAAACTACAGCCATGGTGAGAGTGATGGAGCTGTGCTGGAAACTCAATAATGGCTTTGAATGAACAGAAATCAAATGAGTTAATGCCATTTTTTGAAAGTTTAGAGAATTTTACTGTCAAGATATTTTTTTTTCCTGTTTTCTTTCAATAAAATACCTGGATCCCCCAAATAGGAAACAATCCCCAGAGAAAAGTTCAAAGGTAAATCCTGAAGGATGAGATAATTATTAAAACCTAGTCATTTTTCCACAAAGTAAATAAGAGCAACGATGGAATTTTCAACTGTTAAAAGAAAGCTGGGAAGTTTACCATGAGTTTCTGAAAAAAAAAAAAAAATTATAGGTATATTCAAATATACTTACAAATTAGACTTTTGTATACTTACAAAAATATTCATAGAGAATCAATGGCCAACGTATATTCTGTTAATATTTTTTTTCCTGGTGAATTAAAAATTTCTTTGTTGTCTCACTCTCAGCTGCCATAATAGTGTCATCCAAAACATTTGCCTTCTTTGTCTTGAGGTTGAAATACTGTGCAGTACAATTCTGAAACATTTTGAAAGTTAATTTCATTCTCTTCAGTAGTTCCACTAATAGCTGATTTATGATATGTGACTACTTCTAAATGAACTTTGTATAATTAGGTTCTCAATTCTCAGTAATTTTGAGAATCCCTAGTTGATTATAGTTGCATGAGTCAAGATTTTTATGAAGCTAACATTAGGAATACAAATTGGATTAGTGATATTACAATGGTAAGCTTTTTCTAACAATAAAAATAGCTGTGAAGGGAGGAATATGTAATATATTATCATTAAAAACATCCATCTATTGGAGGAAAAATAAAGAAAATAAAGTAAAAAAGATCTTATATCAGAAAAGTCCAAAAGGAACAAGTAATAATTAATCAGGTTTCAGATTTAAGAACTATTGTTGGAGAAATATTGTGGTTAAAATACATATTTTTACATACATACACACACACACACACACACACACACACGTCTATTTATATATATATAGAATCAAAAAATGTATTCCTTAACAAAGGATGAAAGAAAAAAGAGTCTGTGGTTCACTTAGAGTAAAATAAACTGAATAGAGAGATGCTGAGCTGACGTTTTTGAAAAAAAAATATAGCAAAGAGAAAATGATGGTTTTGTTGTTATACATACCTTCTGAGGTAGTAAGCAATTCTGTTATAATTTCTTCTCAACCTCTGATGTTTAGACAGATACTGTTTTATAAGTTTGAGGAGAAAAGGATGTCCTGATCCCATATTTATGCATGTTTACAATTAAAATTTAAAAAGGAAAATAAAAAAAAAATCCCATAATTTTGCTTACTCATGTTACATTACATGATAAAGTGAGAATATTTTCCCTATATCCACCCTATAGTCTCTAATTTGTAGAGTGACATAGTGCATTCCTGTCTGAGCAATTTTCCAGAATAATCTGATTTGGTGCAGTATTTACACTGAGATGAAATTTGGAAAAAGCCCTCATTGTAACTCATCAAATAACAACTCAGAGAAGTGTTTCAGCAAGAGCAGATAGGAAAGCAGATACTGTGTAATTTCTTACATGGTAGTGAAGGACTAATAGATCACACCCGAGAGATTTAAGGACACAGATCCAAGTAGTTTTATATATCTGTATGTGTGTGTTTGCATGTTTATGCATATACATATATTTACACACACGTATATCTATGTTTAGATCCTATGGTTCCAGCATGTGCCAGTACCTATGGAGGGAACCTGATAAAAAATGAAAAGATGCCAGTTCAAAGCTTGATCTGTGAAATAGGAGGCCTGGAAGTTTGGAACAAGTTAAAAAATGGGATGATCAGCACAATGAAAACATAACAGGTGTCCAGAATGATGCAGTAAAGTCAAAGAATGGAAAAAGAAAAACTTCAGCCTGACCATGAACAAAGTTAAGATCAGAGAAAGTTTTTTTTATTAAAAATGAAAAACAAACCAGACACAGTCATAAAAAACATGAAGGATTTGATAAATGCTCATAGAGTTCTGGGAATAATTGGATTAAATTTCGTAATTAGTAAAAAAAAAAAGATAAGTGAAATTTTCAATGATCATTAATTTGGTTTCAAAGAATTCAGCCTTTTCTCTTTTTGCTTCAAAATTAGGACTTAATTTGTTGTAGGCTGCTCTTTTAAGGGATCATTATCAGCTTCAAAAACATTCTCAAGTGAAGGATAATCATATCACTAGAAAACAGTTTAGGATACTTAACTGAAAAATACAATAATATTTACAATATCCTGAAGACTGATATTTTATTTTTTTGTGAGAGAGAGTATGAGATTACTGCTGATTAATTTGTGGACATCTTCATTTAACTCTCTTCTCTTAAAACCATGTTTTTGCATAAAAAAATGTGGTAGAGCTGGGTTTTGATTTTAAGTTTGCTTAAGTACAAACTATCATAAATGAACTTTTCTGCCAGGGTAGCAAATAATTAGTCCATCACTATTTCTGTATTATTCAAAATATGAAACTTTTTTTACTAATATATCAGATATCCTGTCTAGAGTAGATGGAGATGAAATAGGACTTTATAATATAACATATCAAGTATAACATAACAAACCAATATGATAGAATAAATAAAAGTTAATAAATAAAGAAAAATATTTACGAAATAAAAAGAACCAGGACAAGATTACCCATCTGAGTCCAGTATTGTCAGGGCCTGTAAATGTGGAATGACCCACTGGGGTCTACTTGCATCAAGCTCACTGGAATCTCAAAGCTAAAATGTTCATAGTGCTGCAGCTGGAATGGTTGTCCATAGGTACTCAAACAAATTGCAACAATTTGTGTGTTACTATTTTGTAAATACTATTAGTTTAATGTGAGGAACATCATTATTTAATATATGCAAAATAGATTCTGTTTTGCTAAACCACAACAATTTCTGAAATTTTAACCAACCCCCCCACCCCAAAATTCTACTTAGAGAGCAATCCAAATTATTTTGAAGTGCCCTTTTACAACCATGTAGATATAAATAAAATTAATCTTAGATGAATGTTCTAATGAGTATTTAATTTATGTGAAGTTGCTCAACAGCTAGAGAAGAAATTGAGAAAGGGAGGCAAACTGATTAGAGCACTTACTTAGTGAGATTCAATACATCTGGATTCAAGTGATGGCAGAATAAAACCCAAGCAAGTTCTAGCAAGTTTCTATTTTTTATAACACAGAAAAGAAGCAGGAGTATTTGCTTTTACCTATTCAAAATAAGTCTGCAAAAACCTAAAATAGTAAAGAAGATAAGGAAGTAGAGCTGTATATTTTGATGGTTAAATAGCTGTCTGCCTGTTGGAATTAAATTAGATGAATGAGCTATCAGATGAATGCATAATGCTACACCATTGTAACACTTTGTGATGTGTTTGGTCGTTCTGAAGCTGCAGATTAGCAGCTTGAGAGTTGCCAATGACATGCTAAAATTTATTTTTAAACTTTTCATTGGTATACTACAGCTTGTTTTTATGTTGTTGTCTGTAAGACATTTTAAAATTATAATTTTGAAGTCCTGTTTTGAAAAAGCTGTTACCAAACTCCTCGTACTCCAGGCTGAACAAGCCAAGGGACCTCAGCCACACCTCCTGAGTGTTGCCCTCAAGATCTCCTCTGCACACACTCTGATCATTTGATGTCCTTCATATATTGAGACAGCCAGGACTGCACACTGTACCTGAGGTGGGGACATTCCAGAGCTATAAAGAAAGGGACAGTCCCCCTTGCCTGGCTGGCCATGCTGGGCCTGATGGCCCCAGGACAGGCTTGTCCCTCCTGGCTGCCAGGACACTGCTGGCTCACATTGAACTTGCCATCAGCCCGTGGCCCCAGATCTCTCTACGTGGATGTGCTCTCCAGCCTCAATAAAGAAATAACTATTTCAGAGAAGCTTTTAATAAAGCTTGCTAAATAATTTAGGCCCATGGTTCATTTAGAACCCTCTAAAGCTGCAATTTTCTTTAATTGATAAGACTTATAAAATGTGACTCAAATTGACAATATGCAATTTGATGACGATTCATAAAATATCACTTGTTTTTAATTGCACCTATGCAATTGCTAGTGATAGATAAGGAAATGACTACTAATTACATAAGAAAAAACTTTATTACTGTAAATTTTGTACTTTAAATCACCACATAAAATGTTTTTATTACTTATGTTCCAAGAGTAGTGTAGTAATGTAATTTATCACATGAAGAACTTTAAATATAAACTTCAAGTGGAAAGGCCAATTCAAATATGTAAATTCAAATTCTAAATTAATTCTGAAAGATTCTAAGTAAATTTTTGATGGTTAGGTTAGTATTAGGGGTTTTTGCTTTGTTTTGTTTTTATCATGCAATAAATATTTTTTTTTTGCCTAAACATTTTATTATGTGGTATATTAAAAAAAAGCCATATAGAATGCAGAACATTGCACTCTGGAAAGCATTTATGTGGTGAGGAGAGATAAGTCCTGTAAAAATGATTGAGTGTTCAAAAGATACCTAAACCAATTCAAAGGAAGTTTTCTAAGATACTTGTTTTACTCTTACTTCATCCTTGGCTATCTGCTCATCAAGGCTTGCATCTCACTTGTAGCAAGATTCATTTATGCAAAACACAGCTTACTAAAATTGTCAGATTATTATTTTTGGTGAAATTACTCTTTCTAGCTTGAAGTAAAATGAAAGGTTTTTCACTGACTTCCATAGTGGTACTTTTAATTTTTTGCATGCATAAACTTGATGGATATGTTTATCTGTTTTATCTAAGCTACACATCTATACAGTATACATGTTTTTTGTCAAGTGGTGCCAGCCATATGTTTTTGTATGTATACTTTATATGAGATGCATTTTCTCTAAATTCAGAGCACTTAATTCCTGACTACTGAGAGATCCAAATGTTTGTAGCTTTATACTTCAAGTAGTCATTTATGCTGCTACAAACAGCACTTTGTGCAGTTGCTTACAATTTGAAAATAACCATAAGTGTTTGGAATTAATTACTTGCAGATTTTAAAATGCAGTTTGTAAATCGTGTAGAGTTGAATTCATGAAGCCTCAGGCACTATCTGCTATCAAATTACTGCGAGCATAGTGATGCACTAAGATTCCTGAGCACTGACTATCTCAAACTATCTTTCTCAAAACCATGACATAAAGAAGGCCATGGCCAAAAATGATGATCAGTCCAAGAAGGCCAACTCGCTCTGGAACCAGCTGTGTAAGACCAGACAGTTTCTGTCCTACCCTCTGAGCAGTTCAGCCACATCCAGCTTGCCTGCACTCACTTAAGCAATGCATTTTGCTTTACTATTTAACAGTCTGGTTTCCTTAGCCTGTGTGCCACTTGTGATGAAGGAAATTCCCAAAGCATATCCACATATGTCAGAGAGAAAATATTCTCTGGTTCAGGCTGCTTTCTGTGGTCTTACCTAGCTGACTAATGTTCTCTTTCTGTTTCTGTGTTCGCTTGACTTCTTGCAAATCTCTTCAGAATGGTGTTGTGAATAGATTAAAGGGCTATGCATCCCTTTGGGCAGATAGCTGTAGTATTCTGAGTTCCTTTGGCTCTCACTGGTAATGCACAGTGTATAAATTTAGATTTTTTTCATGTGCTTGCCAGTAATAATAAACTACATTTCAGCTGTAAAATTCTGAGCTTTAGAGCCCAAAGATTATCCAAGAGCTGTGTAGCAGGAACAGTGAGGAGTATAGTATTTACCACTAGTATGTTACTTAATGTCAGTATAAACGCAGTGGGAGATGATATAATTGAGGATGCTGTCATAACAAAATTTAACAGCAGCAGCTAATACCAAAGAGATATGGCTGACATAGGATTTTGCTCATCTTGCTGGTTAACCTGCATGGGAAAAGTCTGCTTGCTGGCTTTCAAGAATACAGGTGGAACTGTTATGTGTTTGAAACTGAAACTTAAAAGTGTAGGAACAAGATGTATGAAGTTAACTTGTTTTTCTTTACTGCATTGGATGATGATCTGTAATGAAGTGCTAGAAAGTTATTAAAAAAAAATGAAAAAAGCAAAACTGCAGCAACAACAACAACAACAAAAAACCCAACAAAACACACAGACACACACACACATACAAAAACACTTGGAAAAAAGAGTAATTTTAGTTATCATTCAGTAACAAAACTTAATTCTCCTTTCTGATTTATTACAGATTTACAGTAATTTTCAAATTACTGTAAATCTGTAAGTAAGTTTTCAAATTATTTTAATCTTTGAATGTATTATGCACCAGGAAATTTTACTGGATTCTCAGCTTTATCTGTGGTTCTTTAATTTTCACTTCCTTTCCCCCTTTCATTCCTCAGAGGCACAATGGTCATTTCAATATGCAGGGTATAAAAAGCCAGAAATTGAGGAAGAAATCACAGAAGTGGCCTGATTTCACCAACAAAAAGAAATCTTTTAAGAAAGTCAATCTATTCTAGCTCTATTCCTTCATTTTCAAAAAGAAAAAACTTATAAATATCAGGATCTAGAAAGTAAGATATGAAATTTATTGAGAAGACATGATCTTCTCTGAAAAATTTCTGTGCCAAGAAATTAAATCAATAAGGCTTTGGTAGACAAGGTTATGTCACATTTGTTTATGTCAAAATTTATTTTGCATGTAGAAACATTAAGATAGGTACCTGTTTGAATCATTCAGCAGCTTTCTTCTTTTTAGTCAAATTAATGCTCTATACATTACTTAAGCATTAAAGAAACTATTCTGTTTCTCCCTCACTTGCAAATTTTCCTTTTATTTCAGTCACTTATTGGCTATTTAGCCCCTTTTAATAGTCTCCTGTTTTTAATGTCCAGACCCAGTATTCTTCTTCCTTTGATTTATAAATCCTTTTTCCTTCAAATTCTCCTTTAAAACACATTTTCATTGACAGGCTTTCAATTATGATTGAGAAGAGCAGCTCTACTCCTACCCTGTTCTGTTGTCTTAATTAGCTATTCAGTTATTATCCTAATTAGACTATAAGTTCCTTGTGTTATGCATCTTGCCAACCTATGTGTTTGTGAATCTCCATATGCACTTACGGTATGCAAATAATACCTAATGATAGTAGGAATAGTAGGAGTAAATAAAGATGATAAAACAGATAAAAATAAAATGCTTCTCTTCTGATCCTTCTATGCAGAAATATTTTTAATTACTATTGCTTTGGCTTTCATAGTCACATTATCAAAGCCACCTGATGAATTTTTAATTTTTTATGTCAATGAATTGTGTGGATGACATATTTTCTTGTGGGTTTTTAATTATATGTTTTAATATCAAATACTGCTGGTAGTCAGAAAGTTTTTAAAGCTTTCAATGAAATCTTACTGACCAAGGAAAATACAAGACATTTACTAAATCCTTTGACAAAATATTAAATAACATCCAAGATTTAGGAGAAAATTCCTATGCCTTTAATTTTAAAAAGTTGGTAATTATCATTAAAAATATATATTATTAACTGATGATGAATGAACCTTGGAAGGTCCATCTGTCAACAAAACCTTCTGAATTTGTCATCTGTAAACATTCTGATTCAGAACAAAGGAAAAAAAACTCAGAAAGGCTACTATGGTGTTATTAATTCCTCCTAGTTTAGGACAGCATTTAAACCTGTAAGAATTTTTTTTCAGGTTTTTTTTTTTGGTTTTTTTTTTTTTGTTATAAGTGAAAGAAAATAATTATTCAGTATTTTTAGATTTGTATCACAGAGTCTAAATGTTTTTATGTGATTTTGTGCCCAGTTCTTTTTTAGGCTTCTTCTGTGCACACATTTGCAGAGCCAGGCTCTCCAAATCAGCTCATAATAGGTGTCCCTGCTAACCTTCATTCTTGTTTGGCCTGGTCCTGCAGTGACACCAACAAGGAAAAAAAGCCAGAAAACCCAAACCAAAAGCCTCTGCTGCTTAAAAGCCAGACAACATTCCATTCCATTTGCTTGGATAATATTTTGTTTCTGTGTGTGCATATACTTAAGGGTCCTCAGTGGGTAGAGAAGAACTGGATTTGCTATGGCAGAAACAAGGATGGTGATTCACTTGTTTGAAGTGAAGCTTCATTAGTAATTGATATTCTGTTCATCAGCTGAAGGAGCTTGTGGAGGGACACTACGTGGGACAAGTGGAACTATTTCAAGTCCACACTTCCCTTCTGAGTATGAGAATAATGCTGATTGCACCTGGACCATATTGGCTGAACCAGGAGACACCATTGCTTTGGTCTTTACTGACTTCCAGTTAGAGGAAGGATATGACTTCCTAGAGATCAGTGGAACAGAAGCACCATCAATATGGTAAGTCAGAGATCTTGCAAAGACCTCACTTCCTGTTTTTCTTTTTTTGGAGCCTATCTGAAAAGATAGCAGAGGATATTTAAGATATTTTCTACGTGTTAGTAATGACCATTTTTTTCTGTGTTTTTTTGGTCCTTTTCACCTTTCAGAATGGGAAAAAATCCAGTTTGCTTCTGTTTCTTTCCACATCTTTGTCCTTCCTCTTATTTTCCTCCATTTACCAGAGTTATATTTGTAAGGTATCTTATCAGTGAGCATTTAATTAATGTTACATATTTGAACTTGGTATAAGAGCATTTTCTGATGTTGTCTTGAATGACTTATGGTATTGTATTTCAGCAATGAAAGTAGTGAGCAAAAGTCAGCCTGAGTAAGAAAGGAAAATATAGACAGCTAAGACATGACATCTTATTCTAAATAGGCAGTGATTCAGTCTTACTACATGTACACATGTATGCAAGCATTACTATCTGATGTTAGCTGATATTAAAACTGTTTGCTTAGTAATAGTAGGGATTAGTAATTGTAATACTTAATCTACATTCTCTGCCCTAAGTAAAAGATGGTAGTTCTGCCTGTGGGAATGGATTAAGTTGTGGAACAGTTTGTATTATGATTTCTTTGCAGCCTACATATGCAGGGTTTTCATCCTTTCCATCTCTGAGAATGTCCTGTGCTTGACATATGCACCATCGCTATAAAATTTAGCCTAGAAAAATGTAGACCTTCTCACAGATAACTGATAGTTATTATCTTCAGAGTGCATTTCTAGAGATAGGAAGCAATCCCACTGTTATTTTAATGTCATAACAGGCTAGACAGTGCAATATATTAATTATTGTGAGGTTCTAGCAAGCATTTGATCTTTTGAAAATCTATCAATAAAATCTATCAATAAAAATGTGGGGTAACTATACTTGGCAACTATGTAAAAACCTTTGGTTTAAAGACACGTAGATCTATGTAACTGATGCCAAGATGATTTTTTTGCCTTTTCTTTTATATACCTTATATATACCTTATATAACTTTTATGTATCCTCAGTATTCTTAGTATGTGAATTTGTAATTCCTTAAGTCTGACAACTTAGCATAGCCCTAGTATTCTGTGAGGCCAGGAGACCAAACATCCTAAAGGCTTCACTGTAGGAGCCTGGAGGGCCCTATGCTATTTTGGGAAACGAAGGTCCTCTCTAGAACATATCCTGTAGAGATTTGACCCATCCAAGGGGGATTCCTCACATGGGGGAATAGCACACCATTCATCCAGGCCTCCCATTGGGGCATCCTTGTTAGAGATGCTAATTTGTAAGGTCTATAAATTGTATACACGTGTGCATATTGTGTGTGTGCATTGCGGCACATTCCACCTTGGTGAAATGGCAGGCCATAAGGATCCTTATTAAATACTGTGGTGGTGCGTATTTCTGGGAGTTACCTGGTTTCTGTGTAGACCCTCCCTGCAGCTGTGACGTGTTTTCCCCTCCCCTCCCTGTCCCTGAAGCGTTATCCCATTGGTTGGTGTTATATGTCCCCCGGCCCCTCTCCTGAGGTTTGAAAAAGCCCGCGAAGGAGAAACCCGGCCTCTTCTCTCCTCTGGAATCCAGCCAGAATAAACATCCTCCGTTACCTGGAGGGAGAAGCAGCACCTTTTTGGTCTTTTTCTTGGTCATGAAGGATCTCCCTGAACCCCTCCATCGACAGAGCTAGCTTGGATTACTTCGAGGGGCAAAGGGACGATCTCTTCAAAATACCAAGCTAAAAACCCTTTATCCCTTAACCATGTCTGACTCTCAGCTTTTTAAGACCAGGAAAAGGCATCATCACAAGATTACCCTCTAACATTTCCACATGAGCAAAAGTTGTGTAATGGCAGTAAGTGAAGCAGCTTGATATCAAATTAAGTGCTCATGTCTGTCTGAGGTACACAGTCTAAGTAAGTACCCCCTTGCCTCTCACTCATGCACAGACATGCACAACAATCATCAATGACAAAGTTTTCTTCTTAGGACTTCTAAGGCTCAGAAGCTGAAATCTTGACGAGGAAGAACTAACGCAATTTTGCTACAGAACATAAAAATATGTCCATTTGATTTTGTGTTAGAGACTCTACTAGACACTTTACAACATACTTGTGCTTTTGATTTCTGGTAATAGATGAAGAATATGAGCAGAAGACATTGGAAACTTTCTGCATTGATCTCATGCAATATTGATCAGCTTTACATTGGAACAGAGATATAATAAGAATTTTATTTCTTCTAGAATTCAATATCAACATTTTTTTTGCTTTCTGTGGTATGCTAGAGATCATTATTTAGCACTGATCACTAAAACCTGTATTATTTGTGTGTTCACAATAAATTAGCAACAATAAATATTGGATAATATTATAATTTGGGTTGGAAGCAACCTTAAAAGATCATGTAGTAATACCCCTCTAATATGAGCAAGGACATCTTTAACTGGATCATAGGTTGCTCAGTCCTGACCTTGAATGTTTCTGGGGATGGGCACTCACCACCTCTCAGGGCAACCAGTGTTTCCAGTGTTTCTCCACCCTCGCTGTCAAAAAATGTCTTCTTTATATGTAGTCTAAATCTACTCGTTAAAGTCATTACTCCTTGTCCTATCAAATCAGGTTCTGCTAAAATAATCTGTTCCTCTATTATAAACTTCTTTTAAGTACTGAAAGGCTGAAATGAAATCTCCACAGAGCCTTCCCTTTCCAGGCTGAACAGCCACAATTCTCTCAGCCTTTTCTCATATGAGAGGTGTTCAAGCCTTATCATTTCTGTGGCCCTCGTCTGTACTCGGTTGAACAGGTCTTTCCTGGGCTGAGACACAGAGCTGAACGTAGAACTCTAGGTAGGGTCTCACCAGAGCAGAGCAGAGGAAAGCAGAGGGTCAAAATCCCCTTCATTGCCCTTCTGGCTATGGTGCTTTTGATGCAGCCCAGCACACATTTGGATTTTGGGGCCACATGATGCAAGCTCATGTCCAGTCACCCACCAGCACCCTCAAGTCCTTCTTGGCAGGGCTGCTCTCAATCTGTTCATCCCCTAGATTGGGGATTGATATGAGGGGTTGTCCTGACCCAGGTGCAGCACTTTACACTTGGCTTTTTTGACCCTTGTGAGTTTTCCATGGGTCCACTTTTTAAGCTTGTCCTGGTACCTCTGTGTTACATTCTGCTGCACATTAGGGAGGTTACAGCCCCCAGTGATTGACGTGGAAATCAACAAGATGGGTCTCTGCTTTGTTAAACTCAGGAACCCATTTTTTGGGGTGTCACCAACACAGGAACCAACTCAGCTTAATCCAAAGTTGGAGAACCCCAAACCAAGGCAGGCTTTTGGGTTTTGGTCACTGCAAGGGAGAAGCCCCAGGGGCACAAACTAATATGGATACAATAGGAGGGGTTAATGCAGAAAACAACGAATTGCAGCACAAGAAAGGCAGAACTTGGACGGGCTGAAACCCCATGAGGGATTTTGGGGGTGGAGCAACTTTTCCCAGGCATACAGGGCACATCCCCAGAGACAGAGGGCTGGAATCCACTGTTCCCTGGACTTAAAGCTACACTTCTCAGTTAAACGCTA
This sequence comes from Pseudopodoces humilis, assembly GCF_049639895.1. Classification (NCBI taxonomy): domain Eukaryota; kingdom Metazoa; phylum Chordata; class Aves; order Passeriformes; family Paridae; genus Pseudopodoces; species Pseudopodoces humilis. Next base: position 92,340,355 of record NC_142202.1, read on the forward strand.
CTTTTCTAAAACCAAATCCTTGCCATTTTGGGTGGGGGTACTCCACACCTCTGGATGGCATCCTATTCCTCAGGTGTGTCAATATACCACACATTTTGGTGTCATCAGCAACCTTGCACTTTATCCTGCTCTCTATGTCATGGATGAAGATACTATGAACAGTACTGGCATCAGTGATACCAGTGCAGGATTAGTACAGGATCACTGATTAAAGTCTGGAGAAGCTGTGGGGAGTTTTGTAAGAAATGTTTAAAGGATTATTGGAAAATTTGGAATGAAGCTACACATTTAGCTATATTTAAGCCAGAACAGTTACCATAGCGACATTAGAGCCATGCTAAATGTAGTGCATTCTGTAATATGCTAAAATCAGCTGTGTGTCTAAATGGGAAGTTGTTCCATACTTAAAACTAATGGTCTAGGAGTGTTATCATCTAAAAATGTGACTTTTTTTTAATTGCTCCCTTTTATTGTATCTGGCATCTTGTCAACAGCTTTAGACATTAATTCTGTATTAGGAGTCTCATATTCCATTAGCACGGTCTGGTAATTAGGTTTGTTTTTCCCCTTAGAGGAATACTTGCTGTAGAATAAGTGAAAAAAGACACATACATGAGCACTGTAAAAGCTAGAAAGAGAGAAGAATTAAGAAAGTAATTTCAGACTGATTATTCTTTAGCGGTTTTAGTGTATGATGCAATATGTCTGGATTACCCTCTCCAAACATATCAGCAAGGTTAGAAGCAGTTCCAGCATGATTGCAGTAAAAAAAGACACACATATTTCTTTAAGTAAAGCAATGGAAATGCAAGAACAAGTGGAATCTAAATGCTGAAGGAAAATAATCTTATGTAGCTATAAAATATGTAAGAGATTTTATGCTATAGTAATAATATAGGTTATACATTTTACTCCTACATAAAAGATTTTTTAATATTAATTATATACCGCATGTTTCTAGACTTGTTTTATAGGATGTTCAGTTAATTTCCTTCTTATATAGCTGATCATTGGTTTGTTTTCCAATGCATTGCTAAGGAAGAAGAAATTTGTTTACATTTTCTTATTTTTAAAATCACTCATATGGTCCATCCTAATGGACGTTTATAAAACATCCATTTAGTTTATAAAAGAGTTGAGATATTTCTTTTATATACATGATATAGTTAGAAGGTCTAAAGCTATTCAAGGTTAATTTGTTTGGGGATTTTTTTGTTTGTTTTGAGTGTGGTTTTTTTTTGTTTTTTTTTTTTTTAATTAGAGAGGAGTTATGTAGCTCTACATCTTGAATGAATATAGGCGATCACATTTTTAATTCTGCTTTGAATCAATAAAGTGTCAACAGGCTTTAGAAGAGGAACATCAGTGCAAAATTAATGTGAAGGACATAGAAAAGATTTTTTAATCTGTAAAATAAGTGGAAATATCAGTTAGACTGTAGGTGAAAAAAAACTTTTTGAATTTGAATAATTTCTTTAGTTTACTATTACATAACAAGTTTTAGATGTAAGTTTATTTTGAGTTGGTAAGGTATTGCTTGCATTGCCACAAACAGTACTTGTGGGAGCATAACAGGAAGACTGACTCTGCTATGTGTGGAGCCTATGTCCAAGTCCACCAAATAGTTGACCTTTTGGGTCTGAAGGGCTCCTGTGTTTTTAATTATTAGAACATTTAAAACAAAACACTAAAAAAATTCTGAGCATTGAATGTAACTTTTAACATACTTCCAAACATGTCCTTTAGACCTCTGATTAATTTTTATAGTACTTAAAATTAAATCAAGGTTGGATCTAAAGATAGTATTAAGAAGTATCTTAAGTATCTTAGAAATCCAGACTTCAGCTGAACACAGCTAAAGTTTTGAAAACAGAATTTTCACACCTTTGAAATAGAATTCTATTACTTAGGGAAAGCATCCTATTAAAAATCTTAGTCTTTCCCAGGACTCCTCTTTGACATGGAAGTGTGGGATTTTTTATTATTATTTGTAGGTTAGGTAAAGCTGGACAATTCACATGGGCAAAGATAGGTCCAACTCAGGCTTTTTCATGTAAGTGTGGCTTGGCCATAATTTTTACAAGATCATCAAATTATCTTAAACTGTTATACTGTGTATGAAAGGTGATTGTGATACTAAGAACAATTCTGCAATTATTGTTGAACTTAGAAATTAGAATTTAACAAATGTTCAATTTTTTTTTTCTCTTTGACCTTACAATATTGATTTTATCTTACTGTGCTCCAATTTAAACCCAAAATTAATATTCTTCACTTTTTTGTCAGTATTTTCCAATGCAGGAGAATGAACTACACTTCATACTTTTTAGTCTGAATTAATTTCCTAATACTATTTAAAATTACCTTAAGGTTATTCTGACTTCCTTATAAATCATTTCAATATCATAGTGAGAGGCCATAAAAATGTATGTGGATGTGAGAGTGATTTGGAAGCAGCACTAATGAATTGCTGTAATCTTGGCATACAATTTGACATAAGTACCTGGAGTCATCCGAAACTCACTTCTTGTTCCTATGTTAATGAGTAACTCCTGTCACAGCTGGATACTATTTTGTGTTTCTTAGCTAAATACACCAGTCCAAACACTCAGATACATTTAAAAATAGTAGGATTTCAATTTGTATACTTTCTGTCCTGTTTGTAGATCTGTTGTTATCTTAATTACCACCCTCCTTGTGAGAGGCCTATAGCAAAGTAATGCATGAGGTAATGGAGTGGTCTAGATCACCCTTTCGATAGACACCTATGGCTAGATCCAGACAGCTGAGCTGAGTGTTTAGCTCAGAATTACCTAATTATACAGCTAAAGAGCACCATCTATTGGTTTGCTGATGAAAGCTGTATCGCTTGTGGATCACCTTCAATAAAGTAGCTCTGCACCAGGAAAAAGCCTTGGGATGTAGCTGTGCCTAATAAGGCACTATTTTTTTTTCTTTCTCCATCAAGTGAGAAAAGATATGCTATGGTCATGCAACAAAGGGAAGGCAGAGCCCAGCTTTTTCATTTGAGGAATCTATTAAATTTTTATTAATTTATGTGTAATTGCTTACTTTTTTAGCCTCTTTAGGGTTATCACGACCTTTTTTGTCTCACCAGGGAAATTCTGCAAAGTTATATGCTAGTCTTGGAGTTACTGATAAAGGGTTCTCCTGCTGTCTGATAGTTTTTGGAAGCTCTTGCCTTTCTCTATCTTTTAACTGGATTTCCCCTATCAGCTGTTTCAGTTAGGAAAACAGTAAGTACAAGCTTCTCTACTTGATAACCTGTCTGTCTGACCAGACACAAGCAGTTTTTTTGCAGGAAAGCAGGTTGCATAGTTACCCTCAAATTCTTGCTATTGACTTTCATGTTGCAAAGTTTTCTGTTACCATGTGAAAATTACATAATCTATGGCATGTAAAAATTAGCAATAATTTTATCTAGCAGTTGAATCCAACCTATTAAATATATATAGCAACAAAAAAAATGTTTAAAACTGATTTACCCTAGAGCACTATTCCACTCTAAACCCCCAAGATACATTGAAAGGACAGAGAAATTTTAAGGTGAGTGGCTAATGTAGGTTGTTTGCCTGTATGAAGAACTTTTTAAAACTGAAATATATAGTGGTCCCGACAGTACATTGCAGACTTTTCAATTCATAATATGTTTATTTACCTGGTTGGAAAGAAATTTCTGTTAATTAAGTACATTTTTGCTAAAAGATTTCATCCATACATAATTCGTTCAAACTCTCGCCGTGGCGGAAATCATCAGAAGGGATTTACATATTGAAAGCTGAATAAATGATTGAAAAATCTCCAAAATAGGTAATATGGCAAACACTGTGTCCCTTTAAAAGGCTCAGTAGAATACATCTTTTCCCCATCTTCTGAGTTCTCTCAGTCCTTTGGTACTGACTCTTGTCTCTCCAGGTTTCTCCTAGTTGTTTTTTATTGGCAATACCTATGCTCCCGCTGCTCCCTTCGCTCCCACAAATGCATCCTAATTCTGCATCCTCCCTCAGCACTTCTTGCTGTGTTAAATGATTTAAGCTTAAATTCAGTTAAAATCAATCCCAAAAAAGAATGGACAAATCATTGCTTATCCTGGTTTCTGGTAGATAAAGGGTTGAAAAACATATACCCCCAGGCATTTTTTTTAAAAAAAAAGTCAACTATGTGCTTTAGTCATAATCAAAATGGTGTATCACAAGTTTGCAAACAAAGTGCTCAACTTGAGCTCCTGTGGAGTTGTGTGATCTTGAAGAGAATGTCTCACTGGTCCCAGAGCTGTTAAGCAAGTTTCAGGAAGGATTATCCCCACTCATGTATTAGGGAATTTATACAGAAAATTGTCAGAGTGTTTTGCATAGGACATCAGCTGTGTGTACTAAACATGTCATACCGGCAACGGGTGTACTCTAGTTCTAAACGTATTGCTCTCCAGAGTCTTTTAAAATTCCCTGAGTGGGAAATAGCAAGCTTTAATTCAGTGTCTATAGCCAGTTCTTCTTTTTTTAAAAGCAGTTACTAAACCCAAACTCACACAGATAAATAGCTTCTTCACTCCTACTGTTTTTTGATAATAAGGATTAATAAGCTGATATCATCGGTGATATATCGTGTACTTGACTATATTTATCAAAACCATCATGTTCCAAAATGGATCTTCTTCAGGCATTCAAATGCCTACTTGAAAAAATGAATTATCCACAGTTGTAAGTAAATTGTTAGCAGGCCTGGAGACATACAGACATACAGTGAACACTTCTCAGTATATTTGGAGTCTATGGAAGTTAAAAAAAAAATAAAAAATAGTGTACTTAAGACACTTCACCCTTTCTGAAATTTATGTGGGAGAGAAGATGAAACCTAACTATGGTTAATAAAGCAAAGCTTAAGGGAAATTGGTATCTTAAGACAGGGTTACATTTATTTCCACCATCCTGGGCATTGTCTTCCTTGTGCTTTCAGCATCCTAGTGACTTTTTTTAATTGTTTTGATACAAGGAACATGTCTGGTTGTTGTAGGTTTTTTTATTATTTGCGTATTAAATAATGTAGCATGTATTATATAAGGAGATGAGCTTTGCTATTTGCTGTGATGAACCTACAGATTCTAATTGTTGAAATGGCCATATTGAAGAGAAGAAAAAAGAGTGAAAGTAGTGGTTTCAAAATTAAGCTGAAATGTAGCATCCAAATTTGTGTGTGATCTCTGAGTTGCTGGAATTGCACTGGAAGAAAGGAAGTGTTGTAGAGAATAAGGATGACAGTTTTCTTTCCCATTATATTGTATATATGTATATGTATAAATATGTATATATATATATATTATCTTGATATTAATCTGATTTTAGAAAATAGATCATATAGTGTCCTGCTGCAAAGACAAATCTCAATAAATGTGTTGTTTATATTATCTCTCATAGAAATCTTGCAAAAGTTCTTAGGCTTGTATTTGAAGAAAGCATATCTGAAATGCATCACTTATCTCTTGTCATTTTTTTTCATTCTAAATAATATATATAAAAATACATATTAGTATCTGCATGCATAAAAGTATGTTCAAGGTTTTGCCAGGATTTTGACCTTAAAATAGATAGGAGGGTAAATATACTTCATGCTAATAGTAGTGACTGAACTCATATAATCTCTTGCCTGTGTTAGCTGTAAGGACACAGAGGCCACTTAGCTGTTAACACCAGCATGTGAGTCGTGTATGAAGTGAGAAGTACAGAGGCACTAAATTGACACTTAATTCACAGAACACTATTGCTTTCTTTGCACCTATTAATTTACAGCTTACTGTGCTGAAGAGGCATAAAGGCTTCATTCATACCAAATCACAAACTGACAGGAACATAAGAGTGAGAGAACTCACTTAAGGAAGCACTGTGACCCACAGTATAATTTTCTACTGCATTTAAAAGAATGTGAAAAAGCACTATATTTTTTTTAAGTTAAGTATGTGAGCATGGTTTAAATACATTAAAAGAGAGCTCAGATTGTTTAAAATACCACTGCTTTACTATCTTTCTAAATAGATTTTCTAACCGTGGGGATTCAGTGTGCTCCTAAAATAGCCTTCTACTAGGTCTGTTACATTATTCTAGAATATATATACCATTAGCTTCATTTACTGACAAAATTCTTAACATTGGATTCTGAAAAATATCCTTTAATGATGAAACAGTTCATGCCAGTGTAGTCAGATTAGAAACGTTTCTTAGAGATATTCATGAATTGATAAATTTCTTGGTTTTGCACAGTATTTATCAATGACAATGCAGTCAGTCTGAAAAGTAAAACAAAACATTCAGATATTTTGACTTCTGGAATATTACATTAAATTATTCCCTTCCCTTCCCTTTTGCCATACAGCCCTGCCAAGGATTTTAGGTTTGTATGCAATAATCACAGTAGCTCTGAAAAAAAACACATCTACTCACTGATTTTAAAAAAAAAACAACAAACAAAACCAGCAAAACAACAAAACTACAAGCAAACAAAAATCCAAACCAATTGGAATTTGCACTGGAGCATTCCAATCTGTATTCTGTATTTGTTTTGAGGTTTGCATTACCACATGAGAAAGAAAAAGTTTAATGTAGAAAATCTTGCTGTTAATGTGTGTCTGCATATAAATATGAAGTCTCAAACCTGTTGAAGTAATACAGTTCATCTGGTGAAATCACAATTAACAAAGATCAATATTGGGACTACTAGATCTGTCTGGAAAATAAAAAGACAGTTATTTCCTGGATCTTAGACCAAATTCTAGTTTTGATACTTGCTTAGTTTTGCAATAATACTAGAAAATAAATCAATCATGGTGTAAATTTACCCTGGCACGAGCAGTGGCCTCTTTTGGATGGTAATTTACCAAACTGCTCTTTTAAAGCACTGTATTTTTCTACCTTATATTTCAAATATATTAGAATTTTAATATCAATTACTGCCATTTTCTAGAAGATAAAGGGAGTTTTAATACCCCCTGGGTTTTTTGACATATGCTTTCAAACACCCAAGAATATGAAAAATTGTTTGGTAGTAATTAGCATAGTTGAATGTGTTCTTACTTTCCAGCATATAAAATTATCTCAGCAATTATTTTAAGATATTAAACATTTTAGGAGAAGAATAGAATTTTATGATGTAAAAATCAAGTATGCATACAGGTCTGTTTCATTTTTTTCCTGGATATACTGAAAGTTGCTAAAACATGGTACATGACAACTAAAACATTTGTTAGTAGTTTGGGTTGTTTTCTCTCCAGCAATATATACCAATGTAGATCTACTCCTCGAAAAAACTCTTCCTGAATTTCCACTACAAGTTTTTTAGGCCAACTACCCACTAGTCTGTTGCATGTTTTCTCTGCTGAGGCCTGTGCTGTGATCTACAGCAGCTCAGAGTAAACCTGCCAATGAACCTTTCTTACAGTTAATAAATACCTTGGCCCCTGGTACCTCTGTTTAGTTAGCACACAGAATGCATCGATTATTTCCTTGACTCTAAAAGAATGTTAAATTGAATTTAAATAGCATGTTTATTGATGACTACTCTTTTTTTAAATTCCTGCACAGTAGGCTAGTGATTGGACTTAATGGGTTTTCTGCAGAGGTCTGCACTTAGAAAATACTGTGCTGTTACATATCTCTGATGTTTTAAAGAGATAGTTACTGCACAGAAAGTTTAGATATGATGTGTAGTGGTGACTGAGATATTGTTTCTGTTTATCCAATCTCTCAGATGGGCACAGAAGAAGACAATAAGTGGGGAAGGCAATTTGATGTGAATAAAAAGAAAACATAAGGATTTTGCTAGTTTATCCAAGCTTGAGGCAGCACCACAATGAAGAGTGAGAATTTCAGATCTAAACCATCTAAACAAAAAATGGAAATACTAATGGCTCCTTTTTAAACAGTGGATGCTGATGGGCATATAAACTGAAAATCTATTCCATATTCTGATAAGATTGGCAAATTATTCCATCCCACTTTTAATGAAGCAAGGAAAAGAGAAAGAAAAAAAATGCAAGTTTTCCTTACCAGAACTCACATTAGAAAAAATTAATGTTTTTAGATTGGTGCAACCCTAATATGAAAATATTTTGATTAGAAACAATACGCGCGTAAAACATTGCACGTTTTATTATTATTTAATAAAATAATTATTGTGATATATTATTATATGTAATATTTATAATATGTATTTTAGGGTAATACAGTGGATTATTTAATATTAAATTTATGCAAAATCTCATGTAGAGATACATGATTTTCTACATTTAGAGGAGACTGATCATATGCTTTTATTTTATATTCAGAGCTTTTGTAAGTAAGATATTAAAAGAAAGGCTCTATTTCCAGTATTGTTCTATAGCAAGGAAAAGACATATTTGTTTTAGAACATATGCATTTTTTCAACTTTGCCTTGAAACTAGGGACAGGATCAAATCCCTGAAAAAAAACATTTAGGAAGTAGCAAATAAATTAATTCAAATAACTTCAAGTAACTAAACTGCATATTTAGTTGCATTACCATGATAATCAAGAGTTGTCTTTTTTAGCTGACTGTAGTGAGAATAGTGCAGTGTACAATGCATGCAAGAACAGAAGAAGCATATATTCTAGCAGAGCATATATGCAGATTTATTGGACTGATATTTGGCATTTTTCTGTGTACATAAAAATATCATTAACATTACAAAGTTAAGCTTTCAAGATTAATAGTGCCATCTTTAGTTTGAGCCACTTGTACATAAATGTTGACACAGCTTTTTAATTATCCCATCAAATGCTCTTATTTCTAACTGTGAGACAGAATAACTGTTGTGCATTTAAAGAAACTCAGGTCAGAACAACTGCTGCTATACATGTTGAGATGAGTTGTGTGTATTTTATGGGATATTAAAGGAAAATAAAGGAATGTCTCATGATTAAAAAAAAATTGAGTTTCTCTTTAAAACCTGGGTCTTATGTGTGCTTTATTCGTAGAGTTGCCACATCATGGTAACTATTATCTTCAGACAAGATTTGTGAAAGGTTTTGTCAATATTGTGGTCTTTATTTCTCCTATAATGAGCTTCAATTCTTTCAGCTCTTCTGTCAGCTGCAACTACTTTGGTTGAGCCATGGTGATTATGTAAAGAAGGTCTTATAAAATTATACCAGAAACAAAATGGAATGAAGAGCAAAGAACTTTATTTGTAGTTCATGTGCAATCTATTTATGAAGTGAACAGACTGACTCCCAAATAATGATTTTATCGATTCTAATACTCCTATGAAGTGAATTTAATTTCAAATAATTTATCTGTTTATGTTATATTTTAGCGTAAGGATAGACTTAAAAATTCAAAACTGATGCCAGAAATCAACTGATATAAAAAATGCTTGTCCTCAGAACCTCAGCAGTGATAGCAGATGAAGAGGGTGCTTGAGCCCTTGATGTGAGCCCCTCTTACCTGGTTCTCAGTCCAGTATTGCAATGACCAGGCTTTTTTTGAAGTGTGTTAAAGAGGTGTACACAAACCAGAATTAGGCCAAAATTAGAACACTGGAGACAGACTATTCACAGGTTTAAAAGGATGTCTGAAAAGGAGACATGCAATTAGAAAATAATTTGAAGATGATTCAAAAGTGGATGCTTGCCTCATCTGAAAGCAGTTTCACAGGTAAAGGTTTACAGCATCTAAATGCACCCATGCAGAGAAAACACCATATCATACCTAGGTAAACAGAGCAAGAAATCTATGGCCAAGACAAAGAACCAGAATCTATTTCCACAGTTGAATGAAGTAGTGGCTTTGTTGTTTTAGCAGATTTCAAAGTTGACTTTGAATTTTCCATCTCCTAATTTCTTAAATTGAGATTGGGTGTGTGTCTTAAACTAGTAGTGTAATGAGGTGTAAATTATTGCATACAGCCCAGGGATTAGGATTTCTAATTTTAATGTACAGAACCTAGATCTAAAGACTGACTATAAAAGAAGACATTCTAGTAGTTCTTGTTCTATCTTCATTGGTATGAAAAAAATCCTTCAAAGTAGCAAATCTTGCATTTAGTATTGAAGTGTGGGATTCCAGAATTTGGCACTATTTATGAGGAGAGTTTCTAAAGATGAGGGTTTTAACTCTTCTGCAGAGGGCAACTATCAAGAGAAATCTTGGTTTCTTAGAAACTGGTGTACAGGTTTTCATAATAAATATTTAGAATTAACATGCTGCCCCCTGGGTGGAAATATGGTAATAAAAAAAAAAGGGTAGTGTGTTTGCTTCAGCTGCTGTGTTTGAAATCAATCCACTGCAGTCCCACTGGGCTGGATAAAGCTCTTAAAAATGTTAATTTTTCTGTGTACAGTAAGTAGCAGTAAAGCCCTGCAAATCTACATAGACTTGAGAGCTGAATTAATGAGTTTTATTTATATTTGGGATTTATCCACATTCTAAATGGTTCTGTACTGGGAGAATCTCAAGTCATTGTCAAATTTTTGACACTGATGATTGGTTTACAACAAAAGAAGATCTATTATTTAAAAAAATAAAAAAGGTACTCAGAAGACTGGAAAGAAATATTACATGTTTGATATGAAAGTATTAAATTCAGATCCTATTTTCTCCAAATGTGGATGTTCTTTCAGAAACTTTTATTTCTCAGGACTGATAACAGTTTCCTGTGTGTTCAAATATGTATGACAAGACTACATTTTCTTTATCATAATCTGATAAATTCAGGCAACATATATGAAATTCATATTTAGGAACAAGATATTCCCATTCTAATAATAAACAATTACCTGTGTAAATGAAATAATGAAAATTTTCCACCTAAACAAGAGCATATTTTTTCAGAAAAATACTACATAACCCTTGATTTAGTGTTTTTCATTCCTTCAGAGTGTTTTGTAAGCTGTTAATTATCCTAATTGTTAAATGAAAGCATCTTATTTCCAAGCTTTCACACATGGCTAGCTTCAGGTTCCAGCCACAAATTTGTTTACCAGATTCCAGTTCCCAGTAACTCCTTGCAAATTGTAATCTCACAACTTTCTTTTTGATAATATAGAAGAATCAAATATTTTTAGATTTTTAGAAAATTATATCTAATATTTTAATTATTCTTGATTTCTTGTCAAAACCTCTGCAAATATTCTTGCCTGCAAACTGACATTGTGAAGAGAAAAAGAACATTACAGTGTACGGTGTTAGAGATGTTTGTTGCTTATTTCCCTGCCACCCTCAGTGTTAAACAAGATTATCTGTCGGTCCCCATGTCAGTGTTTGGTTTTGAGTTTTTTCTGCTGTTATGGGGGATAGCTCAAGAATATGGCTTGGATTGTAAAATTGACCCAATTAATGTGAAATAGAAAAGAAACAGATATTATATGAGTTCGTGTTTTCTGTGAGTTTTATCAAGTTAGAGTTGGCTAATCTTACCTCATGCCAACCCAGAGAACCATGACGATTCTTGTGATCTTATGACTTTGTCAGGAATTCCTGCAAAAATATTGGAAGAGCTGTGCCCAATCAATCATATGAGAACTTGTCCCCTTCAAGGCGGGTAACAGCTGTCTCCAGTCAAGTAAACTTAGGAAGTCCTTTCCTGCCTTGGGATACATTTTTGTATGCTACCCTTTTTGATAGGTTTCTTTGTGAGAATCAAGAACAAATGTCTCTTTTTCCAATTCTGGGATGGATTTTTTTACACTTTTATTGGTGGACTCTCATTCCATGCACCTTAGCATTTACCAGTATAAAGAAAATCCAGCTGCCCTTTAGGATTTTTAAAGGTAGAACAAATAAATGAGGGTAAATATATTGAGAGAATATCCTTGCAGAATATACTCAGAAAACCAAAGATCATTTTCAAGAACATAAATTTGTATCAAATAGAGAGGTAGAAACATCCACAACAGCATGGAGTTGCTTGTTGTCAGTGCTGAACAAAGACAGTCTATCCTCAATGAGCTTTTCATGAGACACTAGATATCTACTGGGAATTTCTCTAATTTGGTGGCTTAGAGGCTGTCTGAGAGTTAGAGGGCAGTTTTGGGAAATGCAGCCAAAGAACAGCACCATACCACTCACTGCATGAAGTCCCAAATTTGCTTACAGAGCAAACATACCAGGTTGGGTACATAATGGGTGGAGATGTCAACTTCCTCAAGGGCAGAGAGGCCCTGCAAAGAGACCTAGCTTGGCTTTCCTCTGTTCCACCTCATGTTTGGTTTTCTACACCTTGTATTTAATGACTGTGTATATTCCCCCTGAGTGTCTCTTGGTTTAACATTTTACAGTTTTCTGCATTAAATCAGTGGCGTGATCTGCCCATAACCTCAGCCTCTGACCAATTTCTGAACAGCCAAACCCAACTGACCTTCTACATGTAGCTTCAACAGAGACAGCAACAATAACTTCTGTCACTTGGCTGTGGAAGTGCAGAGTAACACAGTCATTCCTTGCTTATGGCAAGTGCTCAACAGTCTTGTGTGTAGCAGGGAGTTGTTTCCTCATTAAGGACAGGTGCTCAGAGAAACAGTCACGTTCACAGCATTTCAGTTTCATGCTGACATTCAGATAATACAGATAGGTGTGGCTCTTAGGCAAAGAGCACTCATCCTTTACACCAAGCAGACTGCAAGGTGCCAGGAACTGCACTTGTGTTCTCATGGGGCTCAGTTTCAGAATGCTTAATCTGACAAAAAACACTCCTGCAAAATATACTCTACTGCATTTAATACCCACAGCTGAGAAATCAGATTAAAAATTTTAATCACTGATTTTGGTGCTTAACATGGTGAAAGCTGGGTTGATTTGTATTTCATAGACATGGTCAATGTGGATTTACCTAGCCTATGTTGTAGAGAAGAATAAACTTTTAAAATATAGCATGACTACTATTCTTTTTCAGCAATACAGGAACAATTTCTGTATTTTCTTTTATTTAAAAAAAATCAAAGCTCCAATTTGATATAGCTTCATGTAAAGAATGAAGCTAATAGTTTTACTAGTTGGAAGGCAATGCTTTTGTGGAGTTTGTAGGAAGTACTACACCTGATTTATTGGATGACCTGTACAAGATCCAAAACCTTCAAAAGGTATGGACAAAGTAAATCTTGAAAAGTAGGGTACGAAACCTTAATGAACAAATAATCATTTTTATTCTCAGCATGTTAGTAGAAATAGAGTACATCTGTCCCACCCAGCAGCTGCATCATTTTGGAGCTCTTGAGATGGTTTGTGGAGGTGAAGAGAATATAAATCACAAATTGAGCAGTAAAAAAAAAAATAGGCAAAGAAACAGAAATACAGTAAGTATCTAAAATACATCAGTAAGGAAGGAATATAGGAATTTTTTATTCCAATATTTAAGAAATTATAGAAACTAAAAACCTGAACACTTTTAAAAATTACTTGTTTTAATTTTTAATGTAACACTATGATAAAAGATTAATACAGAGATTGTATATTGCTTTCAGAGTCAAAACAAAAATGCTAGTATTTTATCTTAGAGGTATTTCCAGTAAAACTAGGGAGAAATTAAACTTTTCTTTGCTCAAAGAAGTTGAAGATATTTTTTGTAAATCAAATGTGCCATCTGTATTTATTTAATTTTAATACTCATATATTATTGTCCTAATTAATTAGTCACCTTTAAAAGAATTGCCACCATGAAGCTATGATGCTGGAAAGCATCCCATTTCAACTTTAATTTAGAATTAAATGTTCTAATTCTCTGATATTTATTTTCTTAAAAGTATTCCTTTGGCAGTACTCTTTCAAATTACTTTTTACAAACAACAGAGATCCCCATTCAATATCTAATCATTGTATCTAATAATTAGCCCTAGCTCCACTATTATAAAATAGTGCTTGCTGTGCTTGTTTTATTTTAACTGTTGACGACTTTGAAGATCTCACCAACTAGCTTTTGGGTTGGGTTTTATAATTATATTTAGTTAGGACATGCTTCTGTGAGTATATTCTTTTTACCATCTAAAATATGGAACTTCAGAGATTTTATGTTCAAATCTTATATCTTTTATAAAAGAATTACAGAAAATGCATTCTATCATTTATAAATCTTCAATTTCAGTCTTATTTAATTTCAATTATTTTTATAAAGTTGATTTCTTATTTACTTTGTAACTTGAAACAAGTAACAAATGAACCCTGTTTTCTGACTAGTAAGCTTCAATGGTGAGTCAAAGGATTTAAATATGAAAGCATTATAAAGAGTTCAGTTCCTATATATGTCAAAGAGATCAGCATTTTTTTATTGTCACTGTTTTCAGTTTTTGCAGGTTGGTACAATTTACAGGAGAGATATTCAACTGGCACAATCATACCTTATTTTTCCTCTGTGTAACATCTTTGTGGGTAGTAGTTCACATTATGACAGTAGCATACCTCTGCTGAGTGCTGACCTCCACTGCTCTCTACCTTTTTTAATTTTAAGTAGGCAAATCTATAGCATTTAGCATGGACCTGCCTTTTTAGGTTCCTAGTGTGAGTATGATAAAAATGAATCAACCACTGAAACATGAATCTAACAAAGGAACTTTATGCCTTCAGTAATTCTGGTTTTTTTAATGGTTTTATTTGTCTTTTAATAATGCAGAATAAATGTTAATGTAGATCATGAGATTACAACACTGGCATTCCTAATTCCAAGTTTTATTGTTCTGTAACACTGAATCAGCCATCTGAACCTCTGCTTAAGCAAGACAAAGAAGAAGTCAGCAGCAGTAGTTAATGCAGTTCATGCTGATGAGATGAAGTTCACAGCAAATTGTAGTCTGTGTGCTTTTCACTGTGTAAAATATTGAGGAAAAAAAATCCTTTGACATTTAGATTTTAAGTGCAGGTATGCCTTGATTTCATATGTTCCTAATGATACTTTACATTTATGTAGAAAATACAAAGATTTTCACTGCATCATAGAGAAAAATGTAGAGAGAGTAAAGATGCTTATGAAAGACTCTTCATATTTGCATATTGCCAGCACAGTGATGTCAAATACATGGAGATAATTAGTAATTTTGTATGTTTCTAAATTCTTGGAATCACCTGCAGATTTGATGATAAAATTTAACTTATAAAAACACAGTGACATTAAACATTTACTGCATTTTAGTGATCTTTCATTATGGGGAAGAAATTGTATAAATATTACATTGGGTTATCAACAAAGCACAGAGTCCCTTAGTTTGAAATACATGATATATTTAAACATGGAAAACGTAGAACCATTTCTAGAAAAAAATATTAAGCTACTTATATCTTCTTGTCTCTGAATTCTTGAAATGAAAACAGCATGATATGGAATGTTTTTTTGGGCTTTAAAATAAATACTAGTAAGAGGAGATTTCACATAAGTTCTCATATATTAAATATTAGAAAAGAAAAAATAATGTCTAATCCTACATTTTTTTTCTAAATTATAGTATTTGTTTATTATTATTTTCATATACAGAGTTTTCAGCAGATCTTTATGCCTTTGAAGATGTCAGGAAGTGTCATAGATGAACAGTAAAGATGCTTGTATGAAACTTACATATATCAAATTCCTCACATTTCATCTGTCTCTATTGGTATCTCATTTTTTGGAGCTGTAGAATGACTTAATTCAATGGTTTTATTGAGCAGTAGTATTTATTCTCCACTACTTTTCAAACTGCTACTCCTATTTAAGTGTGATCTGTCAACAGACCAGGTAGCTAAAGGAATTGGAAATACATGTGCTTCTGCTCTGGGTTATGTTCAGATATAATTACTGGCAGATTTTTTCTGAACTGCTGGGAAAAAAAAACACCAAAAATTCATCTAAATTACAGTTTTAATTCTTTTTAATTCCTTTTAATTCCTGAATAATGATAAATTTTTGTAACTGGAGAATAATCTAGCCAAACAAAGGCTTCATCTGGCCAAACAGGGTCTTTAGAGAGTCATAAAAACCCAGAGCCATATTTCATCCTCTTCTTTTCAGGGATAGCAGATTAGTGATTTCTGAGCTGTATTGATAGTTAGCTGCATACATCTAATTTGATGACTGTAAATAAGCAGTTTAATGTGGCTAAGGCTGACAATGGGTAGGGCCCAGAGCACTCTCAAACATCCTGCAGATGATTTCACAGAATCACAGAATTAACTAGTTTAGAAAAGACATTTGAAATCATCAATCTATGACCTAACACCACCTTATGGCACTAAGTACCAAATCCTGTCTTTTCTTAAACACTTCCAGGGACTGTGACTCTACCACCTCCCTGGGCAGCCCTTTCCAATGCCAAGCACTCCATCTATGAAGATTTTTTTCCTAATGTCTAGCCTAAACCTTCCCTTGCACAGCTTAAGACTGTGTCCTCTTGTTGTGTCTCTGGTTGCCTGGGAGAAGGGACTGACCCCCACCTGGCTACCACCTCCTTTCAAGCAGTTGCAGCTCTCACAGTTACATTCTACAACATCAAATATGATCTATGTGACTTTTCCAACATTCCCCTCTGATCTCTGTAGTATTCTAAAGTGAGTGAAAAAGAGCTGAACTCATGTAAGCTCTACACTTCATATAAAGGTACAGAAATGGAAATGTTTTCAAAATATGCAATAGAAGAAATATATTTGCATTACTGAAAGACCTGTGTCTATTAAACTTAGACAGAAACCATATGTTGTGTGGAACACAAGAAGCAAAAAATGTATATGGGAGGGAATGAAGCACACAACTATGGAATTATGTGAAGTAATATACTGTGGTGTTTTTCTAGAGTTCTGTATCTGTGACAATATATTTGAATCAAGCTGAGAATAAAATAGTTTCCTTACCACTTTGCATGGGATAGGGTTCTTGGCTGCTACCACTATCTGGTTTCATTGCTTTGGTTTGGGTTCTGTTTTGGGTTTTATAGTTATGATGGAATCACTACATATAGATTTTCATCTGGTATTCCTGCTGCTATTCTAGTTTATGAATTACTAATGTTAGTGACTTTTGGTGAACCTCCTCATTAGGAAGTAATATCTTTTATTAGGTGAACAGTATTAGATAAAATATACAAACTTGTGGGTAATCATTCAGATTGAATACTAACCATCATAGATTCATCATTCAAGTAACATGCCTGGCCATGGGAAGCAGTGAGTTAATTCCTTGTTTTGTGTTTCATGTCTGTGAACATGAACTTTTGCTTTCCCCATTAAAGTGTCTTTATCTCAATCCAGGAGTTCTCTGTGTTTTTCCCTTCCCGTTCTCTCCCTGGCTGCACTGGTGGGAAGTGAGCAAGTGGCTGTGTGAGGCTTGGCTGCTGGCTGGGGTTAATCCACAGCACTCCTGAATCTGTGATGCTTAGTATTCAATTTGAATTATTAATTTTAGGTTCCAGACTTGGCTTTAGAAGGTGTCTTGTAGTTCTTCCATAAAAGACTTGAGTGTAGAGTAATTTTGTTGATTAAAAAGAAAAATGAAAATATTCTGCCATTGCTGACTGTTTGCTCATCGGTTATCTGCGCTATGATTCCTTCCAACCCGCTATTCTATGACGTTGTATTTCATATGGCTGAATGGCATATGAGTACAGCTATTCCAGTTCTTATGGACTACTTTAGTCTCAAGGAGAGTGGAGGAATAGGAGATAGGATGTTTAGGAAGTAAAGTCTAAAAGAAAAAAGTGCCCATTATCTATAATATTATTACTAAAATAGCTGTAACTGCACATTATTTAAGGCCAGCAAACCCTAATTAAATGCTTACTTTATTACTAGCCCTTAAAACCAAAGGAAAATTAAAACCCACCCACTACAGCTCCCAGTGCATTGTGATAGGTGGTATCTTGGAAGCATTCCAAAGAAGGAATTCTTGCCTACTTCTGGTCAGAGAATGAAATACAAAACTTGTCACATAAAGCAAGAGGAAGGGAGTGGTTTTTGCCTGAAGTTTCATGGTATCTGCTGTAAAACTAGGGCATTTCCTTTAGTAATGGATGTGTAGCCAAGGCACTTTGAAACTTGTCCTTGGGGCAGAAAAAGCCATAGTACAAATCAGTGTTACCCACTGACTTCCCATTGAGTGTTAAATTAGGGTTGTCCAAACTGGAATTAGATGGGTGTTTAGGATTCTTGCACATTATTTTCAAATAATGCTTAAAAAAAAAAAAAAATCAAACCTTTGCAAAGTTGATAAAAAAAATCAAGTGTTTAGTGATGGCATATTTGGTACTTCAGTTCACTGACTTGTATGTATTTATTATAGTGCATAATTTGCAATAACAATAGCAAGGGTTTATGAGAATAACCAAAATAAGCAAGTAGAAGTTAGTCATATGTTAGGTTGTGCTTGTTACTAAGAATATATAGAATGGTTTCTTATAAATATCACAAAATTTATTGAAGAAGCAAATTCTGTTAGGTTTTTCTTTGTAAAAATTTTCAAGATTTTGTCTCTTTTCCTCAGAAAAAATATTCAACTAAATATCTTATACTGTGCTACTGATGAAAATAATTTATGTAAATCATGAATTTTTTGGTTCATTTTGTCAGCATTTTGAGTCCTTCAATGTGAGTAAATATTTCTTAAATCCCACTGGTTTCTTCTCCAAATAAGGAGAAAAAAAAAAACAAAATCAAATTGAAATTCAGGTATAAAATAAAAATGCAGAACAGCTCCTCAAAGTAAACTTTCTGCTTTTTTTCTGTGATGAAAGAAAACATAGGTTTCTGCATATTTTGTTTTGATTTTGTGAAATAATGATATGAAGTGAAGTCTTCTTGGTGTGATTTTGTCTTTTAACTAACAGTAGCTATAAATGCAGACACTGCAGTATTTATTTTGAAGCCTCACTCTTAAAACCACAAAGATATTTCTAGTACAAAGAGCTGTACCTGTGCACCCACCTGACTGTCTATATTGTTTTAATGTGTAGTATTCATAAATAAAATGATGAATAATTTATCTCCATCTGTGCAGACAGATCTTACCACCATAATCCTCTGTAACTGTCAACTCTGTAAGATAATGTTCTTGCTAAGGAAGCTGCTCCAGCAAAATTTAATGCAACTTTCTAGGTCTTTAAGGATAACATGCCTAGTGAGACAATATTTTAAACAAGTACTCAGTAATGCTTAATTGCATTATCTGTCCAGAAAGATATTTGAAGATATTATTACAAAATGCACCTTCTCTAAATGCACTTTCACTTACATGTATCTTTAGCTGATGAAAGAGCTCGTAAGTCAATGACTTTGATTCCCTCACAAATTACAAATTTTGCATCCACCTGCCTCTTCTGGTACAACAATTAAAATTTTTGATAGGTTGATAGAGTTTTGCGTATTTTCTTAATATTTAAGTTGAAATAGGTACCATGGGAGAAACAAATTGTTTTAACCTTATTTGCTGCAAACAAGCATATTTGTTTGTTTTTATTAAATTCGGCAGTTTAAAACACAAGAAAAGTCAGCTAGCAAGCCTCAAAATTTTCTTATTGTCTTTCAGAAAAATAAAAAGCTTTTTGAATGATTATCCATACTCATTGCAAGTACACTGTGAATGATAATACAAATAGCTTAATTTCTTCAAAGAAATTTTATGTACCTAAATAAGATTCTGTGACATTCTGTTTGATTTACATGGAGTTTTTATATACTCTGGATTGTACCTAAATGTCGTCGTGAGCAGTACTGTGAGGTAAAAATATGGAGCTGCACAGTAACTGATTCTGTTTTCCCTGTCCCTGAAAAACTAACGCAGATGCTTTGGGTGTTCTGAGGAGACATGACACCCTTTACCTTTTTAAATTTTTTTTTGTAGAATCTTGCAGCAAGCATGAGGAAATCTACTAATCCGCCCTTTTCGGAAACTGCACAAGTACAATCAAGAACTGTGGTTCTGCTAAGTGCAAATGTGTACTTACAACATTCACATGCCTCTTTGGGAGATATTTTATGGGCACTACTTATTCTAAACATGTGTTATTGCTTTAACAAAAGAAACGTGTCAGCATGAGAAGTTAACATTGAATGTTAATCACAGTAGCTTATAGGTTTTGAGTAAACTTGTTTTCTGCAGTCTTTTGTATAATTCATATATATGCCATTGTAAATCCGCATTTTTTAACACTTATACTGAAATAATACTGGTTTTATTCCCTAACTGCAGGATATTTTTTTTTCTTTTTTTTTTCTCCTGTGCCTCAAAGTACTGCAAAAGTGAAAACAGTATAATACACAAGACACTGTGAAGAAAATTCTGGAATAAGAACAATTTTACAAAAAAAATCAGAAAGGAAGAAAAAGAAAAAATTGAGTCCTACTGGTTTCACTAATGAAACAAACTCCAAAATGTCTTCTTCCTTTCTCTCTACTTCTACATCATTAGAATATATTTTTTTAATCTTTAATCTGCTTCCAGGGGAAAGTCATATGTTCTGGATGAGATTTTCTAAGCTGATTGCTTCACATGGGATTTGGATCAACCATCAATATGTCTGTTTTGGTTACACATGATAGATCAATTGATTTTTATGGCTGCTTTTGACCTTGAAGTATTTTAACAGTAAGCTCCCAGGAAAAAACTGTTACTGGGGAGCTTTTGGATCTGTGTGATAACTGAACAGGAACTTTGAGAATGACACGTCTGACAAGTGCATTTATTTTTAATCAGTTTTTCTGCTGTTCTAAATTTTACCTGGCGTATCCCCCAGACTGTCTTGTGAGCTTCTCCAATGGAGTCTCATCATGATTATTAGGAATCTGGAACACATGATAAATTAGGTGATGATAGAAGAATTGGCTTTCTTCAAGCTGGAAGAGAAGGTTTGAAGAGTTGGGAAACTTTTGCCTTAAAGACACACACAGATTATATGAGAAGAACATAGTGAAAATATGAGAAAGAAAATTATAATTAGGTTTAAGGAAAGAAATTCTGATGGGAACAGGTTGCCCAGAAAGGCTCAGGGACCTCCATCCTCTGCTGAACAAAGCCTAGGGTATCACCACACAGTTGGTGATCACCACACTACTTTGAGTTTGGGCTTAGACTAAATTATTTCCAGATCTTCCTTCCAATAGAAATTGTCCTATGTTGTTAAATTTTCTTCCAATTATAATGATAAATAGCATTTTAATTTTGTTCCCACGGATCTTGATTTCATATTCCATTTAACTGCAAATGCCACCAATACTTGTATTTTCTAACCACATTCTTATACAAAATCCCATAATCACCCTAAGACCTTCTATGAAGTTCACAAAGTCTGTGCCTTTCCTATCCCTTCACTTGCCATTGCTCCTAGCACAAGGGAACAGTGAGCAAGCAGTGCTTCTTTCAGATGTAATTGTACAAGGCCCTATCTAAAAGAGATAAAGTGCAAGAAAGATTGCATGGTCTTCATGTAAGAAAAAAGAGAATTATAGAGTATAAATGTCGATGAAACGTAGTACCATTGGGGACCATGTGACCTGCAGTGATGTTGCAGAGATACAATGAACTTATATGTTATTCAAATTGCTTTTACTGCATTCTATTATTACACCAAAATTGCTAAGAGGTTTACTTTTTCTTCTCTCTTCAATCATGTTTCTGTAAGAATGTATAAGAAGATTTTAAAACCAGAAATACAAGCTCTCTCTTAATATGAAGTGTCAAGATAGGCCTTTTGAAAACACAAGGAAGTATCGTTTAATTCTATACAGAAACATCAGTTACTTTTTTGTGCTTGTAATTTACACGTGACTGAATATAAATGTAAGTACTATAAATTAATCCTTTCTGTATTCCTGGTAGCCTATGAATTTTTTTTCTACTGCCTCATTTACAGACATCAGCTGCATAATTGACAGTGATAATTGTTGTGGAGTTTTTGCCAGACACAGGATTTTCTCTGGAGCCTTGGAGTCAATGTTTATAGTTTTTACATAACCTTTGAAATGTGTGAGGGTAATGTGATTTTATGTTCTTTCTTAGCAAGTGCTAGAGGAGCACTGGGTTGTACTACTACAACCAGCAGATTATTCTGAGATGTTTTGAACAGCTGCTTTCAAAAAAAAACCTTGGCAATGATAGTGTAGTCCTTCATCTTCTTGACTGTATAAGTTAGAAGAGCAAATGGAAATGTGTCCTTGGATTACAGCTGTCAAAAATATGTGCTTTGCTTTTACTAAAGTGTTCAGAAATAGATCTTTTTGCAGCTGTGTTTCCAGATATAAGTTCACTGTAACGTTTACTATAATGTTTGTTCTTCTATGATATTTCCCATGCCATGTTCTGGTCCTTCAGTTGTTTGGATTTATTTGTGCTGCTTGTTTCTCTAAACTGGAACTACTTGAAAGGAAACATTTATGTGTTACCAAAGACTGTTTTCTTGAATGTCTTTCTATTGTGAGAGACTCTCTTTTACTTAAAGAGCTCTATTACTTAAAGAGCTCCCACCCGTGGCAAAATAAAAAGTTGAATGAAGTCCAGGCTGACATCTAGGCCTAGATGTTGCAGTTTGTTTCTGTGTGAGGCTGTCTAAATGCAATGCCCCTAGAGCTGCAAGGGATGGTGTTTAGGAAACATTTTATCAAGTTTTTGTGCATCCTAACTTAAACTGTAGTTAATGGGTTTTGGTACATCAAACCCAGTGTGTTTTACCTCCTGGGGTTCATTTGCCTCAATCCTTGTTCAAGCATAGGCAATTTTTTTTCCCCTCTTTATACTTTCTTTTTTCTTTTTCTTTTCTACTAAGTGCAAGTAACTTCAATTTTATGGTAAATGCATCAGGTTACACAAAATAAACTAACTAAATAAAACTAAGAAAATAAATAAAAGCCCCATGGCTTTTTTCACATACTTGTAGTACTGTAAAAGATTGCTTATGACACTGAGTTCAATTTCTTGTGGGCTCACTCGATTACTTCAACCCCACTTGAAGTTATAACGGCTCGGAAGTTGAATATCAAATACATATTTTTCATTTCAAGCAATTTTCTTAAATCCTCTTTGTTTTCAGTGATCTTGTGTCTATTTCCATAAATAGGTATCTGTGTAGGATGAAGATGTTTTCCAGATGATTCATCACTACAGATATGCAAACTTTGTGCAATAGTGCACAACCACCCCCCAAACCTTGTACTGTCATATTTTCATGTGGATGTTTTAATTTAAGTGCAGCAATATTGAGGTTGTTATAGTCCCAACTCTTCTTAATATGTTTCTTGATGTTTTGGGTTCTTCTTTGGCTGTAGGTAAGTTATCATTTACACTGTTATGGTATCTCATTCCCAAGTAAATATTAGCACACACATTTTCACAGAACTGTTGGAAAGAAGAAAAATATAACCATCCTATTTTATAAAAACGAAGACAAGTATATATAGAAAAAAGGAAATAGTGGGGATCACACAGAAATCTGTCAAAACAGTGCAAAATTTTTTAAATCCTAATAGCTATCCTAGTTTATCCTTAAGATCTGCCTGTAATGTAATTAATTATAGAAGCAATGCTACAAATCTCAGGTCCAAAAAATCTTCCACTTTCTTGGCCAGGATTTCATGTGGCTCAGTGTAGAATGGATTTGCTGAGTATGAATGCATAGGGGTTGCCACAGGAATGGATTTGGATGGCTGATCAGCCTACCTCATATTATATTTATTGTCAGAAGAATATTAAGATATAATTGTAATATTTTTTTTCTGCAACTTAAATATTCTTCAGAAAATATTCTGAGTTTTAAAAATAGCATAAAAAAAGAAAGAACATGATTAAACAGACATCCTTTATATTCAAAATTGCCTCTGTTTCAAGATGTTAGTAAACTTTCAGGAATTTATTCGACTGATATGCTAGGATTCATTTCTAGGACGTTTTGCTTATCTGAGTGTATCATTTTCATTCTAGAGGATCTTGATTTGGAGTCAAGCCTTTCTGTGTGTACCCATTTTGTCCTTGGGTGTTCCATTCAGATTTAAATTTCAATTGAGGAACTCAATGTTTACTATTAATATTGAACACTATCTCCAAAGAATAAATGATTGTCATAACCTTTCTTTAGAAATCTTAATATTTTTCTGGTATGGATATGCAGCATTTTCTTTGATTATCTAGTACAACAGGTAGAATAAATGACATGGTTTTAGTTTATATAAGGTATTTTTCTGTTTAATATTAAATATCTGGCATGATTGCCTGGCAGATTTGAAGCCTTAGTGAATAAATTCTTTAGAAATGTAAAACTCTCTTTCAAATCAATATGCACTGATAGTTTTAGATATAACTTGAGAAGAGCTGTGGCAATATAAGTGGTATAATGGTTTGCTACTAACTCTTGAAAGAAACTAGATGGGAGAAAAGGCAATTTTGTAGTGAGTAAGTTGTTTGAAAGACTTTTAACACTATTTTTGATAGAATGAAGAATCCTAAATCCAAGTCTATCCCTATGTGTAGTATGCATGCCTATCCCAGACCTGAAACTTAAAAAAAGGTATTTACATTCCATGACAACAGCTTTCAGTAAGTAGCAGTTACTATTCCATGTCTTCATTTGGGCAAAAAAAGTTTATAACTTTTGACACAGTCATGTAAATACAGGAAAACCACACATATTTTGTGTTAAGTCATATTTTATATTGCTGGGAAGACAAGGTGGGTTTGAGAATCTTTGAAATTGTCTCTTTTATCCTTTCTCCAGCTTGGGTGATCTTTAAATGGCATGGAAAATTTCAGTACTGATTTTTTTAAAATAAAAACATATAGTAATTCCTATAACTATTCAGATGGTTTTATAGTGCAGAACACTCTTCAGATTAAAGTCTACCATGGCTTTACATTTCACTGGAGCACACCTATTCATAATACAGCAGGCTGATTGTCATTTGAAGTCTGAGCCAGCATTTGCAGAGTTAAAGCCCTTCACAATGTCAAGGAAAATTTTGTCTGATGTTCATGGCTACTCCCCAGTGTCCCACCTTTTCTGCTGAATTTATTCACCATCTAGTCCATCTATTACTCTTTATTACTGGTCTGTGCAGGCACCAAAGCACTCTGCTCAGGAAAGCTACTATTTTCTTCCCTTTTCTAAAACTCTATTTGAAAATTGCCAGGTTACTCATGTGTCCTCTTGATCTGCACCACGAAGGAGGCTGTTGAACTGTGGGGAAGCGAGCAGGAGCAGCAACCAATTACTGCTCTCTCAGGCAGCTCTGGCTTTCACAGTGATCTAGTGGCCTGAGTCCATAAGCACTTTCTAGCCCAGCTGAAGGTGGAGTGAGGAGGGAAGTCCATTAGATACAGTCCATTAAATATAATTAAGCAATGTATTTGTTTTCTGAATTTTTCTGTCTTTGCTACTTTATGCTTCTTCATACTGTGGTGTGGAAGTAATCATTGATAACATAATAAACATTTACTTAATAATTCTTTTACTCATTATTATTTTTTCATTATTTTTCTCACTCTAAAAATCAGACTTTATGGCTTACATTAAAAACAACAAAAAAAAATTGGGTAAATTCCATTGCTTAAGAGCATGTGGATAACTGCAGTCTGATTTTTTTAAACTTACCTGGAACAATTTTAATGCTTTCAGAGTTGTTCTATGGAACTTTGTTTAAAGAAAATGTTGTAGAGAAAAATAGAAAAGCTGGAGGTCTACCATGCAAATTAGGAAGGAGTATTTAGCAGTTTAATTATCTCTCAGTTTGAAAGTTAGATTGTAAATAAATGGCTTCAGAATGTTTTGTTTGTTGCTTTTAATAACTTTTAGGAAAATACACCACCTAAATTGTCAAAAAGAACTGACACCCAAATTTCAATATTTGTTAAAGAAGTAATTTGTTCAATTTCTCATTCGATCTAAAGAACTCTCTGTGTACTCATGATTTATAAAAATTCTCTTTCTGATCTATTTTTATGTATGAGCACAATTAATTTTCTTAGGTAAGCATTTAGGTTTGGCTCATATTATTTAGAAAGAATTACTTGCCTTTCACTCAGCTTCTCAGTTTGATATACATTCTGGTTAGAAACATACTAACAGATTTTTTATAAAATATAATTATATAAAAAAATTAATTGAAATATTTTAATGAAATCTTGAGTATTATCCAACAGTTAGCTATTAGAGTTCTTTTTACATAGTTTTTTCCATATTTGTGTGGAATATTTTTTGTTGGGGCTTATTTGTAGTATTTTTTAAAAAAAAACTCTTAAGTCAGATTTTAGTTATACAAAGTCCACAAAGAACCTTCTGCTGTACTGGGCCTCTCCAACATCTCTTGGAGTTCAGTGACTTAGTTTGAATTGTTCATGTGTGTGTGATCAACATTGAAACTGTTGTCTGCAAAAGTTGTTCATTAGGTGAGACACCTTGGAAGAGTGAACACAGTAACAAAAATGAAAGAAAAAAAAATTATACTAAGAAATAAATTTTTGCTGTTCATTTCTAGAAACAGAATTTTAGAATCCCTGAATGAAATAACTAACATAAAAAGTTGTAAAAATCAAAATATCTTGAGAGAAATAAAGTCTTCCATTGAACCATTTATTAGAGAGTGAAAAAATCCCCCAGAGGAATGGATGTAACCCTTCTGAAGTAGTCTCATTTTGAAATAAGTATATCATCAGTATAATTCTTGTCAAATAAATAGTTTCTGAATACTTCATTTTTAAAAAAGCTTAACTTTTGTCTGTATTATAACACTGGTTAAATCCAGCTACCTGCTTGGAATGATTTAATTTCCTTTCTTTTTCCCTGTCAAAAGTCACTAGTTCATTTCTGACTTTGTTCACAAGGACACAAGGTCATTATAAACAACTAGACCATGATACACATTGTTAATTCAAAGTTTTGGGGGGCTTTTGTTGTTTTTTATTTTTAAATCTCAGTTTCAGGCAATTTGGCTGGCTACTTTTGTGCATTGCTAAAGTGTGCTCAACAAAATTTGTATTATTTTCCTTTTACTTTTTCATTATTATGCTAGTCCCCTCAGTAAAGTCAGTATTTTTTTCCATTACTAAGATGTAAAATAATTTTGTTAAAAGAAAACTAAGTGGGAGAAAGGGGAGCTCCAGTTTGGCAGCACTTGACAGTAAATGGCAGTGATTGAACAGTAGTTACCAGTGAGCTGGCATGTGGTTTTCTAAAAAAGACAAACAGAGATATCATGATTGGGGTTTTTTTTATTGTATTTTTTAATGTTTTTTTTATTTATACTTTTATTTTAATTAAAAATAGTAACAGTAATGTTCTAATGAGTGCAAAAGTGATTCTATTTTGATTTCATCATTATGCCCATATTTTTTTTTAGTAGTAGAACAAGATACTACAAAAATTGAAGTATTTTTAAAGGTATTCAACTTCAGTCTTTAAGGTCCATCTGAAAAGGTTATTAATCTTGTCAGTAAGTCCAGAGTAAACCTTTTTTTTCTCTAATGGGACTGGAGAATGCAAGACTATGAAAATCAGAAGTGATGTGTCAGTTAGAGATCATGCATTCACACAGGCTGAACTTTAAATAGTAAGCAGGGAAGTCTAAACTAAAACTAACTGTTGGGTGATAATTACTGGTGTAGAAAACATTGGGAAATGAAACAGGAAGGAAAACACAAGCAGCACCTGTATGTTTACCTGATCATTAATTTCATAGGATGTAAAATATTTACTTTTTCCTATGTTTAAAGCTTCAGTGCAGGGTCTATTAGAACATACCACTAGTACAGAACCTACTAGAGCATAGGCTCTTACTGGAGGAGTGCATTTTTGAGTGACTGATGAAAAGTAAGGATGATCTTTAACATAAAACTTTGTATCCTTTTGGGGTTTTTTCTCCTTTTGGCAGTTATGTGAAACCAAGCACTAAAATGTGTTCATATTAGCTTTAGATGGACCACAGTCTTAATTATTTCCATCTGTAGGTTTCAACTAATTGAATTGGAAATCCTTACCTTTAGTTGGAATCTTATACTGTCTTATATTTCTTTTCTGAATTTCATGAACTTTCCATACAGATACATTTTTGGGTATCTGGAGAGAAATATAAAAATTCTATGTACCCCTTCTTTAGAACAATACAAAGCATTTGTTTTCTTTTTTGGTCCACTTAACTACATAGTATTTTTAATTGTTTTAGAGCTGTGGAGGCAGTAAGATGTCCACTGAAAAACCTCTTCATGGATAACATATGTAAAAACTGGATGCTTATTAATCAAAGCATAAATTTAAAAAGAAAAAAATCAGGATGCAGGGAGTGATTTTGTGAATAGACTTATAGCATGAGGTTTTTACATGTTTACCAAATACTCTGTAAATTTTGTCTTGAATCAGAACTAATTGCCTTGTTTTAAACTAATTGCCTTGTTTTAGATTTGATGGAGATGGGAAATTTTTAATTGCACTATATCATTAAATATAATTAATATATGGCATATTATTTGGTGTGTTTTCAATATGGTAACTCCTGAATATATTAGTATTCTTGGAAATAACCTAGATATTGTTTTTAAAATGACTGGTGCAACATATGAACAGGCTACTGTTACTGTATTTTCACTTCTATACTTTTCCTGTGGCTCTCATCCATCAGCCTCTTTGGTTTCCAGGCAATCCTGATTCACTCTGTCCCAAATGAAATCTTGGCACATTTTGTTTCTTTCTGGTCCATTGCATTTCAACAGTATTCACAATTTTATGACACCCTCTTACTCACCTTGATATTCAAATATAACATTATTGCAGTGTTAATGGTAATGATGGGCAATTGAGAAATTAAATTTATTTCACCTACAGTTTATACTGTATTCCACTAATCATACTTTTTTATAATGCTTTGCTTCATCACTGATTTCAAAAACAATCCTATAATTGTACAGATCAAGCGGAATCCCTTTTTCCTCCTCTGTATAGATAATGTTTCTCATTCAGGCTGTTGTGTAGGGCTGCAGATGATAACGGTGGATCAGTGAATAATTTCTAACATGCTGTTTTTTCACAACAGTTTCAGACTTCTCCATCCCTCAACATCTGTGGCACTGCTCAACATCTCATAACTTACTCATGAGATGTCTCATCTTGACACGAGATAGTCCTCAACACACTCACAGACACACAGACAGACACACACACACACAGACACACACACACACAAATATTTTCTTGCCCCTGTGGAAATTAATGTTAGGGGGAAGTACTAATTTTGTTTAATTTTTATTTTATCTTTCTTTTGTTTTTGGCCAGACACATTGGTGGTGATTCTTTATTATGTTCTTCATGAAAAAAACAAACCTGTACTTTAGAGATTATCACAGCCTATACAACTGGTTTACATATTTGCACAGAAGCAATGGGGTACCACAATAGCATCAAAGTGTATGTTATTTCCTATTTATTGCATACTTTCTATTTTTAAGGACTTACAATAATGTGGCTATGAATTGTAACTTAACTGCTCAGTCAATCAGTTACTTTCTTAATTTACAAAATGTCAGCCTAAGTTTTCAGTGGAAGCTGATGCTGCATCTAGATTTGAACTAGACAAATAATGAAGCTGAAAGGAGCAGAACTGTAACTGTGTGAATGAGTTGATTTAATAAGGTTAACATCTGTCACTTCCAACAAGTTTAGCATTAAGACCCTACATATCAAGATGCCTTTGCCAGACTCAAGATTAGTTGTTAGGGAGAAATATCAACAGAAAATGTCAATGTCTCTGGCATCTGTTTCAAGTGGAGAAAAGTTCCCAAATGGTGTTATTTGTCTTTGCTGGTGACATAATGGATTTTACAGGAAGGAGTAATATTTCTAAGGTACTTCAGTGATTGGTGTCCTAAGAATCGGAGAACTTCCAACATCAAAAGTTCAGGCCAAGCTTGCTTGTAAGTCCTTTAGCAGAGTTGTGAATACCAGAACAGTGCTGTTTCCTTAAGGCCTCTGTGTGGCCACAAGATTACATGTGTTTTAAAACAAGTATTTTATTTTATCTTTCCTCTTCTCTTTACCTATATTCAAACTTGTTTTATGCAAACCCAGGAGAAATTATGATCCTCAGTTGGTTTGATCTCTTCTGTCTCTACTTAATTTCCCCCTTGAATTAATAAAAGTAGAAGACTGGAAAGGAGTCATGCAAGATAGGATCTATAGCAAACATTGCATCTTCACAGTGTATTTCATTTTGGGGTTTTTTGGCAGATGTTGGAAATGCTTTCCTTCGTGTCTTTGCTCACAAAATCCCAATGACCCTCAGATAACAGTTTCTGCATAAAAGGTAAAACGAAGTATTCAATACATTGCTTTTATTTAATACTATTCAGAATATAATGAAAGGTTTAGCAAAAAAATTACATTTCCTGCAGCCTAACAGCAGAAATTCTCTAACAATTCCATCATTCATTCTTTCAAAATTTAATCTTACTTGACTTAGATATCAACTTATATAATTTAGGCAGTTTACTTCTTGTCCTGCCCAAGCAGGGGTGCTGTAGCTCAGACTCTTCATTTTGAGGTTTTTTTTTCCCCACATTTTTGCCAAATCTGTCCTTGAGACAGTGAATAGAGAACTTTCAACAAGGAGGCTTAGTTCTAATTGTTACAATGTCTCACATCTTTTTGGCTGGATTTCTGAGATCTGCTGGGTCTTATATTCAGTAATATGTGAGTGTGAGCTGGCTGAGCTGGAGGGATAATGACATGATAATCTAATGAGCATCTCTTTCCTGTTGCTAAGCAATATGATAGGAACTTCCCTTGCTAAATATAATTTACACAAGTAATTAGGGAGAGATTCATGGCTGAGGCAGTTCAGTAGACTGTGTTTTCCTAGACATTCCTGTGACCCACAAGTGCTAATTGTAAGTCCTGTAAGTGCGCTGAATAACTTTTCATACATTCATACCTGACATTGGTGGGAAGGCTTACATAGAGAGGAAAAAAACCAAAATACAATCACACCCACAGAAATCTTCAGCCCAAAGTGATGCATTTGTAGTGTAGATTAATTTCCCAGATAAATGGCTTCATTATTTATTTTTACAGCTGCATTTTAGCATAAAACAAGGTATCTATTTTCTGAAAACTTAAATAGGCTAGTACTGAAAAACCTTCGTCTTTTCTGAAAATTCAGTGGCATATGAAACTAACAAAAATAAATTTCTTTCCTCCACAAAAAACTGTTTTATTTCCATCTGTAATCTGCTCATCATAGAAAAAGTTCAGAGAGCATGTGAACAAAATGCTTTGAGTTAAAAAAAAATAGTAAAACCCCAAAAGATTAAAAAAGAAAAGATAAAAAGAAAGAAGTGCATTGATTTAAGGACTAAGTTTCCTGGATGTAAAAGAAAATTGTCTCTCATTACCACAGAATTTTATACATAAATATCCTTTGTGACTCTTAGGACACAAAACATTTTTCAGTATATCCTAATATAACGTCTGGGTACTCACAGGACATTATAAGTATAGTGAGGAATAAACAGGAATAAATATTACCTGTCAAACTCCATGTATATATGCTTCATGCTATTATTAAAATTAACTTAAAGTTTTATATTAGTGAAAAACCTGCCTTTTTAAAGGCATATGCCTTTGGAGTCTTTTAGTAGTGTTTTGTGCAGCTTGTGGATATTCCATAAATTAAATTTAGGTTTATAAATAAATTTTTTGTTATGCTATATTCTATACAATATCTTAATTTGTCATGTTAGATATGTTAGTTGAACCTAAATTTGGAGTTCCCAGGATTATAAGTTCATAAACTGAGTATGGGAATGGTATCTTGACTGACTGGATTCACTTGCTTATCCATAATACATGAAATATCCTTAACTGTTCTTTACAAAAGCTTTTTATAGAGATATTGCATAGCTCACCTGATATACTCAAAGAAGATTGTACTTTTTACATCATTTTCTATGCTTCACGGAAGAGCATGTATGTGTGCATCTGTCCAAAAATATATAGCTTCTGTTTAAATTTTTATGGAGTAGCAATAGGATTCATTTTCAAAGTGAGATATTTTCGAGTTGCTCAGTTATTTTTGTCCCCTTTTCCAGGCTTTAATCATCTTTTTTTTTTCCCTCAAAAATGAGTTAAAAACAAAAAAATCCTTTGTATTTCACATACGTATAAAATATTTGTTTAAGGAAGCTGCATCTTGAAAGAACAGTCTATTTACAAACCAAAGCCACTGCACCCTCTTCATTCTGAGGGCTGACTTTATCCCACAGAGCTGCTATGAAAATCTAACTGAAATTTATCTGTAGCACTGAAGTTACCATCTAACTCTTTAATGATATAATACAGTCTTAATTGTACTGTTGCTTGATCAGCTTTGAGTTAGTTGGAATTGGAATTGAATAAGAACAGAATATAAATTGTTATTGCAATGTAACACAAGACACTGTTCAGCATTTCTGGTGAACACTGCATTTTATGGCCTGTAAAATGCATTTCAAGCTTTCAATGCATGAAAAATGATTTATCAGAAATTCAGGAAGAGAGAGACCAACACTGCTGTCAGAACATTACATTTTGCTATAATCAAATGAGACACTAGTACTACTACTACTAGAATTCGACTTCTTTGGTGCCTTAGACTACTTATTTTTGTGTTAAATGCAAAGAAGCTACCTTGGCCTTAGGAAGTCCCTGACTCTCAATTTGCTTCCTGTGTGACATCTGCTTTTTACAAGTGACAGGCAGAGTACTTGCTAGATGAGTTGCTCATCTTATTGGCGGTTCTGAAGTAGTGGAGCTGTTCAGGCATAAGCACTTCCTGCTTATGGTGGTCCCAATATTATGGAACCCAGTTGAACAAATTGTATTTAATGTTAAGTGATAAATTGCAAATTGAAGACTTTAAGTTTCTAAATTTCAGAATGGGAGTTTAAAAAAAAAAATTATACACTGCTTAAGTGATAATTTTGGTATGAGTCCTCACACAAGTACTGCTTTCAATAGATATTTCATTACAGTTAAACTGGTGCCAAACTTAGGTGAATAAACATACTGAAAACTAATCCATGTTCAAATCATTGAAGGTGAGTTAGAACAAAGGTAGATTATAGTAGATAAATAACAAGAGGGGTTAACAAAAAGATGAAAGAAGATTAAAAATAAAGGAATAACATTCCAGTGTGTGGTAAATAAATAACTGGGATTAACTGTGGAAATTACTTTGAACAAACAGATTGGAAAAATTAACCAAAAGCAGAGTGCATATAGGAGGAATGGTATTACATATCATTTTAGGATACATTACAGCAACATAAAGAAAAGTCTTCAATTGGTGGAGCAATCATTATCTCATATTGACTGACTACAGCTGACCATGTAAATTGTCTGCTATTTAAGTAGAGATTGAAATGAAGACTGCAAATTTTATATTGGTGTTTGTTAATAGCTTTCAATGATTTTTAATTTTGCTGATAATGGTGGCCATTAAAAACCTTTTCTGCTGGTACTCATATATTACATGAAGTACAGGAAAGGCTAAGGTAGCAACAGTGGTACTAGAATAAGTTAAGCAAATTTATTCAAACTCTGATATTCCTGCCCACTTTCTGTCTTACAAGAGAATGCAGAAGCATCTGCTTCTGTACTTTGTGCTTCCCAATATAGCCTAGGTCAATGGAATGTGTGAATAAATACATAAATAAATCAAACATGAAGTCCTAAATGCAGCCTGTTAGCTGCCACTAAGGATCTCCTCACCAACTGGACACATTCCCTCAGTGTTGCACTGGCAGTACAAGGTGAGACTCTTCTGTCTTCAGCATATGGAACATGCTGGAATGCAAAAAGGTGCAAAAGGATGAGGCATTGCTGAAGATACACCATTGACAGAGATTGGCAGAATTGACTCTTGGGAATGCATTTTACATCGTGGTTTTTTGCCGTCATTAGGGCTGTTGTAAATTTCAGGAGGTCTCTGAGGTGAGTTTGGAATTTTGGCACCCAGCTAGAAGGGCAGATGATAAAGTGAATTGATCCACTGTATGAAAATTTTACTACTGACAAATGT
Organism: Pseudopodoces humilis; assembly: GCF_049639895.1. Taxonomy (NCBI): domain Eukaryota; kingdom Metazoa; phylum Chordata; class Aves; order Passeriformes; family Paridae; genus Pseudopodoces; species Pseudopodoces humilis. The sequence continues at coordinate 92,374,348 of NC_142202.1, forward strand.
TGAATCTAGATAAAGTATCTGTCTTTATAGGAAAAGATTATTTGAAACTATATTTATTAAATATTAAAACAATTACTAACTTTTCCTATGGAACCATTTTTCTTAAAGTGTGATACTTTCTGTATGTACAAAAGCATACTGATTTTTTTTTAGCAAATATTACCAATCACTGCATTTTCATAGGAGTATTAGTGTTCTGTGACTATAAACAGCCTGACATCCATGGAAAAAAATGACATATATATAGACAGATAAATTCTATACTATGCCATTCTGTGATATAAAAAAAACTAATGTTATTGGGGATTTTTTTATGTATCACCTAGCAAAAATGGCCAGTGAAAAAGAAAAATTAATTGATGTTGCATAAACAGCATCACCCTCTCTAATATTTCTGCAAGGTAATATAAAAAAATATTAATGACTCCTGGCCATGCTCCTGCGGGGTGAAATATTTTACCTTCTTTAATAATTCAGAAGACAAAAAGGTCAAATACATATTATTGACACGTAATATAAGAGGTAAACTTAAATTTTTTAGTTCATTGGAAAATTTTTTCCCTCTGAGCTGTGGGTGCTCCTAAGCTCCTCAACAGTTAAAAATCCTAATATAATTCAAGTTTTTAAAAATCTGCAGCTTACTCACTGTTAATATTGTCACATATTCTACATCCTTTATAATATGCTTTTTCTTGTATGCTATTATTTCCTGTAGGCTTCTGTCCTATGAATGACAGCTTTGCAGTGAAAAAAAGCAATTTAAATTATTCTTGGGTTTAAATAGTTGAAACACTTCTAATAGTTGCAATACATTTATGTCTATAGAAAAAGAGGACCCAACATTGCTATTTAATTTTTTTCCTGGAGTCCTTCACATTTATTTGAAAAATGCCCAACCTCCACACCTCTGTCTTTAAGATACTACAGTTATAATTAAAATTCTTAAAACAAATGGTTTTGTATTGTTTCCACATATTTGTCTGATTATCTAAATTCATAGATCTTTTCTAAGTATTTAATATACCTGGAACTACACTATGCTCCAGTGGCATGCTTGAACAAAAGTACACTTGTGAAGATATTTCAATTAAATTAAATTTTTAAGGTATTTTAAGACATCCTTTCATAGCCTGTATTTAGCTAACTGCATATATGAAAGTGTACTCTGGGGGTAAGTTGTGTGCTAACAGAACATTACCTGTTTTGTTTTTGTATTCCTAATGGTTTAGGTAAAAAAGGCAAAATGCCCAAGTATATAATGAAACTGAAACAGAGGATCTGACAAATAGCTTAATTAGCAATATTGAGCTGTTTTCCTACTAACCATAATAGCAGTATATTAAAATAATTTGTCTTTCTCCATATCAAAACCAGGACACTAATATATTTGGAATAATTCCTACAAAGCTTAGTTACAGACTACAATAATAATACAAAAACCTAGTATGTTTGGATGACTCAGTATAGAAGAAGCCACAGATTATTCAAATCATGCTACTAGTTTGTTAATTTTTCATGGATAGAGCTTTGAGGCCATTCATGGCATTCCGGCCAGGGTAAAATCAGAATTATAGCCATGGTAGAAGTTCTGCCACTTCTAGAGAATGTTTCAGAGATTTTGGAAATTAATATCTAAAGGGAACAAAACATTAAGGTTGACAAAAATCCAGGTCTTACCTAGTGCCGCAAACATTTACAGCTATAACTTCATATAAAAATGTCAAACTGTCCGGAGCTAGGGGTAGTGATGAACAGATACCAACAGAGAAAAGTTTGATGCTAGATATTTGGATTTTGCATCCCTATGTACATATGCATTCAATATACAGGAAACATTCAGTTTAGAAATAATAGGAGGGTGAATACTGAACTAGTACATGTTAACATATTTACTTTTTTCTTCCTAATTGATATTCACTTTTGCCATCCACTTTTGGGAAGCTGTAGAGAAACCAACTGCAGCAATACTGCTTTCACATATCTGAAGACCACAAACTTAAGTCAGAATACATAAAGAACAAGAGTTAACAGCAGCGTTATATGTTATCATTCATGTATATCTTAATCTCAGAAATTTGTTTCAAGGTGTGCATTTGTATTTATATAAAGTCCTTTCTGGTTTTTGTTTGTTTGTTTGTTTTTAATTTTAGCAGAGTGGTTATTTGCTTACTAATTACTCTATTTCTTTACCATGCAATGTGGTGATTTCATGTTTTGGTATTTGTATAATTCTTTCCATCACTGCTGATCAGAGCAGTTGCATAGATATGTGACCAAATATTTTATTTCCATCAAATATAGTTTGAAGCACATATATAGAAGAGAAATGTTTGGGACAGCTGTATTTTAGTTTCTTGTGTCTTTTGCTGGTCTTTTGTTGCTTGTTTGGGTTTTTTTCTGGAATCTTAATTATACAAGTTTCCAGTGCAGTTCTGTCTTTTTTTGGCACTGGTATACTGATAATGCTACTAGTGGCCTGAACAATAAATCCATGAAAACCCTGTTTAATTAGCGTGCTTATTTTGGCTTTTGTTTGTAATTTTTCTGCTTTTATTTATAAATATTAGTTTATAATTGCAATCAGTTAGGGTAGCATGTTTGTACACCTGTTGTATTTTCAGTCAGTAGAGATTGTTGTAGAGAATAAGACAGTAATTCCCAAAAGCAGACATACAAAACAGAACTAAAAAGCATCGTTGAGATTCAGCATTTTCTTATCATGCAGTCTGGGGACTTTACCAAGAGATGCTAAGGACCAACAGATTCAAGGCTGTGAGATGGAAGAAGGAGGAAAGGAGAGAAGGAAAAGGCTTGCTCTGCTTTAGAAAGAACCATGATGAAAGATATATGTAGATTTTAGATAAAAGTGGTAGAAAAACATACTGTGTGAAATGAATAAAGTGTAAAATATTACTTAGTTGTTATTTCTAGAGGGAAGTGAATATCAAATGACAAATGAAACTGGAACTATTTGCATGACACACTTAGTGTTTGAGAACAGCAGCCTGAATCCTGTCTGTAAGTAATTACATTTAATAATTCAAACTTGAGAAAAATTATTCTGTGATAAAATAAATAAGAAATACCTAGGTACTTATTGGGTCCAGAAAGATTTTTACTTAGATTAGAGCTGGATTTTAGATACTGTTGGCAATATGGAGGGGTTTTTTTTTCTCACTGTGAGTTTTAATCTTCCTTCTTACAGCAGGCACTATGAAACTTAAGATGAAAGCAACTTTTCTTCCTCCCATACACCAAACAGCCTATCACAGAAACTGGGTCCTACAGGGCAATGATAAAATCACTGCAATGTATTTCATAGAGCCACAATGTTGCTATCAGGATGACTGATTTCTTTTCCTTTATGAAATTGCACAGATGAGTATAGTCACAGATTAAAACTACAAGGGTTCCATAGAGGCTGGATTCCCTCATGTCTTTCTCCAGGGTAATACTGTGGTGGTCCTCAACTGTTTGAGTCGTAACAGTCTCGTTGTTCTAGAACAAGGTAGTTTGATATGCGATGGAAAAACTTCTGGGGGTTTTGTTTTGTTTGCTTTGGTTGGCTGACTTTGCTTGGCTTGGTCTTAGTTTTTTTTGTGTTTTGTTTGTTTTGTTGGACTTTTTTTTTTGTTTTACTTTATTGGGAGAGGTGGGGTTTTTTGTTTATATTTTGTTTCATTTTGCTTTTCTTTTTTTATTTGGGGATTTATTTTTTGGGGGAGTGTTTTTTGTTTCTTGCTGTTTTTGGTGTTTTGGCTTTTGTTGATTTTGCTTGTTTTGTTTTTTTATTTTTGTTTTATATCTGTTAACTCTGAGTGTTCATTGTTCTTTTTCACTCTTTGGTCTTTGCTTCTTCACACATTTCAAAACCGATCACCATTTTTCTAGCATTCTAGGTCACGCGTGTGCAACAGAGAGCACGTGGTTTTCCAGAGGGATCTTTTTGTGCCATAATGATTATGACATACCATAGTGAGATGACAGAGGTGTTACAGATGGATTGTTTTCCTATATGAAGACTGCCTTGGGCGACTTCATTTATTTCAGATATGGTTATATTTCTTGTGAGACAAGTAGAACTGCCTTTGATGATTTCTCAGTATTGATTAAAGAATTTGTTTTTTCAAGTGCTACTACTTTCTTTAGCCTCTGATCAGAAGGTGATGTCCAAGCAAGCGAGAACAGGTTTTGTAAGCCTATCACTATATTCCATTTTTCTGTCTCTTGAAAGGCTTACTTTTTATTTTTATTTTTATATTTTCATGTTGAAGGCCACCACTCCTAAGTTTTACCCTTTTATATATTTGTTTTCTCCAGCAATAGAAAGAATATCTGTTAGCTAAGCATGTACTTCTTTGTGTCCATCTGGTCACAGAAAGCAGCCTGATATACAGCCATTCTTACTGTTATCTTTATACTTTCAGATTCCTGATTTCATAAAGAATGGATTTACTTTACAGCATTCAGAGTTTAAAAGTCACAATTCTCTAATATCCAGCAACTGTATTTTTCTTCACATATGTCTTTAAAGGTGTTTTGAGAATAGAATATATTCATGACTGCACTAGAGCTATTGCAGTACCAAATATTGTGAATCTGTTTTGTGTAAAAAAAGGCTTTTTACTGGAGTATGGATTGTGAAATAAGGGATTGATTTTTTTTTCTATCTTTGCATATTTAAACATGAAATTTATTAAGAATTAAGTGATTAATAATGCAGACTGTAGATGGTAAGACTGAAATCCTTACTGTATCAGTTTATAAAAATTGGAAATTTAATTTTCTCTGCTAAAATAAATAACATATATATTTCTGTCAATACAAATATATAATTATTATGTTTTCCATATCAGACAACATTGAATAATACGAGGAAAGCCATCAAGTCTTTAAGTTTATATAATGTGTACCCTTGTTTGTTAGATTTATGTACACACTGATCAACAGATTGCATCCTTATTTCACAGTAATTCACATTAATTCCAACTCTCACTGAGTTGGAGGAAGTACAAATCCCTCAAGCACTTTGTCTCCCAGAAGGTGTACTGATTCCTGCAGCTGGTCAGCTCTGGCAGTCTGGAGAGGCAGAAGGTAGGCTGAGTCCCCAAGGAAGTCATTCTGTCTCTCAAGGAATTTGCAAGTGGACTCACAATGTAGAAAAAGGCATTTCAGCCAAGTCTTGATTCAGTTATCTCAGGCTTCCTGTGCAGCCTTGGGCAAGTCATTCAGCTTCTGTCTGCTTCAATACATGAGCTGTAATACACAGAGCGTGTAAGCCTCTCTCCTGTATTTTTGGTTGTTATTGGTATACTTTGACATGAGAGTCTGCTGTATATTATGGTCACTTTCCCTTTGGAAAGATGGATAGGTAGGGAGATAATCCACCCAAAAGTAACCCTTTAAATAGTATTTCATAATCTTTCACTAACAAGATACTAATTACAGCAGAATACTGACTCTGGTACATACTGCCTTTTAATACATTCTGATCCAGCACTGCATGTCAAGAGTTGGTTTAAAGAAGGTCAAAGAGAGTTCAGTATTACAGGAAAGAAGACAGTTTTTGCTTAATCAGGCTAAAAGTTCTGATGAAACCCTTTGTTTAAAATGTCAGAATTGTAATTTGTAGAAACGTGACTTTTTTAAAGCTTGATAACAAAAAAAAACTTACTGATAATTTGTCACATACGAATAATTTCACAGTAATCAGTGCAATTATTTATTTCTATAAAATTTATCCTTATTCTTGATAGGTAAGTTATCCTACCACCTGACTTCTCCACCTCCAGCTTTTCTTAGGTTCTCACCCTTACAGTGTCTGTGTGTCTCCACCCCTCAGTGCCCACCTGTCAGTCCTGGCCATGGCATAAGGTTTGTCAATTGGAGATTTCATTCAGTGAAGATGGAAAGGTTCCTCATTTGACAACTTTGCCCTTATACCTTAGGAAGCACATCAGGTAGAAAGAAATTTTCACTTTTTAATATCAGTCATTCCTTTTGCTAACTGCAGTGGTATAATTTCCACTTACAGTCACTGTCATGTATTTAGATAAAAATTTGTCAGTTCAGCTCCTGATTTCCAAATATGTATGTTGAATACCAGTTCTCTGTCATACAAGGGTGCTAACAGAATGAAAAAAACCTAGCCAAAATCAATAGGAACATCTAAAATATAGTGACCTGCAAGTCTGCAGGTTTTCTGTCTTGGCACTCATTAATCTCTTTTGCCACAGAATCCTCTGTTGATATGAGATTGTTACTTATTCTCTTCCTCCAAAGGGTGAAGGTAGCTTTTCTCTGTCCTACATGTTGCCAGCTGTCTGAGGTGTTACTCTACAAATGTGTGCAGTGGATTTGGCTGGGATGGAGTTAATTTTCTCCATAGCAGCTCAGATGGTGCTGATTTAGATTTGCAGCTAAAAGAGTGTTGGTGATATAGGTGTTTGAGATCTTGCTGAACAGTGTGCAGGATGTCAAGGCCATGTCTTTTTCTCACTCTGTCCCTTGGTGAGCAATTGGTGTGTGCACAGGAGTTTGTGAGGGAGCACAACCAGGCAGATGACCTGAAGCAATCAAAGAGATATTCTACTCCATAAAATGTCATATTCAGCAATAACATGCAGCACAGTGGAGTTTTGCGTCGTTAGCCATCATTTGCTCAGACACTGGCTGGCTATCAGTCTGGCTGTGGGACATGGTGAGTGAGTGCCTTTGTATCACTTGTTTTATTTCTGTCTTCTTCTTTTAGCAGTCCTTCATTTTTTAAACAATGGTTATCTTTATACCCAAGCCTTCTTGCTTTTATATTCCCATTCCTCTTCCCACATCCCAATGGGCCTGAGGGAAGTGAGCAAACAGCTGAATTTCAAGCTTAGCTGCCTGCTGCTAGTAAACCCACTTTAATGGGAAATCCAAATTCTGTTTCTTCATCTGCTTAAGGCTGTCAAAACTTATTCTTTTTACTTCCCAGGAACTTGATTTTATCTCTGCGGCCATTTGAAATAGAGACACATGCTGCTCATGCTGAATTTTTGCCACTACCCAGTGTTCCAATTTCAGTGAGCAATAAAGGATGCAAGAAAGAAGAAACACAACTCTGTGTATATTATATAAAATTGACATGAGGACCTTGAAACGGAGGTTTCCCATCCCTGCTCATAGAACTGATTAATTTTATATTAAACCTTCAATGGGTGAAACAAAAGATCTTTGGGATAGGAACTACAACCTAAACCTGGATTCCCTAATTATTAGATCTATGTGCTTCCCAGCAGACCCTTAGGTCCTTTATATATCTTTAGCCCTTAGCTCAGTATCCATTGTAGACTGTAGGCTATTACATCTGCCTGTGTTTTTGCAGTCTTTTACAAAATATAGGTTTGACCAACATGTCAATTAGTAGGAATGATAAGTGGTGGCTACCCAATACCTAGTGAAGCATGTTCCTAGAATAACTCTTAAATCAGACCTGTCAAGGGACTTCAGAGAAGAATACTTAATTTCTGTTTCCTAATTATATTTCACTTTTCGGCTTAGGCCAGTTTTGTGCCTAACAAGTATGTAAACTCTAAGCATATAAACAATGTGTGTGTACAGGCATGCATGTATATGTGGCAGTAGAGTATAGCAAAATGGAGAGAACAATGTCTCACAGAACATGAACCATGTGGGTTATTCTTTTTCCAGATGATGCTAAGAAAACTATTGAGATGTTATGCATCAGAAAATGTAGAAAACTCTGAACAACAGTTATTATCTATAAAATACTATAATTTTCTCAAGAGTGTTATTTTTTGTGCATATCCTGAGTTCCCAAAGGTCCATCTCTGTGACTGTGGGAATAACTAGGGAAATTATCATTCAGGGAAACTATATATTGCAAAATACTTTGTTTTAACCTGTTGCAGTGCTGGGCCCTGTCTAACGGCTTTCTGTGCTTAAGACAAGAGTAAAACTAGATTCAGGAAAAGACTATAGAGATTTATAATGTTCTGTGAAGGACCTACCTCAGTAATCCTCAAGGTAAATTCCACTTTTTCCACTCCATAAAAGTGGTTCTAGTGGTGACTTTTGTAGCTCCTGTGAAATAGTCACAAGGTACACTTGGTTATTTACTGCATAGAGGACAGGGTCAGACAAAACTTCTAGGGAGGCCCTCCCACTGCTGAGTCATGAGATTCAGAAAAGACTCCCTTGTGTTCTCAACTCCTTCTCAGAGGAGAGTTTAGATGTGGCTGGATCCAGATTTAGTCCCAGGTTTAGTCATTTGTATAGGTCTAAAGTATTATATATGGACAATCTATCCTTTGTGCCACTTACCTAAGATTTCAAAGTTTCAGTGCACTTACTCCCTTACTTACAGTGCACAATTCACTTACTGAGTATCTGACACAATAAGGCCTCTCTCAGCCTCAAGGCGTTACCTTGAGAGGTGTTTCTGCTGAAGGGGTGATCCTGGGGTGCAGCCCACTGCCATGCAGGACAGCTCAGTGGGCCCTGGGCTGCGCACTATTTATAGAGTGTGATAATTGACATACAGTCTTATTTTCGTACTGACTACAGATGTTAGTTTCTTCCAAACTTGGCTGGAGTTGGACATTAACGAGCACTGTGGTTAGGTGGGCACATTGCTCATGTCAGCCCTTGGCTGTTTATTGTCTTGTTATCCAAATACTTTGAGCTGGATGCAGCCTTCAAACCAGATACATCCATTACAACCACACTTCTAGTTACCACTTAGTCAGCGTTACAGGACATAAAGGTCAGGCTAAGGAGAGTGGGGAGACCATAGTGACACAATTCAGTATACAGATATTTCCTGATCCTCAATGTGTCTTTCTTTCAGAAGGGCTTATGAAGGCTCTGCTTCAACACATGGTGGTGTGTTATTTCCAGCACATTCCAGGGAATGCATCTCCAGGATGGGATAGCTCTCATTATCCAAAGTCATACAATTTGGCAGCACTGAATTAGTTTCATGCTCTCATGACTGCCTTAGTAACAAGAGTCACAAAAATGTGGAAACATTTGCTATGTATATCAGTGATGACAATTCAAACAACATTTTCCCCCTTTCAATTAATTCAGTTTTTATGCATTGGGTAGAATAGAAAAAAGAACACACCACAGAGGTAGTTAATGTTCTGAATCCAGATGTTATTATTGGCTTCCACCTTCTCCTGTTAAAAGTCCTAATTAATTGCTTAAACATTTGGAAGAACATTTTAATTATGCAGTCTGAGCACGTGCATAGTTTACACTATTTCCTAAATTTATTTTACCTAAATAAGAGCTTTAAATGAAAAAAAATCTTTATTGATTCCATGACTGGCATGCTGCAATGAATGGATGAAAACTCCACTAGGAAGGCAAAACCAGGAAGGAATGTGAGGAATGGGAGTTCTTGTTAATGTGAGAAAGCAGGTGGGGATGGATGATGGGCCACATGAGAGCTTATGGGTTAAAATAGTGGGTGACTGGTGTGAACAATATTATTGTCTATCTGCTACAGACTGCCTCATCAGGAAGAAGTAGATGAGCCTTTCTTCAGGTAATTTGAAAAAACTGTGTATTTTCAAGCCCTGGTCATCATGGGTGACTTCAATCATCCTGATAACTGCTGAAAAAGCAAGGTGAGAATGACAGATCAAGCAATCCAGGCTTCTGCAGTCCTGTGATGAGAACTTCCTAATAAAAATGCCCAAGGAGCTGAGGAAGGAAGATACTCTAATAAACTTCACACTTTCCAAAGAGCTAGCCAGGATTATGAGGGTGTTGGCTGCAGCAAACACAAGATGGTGGAGTTCAGAATATTCTGAAGAGAAAGAGAAATAGCAGGATTCCAAACCTGAACATGGGATAAGCAAGCCAAATCTGCTCATCCCATTTCAAGGTCAATTTTCAAGGAATAGCTCTGCTGGGCTCAACAGTGTTCTCTCTACTTTGATAAGCAGGAGGTCAGACAAAACATAGCAGGATATCTGCATGGATGAACAAAGAGCTCGTGAACATACTCTGTACAGAGAAAGGATGCCAGAGGTGGGAACGAGGTCAGGTGACCCAGGATGACCGTAGAGGTGCCATCTGAGCATGCAGGGCTGGGCCTAGGAGAGACAAAGCACACTTGGAGTTGAGTCTGGAGAGTGTTAATAAAAACAAGACAAGTTTATAGATGTACAGTGGAAGGAAGACTAAGGGAAAAAGGTGGACATGCTGGCGGTTCATGAGGAAGGGAACCTATTGACAAAGGACATGGAAAGAATTGAGGTTTCATATGGCTTCCAAATCCAGCTACAGAGAGCTGATGGGAGGAAAAGTCACTCCCATTTTTCATCATGCTTTATTTTTGTGTTTTTTTAAAAAATTAAATTGCTTTTTCTTCTCTTTTATGTTTGTGTTAGATTTTAAGTTGTCTATTAGAGCTGACATTATGCTTTGTTGCGTCAGACTGTGTCAATAAAATCTGTTGTTCTTGTTGCAGGTGTTTTTGTTTAGTAACCCTACAGAGAAAGCAAGTGTAAACAGCCTTGCCTGTGGTTTCTTTCTGATTTATCTAGAAATCTGAGCAATTTGTTAAACATGGGATATTATTTAATCAGCAGGGCAAATACTGTGTGGGTGTTACATTTTTCTTGAACTGCACATAATTGATATGGAAAAAGCAAAGTGAAACAGCATTAGCACTGCTGGATGGAACATTATTGGTAGGTGAATGGATGTGCCTCTTTAAAAGAACAAAAAGGATTGAGCTAACTCAGTTATGTGAAAACCCTATTATGTGAAAAATTTTTAATCTATCATTAATACACAAGATTAGCATTATTAACATATCTTTCATTATCACTGATAATGAATTTTGTCTCTTCCTTGTTTTCCATATTATTCCTTGATGAGAGCACTTTGCTGGTAGCAAATATGTGCATAAGTATTCATTGTTAATTCTTGTTGCCTCCTCATCAGCTGTATTTCTTTTTCATCTTCTGGTACAAAGGAAAAACATAAATAATTTTTCTTCTTCCAATTCTAGCATGGCAAGTACTGTATTACATCTTAATGTTCTTTCTTTTGAGAAAAAATGAAGAAAACCCACACCCCAGATGTTGTGGGTGGAAGATTGCTTTTCTTCTGGCTGAAATGAACTGATTGATTAAGGGCTTATCCAGTAATTTAGACAGTATAGCTTCTATTGCTGAACCCATATCAGCAGCTCAGCACATTTTGTTTTATTTTTTGTTTAAGAAAGAAATAATTTTTGTTAGACAAGCTTTTAAATTGGGAAGGAATGGAAAAACTTTCTGAGTCATGATTTTTACTGAGTCTGATGCCCAGTGCCTAGATAAACTTCTGCTTTTGTCAACTTATGGAATTTTATTACTGCAACCTATGAAATTTCTGCATCTAAACAACTATGCGTTTTAAAATGCATGGTGCAGATATTTGCTACAGAAGTCTGGTTCTTCCTGGAAATAACACAAGGACAGGCATGCTTCCATTACTGTGAAATTCCCCTTTGGAGACCTCGAGTAAATGGACCTCTACAAAAAATAAAAGCGAGAAATATAATTTATTAAGAATAACTTTTAGCTGAGGTAAAATTGCTTTACCTCAGTTTACAGTAATCTACAAAAATATGAGGTGGAAGAATGCACCCGAGTCTCATGGTAGAGAATATTTTCCCAGTTATTAAAAAAAATTCATGACAGAAATAGTGTTAGCTAATGGGTGTGTGTACATATATAATCAATTAATTTGTTGTAAATGTGGATTGCATTTCCACTATTCAAATATTTTTGCTGTTTGACTGTCATTTCCAAACCATAAACTCTAGCCCCAAAACACATGAAGTCACTTTATTTTCTTGGACTATAGTTAAATTAAAATACATCCTTAGGGAAAAAAATGTGTAATGATGAAGAATTTGAGAGGAACTGATGTTGCTAGGCTTCCTTCATGATGGACAAATTAGACAGGACATTGAAGTTGTCTGTACTGCTTTTGTGAATATTTAAAAAAGGGTTTCCATTTCTGACATGTGCAAACACCACACTTTTCAGAACGTAAAACATAGCTTAGTTTATCTCATTTTAATAACATAATTAAGAATTGTTTTAATTTTAAAGGTAGTGATATAGCTAATAAACTTTCAAGCAAAATTCTTTTAAAAAATTACTGTCTTGTAGAAAAGGAGAATTTTGGAGTTCCCTCTATTATGTGCAGGTGTTTAGTGGTCTGAATCAGTCCTCTGCCAGCGGATGTCAAGCCCTGAGCATGTTGAAAGTGATCCTTCACTAACATGGACCTACATAAGATGTGCAGTCAGGAGCCTTGAGAGCTTGTGCATTATAGCCTTTAAAACTGTAGGCTTAGATTGTAAATTCAGTATTAAGAATTGTAAATATAAATATTTTTAATTTGCAAAGCTTAACAGAGTATTTAAAATAAATTTATCAAGTGTATTAATTGCACTTAAATTAGAAAATGTAAATAAACACAATTTATAACTGAAAAAAATTATTAAGATTACAAAACATTAACATTCTATAAATTTGAGACGAGAAACCTGAAGACTAATGGTTGGACTTTGATGCAGTGGTTATTTTCTCATTAAGGCTTTGCAGAAGAATCATCATTGTGGACTAAATAATACTGAACAAGTTAGATTTGTAATTAGTTGGACAAAGGTATTTTAAGTGAAAAGTTTCTAAGAATTGACTATAGAGTCTTAATATGTTTTTAGTGTGATCAAGAGATCAGGAATTTTACAGTGAAGCTATTGTAAACTAATTTATTTTATTGCTTGATCATGTGCTGTCCTCATAACCACTCCACTGACAGCTTCAGGCATTTAGCTTTTCAGTTAACAATATAAATGTAATCTGGAGTGCCAATAAATACTGGCAAATCCCTGAAAAGGTCAGCTTTTTTCTATAACTCAAATACCCCTCTAATGCTAATGGCTTCTCAAGGTTTTGTGTGAATGCTTTAAAACCAACAGCCTTCTATGAGGCTTCTGCAGTTTTTGTTTAATATAAGCCTCTCACATATGTATAGGTGTTTTTATATTGCTATTGCTTTATGAATGTTGTAATTTTTATTACAAATTTTCAGTATGTTAAGAAAATATCACCATTAAAGGGTGGGAAGACAGAATAAAAAGAAGCTGAGCTAAAAAACAAGAAACTGAATGTCCCTTGACCAGACAATACGCTCTGTGCTGCTTCAGAAATTGTTTCTGAAATAGAGAGATTCAAAATAGAGAAATTCATCCTCACCTCCTGGCTTTCTGTTAATCTTTCCAAAATTTTTGTTGGTACGTGCTTCATGCTGGACTAAGGAAATAGTGTTTCGGGACTTCATCTTTAAATCCTCTTATTTCCTTAGTCTTGAATTGTCTACATTTCTCTTAGTTTTTTTGTGCTCTTTACATCAGAAGAGAAGAAATAGACATCAAGACACATTAAATATGCATTAAATTAAATAAATACATAGATATTTAAAGACAATAGGTAGTAACATGGTGTAAAACCAGCAGAGACATAATCTTCCATGCTTTTCTTGGCCATCCCAACTACATTTCTAAAAAATATATATGGACACAGGTTTAATTAGCTTATAATTACTTTTGAAGTAAATTTAAGTTAGAAAATATAGTACCATCCTTAGCATATTTCAAAAATTAGCCAGTAGTTACAATTTATGTAGCTAAGTCGTCTCTCAACTTGGTAGCTTTTATTTAATCAATGATTACATAGTTAATGAGGAGGCATCAATTCAGGAAAATAAGTAGCTAATCAAAAGGATATTTGTTTCCACATCTTTTTCATTATGAATTTTATATCAGGGACTTAACAGACCAGAAAAAACAGATGAAGTATCTTCAAGCTTTCCCTTGATGTGTCAACAAAGCTTCATCTACCCTGGGGAGGATAAAAATCACTCAAACCTTGAGCTGATTCATTCATTGTACTATTTTCAGAAAGAAATAACAATTATATGACATCCTTCATGTTCTCAAGCCTAAAATTTCAGATGTATCATTTGCAGAAACAGACTTCCAATTCACTTAAACAGGTTTATATCCAGTGTGATTTTGTTCCATCCCTAGTGCCTATGTAATGTCTACCAGCATTTTTAAAATTATTTGAATAATGAGTACTCTTCCCTATGTAAGGCAATCTGGAAGATTGTCTTCCTACATCTGTTGAGCTGAAATTATGGGTATTAAATTCACATTGTTGGTGGTTTATTGGAATTTTGTTTCAATGCTAGTTTACCTCTTGCACCTGGCTTTGGCGCTTTTTTGTGTTGCTAAACTTGTATACAAAATAACATTGCTGAGGCTATTTTTTTTTGTTGGAGCTAAATGAAGAATTATTTTTCAGACTGTCTCACTCTTTTTGATGTGAGTAGCATTTCATAAAGCTAATGCTTCCTTTTCCTAGTTGCCTATATGGTGCTATCTAAAATTATTTCTTACAGAGATTTAAATCAAGGTGCTCCAGTCTTTGCACAGTTGCAGAGGGTAAATCTGTACGTGGGGACGTGCTTCTGCCATGAGTGAGTGTGAAGTCCTGCAGCAGCATTCCTCTTCTCCTCCTCTTCTCCTCTTCTCCTCTTCTCCTCTTCTCCTCTTCTCCTCTTCTCCTCTTCTCTTCTCCTCTTCTCCCCTTCTCCTCTTCTCCTTTTCTCCTTTGTTTATTCCCTGATAATAAATTTTCATTGCATAAACTTCCCATTTGAGAAGCTGAAGGGAGTAAACTAATAAATTGGCATAAGTTTCATGAAGACCTGTCTTGTATCCAGAAATAAACTCTGTGAATTTGGAAGAGCTGCTCTCATACCAAAGGGGAGCAATGCCTGCACTTTGACACCGTAATGGTGCAGAAAGAGGTGCAGAATGGTGCATGGAGGTCACTGTCTCAGGCCCATGCTCTGTTTAAGATCCATAACTTAATTTACCATTTGATTTGTAATTGAGGTGGAGCCTTGAGCAAAGAATTTTTTAGTCCTGGTATCTCTTTCACTAGAGTTCAGTGAGCATATTTCTGTTTGATTAAACATATACAGTAAAATTGAGTCTAGAAGTGTCCATGTGTTGAGAATGGAAATGACATTATTAATTCTGTTTCTCAATAAAATTGGCTTGGGGTGTTCTTTTCTAAAGATAAATAAACTTGGTTTAAAACAGAAAAAAGTACTTTTATTTTTGTATATAACAGCAAAAAGATTGTTTTTTTGTTCTTTTAAGACATGGAGAAGAACTAAAATGGTTCAGTTTAGGCTTAAAGATCAAAGTCCATTGAGGTGATGGAAGAGAGTGATCTACCTTTTCTTTCAGTATCTGTAGTAGTCTGCACCATGTATGTTCTAGTCTGAAGTATCATATTTCATTGATTTCACTTTTTGTGTATTTCAGCGTGTACTCTTTTTGGTTATTTGTAATTCAGTGTCTACATTTAAAATAAGAAATGTTGTAATTATTAGCCTTTTATCTTTGTGTTTATATTTGTGTTGCCAGGGTTAAAAGCTTTCAGAGGTGCCAGGGTTCAATGCAATCAGTTATTTCTGCATTTCCAGCCTAACAACACTTTGTGAAAGGCTGTAAAAGCAAATGATCAAGGACTTTTTAGAACATAGTACTATTATTAGAAGCCTTGGTCTTGTACTGATTACTTTCTTACTGCAGAGGATAACCCTATACAATAGGTGGTGTCTTTATAATTTTTCAATAATCAGATATTTAACAGAAGTAGATATAGAATTTATTTATTACCATTTGTTGTGTATATTGAAGGAGAGATGAAAGCTGAAACTGTTCTCCTACTTTGAAGAATACAAGCATTAGAAAATTACATTTTAAAAGCAAGCAAACTATATTTTTTTAGGTGTCCCAAGTCTTAGGTTTAGTAAATTAAAAATATTAATGTTTCCAATTAAAATTTTAATTGTAATGTCACTTTTTAATGGGAAACCATGCATTGTCATTATGTTGATTTTAATGGATAATTTTCCTCTATTTAAAAACCTTTAGGGGCGAAAAATACATGTTTTAAAAATAATAATTTCCTGGTACTATTTTAATTTCTGATGTAGAGAAATTAATATGCTTAAAAAAATAAATACATATTCTGAAGTGTTTCTTATTAGTGGTGTTTTGGGTCAGTTCCCACCATGGAATTTTAATGGAATTTTAAGGATTCATAAAATATCCTGGGTTGGAAGGAATCCACAAGGATCCCTGAAGTTCAACTTTAAAATATAAGAAAAATGAATACTGACCACTTTTAGACGCTGTTAATTTCAATGTTGAGATGATTTCAGGATGAGATTGTGTTTTTATAGTACAGTCTTGGAACTAGAAGTCATGTGCTGAGCAGAGATCTGGAGATCTGTACTTTTGCTGTTTGTTTTGGTTGGTAGTTTAACTGATCCCGGTAGCTGTGGTAGTTGTTACATTTCTCTCAACATGAAGAAGACAGGGGGTGTTAGGTCTGACATGCTTATTCTTTATCGTCTTAGGAGTTTTCTGAAAAGTTACTTCAGAGCACGTTGTGTTCCAAGGGCTGTGTATGCAGTACTGACTCTATCTTGGCAAGTAACTCTATAGAATGAGTTCTGTACATAAGAAATAGCAATGCTTGAATAATGCACAGTGATCTTTTTTTTCTCCAAATATGTGAGATGACTTTCATAAACAAGCTAAATACAAACTGCATTTGTCAACAAAGAAACTTCTAAGCTGCAGATAAACATATTTACAAAACAACAAATTTATTTATTTATTTATTTAATTAATTAATTAATTTTCTTAAAAATGTAAATCAAATGTAAACACTCAAAATGTATTGTAACAAGATACATTTCCTCCTCCCTTTCCATTCATACCTATTGATTGATTTCCCAATTAATGATTTGGCAATTATTAACAATGTACAGTAGAGGAAGTATCAGATAATTTTCAATTAATGTAGCAGAGAATAGATGATTAAATATTCTCTAAACACCATAACACAATGATTGAAATAGCATTGAGTTGCTACTGAGCTAAAGCATTTGATTCTAGATAACTGCAAACTGCTTGTGATGGGTTCCACATCACAAAGTGCCCTGAAGTTAGCTGGATACTGTACTCAAACCTTTCTTTTCCAAATTAGCATATTAAATTACACTAAAGGCTAAGAGTCCCTTAATTTCTTCGGAATACAATGTAGTGAAATAGAATAATACCAGACTGTAAACAGGGAAAGCATGAAACTTTTGGATGATGAAGATTTATCTTGTGAAAAAATCCACTCCATTTGTTCTTAGCAAGGTGTGTTTCCTTACCATGTATTTCAGTCCAGCATATTTTCATTAACTTCTTGGACTGAAAAAAATTACTGACTGAAAAAGAAAAACTTTCCTTTCCATCGCCTTTGACGTCTGGCCCTGGGTCTTCATCCTGTGACAGGCAGGCATAACGCTTTTCCTAAGATAGCTGTAGCTCCATGCAAAGTGCTTGTATTATCTGGGATTCCCAGCACTGGCCAGCCTGAGCACCCTCAGTCTTTGAGCAGTTTCATTCTGTGACTGTGCATTCATACATTATAAATGTATAGCCTTCTGCTGTACTTCAATTACCCAGTGAGCTGTTTGTAGAATATACCATATACAATATTTGTACTGCAATTTAAAAACAGATTTTTCACTTCTAATGTTTGTCATGCAACTTTTTTCCCCTCGTTCCTGCCTGCTTTTATAACTCTGAAGAAGAAAAAAAGTTTAGAAAAGGCTACACAAGATGAACCTGTAACTTGTCATGTATTTTGTCAACTTATTCCTCATCTCCTTGAGCTGATTCTGTGACATCTGAGAAATTCTATTGCCATAATAGAAATTTTGTCTGTCTTTATGTCATTAGTGTGCATTGAGGATTTGAGTACAAAAGACATGGTTGCAGAACAAAAAGTCAGATTCATTTCAAGCTCTATTAAACACATTGATCCCCTTTCCACCTTCATATTTGATGGAATGAAAAAAGTGAAAGAGATGTCAGTTTAAAGTTTGATGGAATTCCACAAATTGCTCAAACACCAACTTCAACAAGTATGTCAAAATAATGATTAAAAATGTCACTAAACATTGCTATTCATTATATTGACCTTAGTATTTCTCAGATTTGACAAAGCCTGGCATGGACTCAAAGGCCAATAATTCTATAAGCTGAGAATTTTTAGTGTTAGAATACATTGCTTAGAGAAACATCTCTGAAATGGGAATTATGTGATTATTGTTGTATCAAAATCAACCCTTCTGATTGCATAGATTTATACTACTTTAAAGGATATTCTATATGATTTTTCTGGAAATACATTAATCACACTTTTAGGTTATTCCATTTGGAAAGTAGTGCATTCAGCAAGTGTGTTTAAGGACTGGGTATATATGAAATACATGAGTACCTGTAACACAGGAGAATATTTAAAATTAGACAAAAGTCAGAATACTTCTGCAGTTTTGAGTCCCAGAGGATGTGTGATTGACTCTTTCTTTTGCCTCCATGTACACAGTGTTTGGAGACCGGTGTCTGGCTGTTAGAGAAACACTTTGGTTCTTCACAGAAAACGCAGTTCAAGTAACAAAACTCTGGATTAATTTAGAAGCCAAAGACATAGTTTGAATTCATCACTGTGAGACATACTTGCGTCAGAGAGAGATTAATCCAATCTTGCCAACCTGCAAGGCACAAATAAAAGAACACTTGTTAAAAAGTAGATCTCTGCTCATAGAGAAAGATCTGATCTTGTTACTTAGTTTAGAGTCTGAAATGTAAGCCTTGCAGCAAAGCTAAAACCTATTTAAGAACATTTTCACTGAAGAGTTTTCATTGCTCTAACTAGATTTAATAAAATTAAACTATTCTTCAGGCATGGTTGTAAGAGACTCCATGAAAGCAGCTGCACTGGAACTTAAAATCAGTGATTCCTATTAAACGAGCATTAAATGAGGATGCTATTTCTCTTTGTCTTAATGTTTTGCCACGCTATTTGAAATCAATTAAGGCAGCTATCTTGCAATTTAAAGTTTACTAATTAAAATACCATCCTCTATTTGCATCTATTTCTTTCCCAGAAGTGTCAGTTGCTGTAAAAAAGCTTCTATTTTTTATTTTTTTTCAGGAGAGCTAGAAGTGAAATGATTAGGTAGGGAGAAGCCATATTAATAGAGAATTTATTTGGGCAGGTGAAATCTTTCATAACTGTAAGATCTGTGTGTTTGCATGTACAGTTTTTACACAGGATAGTTTTCAGGGTAATGTTTCTAATTAAACATAAGAAAATTCTAAAAGAGTGAGAAAGAGGAGCAAGACTTTTCTCAGTGGAATTACCTTGGTATTTTTTTTACTGAAAAAGCTTATGTTGGTATCATTGAACCACTAGGAGCAATTTGGTTTCAACCTGTCAATGCATAATGATTTCAGAAACAAAACACTCTGGTGATGGTAGGTTGGATACTCTAAAACAGTTCTGGAACTAATCGTGTGTGTAATCAACTGTGCAACCAAAGTGATTGTAAAGTTACATTGTATTTTAGAAGATACTTTGTGATGAATTGAGGAAAAAAACTCAACCCAACAACTTTGGGAAGAAAAAGAAAATATGCAAATTGTTGTGTTTTTTTTTTTTTTTAATTTCTTTTACATTTGAAATATTTGTTCAGATTTTGAGTCTAACTCGAGGAAGTGGGGACAATCTTACTTTAGTTGGGCTAAATACAAAGAACACTCTGAGGATCTCTATTGTCCCAGTGTGGGACCAATGCTATTTATTTTTCAGTAAACTGGTGGTGTAAAATTGTCCATGTAAGCCCTGTTAAAGGGAAGGATCTATAACAATTTTTCTATATACACTAAAACCTGCAATTAATTATTTTGAAGTTATCTATGAAAGTAGGTATCCAGAATAATCCTGCTGAGAAAGTAGGTAAGTAGATTGACTATGCTCATATTTTGACCTCCCCCTGAGACAGGGTAACTGAGGTTCTTGTATTAACAAGATCCCTTGAGGTGGATTAGAGTGAAATGACATTCAATGACTGGTGCTTACATATATATATATATATATGTATCTATATGTCAGTTTAATTTTGGAACAATTTGACTGCAATAGAAAGGAGGTATGTAGCCATTTTGGTTATCATCTGTAAAAATGTAAGAATATAAAGTATAAAATTTTCACCTTATATATAAATGTATAAGTATATAAAATATCACCATTATATAAGGAAAAGAGACAGAAAAAGGAAGAATAAGAGTAGATAGTGGAGAGGAGATATATCACCACACGTGGATCCAGCAATGAGACTTTATTGTTGTAATTTCAGTGTCAGTTGCTCAAAGTGATGGTTGTGGTCCTGATCTGATGGGAGAAGCCGCAACAACACAAAGTTCAATGGGTTAATACACGTTCATACCTCTGTAGGAACACCCAAGCACCTCTGCTGCAGGGACAGTTTTACACTGTCTGCTGCAACACTGGTGGAAGGACCCAAAAATGAGTCTCAGGGTTCTTTGGTGGTTTATGGCTCTTTCTAATGACATGACAGCTCTTTGACCCTGCTTAGCTGAGCCAGTTGTGTCTTCCAATAACTCCAGGCTTTCATAATACCACCTCAAGTTTTAGGTGGGAGAAAATTTGCACTATAAAAAGCATTATCCCATCTTGCAAGATCTGCTTATCTGCCTTTCCCTTATCTGGCTCAAAACCCAGCCTGTTGGGAAACAAAGGTCAGCTTCTCCTGGTCTTTCTCTGGTGGTGGGTGTGCAGAGCAGAGGTTTTGCCAGCACAGAGCCATAAGCTCTCCTCTACCCCTTCATTTGGGGGTGCAAACCTGGCCTCAGCAAAGAAGCCACTTCTTTTGCAAATGGCTGATTGTTTGAGTTATTAACCTTTAATACTTTAGTCTCCCATTGATCATGATACTTAAAGGGGGAAGAGGCAAGAAAAATAAAGAAACATAAATGGAAAAAAAAAGACAAAAACAAAACCAAAAAAAATTATTTTAAAAAGTAAAATCATTTAGGAAAGCCACTGTATGAACAATAAAAGCCTTAGCCTAGTTGTTACAAAACCTTTATCTTCAGTGAGTAATGCTAACTGAAGGAAAACAAAACACCTTAAAAGAAAGTGCCTATAAACTTTGGCTTCAAAGATAATGAAGCTATATAGATTATTTTCTTGTTACTTTTTCTTGCACTGCAATAAACTCTGAGTTATCCTAAAAGAATTTCAGGAACAGAGGAAGATAAAACTGTCTTTGCATTTCCATGAACTTCAATTACTTAGCTATATGTTTCAACAAAAATTAAAATAGTTTTGTTTGTTTGTGGTTACAAATGTTACTGAGGTTGGGAAGGAGACAAAGTGAAAATTATCAAAATAAGCAGAAGATTTTTTTTGGGGTATGTAACTGAATTTATTAAAATTAACATGAGAAAGGGAAAAAAATGTTAATTAAGTAAGAATCTTACTGAGAATTTAGATACAACCTAGGAGATTAAACTACATTTTTCTGTTTCATGTACTACTGAGTATGGGGGACAAATTCAGGATGATTAATGAGAATGTGTAAATGGAAATTACTTTGAATTTTGCTTACTCATACAGAGTTTAATGGTCCCAGAGTAGGATGGGACAAGATAATTTCTGCCCAATTATGCAAGAAATCTCAGGTCCAGTAAGATGGATTTATAAGTAATTTATTAACATGGGGGTGAAATAATTAGCAGTATGAAATACAACACTCATATTTAGGGGCACGCAGAGAAGTGGTTTTAGTGATGATTGCCCATGAGTCCTACTTAAATTGTATGAAAACAAGTCGAAGGAAAACATAAATACATAGAGAATAAAACCCAATGCAACTTCACTGGAATATGCATAACAACACATTAAACAATACACTTTGAGAAAGAAATATTCTCAAACCAGCATTCTGATGTTGCCTATCTTAAAGGCCAAGAATTGTGTCCATTCCTCTATAATGGCTTCTGGTTTTAACTGTTCAAGTGGACACCATACACACATGGTAGATCCAGAAAAATTGGCACTTGTGTTGGGTTTGCAGGGACATGTTTTGGTAAGGGAGACAACAGAGATGGCTTCTGTGAGAAGCTTCCAGCAGAGCCAATGCCAGACAGCTCCAAGACACTCACACTGGAGAAATTCATGGAGAGACTGCAGGCTGAAACAGGGGAAAGATTCCTCTCCCTGAGCAGTGGCAGAGAAAACCTGTGGTGAACTGACTGTAACTCCCATTCCCATCTCCCTGCACTGTTGAGGGAGGAGGTAGAGCTCAGAAGGAGAGAGGGATGGAGGGAGGGGTGGGGGGAAGATATTTTTAGGATTTATTTTACTTTTCATTATCCTGCTCTCATTTTGTTAGTAATGAATTCAATTAATATCCCCAAGTTGGCTCTGTTTTGTCCATGATGGAATTTTGGTGAGAAATGTCTCATGGATCTGAACTCATGAACCTTTGTTATATTTTCTCTCCCCTGTCCAGTTGTGGAGGGGTGAAATAGAGTGACTTTGGTGGGTGTCTGGCATCCAGCCAGGGTCAGCCTACTGCAGTACTCTAAGAGGGAATTGTCTTTATGAGGACGTATGACTAGTTAAATTTGCAAAGAACTTAAGACTGATCTTGTTTATGGTTTCCAGTAAGGACCTTGGCACAAAATACATCAGTATGCTATTGAAATGCATTCATGTTACAGAAACCAGGAGGCATATTAAAGCACAAGTATTTTAAAAGGAACACAGAGGAAGAATTACATGACCTTGAATACTAAACTGATAGAAATGGGATAGTTTTAATAATGAATGTTCAAAATCACATACTTTATTAGTCATAAGGTGAAAACTGAAAACCACCATAGTAAATAAAATATTTGGATTATCAGTCACTAAGGGGTAGGATGAGCTGTACTGTCAGGGATATGCGAGGATATCCTAGATGGTCTCCTGTTGCCACTCCACCACATGCTGTGTCTCTGGGAAGTCCTTTATAGTATCCTGTTAGCCCCTGCATCTGAAGTGGTGCTGGATGTCTACATTTAGGTGACTGAACTAACCTTTTAAAGATGTTTTTCTATCCATCTTGTGGCAGATTTGACAGACAATGTGCCTGTGCTGGCAAACCTAGAGCATCCTAACTGAACAGGACCAGTATCTTTCAGTAACTGGATCCTGCCTGTAGTAGCTGAAAAGGTCTGTAGGAATCAGTGACTGAGATAATTGTGTATCGTGGAAGTAAAGGCCAAGCACACAGGAAGATACCTACATGAGGCATTTTATCCACATGGCAAATTTCACCTGGATGATGATAATGTGACAGCTAGTGAAAAAGCCGTGTCACTGAAAAATGCACTGGTAACAATATAGAATGTGTGTTATGTTTTGGTTCTTATGAAGAAGAAAGTCAAATTAGTACAGGTTATTTCTTGATATTTCCAGAAGTTCTAGAATACCACTAAAGTGATCAAGGTAATAGATGTTATCAGAAGATACTGAAAATGTAAACATAAATTATATTTTGTCTCATGCATCAGAAGTAAAAACTCCAAACAGAAATAATCTATTTAACCAAATTTCTGCAACTTAAGAAAAACCTTACATAAGCATATTGTAATTTAAATTTTTGCTAGAAATCTGTGGAAATCACGGAGTCACCAAATAAAATAAGAATTGGAATATTAAAATAATGTGAGAGGAAAAATATAACTACTTTTTGGATGCAAGTTGATTAACTTAAGGAAAGCTGACTATAGATAGTTTCAAGAGCAGCAGACACAAAATGTTTCTCATTATGTTCTGTATTGATCTAAGACAGCTTAACAACCACTGCTGGTTGGAGAACTATGTTTTTCCTTGATAAAATAATTCTATGTCTGTGTCCTTGTATCGACTGTCCTTACAATCACAGTATTATTAATGCAGAGGTGTTAGTCGATCTCTATACTCACTTCAGACACCCATGTTTAAGAACTTTCTTATACTGTTTTCTGTTGTTCTTTTTCATGATGTAGTAATTTACATTAAAATGAAGGTATTGGCTTCTTAAAAAAATGACTATACACTGCAGCCAAACCTGCAGCACTCCAGTTTAACGACTTGTAGAGAAGGAGAAGGTTTTGATTTTGAGGATTGGGTTGGGATTTTTTTTCATTAGATCTAGACAAAGCCTTTTCTGACTATTTTTTTACAGTGCATTACACCTATCAGAAGAATTAGTGTATAAATATTATAAATGCTGTTTAGAAATCCATCTTTGCATCATTTTCTTCTGGAAGTACAGCATATACTGTTGTGTTCAGTTTTTTCCAAAAGCAAACTAATTCAGATTGATATTTTCATGATGCTTTTGGCATACAAAGCAGATGTATTCCTAAAACAAATTGTTAAATTATACAATTAACATAAATTTATAAATTTAATTATATATATGATAAAATATTTTAAAATGTGGGGAGGAATAAAATCCTAATAATGTGGGGAGGAATAAAATCCTAATACTAGCAAAGTAATTTCAGAGATCAATCAGCATGCAGTGGGGTAAGCCTTTTCTCACAGTTCACATGGACAAATACGCTTGATTCCTGCCCCTTAAATTTCTACAGACCAATTATGTTGTTGGTAAGTATTTTCATTATGATTACAAATGCCAAAAGCATTCTGGATTCTGCAGTAAAGTGACAGATCGGAATGATACAATGAGCAGACAGCTGAAGGGCCATGTGGGACAATTAGTGAATTTTACCCAAATTTATAGTTTACATGATGAAACATAGTGTGTGTATTTCACCTTCAAATTCATATCTTCAGTAAGTATAAAAGCATAAATTTAACTTTCCTGTAAAAGGCTTAACTACAGAGGCACGTGTGTGGAAATTTTAGAATAAGCATAAGCATTCATATGACTAATAAGTATCTTTCAGATACATTTCCATTTGGATCTTGGACTTTCAAGTCTTGGAACTAACATTTATCTGTCCTTCTGTCCTTCTGAAGCTGAGCAGTCATCTCACTCCTTTTTAGCCTCCTGTTCTGTCTTACATCTATTCACCACCCCTTTCACATCATTGAACCAGCTGACTTAACAAAGTTATACTTGGGCCAGTTGTTTTCAACTTTTATGTAATATCGAATTAATTGCTTCTGAAGTAAAAAAAAATGAACTGTAAACAGTCTATGATGTAAAATACAGTATTGTTGCATACTCTCTCTTGATTTATAATTTCAGTGTTTTATAGTCATGACAATTCATGTGCTGTGTTTGCTGACAACTTATTCTTAACTTCTGGACCAAATCCACTGAAATATCTTCTTTTTCTATAAATAATTCCCCATCACATCTTTATAATTTGATCAAAAGTTTCAGTGATTAGTACTCCATAGAGAAATACCACTTCTTTACTGTAAATAGGCAGTTTAATCTTCTAATTTCTCATTACATACATGGATGGATTGTTTTCCCGTTACCACATATTCATCTCTCTAAACAATTTTTCCTATAAGAAACAAAAAATGACTGACTTTTGTTCAACACAGGATAAGGACAGTAGGAAACAAATGTCTAAATAATATACTGTACTTTTATTTAAAGGCATTAGAAATGGCTAACATGTTATACTACCTAAATAAATAGGTAAGTTATCATTGCATACTGTAGTATTAAATGCACATGCTACATGGTTTACCATTACTTGCTGAAGCGTCAATGCAGATTGTATAGTTACATGTATATATATATATGAAAAGAATCTTAAAATTCAAGAGATATTAGCCTTAATGGACTGATATTAGCCATTAGTACATTTATGTTTTAGATATGAAACTAAGCTAAATGTTTTTTCTGCATTTTTTTTTCTTAACATATTGAAATGGGGATAGTACAGTCCTTTTTGATATTGTAAAAGGACAGCCTGTAAGCTTTATATTGAAATAAAAGAGACTGAAAATAATCCATCTTGCCACCAATTCTTCTGCTGATTTTTTGTCTGTATGCATAACTATTAATTTGTCGGATATCCATGTGCTGTCTGAAAGACAAGCGAGCATAAAATACTGATCAGATATTTGCCCTCCTACCAGTTTCATAAAAGAAAAAGATGACATATAAACAAGAATGAAAATGCTCTAGTAAAATTATTTATAGCTCAGTGTAATTCTGTCACATGATTTCATCTTTGTTGGCTTTAAAACATTCTGACATTTCCTAATTAATGTTATTATATATGCTAATTCTTGGTAAGAGGGGTCTAAAAAGCACAGCTGAGAACATTCTTTCTTGTTTGCATAATTTCTCTGAGCAGCTGTATACCTTATTTTTTCAATATAAAGCATTAAATACAAGTTAAGCCAAATAAAGATTCACTAGTATAATTTCCAATCAGTATATGATTGGAATTATCATATATTTAAATTACATAAAAATACATTTATTTTCTTAAGAAATTTGAATTGGTGTGTCTCTATCACACACAAAACTTGAAATGTATGTCATCCATATACAAAAAAATCTGGCAATCTATTTAGTTTCCCTTTTGTTATGCTGTGTGGTGTCATCAAGGTAAAACTTCAATGACATTCAGTGTAACAAAACATTGCTGTCGCTGATTTTGGTTTAGGTAAGTTTATGTATCCTGCAATTTTTTTTTCCTGATGGTTTCTGTTGAACCACATTTAGTACATCCAGATGTGGTCCTGGGGAACATTTTAGTTTAGTTTAGAGGTATACCACACAGTGTTGGGTTGAGGGGATTGCAGTCAATAATCTTGGAGGTCTTTTCCAACCTTAATGATTTCATGATAGTGTATGAGACATAAATATGTGCTGTATATATGTCATGTGTATATGTAATATGTAAATGACATTGTAACCATTTTTCCTGGACAAGCTGACATAAACAAGGTTCTCTATGCTAGGAAACAGCCTTTTACAGAATTCTTGGTTACTTTTTAATGAGAAATATTAATCAGGAGACCCCTGTACTAACACAGCAGTGTTTGTTTCTGTGGCATGGTTATGTTTGTGGGGGTGCTGTGCCATACATGCCTCCTACCTGCTGCAAAAGGACTTTCTGCCTCTGGTCACTGACTGAGGTGGCTGAGGAGCCCACTGGAGGCACCTTCAGGGACTGCTGTAATGACATAGAAGGGAATGTGCCAGCCT
Organism: Pseudopodoces humilis; assembly: GCF_049639895.1. Classification (NCBI taxonomy): domain Eukaryota; kingdom Metazoa; phylum Chordata; class Aves; order Passeriformes; family Paridae; genus Pseudopodoces; species Pseudopodoces humilis. Next base: position 92,401,561 of record NC_142202.1, read on the forward strand.
CTGCTTCCCTTGCAACTCCCTTCTCCATTGCCAAGTCAGAGCCTTCTGTTCCTGTTACTGTCTGTAATACTGATTTTGCAGAATTCCTTGTTTAAAATACTAATTATAAAAGGAAGTTGCATTTATAATTTATACTGATTACTTGGCAGTCAAAAAAAAAAAATGTCTTGCCCCAGAAGTTCTCAGAAATACTGCAAGCCTTCTCAGCAGTTTGAAGATGAATGTGTAAACGTGGAATATCCTGAGTATTAACCTACACCTTTCTGACTATTTTAGGATCTAGAGTTTCCTTTCCTGTGAAATTAACTTCTAATGTATAATTTTTCTAGCTTAGATAGATTTTTATTTTTTTTTCTCCCTGCATTACAGTCTTTGTTGCATTGCCTTACTATTCTATGTGGCATGCCTTTGGCTAGCTCTAGGAAGTATCACAGCTTATCTCTTCATTAGTTCCATGATACCAGCTACAATAGCAGATTCTGGCTAAAATAATTTTGTATTCTTTCTCAGGGAACATGCAAGTAAATTGATCAATTGATGTCTGGCAGTAATGAAATGTCTGCATTTTAGGCATTCATATATTCTGTGTACATATTACACATGATCTATTTAAGGCTGACTTCAGAATAACTGAAAACCACACTGTATTTATGTATATTTTGTAGTCAAACACTGTGCAGTTTGTCCCTCCTCTTTCTGATGTTACATGTGTTCTAAGTAAAGCAGCCTCTGTGTCCAGACCTGCAAGATGCTGAGCACTTTCAATTCCCAGTGAAGTCTACAACTGAGAACAGATCATGTCTTACAATATTTACACGCCATGGTGTAAGTCCCTCGTGAGCCTTATGCAGAATGTCTGTGCACACAAATTGAAATGTGCTTGCCATGTGCACTTCCCCATGGGACAACTCCCCTGTGCCTTCCCTTCTCCGGGCTGCTCCCCGCAGCCCAGCCCTGTGGGCACAGCGGTCACAGGTGACCCATGCAGGTGACCTGGTGATTCCATTGCAACTCCATTGACCGCAGTCATCTTGAGCATGACCTTAATATGATCTCTGAAATATTTTAAGAGTTTGTCAGGTGCAAATGTAATGAACACAAAATGTTAATGAAAGAGTTCAACACCATTAAATCTGCTTATATTTTAAAAAAATGTGGGATGTAATTTGTGGCAGATGCTTTTATGTAAGTCTTCCATACAAATTTTGAGCAATCTAAGATTCATGTGATAGCAGTTCTACAGAAATACTTTATTAGAAAATATGTAGTTATAAGCAACTTCATTTCAGTTTGATCTGCTTTAATCAGCAGTTACAATTTTCTTCAGTGTTTGTAGCCTTCACAGCATACTTTTCAATAATAAGATTTCATATCTGTTAAAAATAAATTTTATGTATTCTATTTGATATCTTCTTAATGTTTCAAAATCTTTCCTGCTTGTTGTTCATGGAGCTGGAGTTTGAATAATATTCTTTATGAAGGCAATATTTTTGCCCTTTGTGTGAATTGCCTAGGAATTGCTCTCGGTTTAAATGTATATATTGATCAAGTGTAAATATGAGCAAAATATTAAAAGTTTCCAGGTAATGGATGGATGTTGAGAGGTTCATTTCAGCTTTGCATCACATATGATGGGTCTCTGAAAGCAGATGCTCTGCCATTGCACCCTCCTCCCCATCATCAAACACATGAAAAATAACAAAGCAGGACAGATTAGTAAATTACCAATAATCACTGGGTAAATTATTAATATTCACTGGTGTAAACTCAGAGATTATTAAGCAAAAATAGTTAAAATTATGTAAATTAAAAATAGGAGGGAGAAAAGTCCAGAGGCTTTGGGAGTGGTTACAACAGAGAAAGGAAGGGATTGGGCAAGTGGCAAAAAAAAGGGCAGAAATAGACCTGAGGAACTAGGGAGGGAGAAAGATGAACCAAGACTATATGACCATGACACTAGAGCAAAAAGCTGGCTTATTTCTCATTAAGGGATTGTGTCTTACTTCAGATAACACAGCTTAAATCTTTTTATGATTCCTACCTTGTTACTTTTCCAATTCATATGGCTTGCTTAAGGGTCAACGCCTAAAAAAGTCACTCATCTTGCAATAATTGAGACCAGACTATAGACTTTGGTAGGCGTTTTACCCAAATGGTGTTGTCTCCAAAAGCAATGGAAAAAATGTGAGAGAATAGCTGAAATACTTTAAAAAACGTTAAACTAGGTGCATGTTTTTAATAACTTAGTATTTTATATGTGGATACATGTGTGCTGGTGTAGGTACGGGGATGTGGGTATCCATAATGAATACCCTGATTTCTGTCATTTACATGCATCACTTTGCCCTGGAAATGGTGAGGTGTGACTTAAAGACATTTTAATTTGTGTTGTGGCTTCACCTAAGAAAGGCAGCAGGGAATCAATTGAGCTAATTTTTTGACTGGAGGAAGTAGCTGAGATCTCTGTCGTACCAGACTGCAGCATATTTTACTTAGCACATTTATCTGAATTTAACTTAATGAATAAATGAAAAGCATGCTATTTGTAATTTTTTTTTTCCGATTATAGATAATTCATCCAATATTTGATCTTCACAGATTTCAACACTATTAAACAAATTTTCCTCATTCTTAACTCTTATTTTTGGCTTAGATGCTCTTTTTCTATGTTATACAATACTCTATGCAAATTCTAAGATTCCATGTGTTTCTTTTGATAAAATTCAAGTATCAGATAGTGCATTAAGGAATGTCAGCAGTCAGTTCTTCATCTCTTTACAAAAGCATCCTATATAGTTTTATACCTGTATAGACTAAAGAACTTACATGTTTATATTGCAGAGGGAGAAGATACAAAACTGTTAGATAATGACAGTAAGATGCTGAAGTCAATGGGATTTGTTTATGATAATGCAATTAGAGTTAAACTGATGATTTTGAAAAATCCTGTCTTTCAGCTTTATTTTCTAATAAGGGTATTATTTTTAAATAAACATTTTTTACCAACAAGGACATATCCTTGTCAACTGGTGCATTTTTTCCTGATTGTTATTTCTGTAATGTGGTACCACTCATGTTTTTCTCACTTCTCAGACAAAAAAAAAGTGAAATAGCATTGTCTTTACCACAGTAACAGAAGATCTAGTTTCAAATGGTTTTCCTTTTCATAATTACTGAGCCTTTGTTTTTCGCTATCTTTCATGATAAAATGTATTTTTGCTTAGTATGACTTGCACAGGTGATTTTTTAGTTCTTGCTTTCATCTTCTGTGTATTATTTATGAACAACAGTGATTCCTCTATGTTTCCTTTACTACTGGCAGTGTTTCTACCAATAGACTCAGCAAGTGGCAATCCTTCCTTAGATGTTTCAGTTTAGTATTGCTCTTTTGGAAATAAACAGTAGACTTTCCAACATGAAAATTCTGTTAATAATTGATGGCATTTATCAAAAACTGCCAGCGTACCTCTAAGTGAGACTCTGTGGAGCTTCGCCAAGGAAGAAAGGAAATATTTCCAAAAGTAAGGTGTGTAATTGGATGGGTTGGAGAAAGGGAAGTAGGAAGAAGTCATTTACCACAGCAAGTGGTGTTTTCTGGAGAGGGTGACATATTCCACCTTGACCTGGTTGTCTCTCTCCAGCCAGTACTTTCCAGTGCAGGAGTAGCAGGGTCCAGCAGACCAGGCTGCCGTACTGGGATTTACACATCCCCCAAAACCAGGAACAGGAGGCTACTTGGAGCCAGCAGCCAGAGCAGCCCTGACATGACTGAGCTGTTGTTCACAATCTGTGTCATGTGCCAGTTTGGGTCTATTTCTGGGGGTTTAATTTTTTTCTCAGTCTATTACTGAATGAAGTGTTTCTTATCTCAGTGTCCATTGTCCTCATACTTTCTCATGTCAGCTACCTTCTACAGCAATATTTTTAGCTCCTAATTCTGTTTTTACTTATTTCAGGAAAAGGTAGAACATCCCCTGGGATTGCAGTTAATAGCTTCAAGAAAGATCTATATAGACAAGGTCATACACTGTGAGAAACTTAATAGTAATAACAAATGTATCAATCCTTCCAAGCTCAGAACTATTCACTAATTCTTGGAACTAATTGTATCCCTCTAGGAGCAGTGCTGGACAGGCATTGAACAAAACAGCTTAGGTGATATTCACTATTACCACTGTCTGTATTTTAGCGCTCAGCTTCTCTGGTGAGATTTACAAGACTAACTCCTGCTACTTGGAACAGGCTGGTAGAAAATTTTGACCTTAGGCTGAATCTCAGACTGGTGCTGTATTCCAGATGTCAAATTCAGTGAAAAGTCAAGGATCAGGAAAAACTGGAGCCTACAGTTGTGGCTTCTACATAATTCAGTTAGTTTTTATGCCTGTAGCTGGTCTCTTGTGGGAAACAGAAGTGCATAATCAAAGGCATTTATGTCCAGATCCACTTAGGTTCAGCATGGTCTGAGAAGTCTGATCAAAGCAGTCTCTGTGGTAGGTATCACTTTCTTGAAATTGAGTTAGGCAGAACTTTGAAACAGGTACCTAAACAGTCTGAAAGCTGAAAACAATACAGAATGTGTCCAGTACTTTAAATTCAACTGTTCAGGGAGAGTTTTTGTCTCAAACATTCAACACAGAGAGTATCTCAGCTTAAAGGTTTTGAATCACGCTCCTGAAAGTAAGCAAATAAAATTCCATGCAGACAAGACTTGCAGTAACTAAGTGGTTCACCAAGTCCTTGACTTTGGTATTTCTTAATGCAAATCACTGTGTAAGATCTTGGGATATAATGCCATCTACTGGCATTTTATTTGCTATCTATGTATGTTGCTTAAAAATATGGAAGACCTCTGAGCTTGCTGGAGTGACTACTTCAGCATCACAGGGATGATTCAGTCTTCTGAAAATGACACTAACAGGCTGATTTATTTGCTGACACATGGCTGTGAGGAGGCTGATGCTCCAGAAGGTCACAGGGCTCCAAAGGTCTCCATGTTACTGCTGAAAAATCCATGTGGAAGTTTTGAATAGCCTAGAATATCTAAAATGTCCCTTAATGCTTAAAGATATCTAGGAAATGGAAATGAGACCTAGATCTTCTCTAGATGCAAATAGGATCTTAAGCATCTCTTCATAGACCACCTGCCTGCAGAAAACTCCTTTTAGTTACCAAAATCTCAAACTGAGCAAAGGACATTTCCTTCTAACAGCTGTGTGGGGACACTGGGGCAAATACCTCTTCTCTGTCTCCTTTCACACAGAGGAAGCCAAGTTAACTAATTTTGGCAAGCATCTAACTTTAATATGCCTATGGTCAGCAAAAAGTAAAGTATCCTACAGCTCAAACATTTCTAGCATACTTAAATGTTAAGGTAGACAAAGATTGAATGATATAATTAATATTAAAGTGCTCAATTACACAGAACAATTTAATGACAATTTACTAATATCTACTTTGGCTTCAGTATTATTAAATGTATTTTGCTATTAACTTTTATTATTTTTAAATATGGGTTTTATAAGGCATTTTTGGTTACTGGTGAAATTATGCTTGAGGAGACAGATGTGTTGCAAAGGCTTCCAGTACAGGATAAGCCTGTAGCAGATATTGGATATTTTTTAGTATGTACAAAAGATACACAGTAAATGATCTTTGGTCCATCTAATAGGAAGAAAAACACATTAAAATAAGATATCTCTCAAAGACTGGAGCATTAATTACAATTTTACAGATCTGTAAGAGAATAACTACAAGTAAATTAAGGCTATGTCTAGAATTTCAAATAGCATCTTCTGTGGTTTTACATTTTAAAGTTAGATGCATCTAACATACCTAATTTATGCCTGATTCTGTCTTAGGATATTTCTCAAGGATACAGCGTCAGCCCCTTAGCCCATTCATTGATCAGATCCAGATTGCAATGTTGGCATTTCTTTATGTAGTAAATCCCAACTTTGACAAAAAAATTGCAAGTTAGAAATGTTTTTAAAATTAGAGTGTCAAAATCCTTAATAAACTCATTTAACTATAACATTAAAAAAAAAAAGCAAAAAAACCCTCAAAAAACAAACAAAAAAAACAACCAAACAAAACCCCCAATGACAACACCACTTCAAAAACCCCGAACAACAACAACAACCCCACCCCCAATCCCCCCCCCCAAAAAAAAAAACCAAACCCAAAAATACGAAAACCCAAACCATATTTTCTTTACTGAAAAGAACATATTGCATTTATACTGGCCTTTCCAGTGGCCATTTCTCGCCACTGGACAAAAGACTTTTCCTGTGCCTTTTTCTTGCAATCATGTTGACCAAATAGGATTTTCAGAACAGCCTTTAAGAAGGCTTATTCGTAGAAATATTCATTTTACCTTCACAGTAGGTCAGCTTCATACTGTTAGTTGTTCTGTATCTAAAAGTTATGCTCTCTACGTAGGTCTGTCCAGAGGTTTCAGAATTGCTTAGCTATTTCATTCAAAGCCTGTCTTGTAAATGTCTAAAGAGACTGTGGAGAAGCAACTCAAAAATGAATCCTATCTTTGGCTATACTAGGTTATAGCCTTGCTTTATGCCTATTCTTAACCAAATAAACTTGACTTCTTCTTCATAAATTCGCAAAAATTTATCAGAAAAGGTTGAAAGTGTCCCTACATCAAAACAGTTAAAATATTCTGGAGGAGATTGCACATGTAGGTTTCCATCAGTCACGAAAGAAAATTTATTCAGATTTGCTGCATCACAGTGTTGTTGCACAAATGTAGCCATGTCTTCCTGCTCCCATTCTTTGAAGGAAAGCTGTGGATCTAATGCGTTCCTACACAAAGCAGGACCTAAATGATAGAACAATGAGCTTTTGGACCATTAGTGAATTATCTGGGTGCCAAACTGGTAATTGGTTTTCAGGACTGAAGGCACATGCAGAAGAAGAATGTAGGGTGAATACTCAAGTAAAATTAAACAATTAATGAAATATATAATTAAGAACCTTTTTAGCACTTCAGTGGTCAGCATTAGCTTACACAAATTTTTAATAAAAGTATGTGGGCACTGGGTGTTTAAATTCCACTGAAGTCACACTTTGGGTGCTTCATTCCTTTTTCTTGTTTTTTAATCAGGCTTCAAATTTATGTAGCTGTCCTACTAATGCAATCTTTCAGAAGAGAAAGTTCACCTAGGGCTTTCTAAATCTTACATGAGTATCATTACTCCTTAAACATCCTTTCTTAGTCGTGAATATGCAATTTTGCTTGAAGTTTTATGTGTCAGGACAATCATTTATTTGAACTGATGTTTTCAGTCTGGCACATCCTTCTCTGTCTTTCTTCTTGGGAAAATTAGCATAATGTCTTTGAAAGATATCCAATAGAATCCTTAATTTATGTAGTGTCTTCATCTTCTGTTCAGTTTTAAAAGCTTATTGCAGTGTTAGAAGCAGTATAAAATAATATAAATGTTACTTAATCTCTATTAGTATGAAACTGGTAGGATTAAATAGATATGTAATCTTTTTATATATTTTTATTTACTTACTATTTTTGCATGTCTGAATCATTATATATATGCGGGTCTTTTAGTCTGTTTTTTGTGCCTTTTTAATCTAGAAATAGCTTATTGAAGTAGTTACATATTGAATGAATTGCAGTTCTAGATATAAATTATGTCTATAATATAAACAAATAACTAAATTGGTACATTTGTCTGGAAACATTTGTCTTTAAACCATGGTTTCAATAGCTCATTTTAATTGTGATATAGCATAAAATTGATTTTGAACAATTTCTTAACTTATTCTAATGAATAAACAGCATCAAATTAAAATCTATATTAAAAAACCCAAATGTGATTCTCTGACATATTCTCTTCCAAAAGAAAAAAATACATTTCCTCCCCAAAATACCCTGAGTATGTAATATATAGCGTCCTTAATGAAAAGAGCAAGGAAAAATGTAATACACCCTTCCACTGATTCCAAAGAATACTGAAAATCATATTAATGTACTTTCATTCAAGTAATTTGAAGATAAAAGAAATTGAATACTTTCACATAACAAATGAGTAAGCTTGGAGAGAAAAGCCATTTTAGTCTGGAAATTGGACAGCAGAGAACAGACATAATAGAAGTTGGTAAAACTGTGAACTAACAAAAAGTTGGGGAATGGGGAGCAGACAAGGGCGAGAGGGAAGAAGTGGTAAAGAACTGAAATGTGAGCAGGAGTTACAGAAAAAAAAACCTACAGTTTTTATTATCAAGGCATAATCTACACTTCTGCTGAATCACTAGGATAGTATTTTCTTTTTTCTCCTAAAAGAGGTCATCTCCTAAGTTATAAGTGTTAATGTACAAGTTTGAGTTTTTTCTTTTTAAAATTAGGTTTGATAGCACTGTATCACTTTCAGAACCATAAATAATTGTTTTTTTATCTCAAATTATCCCTAAGATTTGAGAAGCCTATTTTTATCTCTAGGTGTTAATGTTTTTTCTTTCAATGTTTATGGATGAGCATTTGGGGAGTGAAGATTAGAAAGTTTCTCTCCACTCATTCTGACAGACATTCTCTTTGGATTTTGCCAAAATATTATATCTGTGTGTGAGCAGACTTGGTGTCAGACCACAAATAACATGTCCGTTCATTTTTGTGATTAAATAAATTCCTGAAAGTATTGCCACGCAAAGCACAGGTACAAAGAACAGATTTGGCCCCTCTGAAATTCTGGCTATAATTCCCTTTCTGTAATGAGCCTTTTCTTCCTGACTGAATGGAGTGGTACCACCTGCCCTACACATTTTATCATGGCTGTTAGCCTTATGGTTTACATTTAAAAAACCACAGAATGGTAGAAAGACTGATGCAGTGCTTAGGGGAAGCAGGGTTCAGCTGACATGAAGACAGATTGCATTACAGCAGGCTTGTGAGAAATTCCAAGATAACTTGGAGTGACTATATATATATATATATTTGTGACAGAGGGTTGCTCCTTCAGGCTATTCTATATCTGCCAATCACCATGCAAAATAAACTCTGCCATGAAGGTGGAAATCCAAGAGAGTTGACCAAAATCATAGAAAAATAAAAGCATCTAAAAGTGCAACCTATATCTACTTATCTGCTTTATCCATTTAAATTTAAGCTTTGTTGGTTTTTTTGTTTGTTTGTTTGTTTGCTTGGTTTTTTTTTCTTCTCCCATTTTTATAGTGGTTAGGTCAGGTTATTCATGACCTAAACCTATAGTTTGGGAACTATATTTAGTTCCCAAATGCAGAATCCCAAAATACAACAAATTTAAGTCTTTCTATATGCTGTCACCTGCAATAAGTATAATGCTGTCTGAAAATAAATTATCTCTGGAAATTTTATACACACAAATGTATAACTCTTTGAACTTTTCTATAAATAAGGGCATTCTTCAGACAAAGAAGCAGCGGTATTTGTTTTTACATGTCTGTTTACTGATTTTTGCTATCACTGTGTAGATATCACTGGGAATGATCCAGTCACTAAAAGATTTTATTCACATTGTTAATTCCTCCTGTGACTGCAGACTAAACAAGATGAACAGAAATAGTCATAAAAGTGAGCAGAATGTTCTTCATAAATGTTAAATATCTTCTGAGAATATTGACTGTTCATAATTCTGAGAAATATTAATAATTAGAAGTAAAGTTTAGGCATCTAATTCAAATGTTTAAATTTAAAATATTTACATTTTTACTTCTGTTTCCCTCATTGTCAAAACAGGGAAATTCCCAGGTTCTGAATCACTGTCAGTAACAGACACTATAAGTTAGGTGTTAAAAAAGAGTAAGAGGAATACCTCCTTTATTTTATAAATAACATTTAAATATTATGTTGCAATATTTTCTCAAATTATCTAAATAAGTTTTATGCACAATATGTGAAATAAATGAGAATGCCAGCCTCTGAAATCAAAATAGTTACTAAAAAAACCCATTTGAACTCAAATCACTTTCACTAACAGGAGTAAAACCACTACATCACACTATTTTGAATAATTTACTTTCTATTTTTTCTTTTTACTCACATCTGATTTATCCATGAGAACTCATTATTTCCTAGTGTTCATCAATGACCACATAGAATTGAGTATTATTATAATCTTACTTGTATTGACCACAGAAACATATTGACTACAGAGAGATCTTGAACATACATATCGGACATTAATCCCTTTGTTTTTACACAGAACACTACACATATAAATATTAAAAGTAAATAATAAATACAGTTAAAAAAAACAAAAGTGCAAACATTTTAAAATATAAAATGTAAAATGTAATGATTATTTTTTAGCTACTGTACTAGTTGAAAGCAAAGCAAGAAAATTACATTAATCTTTAATTTTTTGTTCAATTTCATTTATCCAGGCCATTTTGGAAATCAATAACATTTCCAAAATGTTATTGATTTCCAAAAACATTTGGAAAACAATAATTTAACAAGATTATAAGAATTCCACCTATCATTAAATATATTATAGGACATTTCCTATGTTACAGCTCTCTCATTAGATTGAATTTATTTGAATTATTAAGGATTACTATGAGAAATGTCAGGAACAAGTATCAGAAATAAAAATATACCTAAAAATTCTGAAAATAAAGTGGCTAGTATAATTACTTCCCTTTGAAAGGGTACTTCTCATAGAGAAGGGAATGTTGAATCCTGCTTCCTTTGAACTGCAGGTGAGTGTTCACCATAGCAACCTCCAAACGTGGTCAAAGGGACATTTGAAAACATCTCAAGCCTTAATCTCCCTAGTCTATATCTTTTATTTGGCATATATTTGACTTCACTTGAAAGGAATGAAAAAGGACTTGGCTTGTGTAATGATATGCATCAGATGACAGTAGACAACAAGCTTGTGGAAAAACAGAGGTTTCAAAAAGGGCCTGATATTTAGTGTGAGTGGTATTAAAATAGAAGCAAAGTGCATTTCTTTTTAATCTCGTATTTTATGTGTTTCAGGAAGAGATGGGACAGTGACAGCATATGTATGTAAACAGCTGATTAGTGAGCTCTTAACCTATGTCAGCTTCTTCAGATTGCTTTTTTGCTGATGGTCTGTAATTCAGAAGAATTTCTCCCAGCAATATGTAAGAAAAGTATGGGAAAATATTCTCTGAAGTAAAAACAATGACAATAATGACAGTAAAATAGAAAACAAAACTATGCAAATGTTATTAAAGTAAATGTCTCTTTGCAGATAGAGTGCCTCCCAGAAGTGATTTGTTTTGCACTGCTACTCAATGTGGAAAAAAAGGTTTACAGAAAATTTTTGTAACACCTGTAATAATCAAGGAAATCAGAGGAAGAATAACTGCATTATGTTTTTTGTATGTTCAATTTACTTCATGCAGACCAGAGCTATTTGATTTATTTTTTGTTCTTAAAGGAATTTTATACATTAAAGTATGTAAGTAGTTGAAGTATCCTAAAATCCAGTAAAAGGCAGCAATCATAAAGGACAGCAAGAATCATTGATTTCTCCAGTTTATGACTTGAGTGGCTGGCTCTGGCTCAGTCTGCCTGCTTGATCATGTCAAATCTCAGGGCAGAACAGGCCCTCTCAGGAGGTGAACTGGGATTAGCACTGAGTTGCCTGTGATGCTCTCTATGCTCCCCTGTGCAGAGTGTGTCACAGTGCAGTTAGTGTCTGTTCTCTAGCTAGAATCTAAGTGAGAAGCAGAAAGCGGGGAATGTAGAGGTGTGCAAAAAGATAAACAGCAGGGAACAGGGCAAAGATGAACATTAGAAGATGAGCTTATTCATTCAATGATAGTCTAGGTATGGCAGGAAAAGCAACAGCACCAACACTCAAGAGTGGTGTAATATGTAGATATTTGTCAGCTATTTTCAGGCTTTTATATGCTCATGAGCTCTTCATCTAGGCTACTAATAATCTCCACAGGTTGTACAAACTGAGTATTTGCTGATACATCAGCTGCTGACCCTTTGTGAGCCATTATCCTCAATGAAAATAACTGCAGACACAATTAGGAATAAGCTGTTGAATTGACTGCATGGAACCAGTTCAGATAGAATCATTGTCATAACTCACTTAGGATGCCAATTTATAGCAAGATTTGAAGTATCAGCTCTTTGTACATGTCTTTGACACCCCATGGTACCTGGAATGGTGATGTCTGTGTTTAATCTGCTGAATCCCACCTAAGGTGTCTACTTCAAATAGAGCTGAAAGTGTTTCTAGGGTGTTCTACATAAATCATCATTTACTGAAAAGGAAGTTTAGAAGCTGACTCACCTACAACAGGTTACAGAAATTTAAGTTTCATAATCTGAAATTAAAGTCCATCCTTAGTCTTCTGTGACATATAAGGTAAATTTTATCATTGATTTAGGTAGCTATGATCTTCTCCTTTGTCTAGAAATAAATAAAACTGCTGCTTCATTATGGAGTATACTGAGAAAAGGATATTTCTGTGACTGTAAAACAGGGGACAGCTCCTCTGTGTATGTGAATTTATCAATAATAATTATGAAACTATGTTAACAGACTAGAAAGCTCAGCAACTGCACTCAGAAATCATAATTCAGTTGAAAATATTGAACACTATCAATCTGTCTTGCTGTCATTGGAATTTATTTGGTGCAATGACACTGTACTAAAGTGAGTAAGTTATAAAATATGAGAGGGTTGTGGGCTTTTTTGTAGTAAGCATCCAGTAAGTTTGTGTCATTGCTTACTAATAAAGTCAGGACAGTTCCAGCTTTCAGGATGTGTACTTACTCTATTTCTGAGCTTTAAGCAGTGAATGCCTTTACATTTAGTTTTGTATTCATGGCTATGGAGCAGTTGGATGTGTCCTGTAGCACTGCACAGAGTAAGCCATTCCGGGTGAAAAGCTTACAGCTACAAAGCAGTCTGGGTTTGAGGACTGAGATTTAAAATAGGCAAGTCCAGTGACAAATACAGAGCTTTTTTTGAACAATAAGATGTGTTCTGAGAACCATAATTGAAGTGGTTGTCAATTCTCAGAATCTAATGGGGTTTTTTTAGGATCCTAGTCTGTTTTACATTACTTTTAGGTTATAGATTGCTTAGACTGTGATGTTTTTTCTTAGTTTCTGTAAAAATGAAAGTTGTTGCTGAAAACAAGACATTGAAGGCTCACAGCAAAGAGTTAGGTTATAGTTTAAGGGTTGTATGTTCATTGCCATACACACACACCAATGGTAACTAAATCTCCAATTATTTTAAGAATTTAAAAAAGAGGAGGTGAGAAAGCCACTATAAACAGTTTAATCTATTATTTAATGCAATGAATGCATTGAGTTTTATTAATACTGTTCAAAAGAGTATACTCATTAAGCTTTCCTACTTTGAGAATTATAATGGCATTGTCAATTTATTAATCATGAGGGGTTTTTTTGAGTTTTACTTTTCTGTAATGAAGAATGTGGATAATATTTAAAACTGCTGAATTTTTTTGTGGAATCTGTTCAAGTATTTAGGACAATGTTTTCAAGCTACTTATCAAGTGGTCTAAAGACTTTTTATATGAAATTAGTAATTTTGATGTTTTACTGTTTACTTATGGAATAATATGAATAATACTAGGACAGTTTCCTGTTTACTGGTTATGATGGAATGAATAGGCTGCATACAGCAATATATTACCAGGGGGTTGAGGAAGATGGTCCTTCCCTTGAAACCAGCAATGGTGGTGCCACACCTGGAGCACTGTGTTCAGGTCTGGGCCCCTCAGCACCAGGGACACATGGACATGCTGGAGAGAGCCAGCAAAACATTTAAGGGACTGGAACATCATTCCTATGAGGACAGGGTAAGAGAGCTCTGTATGGAATTACATGTGTAATTCCAAAAATGATTGCTATAAACATATATGTACACGATACCCTCCCAAAAAACCTTCACCATTCCAGATTTATGTATAGCAAAATAATAAAAAGTTGATTTTACTATGGCTTTGGACCAAGCAGGCACAGAATGAGAAAATTACTGTTATACTATCTTCAGATAACTAATCCTAGCCTTTCCTTGTTGTACAGTGGAGGATTCCTTCAGAGAACAGAGAAACTAGATGCTCAGATAGCCTTCTGAATGACTGCAGGTAGAACTCTCCATTCACTAGATGTAAACTCAGAGAAGAATTCATCTAAATCAGACATTTCAATTAGGTATCTGCCTTTAAAGTAAATGATTTTTTTCTCCCAAAATTTATTCCCAAATACTGGCTGTTAAAAAGTGACAATGTGACTGTTTGCTCTTTTGCATATGAACTGCAGTTAATTTTCATACTGTGATTTACAAAAAGATGATTTATACTATTTAGTAAATAAATGGAAAAAAAGATGTGAATGGAAATAATTGTGAATACAGCATTTGTAGCTAAACTTTTGCATGCACAAGGATTACAGCATATTTATGGACCAAGCTAAAACATACTGACTACTGTCAGGGGACTTACATGACAGAAAGTAGTACAGAAGACTATGTTCGACATAATGTTTATACCATTTAACTTATTTTTCATAAAAGCAAGCAAGTCTCCAGTATCCAATTATATCTGCAGTGTTAGAGGATAATCTCAAGTAAAATCAGTGTCCATTTAAACTGTGAAATGACTGGCAGTTAGATGTTCATGGGGATTGCCACATGGATCTGTTAACAGGCATATTATATGAGACTAAAATGTCAGTGTTTCCCACTTACTGTAATGGAAAGCATCACAAAAAGTTTTAAAAATATCAGGCTTATGCTATGTTAAAAAAAAAAGGATTAAAATAATAGTCCCTAGTCTACACAAGAAGGCAAAAGATTGGAAGTTTACTATAAAGAATTATGACAATACTTTGCCTTTATCTATTGAGCAGAAATATTTTCTATCATTATATGCACCGATTTCAAATTCTTCTAAGCATATATTACGAACAAAATTTTATTTGCTCTCATTTCATACCATTTTTTAAATTTATTGTAATTTGCAAGAGGAGATTAAATGTGTTCTCAGCATAAACCTTGGCAAATTAAAAAAAAATTTTTTTTTTTCACAAGGCTGTTAAAAATAAGCTTTATTTGTGAAAATTTTACCAAAGAGATTTGTTCCATATGAATAGTTCATCTCATTGATGTAATTTCAGTTTTATCGTGTACTTTGATCTAGCAGAAAGCTTTCAAAAAGATGACAGTCACTTAGGGAAATCTAGTGTCATGAAGACATTACAAGTCAAGGTAATTTCTTAAGAGAAACAAGTGTTCTTATATGCTGATAAAGGAATAGTTTAAGAGGTAGGGATTGAGTTTTCCATCCAGGAATTTATACGTATTAGTCAAATGGTTATTGAATTGCTCAATAACTCAGAACATTTCAAACTTAATCTTAAGAAAATATTCCTACTCAGTAAGTACATAAAGAACCTTTGCTGAGCAGCAGCCACTTATGATAAGTTGACTAATTTTTGTAAAACCTTGATTCACTTCCGTAGACTAGAAAAAGGCATCTTGTGTGAGATTCACAATGACAAACCTTGTTCAGAAACACTGTTGATGAAAATAGGCAAATACATGCTGAGATGACATTAGAGAAAGAATGACAGGATCACTAATGAAAACATTAATGGTTTTTTGAAGTTCTTTAAGCTGCAAACTTGATTGAAAAGGCACATTTGATTTTTATTCCTGTTTAAATCACTTAGATTCTACTAGTACTATCAATTTTGAGATTAAATTTAAATTACATGGCTGAAACCTGTCAGAACACCAGAACGTTTTTATTTCTTAAATATAGGATTCATTAATTTCTGTGTATATCCTATCAATTTTTTTAAATCTCTATGACCCTTATCACTCCTTACATATGTGCTGTCAGCTTTTTAAGCCTATGGCACTTCCAGTATGTGCTCTGACATTATTTTAATATTGTGAAATGTATGTTATCTCTAGTCTACTGATAAGAAGAATTTATAAAGATGTTTTCTTAAAAACACAGAAAAAGATAATACTGATATTTTTCAGCAAAGATGTAATAAATTTGAAACCTTGGTTTCATCATTCAAGCAAATGTCTCATGGATTTTGGAGCTCAGTTCTGAATTTTTTTCCAATGGAACACTTAAACTACCTCATAAAAGAGCAATAAGTAATGTGGGGTAACTAAAAATAGTTACAAGCTTGACTGCAAGCAAATTACAAGCTTAATTTTACCATATTGGAACTATTTTTAAATATTCTGTGACTGATTTGTGTTTTTACATCAATTCCTCCAACCAAGTCAGACAAAAAAAAGGTACTTGTTTTGCTTCATTTATTTTTAATTCTGGATACCTTCACCTCCCTGAATTTATGTGAAAACCATTTATTATTGTCCTTTTGAGAATCTCTCCTAAATATCTTGAAAGCTTTTAGTATTCATAGGACCTTGTTGTGCTTGTTTACTAAAATGTAATTAAGGAGAGAAGTCTGTAGGTTTGATAGAATTTGTTTTCAGATAAATCATCAACTCTGTCAGAGTAAATTAGGCATCTCATCCTGAACTTCAGATATTTCAATTGGAACACTTATGCTGTTGGTGAGTAAGATGTTTCTGTCAGGAATGTTCTATGTGTATAGCTCTAATTGGTCCAGTTTCACATTAAAGCATGAAAGAATCTTTTGTCACTCTTCTATTCACAAGTCTCACAAAGAAATATGGCAAAACCCTCATTTCTCCTGTTTGCATTCATCTCAAAACAAAAAGGAAAGATAAACAATTGTGACCTTTTTTTTTGACAGAACACAATTTAAATAAAACCAATGTCATACCCAGAAAATATCGGAATTAAATGTTGTCTTCTTTTGATGTATTTGCAAAACAAATGTTAGAAGTGAGAGTACTTGAAGCAAATGAAAATTGAATGACTTTTTCTTAACAAAGGGAGATTAAAAATAGCATAACTGAATTCATCACATGGCCCATTCATTCCAATATCCTGTTTGCTATATTATCTGAGATTGTTCTAGGAAAATCCTAGACTATAATATTATATATATATATGTATATATATATATATATTTATATATATATGTAAATATATATAAACTTTTATTTTATTTTATTTTATTTTATTTTATTTTATTTTATTTTATTTTATTTTATTTTATTTTATAATATATATATATTTATAATATAAAATACCTAAACCCCAAGTAAGGTAAGTATGATGAGATTACATACAACTTTCCAATTTACAGAAAATAACGTCCCAGAACAACACTGACAATCTCTGTCAAAGCTCTAATTTGCTATAAATAAATGTTCTAAGCAAACACAAAATAAGGCCGATCCTGTTATGCATGTGAAATGAGAAAGACCATGAGAAGCATCCCATCTGTTTCCAATCATGAGCTCTGTGTGCTATCTTGGAAATTGTATAGCTGCTTTTTGGTGGGGTTTTTTTTGAGTCCTCCTACCTTTGTATCTGACCATCCAATTACTTCATGCTCCATCTGATCAAGGTAACAGGGTGGTTTGATATATACTGATATGGAAACTATGTGAGCTGAAGTAAATTATAAAAAAAAAAATATTAATTCAAATTTAAACCCTCTTGTACCCTAATTCACATCAAGCTCATCATTAACTCAAATTTTTCCCAAACTTAACCCAAACCCAGGTGTGATTTAGGGGGTTCTGGTGTGAATCTGCTCTTTGGTGTGGCCTGATCTGTAATAAAAGCTACCCTTTTTCATGGCCAGGATGATCCTTCAAACATTGCATCTATGTTCTGACATTGTTATGCCTGATCCAGTAAATCACCCAAAACACTGTATACTATAGCATTTAACTTGCTCAGAACTTCTGATTCATCTCTGTAGACAAGGTCAGAAGAACAAAGCAAGAGATGAGGTAGCTCATACTTTTACCATATAAATAAGTAGCATAAAAGAAGGAAAAGTTATGTATTTACACCATGAGTATACAGAAGTATCTGTTAGCAATGCGCTCATATGCATAACAGAAAACCACATAAAATATTAGCAGAAGCAACTACAGTAAATATAAGTAAAACATCTAAGAAGATTCCACTAAACTTTTTTCTGAATCTGTTCTAACTGTAGATTTGCATGTTAGCATTTCTAGAATTTCATTATACAATAAAACATGTTAATTTTTTTTTATTTAACATATGGAGAGAGAACACTTGAGTGCCAAAGTGAGGAAAAAAACATTGACTTTCAGTGCTTGATTTATGTAGACAAATTAATTTGAAATTAGAGCATAAGGCCTCCACGCTTTTGAATACAAAATATCATGAAGGTCACGTCTTGTCTTTCACAAATTATTTCAGGATACAAACCAAATTATCGCAAGACTTAGTATCTAATCCATCTGTTTTTGCCTAAAGTGTTAAATATTTGTAGAAAATAAGGATATTTTAAAAGAAAACAAAAAGGTGGTGCCGTAAATTTAACAAAGTCCTTTGGCTCAATTACACAATTTTCACTTCATTCATCTCTGATTCATGAAGGGTTCCCAGACCAACAAGTGGTTAAAACCATGAAAATTAAAGTGAAGCATATGTTTATGCTTTCACTGGATAGTGATGGTACTTTACACATTGTAATCATTTTATTAAAACTCTGATAAGGCTAAAATAAGTTAACGTTCAGTTAAAATAAATGAGTGCTAAGTTCAATCCTAGCAGAAACATTCTACGCAAATAGTTGATAAAATAGCTACAAAAAACACTGCAACTGTAAAATTAAAAAAAAAAAAATAAAAATTCAGGTTTGCTTACAGAACCATTCTCTTGTGATTTTTATTTTCTTCTTCTTCCCCCACCAAAACCTTGTATAAGACTCATAAAGTTGTTTCATTGCTTAATAATAACATTAAACATGTCACCATATTCTTGGCATTATAAAATTTCTTAACATTTTCTCTGTTTAATATCAAAGTAGATTCAAAGTCCAAGAATCTTAGGCTCAAATATTACTGGAGATCAGTAATATGGTAATTCTAGGATGACTGGTTGTGACTTGAGACTGTAATGCTCGCCACTGCTTTTAGAATAAAATATGTTGAACTCGCTGCTGTTACTCTAACTTTTCATTATGTGAATTTCAGTCAAGTTCCTTGTGCTCAATTAAAACATTTCTATATCTATTTTTCCCTTATTAATTAAAATAAAGGTCTTATCTGCTTTCAGATGTGTACATATTTTCTGAAATTTCTTCCAGCCTAGCATTAAAATCCTTTGCTTAGTATTCCTGTCTGTAAATCTGGTTAACAAATCAAAAATCTAGGTTAAGCAGTTTTCTTATATAATCCCCTATAAGGGATCTTTTTGCATCTTTTTTTCCTGTTCTTCCCCAGGACACTCTGATCCATCTCTTTCCTTTCCACTGGTCCTTCTCCTACACATCTCATAAGAAATCTCACACGTGGCCACAGTTTCTTTAAAACAATCCTAGAATGTTCTTTCTCCTTCATCATATAATATCCTCTACCCTTGTAGCAAATAAGTCTTTGTGTTTTTCACGGTTTTTACAGGTGTAAAAACCGTAAAACCTTCTCTGTTTCTCTTTGCAAGCCCCATGTTGGCAATAAGTGAATTATTCTCCCTGATGGACCTAAAGGCAGCTAATTTAGTGGTGTGGGCTTGCAGTGGTCAGGTTGCTTGGGCTCTCCACAGCCTTTATTACTTGATAAAGGAAAATCTTTTTTAATATCTGTGAGAAGTATACAAAGGGTAAAGGAAAGAATATGATCAGATTTGAGAAAAGCCTGACCTAAAATTACAGGAAGGGAAAAATGAGTTTTTTGTTACTTTATGAGAAAGGCTCCTGAAAGGAATGCATTTTTATTTGTCATAATTTTTTATTCATCCTGTCCAGAATGGGTAGATAAATACATAATAGGCTTAAATTCAAGCAAAGCAGATTAAAGTTAAATAAACTTTCCAATAGGATGAATGGGGAAACAAACAATTATGTTTCCCTAAGCAGTTATGAAGTCTCTGCCATTGTCTTTTAAATCACACTCAAAATCATCAGAAATATGATGCACATTCTTTCCTTGGAGTAAGAAGATGAAATAGGTGACCTGTTAAGGTCAGTACTCTATGGTTTTCAGGACTGAAATTTAATTAAGAAGAACATAATTGGAAGAAGGCAGTGGTATATCATAATTGCTGCTTTTATAAGCACTATTGCTTGTAATCTGAGAATGATTATTACAGACTCAGAGAGCGTAGTGGTTTAACACTTGCTGGGATTTAAACTACAAATAAGACACTCCCCTTTCTCCCTCCCCATCCTGCGACAGAGGGACAAAGGCTGCGACTATGGATTGGGATAACAATTTACTGAAAGCAAACAGCAGTGGAATAAGAATTGCACAGTAACAGCAACAATATTAGCAGCCAGAGTATGCAGACGAGAAGGTGTTTTTCACACAAAAGGTGTTCACGCCTTCACTCAGTTCAACGTGCCTGCCGGGACAGAGACAAGATGGCGGACACCCCTGTGGCGCGGCAGTGACGTGCAGCCACTCCTGAGGCACCACAAGATGGCGGGTGCTCCCTGAGGCCAAGGTTCCCCTTCCCAAGTCAAGGACAATGGAAAAATGTGAGAAAAAACCCTGAAAGCTGGAGCATCCGTGTTGTGCTGCTCACTTTTCCAGACTGCTCTGCTGGTTCAATTATGCACAGCGCCGATGTTTTGGACTGCTCAGGTCCCAGTGTTTGGAACTTCATTACCTGTGGTTGTATTACTTTTGTCACTTATGTGAATGTGATATTTTTGAGTATGTCTTTAAAGTCAGTTTTTATCAGCAAAAGGTTTAAATTATTTTCTGATATGTTAGAAGATTCTTCAGTTTTTGATGCAATTAAAAGACAGAGTCATTATTTTTTTAAATTGCAAAAGCTGTTCCTGTTCAAGAGTAAAATTGGTGTAATTCTCAAAAGGACTGGAACATTTGCGTGTTCTGGATGCAGTAAACAAAAAATTTAATTAAACAGCTATTAGAAAAGTAAATACTAAAAACTGGAGTGACATATATCCTCTAGAAATAGGGACTTACTGGAGTTTCCTGAGTACTTTTTATTTTCTAATCCATAACATTCCACACAGTGCACAATGTGGGAAAACAATAACTATTATTACAGGTCAGGAGGAAGAGCTCTCATTACCTTTAAAGAAAAAAATGTCTGTTCATAGGAGCTCTACAAGAAATCCCCTACTGCTCAATTTCTGATGTCCTCTTGTTCTGAAACAAAAATATCTAACCTGCTCCCTTCCTTCTGCTCTAGAAACCTGTTAAATTTATCAGTTCACTCAGATGTATGTGCTAATTTGCACTGCCTGGGTACACTATCACTATATAATAAAAACTGCTCTAGGTATGTAAAATATGCTACGAGAATGTCTTTCATAGGCATTCTTTCAAAGACAGAGAAAGAGGAAACATGGCATAAGAAAGAAATTTGTATCAGGCTAGAATGTGACTAGTGATAAGGTAGAAATTAATATGGTGAATAGTTCTTAGGCATAGGCAGTATTTTTTATCTCCCTTTCTGAAAATACTTTGTGAAGAGAGTATATTATTCCTGCTGTTGTGATTGAGACAAAGGCTTTCAGGACTTAGTAGTCAGGCTTATTATGCCATGAACAGATGTAACTGGAAGTTTGAAATTTTAATGTAACACAGGCTATTCCTTACAAGTACAGGTTTTCTAGGTTTCTATCCCAGTGTCCAACACTACACCAGAGGCTATGTAGGTGACAGGATGGTTGCACTCAAAGAGTTGCTGTCAACAGCTCAATGGCCAAATGGAGTCCAGTGGTGAATGATATTTCTCAGGGGTCAGTGGTGGGA